>NC_072460.1:12993075-13641825 GCF_027596085.1 Anoplopoma fimbria | reverse complement strand
AATATTAGGCTACTTCAGACGTGAACTTTCACTTAAAAAAATTAAATTGTAAAAAATGGATTGAATTATCTTGAATTATCGTTGCATTCACGCAGAAAGGTGTAAATGTATTTATGATAAATATAACAGTGTGAAATATTCCCAGAGGTTTGTAGTAAGCCAGGGCATTATGACAGAATGTTTTCAACTGTGGAGCAAAGCCACATTATTTTATGTTGGCTAAAAAACAGCATTTTGGGGCAGAACATGGTGCCGTTAAAATGGTTACGTCTCCCAAAAAGAATGAGCCGTGTAAGAGAGAGAGAGAAAGAGAGAGATAGAGAAAGTTAAGTAGTGATAGTAGTGATATGTGTGTGTGTGTGTGTGTGTGTGTGTGTGTGTGTGTGTGTGTGTGTGTGTGTGTGTGTGTGTGTGTGTGTGTGTATGTTAGAGAGTGTTTATTTCAATGATAACTGCCCATCTCACATTCTCACATTAATGGAAAGGTGTTAAATGCCACAGGCACCATAAGCCCTGCTAGGCGAGGCTGTCAAATGCCCATACAGGCCATATGACTGCGATCACACACGAGTCTGCACTATTGGACTCATGACACAACACAGCGTGCACACACAGTGCTGATAGAAGTCTGCGTGTTGAAGTCTGCAAGCTGTCTGTTGGCTGTGTATGCATTTGTGTGTGTTTGTTTGCATCGATGTTTACGTGTGTGTGTGTGTGTGTGTACGTGTGTCATGGAGGAGGAAGAGGAGGAGGGGATACAGTAGTCGTCTACCTTTTAATTCCCCGTCCGAATGATCTGAGCAGCTGTCACTATTGGCCTTCTCTTCCTTCCTGTTCTGACTCTCCTCTGTCTCTGAAACCTCCCTCGCTGTCTCCTGTGCCGATTTACTGCAACTTTTTGTCGATTCTGATGCTGATTCAGCAGATGTCGCCAAGTGGGTCAGGGAGAAGCCGGAGGGGAACTGCCGGTCGTCGTCCTGCTGCGGCCTCTCTCCGCTGTACACCTGGAAACAGCCGCTGGACGAAGCAGTTTGCTCGGGCCGGCAGCTATTGTCCCCGAGCCGGATGTAAGTGGCCGCCTCTGTTGTTGCCTGCTTCCCCTTATTGCTGTCATCCTGATAGAGGCAGCAAAACGCCTCCTCTTTGACGTTGCCCGCTGGAAACGAGCAGGGTTGTAAACACTGGGCAACAGGTTGTTCGTCTCTGCTGGGTTTGGAGCCCGGGGTCCATGTGGGCAGCTGTGCTGACAGGTAGGACGCATCCTGGAAGGCGCTGAGCGGAACACCGCCCGGAGGAGGAACCTCGTCCCGTTTGGAGCGAGAAGCCGGTCCTACCTTCCCAATGTTTCTCATCACTGAATATCCGTACTCTGCAGCGGTGTGGATGTACATCCCGGGGCTGCTGGAATAACCCTCACCCCTGAAGGAAGATGAACCTCCCATCAAAGAATCCATCAGGAAGTTCCCGGGCGCTATATTATTCGGACATGACATTTTGGCATTTGGCAAACACGGTACCCGACTAGTGGAGTTGCACTGCTCTGAACTGCGGGATTTCTCCAGGAGAATAAGGACAGTAGGATGCTGACATCTTTTGGAGGGGGTGCAAAAAATATCAGTAACATAATTATGGATGCTGGGAGACATGTCATGTGATTTTCAGACCAATAGCGGCGTGGAAGTGGACTTGATGCTCCAGACTGACGTGACGTCAGCGCGGTCAAGTTGGGGAGCCTGGAGGCTTTTTGGTGGAGCAAGAGCGCCACCTAGCGACCACACGCCGGTCAGGACAGCAGGCCCACTCCAGGGGGAACAAAGGGCGGCGGCTGCAGCAGGATTGTTTAAGGCGCCTACTATACGTGGCTTTTGGAGTATTTTAATTCGGTTTCACTTCAGAACTTCAGATCTTTTGAAAGAAAATGAATGAAGGTAAACCTGTGGTTTCCTGTTTGTCCTGGAGCCAGCGCGGCGGAGGAGAAGCCATGGAGGAGTTGGCATAAGATAGTGCATTTTCGGTGTGTTCTTTTTGTTTGTTTTGCTTTTTTGTTGCCACCGATTTAGCAAGGTAAGCTGTACGCAGGTGTGCTATCCGTAAGGAAATCTGAAGAGAGATACAAACTTCTTCAAGAATTTTAAACTGGAAAAAAAAATCGTCGAATTGCAGACGTTGTGTGGTACCTTAACAATAATAAATGTAGCTAATGCATTTTACCTGCTAAACTTATGATTTTGTGAAATCTTCCGAATTACAGTTACACATTTCATACATGAATTAGTAAAACCTTATGCCCCGGTAAAGTCTTTAATTTTAAAACTCAGATTATTCATTTGCATTTTTCTAAAAATGACTTTACTACTCTAACTGAATAACACCAACATATTAGATCTTATTAGACCAATTGCCTAATAAGTTAACTGGAACAACTCATAAAGCCGCGTTTCACTGTTAAACTAGTTCTTTTCTTGAAATGAGAAAAATAAATATAAAGTAGACGATAGAATGTGTTCGCTGGTGGACGCTGGGCCTATAAGGATATATGTATTATATTGTGCTGTAAATAGAAACCCGTACAGAATTGCGTCAAGCGTAATGTGTGTTTCATCTTTTAACCGTGGACACAAAACATCTTATAGCCTATTAAATCATTTATTGCACACACAATCCTGTTTTCAGGATGTTTATTGTTGCTTCACAGGTGCTTTCAATAAGTTATCTGAAATTAACAGTCTCGCTTCGCGTTTTCGTTTTTTGTTAATGTCTGTGGGTCAGAAGAGCTGATATGTGAATTAAGTGTGCATGGCTCTCTCATTAAAATGACTGTATATTCATGGAGACTTTCTTTGATGAAAAATTCTCCTCACCTTAATACTATTCAGATGTCATGATTTGTTTAAATTAGTCTTGGTCAGGTGAAAACTTAAAAAAATAGACATATAGGCCTATTTGTATATGTCAGTAGCAACAGTATACCCTGCTGCAGCCGAAACCAGCAATAATATTTAGAAGTAAACATGAATACCACAAAATGAGTAGGTTACACTCGTCATAGTTACTACACCTATTTAAAAGGTCTCAATTAAACTTGAGAACACTAACGTCATTGTGACGTTGTCAACTCATACCAACTGGATAGAGACAAAATGTTCAAAATGTTCAAAATGTTCAAAATGTTGTTTGCACACAGGGTTAAGTGATACTCTGATTCCATTTGTGGGGATTTTGAAAGTTAAAATTAAATGATAGGACACTTTAACCTTCCGTAGTGTGTGTGTATCAAGTGAAAAAGCCCTGTTGTCTTCTATCCGTGTGTCGTGTTGTTTCGTGTCAGGCCTGCGTGTTTTGTGCTTCAGTCAGTAGGCTAAGCCTTAGCTACACCACGACGTTGTCAATAATACAGCAAACACGTTGCTCCCGAAAGCTCACAAGGTCCTCATTCTCTCTGTATTTTGAAATGACATGTTTTTAAATTAAAAAAAAAAAAAAAAAATGACGCTTATACAATTTTTTTTATATTTTCTAGATTTGGAGTTTCTATAATTGCCCATTTCAAAATGGCAACGTGTTCAGCGATGTTGCAGTAATGCAAAATGCGTGTGTGGATATAGCCTATAGGCCTACAAACCCTAGGCCATATGGTTTTAGAGCTGCTATAATACTATGCCTCGTCAGCATTAAAGATGTGGTTGCGGATCTCTAACAACGACACTCTGCATGCAGACGGTGATGGCAAGCTTTACCCAGGATAACATGCATCCGTTGAAATGATTCGCCCAGCTATGCGGGTGTGTTTGGTTTATGCGAGGTGGGCACGCGTTTTTTTGGTGTCTCAGTTCAGAATCATTTTCAAAGGCAAGGGCAAGATAGCCTCTATTTTAAATGTGTGTCTTTGAATATTTGTCTGCATTTGTATGTGTACAGTGATGTGTCAAAACGAAGAGGGACATTTATTTGCATGTGATACACTGAATGTGGGTGAAATAAATATTAAAAATAACTGATAAACAGCGTCTTTGTGGTCACTCGACGTTCTCAACATTTCCCACATTTATGAAAGAAATAGACCAGTCATAGCTACAAATATAAGACCTGCCTCTTCAGTTTTTGTGATTTTTATATTAATTGAGGATACAGGGAAGGATAACGTGGTGTTATGAGGCTGGAGAACATGTTGGGCTCATGAAAACCTTATCAAGCTCATAATATAAACTATAAACTGTGCGCCCGTAAGGTAGAACGTTTTATGTAGTTCCTGAACATTTTCAATTTAGAATTACGTTTTTCACCCAAGAACAGGAAAATCCTGGAATAAATGATTATTAAAGGATATTCTTTCCACACTCCATCTTTCTTTAATCCACACACGTTCTGCTTCATGTAGGGACACATTAATAACCATACATAATGTTCCCACCCCACAAACTCACACCGCTGACACACACAGAAACTGCTTTATGATACATTCACACCTAGCCTCCAGGCTAACTCCAACTCAGACCAGCACAAAAAGGCAATGCACATAAAAACAAATTACAACTTTCCAAGGAGCACTGAGCTCTAAAGAGTGATTTTATTTCAAATGAGACGTAGAGAACAATGTGTGCAAATATGCATTATGATGCCACAGACATGAGTTTCACTGAGCATGATTCGACAGTACTGCCGGTATTGAATGGACATTAACATTGCACATAATGAAAAATCTGAGCCTGGAACAATCACACGCAATCGTGCAGTAGGCTTCACATTGTGTTATGCAACGTGTCCTCATGCAATGGTTCGTGTGATATCTTTGGCAGAAGTGAGAGAAGCAAACAATTGCTGAGTAAATAAACTGATTTGATGCTACAGACCAAGAGTAGGCAATTACAGTATATACAATCGAGTTGAATGGCCTTATAAACCCTGCGTTTGTATAGCACAACAATTAAGAACAAAACGGCGATTCAAAAATTAAGAAAAGCCTTAACTGAGCATGCAAGTGCCCCATAACGAATTTCGCACTCTGCTGCTTTTTTCTTGTTTATTTCGCTCATGGGAACACGAAAGCAACCTGGTTTTCCAAAATGATATTGCTACACATTTCTGTTTTTTAAGTCAGTTTCATGTAATGTACTCAGTTTGCATTGAGGACAGTTTTACATGCAAAACGTTAGGGTATAAACGTAATAAAAAAACAAAATAAACGTGAAGGCTACATACACCATGGGCTACATGCTGTAAACGATGTTGAAGTGCATTAAACTTTCGATAATATCCTCTCACATACTTATGAGCACACTGCGCCTTAACGTGTAAACTACCCTGGACTACACACACACACACACACACACACACACACACACACACACACACACACACACACACACACACACACACACACACACACACAGAGAGAAAGAGAGAC
Organism: Anoplopoma fimbria; assembly: GCF_027596085.1. Classification (NCBI taxonomy): domain Eukaryota; kingdom Metazoa; phylum Chordata; class Actinopteri; order Perciformes; family Anoplopomatidae; genus Anoplopoma; species Anoplopoma fimbria. The sequence continues at coordinate 13,636,421 of NC_072460.1, read as the reverse complement.
ACACACACACACACAGAAAGAGAGAGAGACACACACACACACACACACACACACACACAGAGAGAGAGACACACACACACACACACACACACGCACACACACACACACACACACACACACACACACACACACACACACACACACACACACACACACACACACACACACACACACACACAGTTGATTCCAACTGTATCTTACCACGGTCTTTACACTTGTCGAAACTACAGCCAGCACTTTCGCCACTAAATTGTCTTCCAATTGATTTGGAACCTGGGGGCTGTTATTATATTGCAAACAGGTATGGGTGTTGAATGCTGTGGGGACCGAAGGCACAGTAACTGGTTTCCTTATTGGACTAATCAGGAGCCACTGGGGCGACACAACTAATTTGCTCCTGGCAGCCACTTTGAAATATCTTTCCAGTAGGACGTGAGGAGGTTCTGCTTTGTGTCCTCTTTCATGCTGCTGTCCACTCCGTGAGCAACAGCAAATTTATGGTGCCAGAATCATGTAAGTTCTTAATTAAAAACCAGAGTGGTAACCACCATTAAAGTACTGCAGTAGAACTATTACATTATTGTCACTCCAAATACACACCAGTCGCCATATCTGACTTAAAACTTTCTATAAATTACTGTCACAACAAACTTGGTGGCAACGATGAATTAATAGCACCGTACAAATGCACTATTCAAGCGTTTTGAGGGTTATTTGGTTGCAGCAATGGCAGGAGTTCGTTTTACAGCGTCGAACTGTTTTATGGCCCTATATAGAACAGGGAAGGTGCTGAGATGTGAGCGGTACACTGTAGTATAACATCATTCAATAGCCTATAACCCCGCGATTAGTATGTGCAGAGAAACAGGAATACCCCCCACATCTACACATTAATCACAATTAAAAACACACTTACATTTTCAAAAGTATACATACTTAACTATATGCGCAACAAAATATTTGGATATGTTTCAAAAACAGTATCGACCTTTGCAGATTTGTTTTTCTAATTTCTAAATATACTGCGTTTTGTGTTTTTCCCAGCTTCTTTTTATATATGTATAGGCATATATATATTTTCAAAGCTGTTAATATTATTGGGAAGATTTTTTTTTTTTTTATCTCGTTTTTATGTCAATTTGGCAATACACCTAAACTGTAATTATTTATGTTGCTCTACAATTTTGGTTATTTGTGGGCCCATGGGGATAATCTCACAACTTTCAATATACAGCATAATACTCTCACACACTTCTATATATACACTCGCCCCTGGACTCAGAAGCAAATATTATTTTTTTATAGCCTAGTTATATTCCAAATATGAAATCCAGTGTTATTGATAGATTACAGCATCGGTTCGAAAAAATGAGATTCTTTAAAACAATTCCTCAGATTTTATGGAGCTGAATTAATCAATTTTGCTTTTACATTATTATGGCAACATTCTATAGCTTCTCCCTCCTGGCTTGCCTCATCTACATAAAATACACCGCCATTTTCCTTCACCACAACACCCAAGCCAGGCTGACACATGGCAGGGGGCTGCATTCCAGCACAGTGGACTATACTTCTGTTACGCAGATCGTTACAAAAGAGGATGCAGCCTATCTATGACTAATAATACTACTCTGATGTCACCGAGGCATCCATCCCAGGAAACGTTTTTCAAGATCCCTCTGAGGAAACAAACTAGTGCAGAGAGTCCTGGCCCCCGTGTGGTTGATAGACAACATTTGCAGAAGCCTCTGCAGCGTAGCTCTCTACTTTAGTGACGTTGTGTGTTGGAAACCTACAAATTACACACGTCACCGTCCCAGGGCCAAGGTTGGTGGGTGTGGCGAGAGAGGGGCTCCTTTAGCCTTGATCTCCACTAGTCTTGATCTCCACTAGTGTGTGTCGCCTTTCTTTTGTCAGAACGGCCCCCTGTCCTTCCTGATATTACGCTGACATATGCAGATTGAGCCTGATCTCAATTCCTGTAAAGAAAATAACTTCCAGGGATTTTATTATACACAGTAAAAAAAAAAAAATGTGTATCGTGCAAATACAACCTAGGCGTGTTTCGTTCCCTTTCTTTCTTTACATAATGATAATATCACCCGGACCAAATCCTTAATCCTAATCCCAACAGTAAACAGTAACTAAACCGATCACAGCCTTAAATAAACACTCAGGAGTGAATCCAGAACCACGCACTAATCTGCACTGTAAAATCTCTTCCAGCCAAGCACAGCTACACAGCAGTCCGAGCAGCAGTCACATCTAAAGTCAGGAATCAAAGGCTGAACCGACTCAACTCAACTCAACACACCCACGCACAAACCGTCATGTTTGCACTTACAGAACCACCCATTACGACAAGCCCACTGCGGCAGCCGTACAGCAACATGTTATTTGTTTTTACTTTAAGAAAATACAAATATAGGTCTACAGATTATATCAACAGGGTTTAAAATGTCTCATGCATGAACGTGTATACATTTTACAAGGACAATAAAGTGTATTTACTGGTCCTGCTAAAGCTGGCAAAGTTACCTGCTGTAGTTTAATGCGAAGGGTCAAAGTTGGTCTCTGTACACATTCCATTTTCTGTTCCCACTCACTCTCATTGGCCCATTCCGCCGCTGCACACATTTCCGGGCTAAAGTGTCTCCTTGATTCCACTTTATTGCAGCGGGTTAAAGGTGAAGGCCTTGACATTATTGAAGTTCAAAGACTACATTTAATTATAAATTGTAGTTAATGCACACGTGCAATCATCATGCACATATGTTGGGGAACACACGTTCGAAATACACTAACACACACGCACACGCACACACACACACACACACACACACACACACACACACACACACACACACCCCACACACACACACACACACACACACGCAGACAAACCCCACACACTCACACAAATCCCACACACAGACAAACCCCACACACACACACCCACACACACACACACACACACACACACACACACACACACACACACATTTAGAAAAAAAAAGAATGCCAATTATTATTTCTTTTCCCCTAGCTATCTGTTGCTATAACTTATGTGGGCCATTAGTCAACAATCATTTATTCATAACTGATGTGTTGAAATAGGCTGAGGTTTGGGGTCAGCTCAAACAAATAGACTATTAATTAAAATATTTTGCTGAATATGAGCAGCTAAACATTATAATTGTACGAGTTCTTTCACAGGCCAGATCTTTTAAAAATATTAGTCTAAAAGTACTAAATAAAATCTCTAAAAAACAACAACAACTCTACTCTGGAAGAATTGTATTTTCTGAGGTTTTCCAACAGGGTATTCTGATTAGAGGAGAGGTGTAGAGGGGGCTGGGGTTTAGTCTGACGTTACAGACTACACAGACCGAGTTCATGTCGAAAACTCTTGGCAAGTTAATTTCGCCTCTTTCGGACATCCAGTCTTGCTTGTTTACTATTTACTGCGGAAGTGAACGCCATTCCCCCCCGAACAGACGGTGCAATTAAGAGGGAAAAAATAGCCATTTAGTGCCTCTGTCTTTATGGCAGTGTCTAGACTACAAGAGTGCGATTCCATTTAGTGGGCACTAAAGGAGGTTATCATTCGACTCTCTTTCTCTACATTTCTAAGATCTGGGCTCTATCTTCAGTTAACACGCTTGCTAAAAATTTAAACATAATCTTTAAGAGTGGCGTAACCTTGAAATAGCCGAAAAGCTGACAAGTGTACAGGCCCGCCGACGCTATTCCTCTGTCCCACAACCGCTACCAAATCCACCACATGTGTGTATCACTATGAAATGGCAATTCATAAGTTAAAAGTGTGCTCATGTTAGTAAGCCAGCAGTTCTAAGTTATACACACATTTATAAGCAGTTGCTGTTTCCTAAAAGGCTCTGACTCAAGACCCAGCGAAAGCAGCAAACATTGCGGCTGTCAAGAATAGATGCACAGTAATGGTAAGTGTGATAATGGTAGCAGAAAAAGCACAAAGTCGTTGAGTTTTGCCTATACGTTTCTGTTTATTTCATATGTATTATATTAACGATACACAGGCCAACAATCTGTTCATACTCTCTGGAATCCAAAGCACCAATGTTTTAAGCAAATAATTTAACGAGAGTTGGCGTTAAAGCTGTTTAAGTTGTATGGGCAGTGTACTGAAAGATAGCAGCAGGGATAGGGGGAAAGGAAATTCAACATATACGCCTATTTACAGTCACGAATGCACATTGCATAGGCTACTCAGGGGGATATACTTCCACAGATTGGACGTCACAGTTCTCAATGGCGAAAAATGTAGCCAAGAGATTTGCCTTAATTTGTCCATTCTCTGGTCGAGAAATAATTAGATCATGATATACTATATACATAGACCAGAGGGACTGGAAAGAGCTAAACGTTGTCTGCGCAATAAGGATTAAAACAGTTTTTTTTTTTTACATTTGATAGCCTATTTTAACAACAAATATGTCTATATGAACAATAGAGTAAACACAATGGAGAATCGTGATAAATAGAGACATATTCAAGAACAGCATAGGTATAAATGATTATTCTAACCATGTAGGCCATGGGGACCTGCTAGAAATTCACCGCCGCCCGTGGTGCAATAAGAAAATAGCGACATTATTCCCATGCAGGCCTATTATTCCCACTGTCCACTTTAACATTGCACCGTTTGCGACATGGGCTCCTTTAGAAAATGGTTATGCCCACGATTACAATTCGATGAGATAAGAGTAGGCCTTAATGTCACTGACCAAGATGGTGACACTTTCTGCTCCTGCTCACAATAGGGGGTTCCCAGAGAAGTACTGGAGGCGATCTCTGCTCAGCTTCTTCTCTTTCATTCTTCTATTCTGAAACCAAATTTTAACCTGGCGGTCGGTGAGGTTTAGCATTCGCGAAAGCTGAAGCCTTTTCTCTTTGTTGATGTAAACATTAAAGAAGAATTCCCGCTCCAGCTCCCGAATCTGAAACTTGGAATAAGGACACCTCTTCTTCCGTGTGCGAGGAGTGGCTGAAGAAAAAAATTAAAAATTGAAATAAATTCAGTTTCATGGGAAATATAAACAACGTCACATTTATTGACAATAATAGTATCTACAAAAAAAAGAGACAAAAAAAGCCTAGTGCTGAGGTGACCATGGGACCAGTTGCTAAGAATTCAGTTTCAGTGGCATTAGTAATGATAACATTTCAGACAACATTCATCAAGCAAAGTGGCCGAGTATCGCATCAGTTAAAGCACCCATAAAGCGTGTTAAATATCCGAATCACTTGGAGGAAATAATATCAACTTACAGGCTCTAAGTACGTGTTTATCTGTTGTAAATATACAACAACAAAAGTATTTCAGCGCATTATATGCGTCACATTCCTCTGGAGCTAAACTAACAATTTACACAATATTCTGGCATTGAGTTGAAATGCATTGCTCAGGTTTGCAATGGCCTATGCAGACCTCTGGCCCTATAACTTCTTATCAAACAGGTGACTGGGGAAATAGATTATTTTTATTGTTTTCTGTGAGGAAGAGGGGATAGCCTCAGTTAGCTTGTATCTGCAGCCTGGCTGGGCTAATGCAATGTACATGAGGCTAAACACCAATGTGTGCTGCAATAACATCCATTTATGTATTTTTTTTTTAATCAGGCATCACTTTACTTCATGCTGGTCATTCAAGTTATCAGTAGTGCTAGCTTGCATTCAAATCATTAATAGAGAGGTGATGTGAAAGGAAATAGATTCAAACTTAACCTTTTTTTTTGTGTAGCTACTGAGAAAATAGCATAAATTGCAGACCTATGCATTCTCCTCATATAGGCAATGCAAATCACCCGATTCTCTGCCGCTGATCCATTTACTGATATGTTGTTAATGGAGGAAACGGTTCTGATCTATCATAAGAAGGAGAGATATCTATAATTTAGACATTTTTATCCTATCTGGAGATAGGGTCGCATTTAACCGTAAAGTGTGTAATACTCTGTGCAGCATGTCTTTTGCGGGCAAACCCAGTGCTAAAAGAAAATTCACAAGACGCCAAAAGCAATGTTCTGCCCAATTGGTTTTTACTCTCGACAGCCCGACAAGAAAATCCCTTAAAATGCCCAACGCAAGTTCATGATCAAAGTTAACATTTGTCACAATAGCTCTCTCTTAAAAATTTCACAGACTCTCACCATACAGGCGTCTGTGTATAACATCCCCTTTTTTTCAAAGCGCTTTCCCATCGTAAAAATTCTTCTCGTTGCAAGAAAGAGCTTTGTAGGGTTATAATAAAATCCTTTGAATGCTTATAAAACTCCACATAAAATCTGACCGACAAAACACCGGGCTAGTCCCCTTAACCTTCCCCCATTTTACAGCTTCGGTATACCTACTCGAGTGGCTGCTCTTGTTGGCGGTGCCGTCCTTGGTTGTAGCGGAGGAAGAAGTGCATGAGCCTGAATTTGTATGTTCCCCCTCATCTTCTGGGTCTTTCTCCTGCTCCGGAGCTCCGGGTACAGAGGCTATCGGCTGCTGCTGCTGCTGCTGCTGGGACTCGCTTTCCAGCTTTCCCCCCTCGCCCTTTTGTAAACAACTGTCTGACTGATTGTCCGTGCTGCTGCAGTATGCGGTCTCAAAAAAGCGGTCGAAACCTTGCGGAAGGACGCTGTTTTTCCCCACGCCGGAGTAAAAACCTGTGGAGGGGTGATTGGAGCCCGGATGGGTGTGATGGTGATGGTGGTGGCTGTACACACTCTCGTTCTTCATAAGCATTTCTGTCATGGTGGATGGTGGAAGACAGTCCCTATGCACCAGATCCTCTCCCGAGTAGCACGATGCATAATTGCTTCTGTGGTGCCATTTACTTGCAGGGTCCAAGCCGTATGAAACTTCCCGTACCGGCTGCACTTGAGACAGATTTGTGGAATAAGGGTAGCTGATTTGCCGGGACGGGGCCTGTGGAAGAAACGAGGAGACGGCAGAAAACTCGGGGACGTAGTAGGTGCAGCTGGGGAGGTAGATGTTGGACGCGCAGCCTGTCCTGTCCCCAAACTCGGATGTCCGGTCTTTGCGCGTCTGGGAGCAGAAGTTGCCCAGATTCACCGAGTTAAACATCTTTCTCTCTCTCTCGTACTCCGTACTATAGATAGATGTTTTGGATACGAGCTGCAGCAGAAGGGGAAAATTTGGGAAGGCGAGATGACGCGCAATCCGTCTAAGTCGCCCCGCAGACACGTGATCGAAAGTAGATATTGTCATATATCAATTTGGAAGAGTTGGATGTGTAGGAGTGGTTGGCTTTAGGTAAGATCGAGAAGGTTCAAACGAATAATTCCCAAACACCACAGGCGCACCAAGAAAACCAGTAACAGATTCCTGCTTGTTGGCTTATGACAATTAGAGAGATATGTGCTGTGTGTGTTTATGTTTATGGGCTGCTGGTAGGCTAGCTAAGCAGCTACAGCTCCTTAAACAGGCACAGCATAAACTGCAGAGTACACTGAGAGACATGCATTTCATAGTTTTATTGGATTTAACAGGTTCGATTTGTATTATTCTAATTATAAAATGAGTATTCTTATTTATTATTCTTATTATAATCAAATGAGAATTACTATACACATCAGAAACTATTGAACTACTGGCTATTTTAAATCATAGAAAAAGGATTTCTTATCATTGACACTGTTACACACAGTACAAATTAAGAATCAAGAAATTGGGATCGGTCAGAAGACACTGTCCATGTAGCCCACATAAGGTGTAAAGCTGTTAAAAAGCAATTCAACGAGTCTAATCATCGTTTTACTATTTACAAAAACTTTAACTCATCACAGTGAATGACATGTGTTCTACATTTGTAGAGAACACAAGCCTCCCCAGAACATTTTACACTGTGGTCTGTGCAAGGGATCTTTCCATCAGGGTTATAACATTGTTGATCTCCTTTTATTCTTTAATATTGTCTAGACGAGTCTAGTCTGCTGCACACAGTATTATTAAACAGTGGCGTATATGAGCCGCCTAAATTGTGCAACATATTAATTCGTCATCCATTTTATTCAGCTTTTCACTAAAAGCGAAACGTTGCTACACTAGACTGGTGGTGTACGACTATAAATATGTTGTAAAATGAAGTTGAACCAACGATTAGGCAATGTAGGATACACAGCATGCACGTTGTCTGTGCAAGCTAAAGTAATCGGCCCACTCTGATTATTGCCTCTGACTTTGGATCAAAGTCCAAGGACAATTCAAGACACAAGTTACTGGAGTTCCTGCAGGAATAGTACCAGTGAAGCCCTGGGTCATTGCATCTCCTCCACTAGCAAAATGTGCCCTGATGACATAAACACAAACTATTGCTTTTTTTACTCCCCTAAAATTGCTTGATTCAGCATTACTCACTTTGTAAAGGTTATTGACAAAACCGCCCAGAAAACCACCACAATGTGTGATACTCTTACTTTAATATTATTCAAATTGATATTTTAAGATATATGGTCTCATTGGACTCACCACTCGATCAAGTTTTGTATTGCAGCTATATGTTTCAAAGCAAAGCAACAATTAGTCGTCTTGTAAACGGCTGCTTATAGGACACTCACACTGAGCCTATTGACCAAACAGTATGAATGTATCCGACGTGTCCCTCTTAAATTAAATAAGTCCCAGCTGATATTCCAAGCTGCTTTGGACATTTTATTTTCAACATTTATCCGTGGGTAACTGTTGAACAGAGTCTTCCGGACCTATTTTTATTTTTTTGAATATAATGTAATAAAGGAATGATTTGGAGAAAAGATGCGCCTGCGTTCTCTGTCCTGCGTCATTGTAAACTTTTAATTATACTGTTGAGGGCCGTCTTCGAATCTTTATAGACTAACTGGTACTATCACAATGTGAAATTAATATAATGGCCTATTGTTTATGAGCATAGGCTACTTCTTAAATGGTGCTATAGAATTTAGAATTATCTCCAATAGTCCAATAACACTATCGTTCTAATACGATCACTTACAGGACACCTGTGTTGTTTAAAAAATAAGTGAAAACAAAGTTTGTGTCTTTGGTGATTTTTCAACAGCAAGGGGAAGAACAAGCAACAGCATCAGACCTCTGCATTGGAAATAAGAGTCCGTTGCAGACGTATTTGTGAAAAAGGTGGCATTGGTATTAGCTTGTTTACTACCCTTACAGACAAAAGGTTGTCTCACATGATGCATCCTGCATCCAAGTACAAAGAAAGCAGACAGCTGTCCAGACACAGCACTTGAATTTGACCACTAAAATCCTCTCTACGTCCACCATAAAACTCCCAATGGCTGTAGTAACGCTAAATCCCTTTGTTCTATAGAAAACCATAAAACTTGAGAATGAGAGGAATTTGGATTTGAGCAACTAGATATTTTGCAACTTAAAAAAAAAAAAACACACTAGTGAGCTGAGTTTGCACACCGACCACCATAACGCAATTTCTGCTATTTAGTTTGTGTGTCCATTTAAGAATTGTACCAATTTCGACCACCAATAAAAGCCTCAAATTCTGTGTTTTTACATTTTTGTAAAGATGAACAAATCATTCACGTGAATCAAAATTAATTTGTATTTGACATACAGTACAAAAAAAGAAAAAACGAGTTTATACAAGTGTATTTGTGCCATGGGATGAACAGCTACCGGTGTCATTTTTGGTAGATGAACAACCGCAGCTATGGAAATATTTGTACAAACATTATGGACTGTGGCCTGTTTGGACACATGCTCGACATATGCTGCGGTATTGGTGCTGTATAACAATAACAATTCGCACATCAATATGTCATTGCCTATTCTAAAAGTATTAAAGAGCAATTAAAATGATAATACAAGATAAAACGCATGGCTTCAATCTGAAGTTGAATTCCTAGAAACTGAAAAGCCGCAATACTAATTGGCCTACAATAAAGCTTCTGAATTACGACATTTAAAATGTATCCGTATGTCAACAGTAATCGAATCATTACATCAATTGTAGAATAAAAAATGTCTCATAACAATAAATATACACTACAAACTTTTCTTTCAGCAGGCAGACAATTTTGTCAAACCATTTCCTCTTCATGATCATTTCATTGATGCGTATTAGCGCGGTATAAATAAGTAATAAGAGGGTATGAATAAGTGATGCACAAATACAATTCAAAAGTCAGGGCTGATAATCAAGACGACTGAAAAATACTAAAGATTACTTTAAAGACTACACAGTACACAAGAGGAATTAAGGCGTTTGAGCGGATGGGAAATAGTCCTCCTGGCTGTGTTTAAGTCACAGTGTTTGTCATAATGTGACAACATATGACCAGTCAACGTCCATCACTTGGCAATATCCGCCTTCCGAGGGTTTAAACACTGACTATTCTCGCCTTGGTGCGCTCAGGCCATCAGTCAAAAAATAAGGTTCACCATGTGTCCATTTCCCTGGATGGACTCAGCTGCGTATATTCCGCTAGCAGTAGGACCCAGGAAAGTTTGATTTGGTTGCACCAAATGAGCAGGCCAAGTATGCGGAGTTTGCACGCAGAAGGGTCTGTATCTGAGCCTCTACTTGTTCTATCCTATAATGTACAGTGATACACAATATTGTAAATGTATGTCCAAGCTACTCTCAGTGATTGCCAAAATGTTCTGCTGAGAGCTCCAAAGAGAAGGTGTTGTAAACAGTTGGCATTCTTTGCTTAAATATCACTGTTGGAGCATTAACTTTACGACTGTGTCTGTGGAATTTAAGCCATGTATTGCTACGCAGCACCATAATTGCAATGGTTAACAGAGGTGTCATCCTTTTGTAAAGAAGGACTCTCAGTTCAAAAATGGCGCTCCTAAATATTGCAGTATTGCGGCTCTGCATCGATAAATCCTGAGCCACGTGATACAACACTAACCACACACAAACACTACACTCACAATGGGCACAGTTCACCAAGACAGTGCTGCAATGTTAGCTGAAGTCAAGGCTAAATGTGGGAAGCCTGTGTAATCATATTACTGTCCCCTCATGGCCTAGATAAGTTTAATTGGATGTAAGTCGGGCAGTTAAACTTGGCTCTATGAGCTGCGAACAGTTTCAAGCAACACTAAAGAGCCTTGTTTTTTTTTTACTGAGGTCTCAGTGAATGCACCTAGCGTGAAGCGCTTGTGGTGGCAACAATAGCTTACAAGATAAGGATGTGTGTTGCTGTTACATTTAGAGCAATCTCCAGAGTGTATTTCTCTTCCAACCACTGGGACATAAAGCTTTCACAACAATGTGTTAACTTTTTTATTAGAAGTATTAAATGATTTCACATCTCAAGAAATCGGCCAATACTGACTGCTGGTTCCAGCTCCTATGTGTTATTTAGATGAAACCAAAAGTCCTTTGAGCAGAGGGACAATAAACACAGAATTGTGTCTACCTTTGAACAAGTCTAAATAAGCTAAAACAAAATAAGCTTGTGTCTGATATTCTGCAAGAGGGGCTCTTAGTTTCGCGATTAATACTACTCTACAAAAGTCATCATAAAGACCATTTATAAGCAGAATGCACTTGAGGCTATGGCCTGTCACATGCCGATATATTTAAAAGATATTTTTAGGCTCGGTCTGTATAAAACGTCTATTATCTGCACAGTTAATCTTCTAAAATATCAGAATACCCTCTAAAAAACAACAGGGATTATATGTCCAGTGTATGCCGAGGAAAACAATTCAGGGTTGACTACCTATCCTAATTAAACGGCTTTTGTTTTACGCACAAGACAGGCACGAAATGACGCACGACCCGAGTACCATTACGCAGTGGTTTTATTTGTAATTTATTAGACTAACAGGTTATGTACTTAGTTTGGTGACAGTTACAAAATACTAACAAAGACCAAGTTCGGTCACATTTGGATATAACTTGTGAATGTGTTTAAATAACACAGATTTTTTTTATTTTTTTTTATTTGGTCAATCTTGTCTGTTGTAACCAAGTCTTTTTCGAAAGAAATGTCACATAATGTGCATGCAGGTGGAGAATCAGTGCATTATTTGCTAATCAGTGCGAATTCAACCTGTATTAATTTAAATTAAGGAGAAGCGCACACTGTCTGGTCCTTTCGCAACGGGGGTCAAAATGCATTATTTTAGTCTGCACTGGCCTTGCACAGAAGAGGTTCAGCATGTGGACCCAAAATAGAAGCTCAGAGCTTTAAGCTATACACTCAGATATCGTTGAAATGCCTGCTCAAGCACTTAGTACGGCTGCAGGTTTTCAAGCTTTTCTTCAGAGCCAGGCATTTGAAAACATAGAGAAACTGCACAGACAAATGTGCGTTGTTACGAATGAAAAATAAATGCAGTGAACCGATAAGGGACCAACTTGAACACTTGACATATCATCACTTGTATTAAATTGAAAGAGTTTCAAGCAGGCACCGCCGGTTGAACAGCTCTGTGCTGCATACTTGACCTTCAGCGTCGGCCTGGAGAGGACAGCCTGTCTCCAAAATACGATACATTTAAGAAGAATGTCCTGGAAAAAAAAGAGACATCCACATCTGTATTCAAAACGTTAAAAAAATTAGATCGCAAACTGAGATTCACTGCGTCAATATCTGTGAGGAAATAACAATTCAGGTGCTGACGAATGGGTACATATTCTTTACATACTAACTTTGTTGTCACACGATTTCAGTCACACGATTTCAGAAATACAAAATGAAAAATGGCAATGATTCCACAATAGGCTAAACAACTACAGTAAAATGAAATCCTACTGATTTTCTATCAAGACCTCAAGCGATTTAAAATCAATTCATAGATGTTTCTTTCCATCAGGGTTGGTCTAAGAGGAATCCGGTTCTTCCAAGGCAGCAACGAAACATTCACATCCCGTATTAAGGGGTTGTTTGACGGGCGATGCTATTGAAAAATAAATTTATAAGATAGTACATTTCAGAGAAAATGGAACTCATAGAGAACTCATTTCAAATGATGTCAAAATCAATATAAAACCGTTCTGAAAGGAGAGAAACGACATGGATCTTTCATGTTAAGCATTCTGCCTATTCTCTCTTTTTCTATCACATCACACACACACACACACACACACACACACACACACACACACACACACACACACACACGCGCGCGCGCTCATCCCACACTCGCGCGCGCGCACACACACACACTCACACGCACACTTCAGCAGGAATAACATTGCTTTCTATTTCTCTAGCCAGCTCCGTACCATAAACGGCAAAGGGGTGGCGGGGGACGTAGACCACATGCCACACAAGTTCTCTGCGAAGGGCACTGTGAAGCTCACTGACCTTTGGGACACGGAGACCGGCCGCCATAAACAGATTTAGCCAGTCTCAAAGTCAAAAGTGCGCAAGAGCAGTGAAAGAGCTATTGTAATGATGTGCAAAGCTAGCTGAGTCCTGTTTTACAATGCAAATATCTTGAGGTTCTCTGCAATGGTTTCTATTGAGGTTTGGTTCTAATTCCCTCCTATATTCTGGATATGAAAGAAATTAGACTATTTACACACTGAGAACGCAAACAAGTGAGAACTAATATTTGCTGTAATGCACTGATTGTATTTAGCGTTTGAAGAGAAGGGATTGCAGGTAAAGGCGTAGTCCAATGTTTAGTGGTTTGTTGGACTCATAAAGGTTTCCAGCACAAAAGCATTTTATTGTCACAAGCAAAAGCAAAATAAACAGAAATATCTGAGGAAATAGGATACACAAAACAGTCACTCGTAACACCAGCAGATACGTCTGGTTTGAAGTTCAAGTTAAAACTAGATTACGTGTTCAGATATCCGTTTGGCACCGTTCAAAGACAAGACTGCCACGTTATATAGTCCAAATAATCCCACCGTTATACGCAGGAATCACCTAACTAGCCTGTAAAAGCACAGGCCACTGTTTGCATCGTTTAATCTGGCTCGCAAACACAAATCTCGCTGTGACCAATGTGATGTAGATGCTTAGAAAATATTATTTCGCTGCTGTGAGTTTAAGTTTGCACTTCCCTCAGTTAACTGAACGCTAAATACATAACATGGATCCTGGTAAATATGTTTTCTCTCTTTTCTATATCGCAAGATTGATTCACGCATTTTAACAAGCACAAAGGCAAATCAAACTATAAATATTAACAATTGCACAATATTATGTTGTTACAATTGTTGATGTTCAAATGTCAAGAGTCTGGACAATGTTCCCTAAAGTATTTGCAACATAACTGACCTTGAATATTTCTTTGACAAATAATGGCTGAGGTACAGCAGTACACTCAGGCGCGTCATGGTGCATTTTGCATCTATTATTCTTCTCTAACCCATTTAACAAGGCAATACACAAATAGTATCTTATGTTTGTGTATTGTGGTTTATCACCTTTCATGGTCAACAGCGCGTTGGATTGGTTAAAAAGATTGGAGTTGTTATGAATGATGTCCTGTGGATAATCAAATTCCATTCACGCATCTTCAATATTATTTCACAGTCTTGGTTATAATCATATCACAGCCAATACTTGGTACATTTTCTGTTTATGCTTTGCATCAGCCTGACACCACTTCAAAACTAATCTACTGTGTATTCCTTGGATTAAAACATGCACGGACATATTAATCGTGTCTTCGGTGAGTAAAAGGTGCTTATCAAAACATTAGACCTGTATTTTTCTTAGTACAAGAGAAAAATAATCAATTGCGGATGCTATTATTTACTCTGATATCCATGTTCAAATTATAGATGGTCATTCATTAAATACCAGCTTTAACCAGATGGGTAAATGTACATTGAGAAGATTTTCCCAAGACATATATTTGAAGTTATATCTAGTCTCGTTTTGCCTAGACATGTATTGCATATTCACAAACAATTTCAGTGAATGCAATAATCTGTAAAATAATATTTACACATGCAAGCAGCATTTAATTAAAAAAAAATGCCATACCTGCAAAACTGACTCTTTGTGCCCAATCGGATCGCAGCGAGTCCAGACGCCCCATTCCTCTCATGAAGGATATTAAAGTACTTATTTTCATTCTTTAAATGTAAATCACAAAAACAATACACAAGGATAAAGTATGCACTATGCAGATGCATACGTAACAAGTGTCTTTGTTGCCCACTTGGGGAAGGCAAAATAGCAGAGGCTACTGTCAGCATCTGCAGCATCAGTACTGTATAGCTATGGGATAGAAGAGTTAGGAGTGAAACTAAATCAGCTCAAAGCAAAATATAGTTAGACCGGACCTTAAACATATCGTTATTGATACACGTTCAAGACGGTTGTTAATACAGCACCAAGAGGAGAGTGTCAAGTATTAAATGTGTGTATTCATGTTGTGATACTTGGACGGACTAACTGAGGAAGGCCGGTTGCAGGGGCGGCCATTTACAGTTCACTGAAAAGACAACATGTGATCTCAACACAGCTTCCAGTCACCCAACTAACACTGGAAGCTGTTGAGGAGAGAAGCATTAATGCTAGGTCAATAAGCTGAAAGGAAAACAATGCACGACTTTGCTTAATACTTCATTGCCAGAAGGGAAAGCGTTGACATTTACGTTTATCATACAACCTGTGTGCATGTATTTGAAGCCTAGGTTTTGATATGACATTATAATGCGGTTGAAACCCTAATGCACACCAGAAGATACATGGTGCACAGCCAGTCCAAGAGGCTTGACTGTTTGGAGCACTAGGGTGTAACCCTATTACTGCTTTACAGAGCCACAGCGCGTTTACCTGAGTGGTTATAGGCTTGTAGCATACCAGTGACATTGATTAGGGCTAACTCCAAAGGGGGGGAATCCTTTTAGTTAAAACTAATTTATTTGATGTCTAAATAAAATAGAAATAACATTCAATGCAAGATGGGGTTTAGCATACTCTATGCACCTGGCCGCCATTTTGCATGGAAAGATATTACAGCTATACCTATAGTCTACCTTTGTATCTGAGCGGTCATATAAAACAATGCCAACCTGTGTGGGCTCCCATTGATTATAGTTCACAGCACGTACAGCTGCGTGCCAACAAAACACCCTCTCAAATACTTCCAAATGTCCCATTAATGTTCATTTCACTGCGCTGGGTACACGCATTTTTTTTTAAACTGTGTTACAGGTCACGTCTAATAAAATAATCCCACCAGTCAGCACTCAGAAAAGCAGATTTTAAAGCAGAACATTCAGAGAGGCAACCTAATGACAGAGTGAAGTTACACCAATAAACGTTTCAATAGTATGTTTATTGAAGACCGTACGCATATACATTCATATCAGTATTACTTTTACAAGACAACGTCCTTACAAGCGCAAAGAAGGGAATGCAATAAGGGACGAAATAAAAGAAAGATAACAAACAACTATTACACTGAAACATGGTTTATTTAAATGTCATGTACGGTAAAACGTTTTGCATACCATTTCTTATATCCATCATTGGCAGTATGATATAATAGGCCTACATTTCCAACCCTTACAACCACAAATAGGCTATATGGAATGCGATATAGTACAAGACGATCAATAACATAACGCACTATTACATAGCGATACGGGATCCTCAAACAGGATGCAAAAAGTAGCATATGTTTTTTTCATTTTACAAAGTTATACACGAGTACAAGGTGTGGAAAAGGACAACACTGAGCACGTTGCAAAGAGCAAGTACATTTAGTAGGCCTAATAAGCCCTCAGTCTTTCCATCCTAATAGTATAATAATAATAATAATAATAATAATAATAATAATAATAATAATAATAATAATAATAATATCAATACTAATACATTCTTTGTAGACGCTTGTGTCAAAATGTTCAAGGTTGTGTTCACTTTTGATTTCTTCAGAAAAAAAACCTGTATTATAAAAGTCACCTACAGAAGAAGTGACCCGCAGAACATGACTTAGCTATTTCACATCAATAACATGCTGCAAATACATTTCACTGCTATAGCTTACTCGTTTTACATGACGGATGATGCTCTTTATTCGCCCCAAATTATGGGAGCGCACATACAATCCTATGATTAACTTCTCTAAATTTCTACATATTTATTTTTATTCTGGCCATCAAGTTTCAGAAATGCTTTTCCCGGCCTAAAACGTAGCCTATCTTCCCTCCCCTGTTGCAACTTTAGGCAGTTCACTTGTTTAACCAAGTTGGCCTAAAATGTGCTTGTACTGGCGAATTTTTTCAATACAGATTCTGGCGAGTTTATAGTTAAATGCAGGGGCATCATCTGAATCAGCTCAAAAGCGTATCCAAACGCTGATCTCACTCAACTAAAGAAATGCAACCCATGCAGTATGCTGTGGTTGTTGTTAAGACAAGTTAACTGGTAATACAAGTAGGAAAAATACCTTAATAAACTTGTTAGCACATGGATGAAGTCATGGCAATCCAGTTTTTTTTCAATGCGTAGTCGTAAAGATATCGAAATGGATTACATTGCGGTTTTAGTCCTCCTCTTCTCATGCAGACTGCCAGACTTCCTGCCCGTGACCGTGAACGTGCCCACAAAGCTTGGCGAAATTATGGAAAGGAGATAAAGATGATGCTCCTCTTACCAGACTAATTATGACTCTGGAAGTATTAAGCAACCGGGAGGGAGGTTCTTATTCATCTGTCCATAACGCAAGAGAATTATTGCGTCTTTCTGCTTCTCTGTCTTTCTGACTTTCTGCCTATTTTTTTTTAATACTTTACCAAGTGGCCCAGCTTTTTCCTCATTGTCCCTGACTAAAAAAATGGAACAAAATGGATTATGTCATTAAGTGTCATCCCAAACTGAGCTATTGGCACGAAGGCATATCTCAAATCAGGAAAACTAAAATATGTATCCTAACACATAAAAACGCATCCTCACCGTTTTTTTTGTGCGATAAAAAACAAACATGAAGGCAGTCTGACATGTAGACCATAGCTTTGAATGACTGACAGTTATTTGTGTTGGGCTTGTGTAGCCCGCACCATTGAGGGGGAAAAAAATAATATCAGAAAATGTTGTAATAATAGCCTGCAATGCAAAAGATGGGCAGATGAGTGCATGCATTGAAATAAGACCTAAGGGGGCGTAGAAGGATTGGCTTTTACTGCCTATCGATTCACCTTCTGCCGCATCTCTAAAAGTAGGCCAAGGCTTGCTCCCTCATCATGAGTCTCTTCTTCTTCATCCTGCGGTTCTGGAACCAGATCTTCACTTGTTGGTCGCTGAGGTTGAGACGGTCGGAGAGCTCCCTCCGCCGCTGCCTGGTGATGAACTCATTCAGCATGAATTCACCTTCCAGCTCAGCCAGCTGAAGTTTGGAATACGGTTTACGCTTCTTTCTGGTCCGAGTGTGCATCGGGTACCACGGGGCACCTGGAGGAGAGGGAGGAGGAGGAGGAGGGGGCCAACAACGGATTAGTCACCAGTCACAGTTGCAAAATCACGGTCACCTCCAAGGTTATGAGGAGCCTACATGGGCGTCAGTTGTCCAAGGGAAGCTTGGGTAATTGCCTTACTGTGCAAAGCAACCACAAAAAGTAAAAATACATTATAATAAAGCAAATCCCAAAGATGTCTATGGCCGAGGAAATAACAACACGTCATCTAGAGAGGATTTCTGTTTTGCAGATGATCTCAAATTTAGGAATATTAGGATTCAGATTACTGGAGTTCCCTGAGCTTTCACTTCCTCCACACACAGCCAAACTGGATTTGTTTTGGTCTGATTTCAAACCAAATTTCATATCAACCACCACCTTTTTTTGATCGGATGCGTTTATTTTGGGGTTTTTCCCAATCCTCTCTAGAGACCACCAGTATACAGCGGCTTGTGTCACAGCAAGTTTTATTGTTGCAGTTAAAGTAGCATTAACGTGATAATTAAGCCGTGCTTGCAAATACCCCTACTTATTTGCGAGTTTCGGAGCATATTAAATGACTCTTGAGTACACAGCGACAGATATTAATTCTGTTTACGAGTCATTAAAAAGAAAACTCTCTATTCAATGCAGTCATCCAAAGCGCCTATCCTCTTTAAATCACTACACTAATTTGTTAAGGCCTATACAAAGTGTAACAGTACAACGAGCATGTCTGAGGCTGGATCACAGGTTGTCGTTTAAGGGGAGGAAATGCAATGAAGGGGTTGATCATTTATTCAAAAGCTGCTGGGCATTATTGCTTGGTGAGGTTATCTGTAACTGTACACAACCACATGGCGCGTAAGGCATTTTAGGGCAACCCCTAGCGGCGTTTGCACACCACGCAACTACCCTGCAGGCTAATCTGGGCTGCAAGTTGTGCATCAAGATAACGAGCTCCAACGACGGTGTAATACTGCAAGTGCACGTTATTTTGCAAGTCTATTATACATATTGTTAACGTACGTTTCAAACAATTCTTGTTAAATAAAAAAATCAAAAAAAAAGCACCTACCTCCGCCTATGGCTATGTTGCTTGAATGGCTTCCCGGTGACACCAGGGTCTGTGTGTCGCTGGATGGAGGCTTGCTGCCCTCGTTGAGCAGAGAGGAGCTGGAGTCGGACTCCATTGACTGACAGGATGGCGGGTCTTGCGTTAGCTGTTCGGTCCCATAATCATATTTGGAGAAGGCGGCTGTGCTGCCTATTCCACCGTGCATCCCGTGGTCAGATGTTAATGATGATGTGTCTCTCGCCCTGTCCTCTCGTTTGAGGCTGCTGCTGCCACCTGAACAGGTCTCCCTGTTTCCGTTGCTATAATAACATTTCCCCTCCTCTGGTCTGCTAATTTCACACGACCGATTGAAAGAAGGGTTAATAGACACGGGGCTGCTAAAGTAGGATTGAGAGTATCCATTGCACGGCTCCGAAGGATTCCACGGAAGGGAGCAAACATTGTCCCTTCTCGGGTAGGAGAGCGACGGTAGCCCCGCCAGTTGTCCCCCTGAGGCTCTAAAATTCGGAAAGTAAAATGTGTCTCCTGTGTGGATGTTTACCAAAGGTCCCACAAACCCTGGATTAAGAAGATTATGCTCGCCCATTTCCGCGGGCCCGACCAACAGCTTCTAGTTTATTGCAATCTGACATTTAACATAGTTAAACCTGGAGGGGCGCCTGATTGGTCATCCCCAAACCACGTGTCCAGGCCAACTTCTGCTACACACGGTACCACCCACTCGGTCCATCTCAGACAAAACAAAACATTAACTTCTGTATTACAGAGGTTTATATGCTTTTTAAAAATACAATAAAAACCTTTTATTAAAAATGTAGAATCTTGTTTTTCTCCACTTGAGTCACGCTGAGTCCAGAAGGAGACCAGGCTGCTTCTCCTTTTACACTCAAGGAACTGTCCGTGGCCTCGTTTAATATCTTTATAAGCTGGCAAAAGTTTTTTAAATGCTGTTTCTTATGAAAACTATTTTTCTTGAAGGAGAAGGGTGCATATGACATCTTGTTTTCTAGCAAATTATGGTTGAATTCCATGTCATATAAAGCTGTGATGTCTCAATTTTACAAGCTTGTTTTAAGAAAAGACTGATGCTCATTGCCGCACTCTACTCATATTTACAGTAACGGGGTCAGCAGGTTGAAGCCACTGGCTGTGTAAAAGAGACCCATATTCTACAAGGTTACTTTAAGAGGGTATATTTCACATAATAGCCCCTAGTACACCTCACATGAACAACTTTAACAGATACCTCCAATAAACGTTCACAGTCAAACTCTTGTGGGATTGTTATACCTCTCGCAATTCTTTTATATGAATTTTACAAGATATCAGAGGGCACTCAGCTGATTCAATCAGCGGAGAGTCTCTGCTTTATATCTCGCTAATTAGTTGATTTGTAGATGCAGCCCTGAAGACACTAAACAAATATGGGATTCATACCTTTCTCTACTTATGTCTTTGTTCTGATCCAAAAAAAAAAAAAAAAAAAAAATGCCTCTTTTACATAACAAAACACTTTTCAGAGACTACATCAGAGTACAATTTTTCTGCAGAAAACTTCAACATGATGTGCAAAAGATTCAGTCATACTGTCTTCAGCTGGCACAAGAATTTCTAATGTTGTCTTTGGTCATCAAACTGCCCAGCCATCATCCTCATCGGTATTCCCATGACTGACCCTTGCCTTCTGCATTCCTCTCCCGGGTCTACAGACTCCCCGTTAACTGAAAAATACATCTAGCAGGACTTTCCCATTCTGTATAGCTTTCTATATTATGTGACATCAGTCCAGCAACTATTTTGCTAATCCCTCTTTCCCTTTATAAATCCATTATGTTCTACCGTCCCTCATCTCCACTAGATTTAAGGAAAACACAATCAATTTATGGATCTCAGACGTTTTCATAACCCGGCAGTGGGGAGTTGCTTGTGTCTCAATTATGGCAATTAAAAATAGTCTGGCTACGTCAAGGACAAAAAGTTTGACTCATCAATGAGAGGGATCCTAAATATAACTAAGCACTCAGCACGCGCGTTAGTCGCCGTCAATCCACTCAAGTTCACGACACAGAGTCACTGTGGGTTGAACTTGATATTGAACTCAAATTCTCCATTTAAATGAATTAAAGAAGTAGATATTTGAATCAATGAAATAGAATAAACAGCAATGTGACAGCTTAAAGTGAGGTCTGACAGCCCGAGCCATGAAAATAATGTGAACGTATTCTAAGATGCTCTGCTTAATTTAAAAAGCAACCCATCGTTAGCCTTAACATAGTACTCTGCAAATAAAACTATCGTTAAGAGCACACAAATTAACATGAATGATTTCATTAATTAATAATTAATATAATGAGTTTGGGATTGACAAAATTGTGCAGGCTTACATCAGCTTGCACATGCGTGCTGACTGGCGCTGGCTGCCGTGCAACAAATTTGCCAATGAAGTGTTATGTGAGAGCAAACATTTAAACATTGGTTTGGAAACGATTTGCGAGTCAGCCGATATTGGATAGCCGTATCCGTCACCTGTGACTGTGTATCCTCTCTAACCCAAAGGCACCAGGCCTTGCTCTAGCCTTAAATAGAAAGACAAATATCAAATGTTTGAACTGGAGAAGCTCTGCAGGGATCCGATGCGGTTTCATTCTGTCCCTTGGACTCATTGGCTCTCTCATCATTGCACATTTCTGCATCTAGTTAGTGAGTCTTGCAATGCGGCACAACACCAATACAATATTATATCTTGTACCTCAGTGGGCGCAATGGGGTGTCTTGGTATCACTTCACGTGTTATTATAACAGCAACCAGACGCAAAATAGTGCAGTGTGATGTTAACAACAAAATGGGCCGGATGGTCATCCAGTAACTGAGTACCGTACAGGCTGAAATCGCCGCTTTACCTCGGAGGAAGAGGCCATGTGTTGCCTCCTCGCCTCTCCACGCTTCAGACCCGGCGCTCCCACGAACCCGCGTCTCACAACCAGACCACTGATCGTCTGTTGAGTGCATCTTTAGCTCAGCAAGCGATGATGTCATACGTGACAGTGAGCTATAGGCCTTGTGCTCTCATTTAGCAAAAACGAAAATCAGCTGTTAAAAAACAACAACTCGGTAAACCGAACATTGGACTGTCAAGGTCACTGCCTAGTACACCGTCTGCTCGAGGTTGAAATTGCCCTCCTGGAACCCACGGGTCCTGTCCAGACAGGGCAATAGCCCAAACAAAGGGCTTTTCTTCCCTTTTCTCTCTTTGATTCTCTGCAGGCAGGTTGCCACAGTTATAGCCTCCTGCAACCCTTTTAAAGCTCCCTGCAAGGAAAACAAACCACCAAGGGAAGCCTAAAGAACCCAGAAAAGTATAACATTTAAGTTGAAAGGTTTGGCAGATCTTTTGCATTTGTTTACAACGGACGGTATTTCATGGTATTTCATGTGGCTTTAATATTTTATGACTATAAGCTTAGGGAAAAATATGTATTCTATCATTTCCACATGTTTAAGGATAACCATATCCATCTGGGAATTCTTTTTTTTATTTCAAAATCTCCATTAAAATATAACACATATTAAGAGTTATTTAGTGTATATCATTATTATGTACATAAATGCAAAACTAGCGTTTATAATAAAGCCATTGCGTCATATTTGAACTTGACGGTCATTTTATTTTGTAGTAATAAAGTAATAATGCTATAGGCTGCGCAAGGTATTTGCCTCACTATTCCATTGCTTTGTTTATCTTTTATTTTCAGTTCAATTAATTTTCATCTTTAGTGTTTATTTGTGTCTGTGTGTGTGTGTGTGTGTGTGTGTGTGTGTGTGTGTGTGTGTGTGTGTGTGTGTGTGTGTGTGTGTGTGTGTGTGTGTGTGTGTGTGTGTGTGTGTGTGTGTAATCTGTAATCAGGAAGATCAAATGTAAAAGGTGCTCATCCACTAGCACTGTATATTAATGATAAACTAATGATAAATTAATTAATTATTATTATAAAACCAAACTCTGCTCATGTCAGACGCGATACAATTTTAAAACGCTTCAGCGCTTCATGCGGTCTAATATGTGAAATATATTCTTATAGCCATAAATCATAACTATGCAAATAGTTCCAAGAAATATAGATAGGACCTACATGAATAAATACAAAACTGAACGTCAAAACCCGTGCTATCTTTTCTTTTTTATACTGCTCCGACATTTGATTTTCACATTATCGGAAATATTCCAACAATAGAGCCATCCAAAACATAAAGCAAGGCATTGAATGCATCAATGTCAAATTAAACAATACTTAGAGATAACCTGCGTGGTTTCAGCCGTAACTTCTCTATTTGTGGCAAAATGAATATAAGCAGGCCTTGAACTTTAAAGTTAGAAAAACTTCTGCATCAAAATAATACCAAACGATCAAATCCATATTTCATAAATAATGTAAAATGCAAAGAGCCAAACTACACTGAGCCAAATGAGTCATGAGAATAAAACAAATGAACTGAACGAAAATATCCCCAAATGAGAGACAGTTGCAACACTTCCTGATATTTTCCTCTGGTCACCACCAGAGGTTATCAGCCCCCTGTCTCATGTGTCTTGTTGAAAGCGGCCTGCAGCTTTGACTCCTCCACACACACACACACACACACACACACACACACACACACACACACACACACACACACACACACACACACACACACACACACACACACACACACACACACACACACACACACACACACACACACACACACACACACACACACACACACACACACACAGCAAACCAAAAGCAATGCAACTTTTTAAAATCAATTTTATGTTTTCAAGGTAAAATCAGCGGCTGATGAGGGTGCAAAGTTTTTAGTTTGATTGTCTTCACTATCATTTGAAAGTATTATGTCTGGTTTAGTGACTTTATCCTGGATCTTGATATATTCAGGTTAATCCCGGAGTGAGGTTATTTCATTATTTCAACTGACATGTACAAAAAAATAAACTGGCAACTGTGTTCGGCTAACGAAACCTAATTCTAGATTTTATTCTACAGTTATATACAAAACTATATTTAATAGTCGTATATGGATATTTCTATTTTTGTTCATTGTGACATGTATTATTTAAAAATACAATTGAAATTAGAACAACATTAACATGACCATTCAAATAAATATTAACCGTTTGAATTACACCTAAAAATAATTGGCAATATTCGGCAATTTTTTTAATTTAATATTAAATATACTGCTATAACTTTAACAATTATTATTTCGGGTAAAATGTTCTTAAATACTAAAAGATAATGTAATTAAAGGAGGCCTATTTTCCTCTCATCTTCATCATCGCTGCGCGCTCTATACTTTGCAGAAAATAATATTTTGACAAATGAAGTACAAATCATATATCAATCATGCCTGTGTAACTTAGTTTGGAGTTTGTTCTGAGCTAAACCGTCATAGTTTCAAAGTCCACGTAGGCCTACTGCCCTAGTAGGAAGAAAACGGCCATACCTTTGATGGATATAGTGAGGGCGACGTCGTGTTATCGTTTCCTCTCGCTGTGTCGACACTATGGCTGCTTGCTGCGGATAGCTTGTGTTGGTGTGAGACGTCAAAAAGTCCTACCTGTCCTTCGTGGTCAATAATACACACCTCATGGAGACTGCATGAAAGCATTGGTGGTTCCAGAGTTGCCTGGGCCAGAGCAACTAAAGGGGATTCTGCAAAACACAAAAAGAAAGGAGCCCAAATGTTAATGCAAAGCTCCGAGAGATGGTCAGTAATGCAGGTCAGAGGATATCGCTACACTTCCCCTTTTTTATGTATTTATGGCATGCCATTAAGCCCGGCTGTCTAGACAGGGAAATAACACCTTGTTTGCCTACAAACAAACCGCCGGCATTGATGTCCAGCCCCCTATTTATTATTCACAATCTGCTGTGATGTCAAGGTCAAAGTGACTGCATAGTCATGGTCAAGGGTAAATCAGGAGACCAAGAACTTTCCACAAGCATTGAAAATCCAGGAAGCAGACAAACAAAAAAACTTTAAGTCTGACTGACGGCTTGGATTCTAATCTGCAAATTCAAAATACCTAAAGAGCTGGAAAAAGTGACCAGCCCAACCAAGGATTAAAATAGAAAACACTAGCATGTTGACATCATGTGTTCGGCAATAGTTTCAACATGAGGCAAATCTGGGGGAAAATATGAAGCCCTCATAAGTGAATTATTTTTACTAAAGAAAAAGAAGGAGGTGGTATTTATTTACATTTATTTATGTCTAACATGAACAATTCTGCCTTTATGTGGATTTAGATTAAACACTGAAATTACAGACTTGAGATAGACTACTTTAAAGTATCTTAAAGTAAACCTACTTCAACGTTTATTATTCTCTGACAAATCATTTTTAAATGTAATATTTTGACATATTCTCAACTTTCATCTTTATCTGAAGCCTATGCGAATCGAAGTTAGTTTTGCTCGACAACACTGGCCTCACGTACACACTTTCCGCATTCATACATACAGAATCTCTAAATAAATATATAATACATAAATAAAACTGTAGAGACTCGATCTGAAATGTAACTTCAGACTGGTATTAACACTTAGCGTGCCCATGTGTATAAGTATCCATAGTACGTGTTCAGATGAAATAAATAGAGTTCATCTAGGTGACATAAGCCAAAGCATCCTATAGTTTATTTCTAAATTCACCTATTCATACTGAAACAGTATGTAATAGCAAGTCAAAGTAAAATCTAATTACGCGCGGGATTGCAAAACTGTAGCCCATAATATAGGTATGCGCGTGCAGTAGAAGTACACGTACACAAGCAACTGGTTTGCAGGTTTTAATTCATGCATTTATTCTTCATATTTTACTAAAAGCATAATCAGCAGCATATAGAGCTGGCCTTAAATACACCTGACGGTGACAGCGAAAGGAAAGTGCTTGATGAACTCTCACAGGGTGCTTGTTATATTTTCCACATATCATTGGACGAACAATAACTTATTTGTGCCTGCGGAATATGAAACAGTCTGAAAATAATATTCCGTGAACCCCCAGTAAATGTCTGTGAAAGCTGTTGAATAAATCGCTTGAAAATTGGCTTTCGGCCTGTTTGCTAGAAACTGAAAAGTAACAGGTAAAAACATCTTGAATATTTATTTTGATTAAAAATGCGGTTGTAGTTGGAGGGCAGGGCGTGATGGATTCAGACAGAGTGCGTGTTCCTCTCACCGGTCGACCGAGTTTTTCTTAACCGACATTTGAAAGATGAAGTCATATTACAACTTTTCTTTCCGGAACAGAAATGGATTTAAATATCATAAATAATTTGGTATTTTTCCAGTGTGAAAAGAAAAACGCGCCTTGCTGCTCACCAGACATCAACCATCACTGCATTATCTCCTTATGCCATTAACAAGACTCCAAGAATACCCGATGAGTCTTAATCAAACACTCTGTGGGATCAAATCCTCAAATCCTCTGCTGAGGTTATGTACTCGGTTAGAGCTTCTGCTGCTAAATGACACCATGTGCAAGTTGAAACGGAAGGAAATACTAGTACAAGTAGTGACTAAATATTTAAGCATTTTCATAATCATCATTTATTTATGAAACACGTTACCAGTACGTAATTCAACACCACAATACAGTCCACATACTGAACGAAAGTAGAAATAACAGGCTTCGTACAAGGCGTCTGATCAGCTGCAATGCTACACTAACAAAGACAAAAAATAAAATAAAACGATTGTGCATTTATGTGTAATACTCACTGATTTTTAATGGTTTACAATCATTCCAGTTGCATGACAGAATCATTCACTGACAAAGGAAAACATACAGGTATTGGGATATTCCAGTTTACAGTTCGGCCATACTAGATAATATGAATTAAATAAAAATGCATTGCACTATACAGATTAACAACACAGGAGCTTTATCTTGTTTTACCCCTGGTTTAAGAGAACATTTCCCACACAGGAACATAGCTTTTGAAATTCAGAAGGAATATTAAAAAAAAAAGATTTTCTTTCTCTCGAAAGTCCTCTTTTTGAGCTTTTTGTTGTTGGAGTCTTAAGGTCAACTTGTCATTACGCCACAAATGATGTCCATGTGGCGATTATCTTTCTCAAATGGCATCAAACAGTCTCCTCTGTTCTGATCAGCTCGATGTATTAGTCATTGAAATGTCATCAGTCCTTTTTGAGATTTGGCTTGAAAAAAGAAAAAAAAGAAAAAGACAGACACTCAATACTCGTCTTTGAAATACAGATACGGTTTTAAATATTATATATTTATATATGTACAATCATAAAACAAATGTGAAGTGAATTTCCAATATTTTCACAGTTTGTAGAGCATTCTCTCCAACTTGAAAACAGGGGGAGGGTGGCATGGTCGATGGAGATGGAGGTTAAATAAAAGAAAAACACAGCCAAAAATGTTCTTCAGCCACGATTTTCGATGCAAGAGGTAAATAAATGGCATTGATGTTTGGGAAGTTATGAGTAGCAGTTTTCAAGGAGGTCGCTGATCTCATCAAGTGGTGTGCATATGATTGCTCTTGGATTTACTGACAAATTTCTTCTCCTTGACTCGCCGGTTTTGGAACCAGATGGTGACTTGACGCTCCGAGAGGTTGGTGCCGGCCGAGATGCGCCTTCTCTTGTCTTTGGTGATGAACTTGCTGGCTGCATACTCTTTCTCCAGCTCCTTCAGCTGGATCTTGGTGTAAGGGACACGCTTTTTACGCCCACGTCGGTAACTGCTTACCTCAGGCTGCAATGGCACAACATCTGTAGGAAAAAAAGAAAAATGCCAGGAAAGTATTAAACTATGCGCAAAAAAACAAAACACCGCAATGGTTCACTTCAAAATAAGCAGCAACTGCAGTTGACAAGACTGGACTGTTTCTGAAGCACACTATGTTTAGAATAAATTGCTGATTGTCGAACCGTCGCCCTGTCTCTGATCGTGTGTGTGTGTGTGTGTGTGTGTGTGTGTGTGTGTGTGTGTGTGTGTGTGTGTGTGTGTGTGTGTGTGTGTGTGTGTGTGTGTGGGGGGGGTGTCCGGGATGGGGGGTTCTCAGGTGTAGCTCATACACCTGACATGTTGGAACGCAGCACAGTGTTATGTCAACCTTTGCTTGTGTACAAGAATAGTCACTATCCGGTTACAGCCACTACATTTATGCATTGTTTCCAGGCTGCACTTTGATACCTAATCTTCTGAGTGACTAACTACTAAACTACACAACACATCTTGTTAGCAGTATCCTGGGTATATCTCTCGTATTCCTTTAAATGAACTGCGGGGTAAGAGTCAGTAAGTAGGCCTATAAACTGCAATAAGTCTCAATGTGGCTGCAATACGCCGGTCAGAGCCTGGTTAGTAAATAGAAACCACGACCTTGAAACTAATAGAAATCCTTATTGAAACTTTCAGTTTTTCCAATCACACAGTTACTCGTGTTGCACGTAATTTAGTGGAAAGACCATTAATTAAAAAAAAAAAAAAAAAAAAACTTCCCTGTATTTTCCAAAAATGTAGACTCTTTTTTTCGCACTATGTTCTTTTTATAAGCCCTAAAACCTTTTGGCAGTGGCTACCTGACTTTTTCCAGGTAAGCAAAGTGCTGTGATTACACCCTTTCGCCAAGACCTGAGATCAAGACAGCCGCTAAGAAACATGACAGGACGAGTATTGCATTACCTTGAGAAATAGTGGCAAACTGTGAGACATGGAGCTTTTTACACCCATGTCATTTTACAGTCAGGGGTTGTGGATATTTCTCCAGTTGTATACAAAATGATGGTAGTTCTCAATTTAGGCAAATATAGTTAAACTTAAAATATTTTGTCACAAGCAAATTGAGGATATCTCAGTGGAGTTCACTTTTACACTCTTTGAAGCAAACCAGTTTTACATGACTGTGTGAGTGTATGTGTGTGTATGGTATGTCCGTGAAGCGAGACAGAAAGACAACGACAGCGCGCTCTTGTGTTTTTGTGCATGTGTGCGCGCGCATTTGCCTACGTGCCCGTGCTTGAGTGGCTTGCTCTTTTGGTATTTTCAATATAAAAGCAGGTATATGTGTGTGTGTGTGTGTGTGTGTGTGTGTGTGTGTGTGTGTGTGACATATGCAGTCGGGGTCTGAGAACGTTCCTATCTGAAATTAAAATGCCTACAGATTTCGCATAGATAATAAACCCTTGTGGTAAAAGAAGCAGCGTTGTAAACACTCTGTAAACTGCATACTGGCCGGGCCCCTGTGTCCATTATCAGATATCCTGCATGCATGACAATAAGTAAAGCACAAGGCGAGCCTGGATTATATATTTTTATATAATGTCAACAGATTAGTGGCTGTGAACCATTTGTGAAATGCTGAGGTCTGTATGCAACTCAAATGTTGGTCAAATGAATCCTAGTATTTGCTGGAGACAGTGGACACATCGCAGGGCGCTGAGATTTATTGGGACCATCCAAACACAGTAGCTTAGTCACTATATTGTGAACGGGGGGGGCGGGGGGCAAAGGTATGTACTGGTGTTCCTACCTATTCGTAACTGAAACTATAATAATCCTAAAATTTCCTACGGACAGAAAACAGCTGTCGAAAGCAAATATTTCGTTTCTGAATGCATAGTAACCAGTGCAGGGCCATGCAACTGAAAATCTCATTAACTCACAATTCAGTTTTTTTTACGCACACATCTAGGAAAATGCATGATTTACTTAATGTCAAACGCAAGAATGACTGGATATACTAACAGAGCCTATAAAGGACATATGCTAACTGACATAAGGCTTGACAGTTCTGTTTATTCAGCACATTTAGTTTCCCCTCGACTTTTTTGGAAGTCGATATTTGTATTTGTAACACGAACAATGTGTACACTAAGCAATAACAACTCGGCAAAGTAAAAAATACGTGACTACATTTAAATAGCTTTCTTAGTGTGATGACATGAATTCAAAAACGTAAAAGCCGCTGAACTATGAATAACAGCCTGGATAAGCATGGGGGTTGGGGGGGAAAAACAAACAAACATTATTTTTAACGTACCTGGAAAAGGTGACTTCCAGAGATGAGAGGACTGCGTTTGCTCTTTGGAGCAGTACACCTGCCCATCCCAGCCATTGGAGAGAGCCCAGTGCTGGTAGCCCTCCATGGGGATCAAGGCATCGTGCCTCGGTTCGGGATGGGCACTGATACTGGGAACCACAGACACGTCGAGATATCCGGGGACACCCTGATATGAACTGGCGAAACTCGGGTAGAAGGCAAACTCTTTGGCCCTGGAAGACAACTCCTCCGTGGGCAGCGCAGTGCTGGGCTCGGCATATTTCTCTGCCGGATGGTACGAGCAGGGCTTCTGCTGCAAGTTCACGTTGTGCGAATGAGATAATCTACAGCCGTAATATGGGTTTCCGAAAGGATAACCGTAGCTCAAAGATGCACTGGACGAGGTTTGTGGAGCGGGACACTGCCGGCCGGTGTCCGGGGAGGAAATATCCGAGTAGACGGAGCCCTGGTGGGTCGCTATGCTGCCAGAATGTCGTCCCAGCGCGGGGTGCGACATCAGGTCCCGGCAGTGGGTCGCAGGGCAATTACCGCTCAGTCCCTCCATTGTTTGGCTTTTATTCTGGTTGTTTTCATTCGGGCTTTTTTCATAAACGTACATCAAGGTGTCCGCCCAGCGTGGATGCAGGACCAGCGAAGTCGTCATATCAGGGGCTGCCGATGCTTTTTAAAAAGTCGACTACTCCAAGACGGACACCTCATTTCCAACTACATTTTACACCACGCGCATGCGCACTCGAGACCCTCGTGTGTCCACTTCATTAAGAATCTGGCACGTGATATGCTAACAAGTCCTACGAGATCGGGCTTGCGAGTTGGGCAGAGCAGCCCTTTAAAGACCCACTGCCTCACATGTCACCGTTTTTTCCTGCAGAATACCGAGTCCTGTCATTGGCTCAAATCACTCAGACCCACAACCTTAAAGGGGAGTTTGGAGACTTTCAAGATTGGGGCAAATGGAAATAACCTGTAAAATTTGGCCGATCTCGAGGGCTACCATAGAATATGACAGCATATGATACATGTCAGTATAGGGGAAATAAAAAATAAAGGCATTTTTGAATAAATCTTCGAGCATAATCTTTCAACTTTATTGCTGGCGTTTTGGTGCGCAAACTTTAGCTTTCTCTTTTGGTAAAGCTGTATTTTCTTTGATTATTAAATATATTAATAAATAGAAAATGACTCAATCTGCAATCCCTAGGCTGCAGTCAATATAACGCCTGTCGTAATAAAGTATTACGCATAAACAAATACAGAGCTATCGGATCAAATGTGTCTTCATCCTCCTATCAAGACTCCTTTTTTGAAAGACAAATTTCCTTTAAACCAGTATACAACTGACACTGGGTCACCTCATAATATGCTGAGATGAGAATCAGGGGCTAGTTGTGGACATGTTCCAGCAGGACATAATAATTATGTTTGCCATTAATGTTACCTTTTAAAAAGGCTAAATATAGCAGATTACAACTTTTGCATGACGTGTTTATTTCTTATTCAATAGTCAGGTTTAAAAAATATATATATTTGGTATCCACAGGGTGCGTGTGTTTGTGTGGTAGAACCAGGAGTTTTAGTAATGGCAAAGTTGAATGTGTTGAATGAGTGCCATTGCACCTCGGCATTAACAGGCACAGGACGAAGTGAAAGCTATTCCAGGTAAGATGCCATCATTGCAAATTACTTTTTCATTTAAAGATATAATAGAAGAGAAGTCCCCCATATTGAATTATAGCCGCCTTTAAGCGTTTATAGCTACAACTAGTTCAGTGTTGAAATGTTTGGGGTAAAAAAAAAAAATGTTCAGTCGTATGTGACTCCATTAGACCTAAAATCCTTTCTCAGCCATAACGTGACCACTAACATGACCATCAAAATGAGTCCATGTGATGTTTATTATTAATTCAGAACATACAAGTGGATGTTGACGCTTCCAGGCGAAAATAAAAACAATGTGCCGCTTTCAGGACTTTGTATACAGACCTTATTCAACTAGCCACCATATAAATGCGGTCCTATTTCCTGCCAGGAATTCTTCCACCACTATTTTACTCGCATCCTCTTTGAGATTCAAATAACTGTAATTGTATTACCCTTTATTATAAATACGAAACGTCATTTAATCTCGTCACCAGACCCCGTAATCACAAAAATTGAGATTATCATCTATTCCTCTCCTCTTCTTTAAAATACACCTGGGTTAATATTTAAAGTTTGACTGTATTTTTCAGGTTCAAATATTACCGATGGGATAGGCCCACAAAGTGTCCATAAAATACTTTTTTGTGATGCCTAACCCATGAGTCACTCATAAAGAAAGATACAAGCTGCCCTACGAAGGGTGCCTAGTTTATCAACATTTTTGCACTGCCGAGTTGCCTTGGGAATAATCAGGCCACCATTGAGTATGTGTATACTGAGGAAGCTAGACCCCTGTCCCTCCTCGGACAGAGACTAAAGTTCTTTTGTCTCAAGGAAATTACAACTATGGAGGGCTCATCCAAACGGCAGCTGCACGGAAGTCCAAGGTCAAGGTAAAAAAACGCAGACAAACAGGCTCGTAATCAGAGTCTAGACAGACAAGAATGAACTTCACACTAGAGTATGCATGCAAACTAGCTGTTATTTAGAGACCCTTACTCTAAAATATCTGCTGTGTGTGAAGAGGGAGAGAGACGGGGAGCACCAAATAATCACTGGTGGTTGCTTTTTTTGTTTTGTTTTTTCAAGGATCAGGAATTTGACAGCTTTTGCGCTGCAGTTAACCGGCTCCTTCCAAACTAACTTCACCAGGAGAGCTCAGGCTTCAGAAGATTACGTCCTCTTCAGCTTATCAAGTATAGCGTGGTATTTTTAGTCGAGTTCATTTTGGGTTTTTTTTTAATCAGCCAGACTTACACATTATGCACAAATATGTGTAGGCTATTGTAAATAATTTCGCCCGTGGGATACAAGGATGTCGCAGCGTTAGTGAACAGGCAGCACAGTCTCAGGGAAGAAGTTACTTCATGTTGCAATAACCACAAATTACATACGAAGCCTGCATCCGGTTTTCTCAAAAAAAAATTAGGCTGAATGAAGATTGTATTTTAATATTCTCATAATTATTCATTGAAATTAAAAAGAGAAAAAGCTTAATACAGTAAAAGCTTCAATATGTATAGGCACAACTACAGAATTCATAATAAAGTATTGTTTTTTTTAGCTTTTGCAATAAGTAACACAATTATTGTAGAGTTATATTTCCAGCAAATAAATGATTATCTTAAAATTAAATATTCAAGCGTCTGGCACATTTACGCCACTGCACCAAGACACCAGCGGCCCAATCTGAAACCACAGACATGCCAGCAATGATACTTTAGCGGGTAGCCTGTTTAATACACAACCTGCAAAAAAAAAAACCCACTGCACTATTAATTCTATCAGATATCATACTCTAACTACTAACTTGTGTTTTTACTATCTTTCCCCAACAGTGCAGGTTGTAGACAGGTGGATTCTTAAAGGACAAAAAATACTTTTCAAGTTTACCATTGCAGGGCTGACTTTAATTTAATGGCCGCTCCTGAACTACATACCATTGTGATACTTCATATTATAATTTACATACTGTTGGCTAAATAATTTAGCACTTTTCAAGACAGACAATGGATCTGCCCATGATCTACCCTAAACTTTAACTTCATGCGAGGGAGATGCTATTGGTTTCCTTGAATATTGCCTGTGTCTATAATTCTTAAATCATGGTACTGAAACATAATTAATTAGATGGGTTTCAATTTCTATTTGGTCAACATAGATTGTATAACAATTCCAACAACTCGACCAGCAATGAATAGCCATGGGCGAAAGGACAAATAATATGGTACAGTCGTGTTGCTGTCAATATTATTTAACCAAATTCAGACAAAGTCAAACCTAATTCCAATACAGTTAGTGAAACGCTGGAACTGTAATCATGCGGCACTAAAACATTAAGAATGCTCCATTACAGACTAAATGGTTTTACATTAATGTCATTTAAAAAACGCTGCAGTGTCAGTAATAGTAATAATTTCCAAGTGTTTAAAACGTCAAGGTGATGGCGGGATTTTACTCTGTGTGTATGGTTTGTGGTGCTCTGTGCAAATGCATCCCCCTTTTTCTCACTTTCAAAAATATTTTTTTTTCCCTCAAAAACCTAAAACATTCTGCCAGGTATTCTTCTCTGCTAAGGTGTCACTTATTTCCGGAATTGGTAATTGAAACGACTATCAATATCTTGACAACCAGACATAATGTGCTGCTGTAAATATCTTGACAACCAGACATCATGTCCTTCCAGACAGTCAGACGGAGAAAGAGCCAGGCTGATGCGGATGTTTGTGGGGGAGGGGAGAGCATCCATCCCCATACCAATGCTGTCTACCTGCGGCTTCCGCTCTCAGGAACTGACTGCACGTGCACATGACTGAGCCAATGGATCTTATGTACGCAGAATATACTGACATACATGCAGTTTATGTGTAGCATATTATTTAGATCCTGCAGTACAAAATTGGTATAGTGCTCCATCATCCCACTGATTTCAAAACCGTAGGTATGCATCTCTTAAACACATCATTTTCAAAAACTCAACCGGAAACAAGTGAAATTATCATTTTGAATCATCAATTTTCAGTTTTCATTTGTCTTGATTTAAAGGAACAGTGCAGTCCCTCTGCAAAAATGTCTCCGTGTGACTTTCACATGTGTATCAATAAGTTAAACGCCGATAAAAAGCAACACTATTACTAGGCAAACATTATCTCACCGGTCTTGAGAATGCTGAAAACTCCCATGGGATAAAAAGTCTTTGAAGAGGCGATGTGGCGATCCAAGAATGTGTTGACAGCTTGCAGGTAGAGTCTGCGCCATGCATGCTGCAATCAGGGTGCGTTAATGTTTACGAGTTTTCAGCCAGCTTCAGACTTAGCTTCGAGATAAAAAAAAACAAACAACATTTTTTTTTAGAATCAAAGTTAAGTGGTAAATTCACTGAAAAGTGAACTGCGTCAACCCAAATAACCAAACAGATCCACACAGTAGTAGGATACAAAAGGCCAAAAGTCCAAGTGCATTTTCAAAAATATGATTTCAATATGTCAAACTCAATGGAGTCAACTTTGGAACCATTAAGTATCTGAACTAATTAGATGGACCAAAATCAAACACACAAATCTCATAGTAAATGGAGACTGATGCTCATTTGGAACTGGAATCTGTGCGTGTAACTCACGAGCTCCTGGTCGGGCACGTTACATGTATTTTGCATTAACGCTTATGTTAATGCATCATTTTGCAACACACTTGTGAATGTTCGCTTCCTTTAAGCAGGTCGTATTGCTTTATGTTGCCACTGTGCATATCCATGTGGGCACGTGTGTTTGTGCGAGTGTGTAAA
Organism: Anoplopoma fimbria; assembly: GCF_027596085.1. NCBI lineage: Eukaryota > Metazoa > Chordata > Actinopteri > Perciformes > Anoplopomatidae > Anoplopoma > Anoplopoma fimbria. The sequence continues at coordinate 13,600,437 of NC_072460.1, read as the reverse complement.
AGAGAAGTGGTCAGTTGTTTAGCGGGCTGGAGGGAGAGCAGAGCAGTCCACTGTATGAAAACAGTCCTACAAAACTAAAACAGCATCTCAATCTGGCGTTTTACCGTTCAGCCTGGTTTTAATTTACGATCAAAAATGTTCAGAATCGCATAAGCCAAGACGACTGGATGCCACTGGCACGCGATTGTCAAGAAAATACTAAATTAGTGCAGTGCAGTGTTTTCCTTTGCGTGACAAACATACTAAATTACAAAAATACAATATGAGAGAGAGCGAGAGAGAGAGACATTTAGAAACAAGCGTTTACATGCGTAAATAGAGGTAATATTTCAGCTTGCACCAAGATTCACGTATTCATTCTCGTATTTCTGATAGGATCGTGCTGCATATGCGAGAGCACATGCAGGTTGGACACGGATGCCACAGTACTTGTATCGACATAAAACATGGGAGCGTCAGCCTCTCAGTTAAAAAAGGGATATTTAAGCTAATTGCAATACCTTAAGATTAAGTTAAAGTATTCATGAAACGACATACACTGAATAGAAGACAGAATAGTGTCGTGTTTAGTCCATACAAAGATGTGGGGGCAGTCTCCCCCCTTACAGTCACTTTACAAACCAACACCTTCTTATGCATGTGACACGGACATGGCACAGAGGAACAGTGCAGCACATATTAAAGCAGAGGCCTTAAAAACAGAGGTGAGGGCTTCTCAGGAAGTCATTAGATTTCTGTTCATGTCGTTGGATGGTTTCTGTATGATAATCACGACGAGGTAAACCCATCTTTTTATTTACCACTGATAATATACAATCGTGTACATATATGTGTGTTGTAGGCTGTTGGGAAGTCAAGACAGACAAGACTACAAACACCAAAGTTTTAGGGCTAATTTACCTGGGATTTGACTCGTTTAACCTCACCCAGAGCAGGTAGATGGAGAAGCTGGCTGTGGCTTAACCGCAAAATAAAGCAGGCCATGCGGAGCCGCGCCCAGAGGACAGAGGACAGAGGACAGGCTGGCAGACCACCGCTGCAGTCAGCCCACAGTGGGTTTACTAAAAGACAACATAGGCTTTAAAGCAGTTCTATGCGGTGTGCTTATCACATTGGTATTAAATGTTGATGTTATACACACTCAAGATTTTTACCAAATTTGAGAGGAAGATATCCGTACGTGTCCTTTTTGCAACGCAGCGAGTAGTGTTCACAATTGTGAGCGAAAACCCCCGTGAACTGTGATTAAATCAAGAAGAGAACTTAAACACAACACCGGTGTATTGTTGAGCATTTACGCCTCAACATTTGCATAATGTCGTACAATACAAATAAGATACTATAATATAAATGTGATCATATAAAGTCGATATAAGCATCTGCACGGGTGTTTTCATACGCATGCACAAGTACAATTTCTACACAAAAACAGACTACACGTTTAGACAATTAAGTATATTTTAGAATATTTGTATGGACAAAGTTGGAAATGCGCGAGAGAAAATAATCATCTGTGACGCACGGTTACTAAATGAGCGTGGATAATATAGACAAAATAGGTTTTATTCCACTTTTTGACAGAAGTTACTTATTAAGATTTATTTATTCATGCTAATATTGTACAACAGGTTTTCAAGTCATGTCTGTCATATTGTGGGCCTTAGCCTGTCCTGTCTTGTCTTAAATCTGAGTATGTGTTTAGAATATTTTTTTTTTAATGTGGTCAATAGTCCTTCTGGTCAATAAGTCGTGCAGGAGATCATTCTTATTTTTTCTGCTTCAGTCTGGTTGGTAAACCTCCGATAAAGCAGACTAAAGTAAAAACACAGTTGGACGCGTCTCGTCGGAAGTCCAAGTTCAAGTTAAGAGAGGCGGTCGCTCCATCCGTCCAGACAGCAAAACAAAAGACACACACGCTCATCATTAATCATCTCACTTCTTCCGTCACAGAATAAAGCGCTCCAAACTTTCTGGGCATATTTCAGACTATGCAGACTAAGCCGAAGGGAACAAACATGCCTATAAGTACATTTTAAAATGTTTTATACTTTGATATAACAGATCTTTGTGGAACTATTGATGAGGATGTATTTCTAGAAATGGGTTTAAAAATAGAAAAGGTCTTTGAGACTGAGCTTGTATATTTTAAATTTATCTACAAGTCATGCATTGATTAAACTGGGCCATTAAGACAATCATGTGATTCTTGAAGATCACCTCCTTTACAGTTGGAAGCTTTAGGCAAACTGTGGGAGGAAAGGAAATCCCCTGGAAATGTCAATCTGTATCAAAATAATCTTCTTCAAGGGTATCTTCCTAAATCTTGAGGCTTGCATTACAGGGCAATATTTCCACGCCACTTAATGTGTATTATAGCCACTAACACCATACAGCTTTCAAAATGTATACAAATGGAAAATGTGTCAAAACGCCGAGGACACGCGCTGTGGATGTGTGTGAGCGTAACACACCGCTTCATCCTCGCATGAGAATCTCTGTGGCCAATAGTGTTAAACAAAAACTATTTACCAAAACAAACAATAGCGTTAGTATATAGAAAGGCAAATATCAGTTTTTATTCATGCCTTAAAAGTGCTTGTGTGCAAAAGTGAACTGACTTCACTTGCACCAGCACTGCATATCCCTAAAAGGATTTATGTATAATCATTCGAACTGAAATAACAAATACGACGCAGTTTTTCCCTCAAATCACCTTGCAGATCTTTGATATGTACATTATTCCCTTACATTACCAATTATTGAATGCACTTTAATGATCTTTACGATGTGGCTACTTCCTGTGGAGCATGTAGGCGACATTACATTTACGTAAAGATAAACTAAGCTTAAAGTATACATACGTTTATTCTATAAGTAAACTTATAGAATCTATAAGTAAACTTATAGAATTAACTATAATATAAGCTGTATAACGTTCTTTCCACTATCATTAACAGAACAACGTGTAGAATCTGAATTTGATTTAGAGAATGTAAAACAGGAAGCCAACTTTATTTAGTTTAGGCCAATGGTTTATTTACATAGACAACGCTATGAAAAACACTTTGCCTAAATCAAATACTAAACCCCACACCAAATAAAAATCCTGGGAATGTACAGAAAGCGATTTAGGGACAACAACTTCCTGATCCAGAGTGCAGTGACGGTACGAAGAGCCTAAAGTCAACCTGGGCTGTTTGGTTTGTTGCTTTGTTAGAGCTGCAGAATGGAAAATAATGTCCTCACCTGCTTGTTGTTGGTTAACTCGTTATGATGAGAGAAGTATACACAGGAAGTCATACCCAATTCAGATCAACAAGGCAGAAGTAAAAGGCATATTATATATTGATCCAAACCGTTTATGAAGAACCTATGAGAGAAGGATCCAGGACCCTGCAGAGAGAAGCTACACACACACACACACACACACACACACATTCATCACAAAAGGCTCCAAGTCATATTATAAGATTAAACTATCCATTCATGTTTATTTTTTAATATTTCTTACAAACATAGCAGGAGCATGGCTATACATAGGAACCTGCTTTATATGAGCCAAAGTGGAAGCATTCAAAAACAAAAGTCTGCGCTAATGGGACTTTTCCTTCCAATTTGGAAAACTGACGGGGAGGCCACCGAAAAGAAAGGTGAATTCAGTCATTTTAAAGTGACTTCACAGAGGATAAGTCGACCAAACACGTCTGTTGGAGCGTGTTGTCCGCTCTTCGTGAAGGTGTGTTTCGAGATGGCTGCTTAAATGAACCATCTCTGTTCATGCTTGGTTAAGTTGATACTGCAGGTCTTAATGTGAACGTGGATGGTTACAACACATTTTAATAAACAGTTTGAAATAGCTCCAGGGAAATGTTTTCTTCGCGCACTGATCCTTCTCAGGGCGTCTAATCAAACATATCTGGCACTTACGCAATTGTTGGCTCATACCCTTCAACCTACACGTCACGCTCTCCACGAAAACGAGATAATTAAACTGCACATGCAAACATACGGAAAATAGAGCGACCCGATTTTTTTTTTTAGAAGAATGTGTTTGTGAACTTTGGCAGTATAGCAAATAACTAATGCCCAATATTAAATATGATACATTTAATGAGGTCAACATATCAAAAGAAGGGAATCCTATTTTAATAAACACTTTTTTTTTACAGACTCATGAAAAAAAAGAACATTTATTTAAATGTGTACAAAGATTCCTCATATGCGAGAGTAATCATTTCCTGTATGTGTACTTAAAACTCGAAGGACTCGCTACTAGTTCTACTAGTGGTAGAACTGCCCTTTTCTCTACAGGTCTACATGGTATTAGATATTCACTAAGCCTACAACAGGAGATACACATGACTGGCTAAAGAGTTTCTGACTAATAAAGCAAGAGCAAAGATTTCAATTTTTTTTCCCCAAATCATATTTGTCTCATTTAAAACTTCGTCCAGGTCACAACAGTTTAGTGTACCACAAAAACAAAGTAAGACTTACTAACCAAAGCTCGAGTTAAATCACACACAGATTATTATTGTTTTTTTGTTTGCGCATGGCCTAAATGAACGGAGATGGATAGATGCATGGACTAAAATGAGTGCGGGTTCACATGTGCCAGTGTATTGCACACATGATGAAGATGAGCAAGACGGAGTTCAAGTTCAAAGTCGCTGTGCTCAGACAGAGCTGGGTGAGCTCAGGAGAGGACACCCCTCACCTCTCTCACCTTGCTCGTAAAAACCCCCAAAACAGTAGCCAGTTTGCAGTAAGCGGGGTCCAAATCCGATTCTACAATGAAAAAAATAGCCGAGACTCCCATTCAGCCTTGGAACCAACAAAACAAAACGAAACATAAACTGCGGCAATCTTATCAACCTCTCCAGAGCGGATTAGTTAGTGACGGTCAAGCATTCGTTTATTCTCAGGAGGCTCACCATGGACCTGCTTTTCCGTTATCAGTAAATAAAGCGGCCTTAAATCAGCTGGCTGTATGATAATGTTCTTCATCGACACTGCGCTACATTGCATATCTTATTGATCTCTGTGTTGTCTCGAGTCTGAATGACATCATACATTCCGGCTGGACTTTGCGACTCCCCTTACTCGGGCTGAAGTGGGGCAACAAAGCATCGGTTTCAAATCAAGACCAGTTTTGGTCTTAAATGCAACCCAAACATTTGAAATGAATTAATCAGCGGCCTGCGTCTTATGTTATCCTCTGAATCATTAATATTGATTCATTATTATAGTCATAGGTATCTGAAGACATTCAAAAAAGTTGAAAATAAGTGCAAGAAAGACACATTAAGCCAAGCTTCAGTTGTTTACAGGATACAAAGTAAATACTTTAAAGAATCCCATATCAAATGTCGGAGCTTTGTGTCCCGGCTGGTTCCATGATTTATATTTAGTTGTTGTGATTTTAAAAAGCTGTGCATGTTTTTTTTTTCTCTGTGAATTATTCTGTAAAGAACACTTAAAAACAAACCAGCACTTTTATTAACATATTCAGAGGAGTAATAGGGCGATGAAAAACCACATTCTCACTTTTTCTTCCTGCGTGGGTTTTTATGTAGACGCCATCCAAACTCAAAAACTTCGGACCCTGACTTGTGCTCCTGGATCACCAGAAAAGTGCATCGGCGCTTCTGAGCTTTAATTAATTTGCTATTTAATTGCACAATTAACGATTGAAGGGGCTGTAAAATAATCCGCACCGGTAAGATATTAAATGCGTGAGAGGGTTTTACATGTAGTTGTATAGAAAGATACAGCGTACAAATTAATGTGCAACATCGAGCCATCTCGTTCGGTTTTTACCTGTTGACTAACAATGCGGAGAATAACAAACAAAAATCAGTTTAATGCAAAATTGAATCAGATACAGGCCTAACCTGGTAAAAAACTGAACAAGAAAGTGAAGGAAAACATTAAATGATTGAGCTAATGTTTGAAAAAAAAAAAATGTATTTTTAATGGCAAAAATACAAATCAAAACAACACATGGAAGACTGATATTCATCATTGAATCTCCAAAATATGTTTACCTAATTTTAAATACCATATTCCTAGAAACGTGCTGCCATTATTCATTTATGAAGGAACTCATTGTTGTCAGTTTTGAAAAGCTTAACCATAAGTGCATAACTGCTAAAGAGACTTGTATGTTTATTCGCAGATCAAACTGTAATCTTATATATTAGCATTTCTGCAACAAACAAAATAGCTTTTCCAGAGCAGCTGCACAAGTTGCTGCAAAGGACATGCAGTCTCTAGTCACAGATGTAATCAAAGTACTTAACATTTAAACATTCAAATACAATGTGGACACAGTCACACGTTGTAAATGGAAAGTAAATAGAGAACTCTAAGCCAGGAAGTAGATAAAATGTTCTAATAAATCATCTACATTTTCACACTGAATGCTGATGGTCCACAGAACACCTCGCAGGCATAACCCACATGTTTAAATGCTTCTCTTAAGCCTGCATCAACTGTTGTGGGATCCTGGAAATATATTGAGGTAGAAATATTTCTTCATGACCTTGTCCAAGGTCAGAGTAAACACAAAAAGACCATTTAGTTAGTAACTTGTAGCTGAATTTGGCCAAGAATCATGGGGAAGTCAGTTACAGGAGCTGGTAGAGATGCACGGTATATAAAGCATTTCAATGTTTAGACATCCAACCTTATACCATCTAAACTGCAATTAAATGACTGACCTAAAACTACAGACTGAATTGACTGCGAGGCCATGGCTACGAAAGCTGATAAATTGTTTGGGTGGGCAATTTTAAGCTGGAGCCAGGTGTGACCCGCAGGCTGCTTAATGAGCATCACTGTTTTAAATCCGTTAGGAGCTGCTGCAGTACGACACTGCAGTTGTTCTCAGTGCCGTTCTTAACTGCAGTAATGGCAAAAGTATATCACTTAAAACAGTACTGGAAACGTTTGGAATAAGTTGCTAGAGAATTTTAAGTGCACACAAAAGGACCTCTTTGATGCAGCCATGAACCAGTATCCTTTCTGTATTTTTAAAAATGTATCCTTTTTTGGGTGAGGTTTTCACAAAGTGTCGAACTATCATGACTGACAATAATACAAGACAGTTTTTTTTATTCATTTTCTTTTCCTCCTTATACCATATTTTTACAAAGCCAATATCATCATTTATTAGTTACAGAAGCCAGAGTAGTAATCAGTAAAAAAAAAATAATAATAGTCATGACATTGTGTCGCTCCTTTTCATTAAAATGTATGCTGATTCATCAAAAAATGTGAATTAAAACATACTATAATGTAGTGTAATATGTACAGTAGTCACCCCTGAGTATGTCTCACATTAAAGTAATCATTTGCCTTTAGGTATCATTTTATGTTTAAAAGGTTAAGCAAATATGGCAAAGTCAAAGACATTATTGCCCAGAATTCACTTCCGTTGTCTACCCATTTCATTCCTTTTGATATTACATCCTTAGGAGAAAAATACAGTTTCGTTTTGCAGATCAAACCTCTGTACTTTCTTTGTCCATGCATCGCGTTAGCAGTGTAATAAAAAACAGAAATGTGGCAACCTGCTATAATAATCAAATACGTGTTAGGAAATTTTCTGGAAAGTTTGAAAAATAGTTTTTTCCAGAATCGGTACACGACTGAGTTGTCTCTGAAAAAACGGAAGGTCTGCATGTCTAAAACTCCATCTCAACAGCACCATAATCAGATAGGATGTATATCTAAATGATGCAATTGACCCTTAAATTGTCTTCATAAGCATAAAGCAGTAACAACAGAGTCACACAAGCAAACAACACAGTGGTATTTGTATTGTTTGCTGTTATTTCTGCAACTAAAATCCTCCAAATGGATTGTGTATGAATAAATTCAGATTCAGAAGAGAACAGATTGGTGAATGTAGGTCAAGTGTTCAAAGGAACATCTTTAATGGTTTCTAGAACAAAACACTATGGCTTTATTATTTTAACCGAAAACCTATGTTTTAATTCAATACTGTGATACATTCAGAACTTGTCATTCAAATATATCTGTAATATAGTTTGGTTGATCAAAATAATAATTTGATTGTCTCCCTCTTGTTATGTGTTGCACAAGCATTACATACAGCACATCATGGTAACACAAGTAACTTAAGAGATCTACATAGATTTTCACAGCCATCTCTTTTTTCCCCCAAACAATATGCCCAAAAGGAAAACACGTTGACTTGACTGAGTGTTTTGAAGAGGGTGATGGATACTCTGGGCAGAAAGAGTTTGTTTGTGTTTATTTATGCACCCAGTCATCTGCGGCAGGAATATGTTTTTACAATTTACTCCCATACCATGTTTGGGCATAATAACTACAAGAGAAGAGCTTTTCTAAAACCGGATATCTTCCATATGTGGAAAAAAAAGTCTCAGTCTTTCCGCATGATTGTAGAAGGCATGAAAGGGAAATCCCTGATGGAAGATTTTTGAATAAAAATATAAAAGTCACATTTTTGTGGATATTCAGTGCAATTCTGCCAGACTCGTATGTGCAAGACAAGCAGGTCAAATCACACGTTCCTACATTTTAGAACCAAACGATAATCCCAAAACCAATAAGCAACACAAGTTTTTGCCCACTTTTCCTGTTTTGGGGGAATAACAACTACAATATCCAGTATCCTTGTGTCTTGTGTACATGGCCTACATTGCTAATGTATTTAACATTATGATACAGTGATCATGTAAACAGAGTGCACCTTTAGATCTCTACAAAATACTGCACTGTAATGTACGGTGTACATTGCCTTCTGTAGACCTGGTAATCTAGATAAATATAATCAGTCAGTGAAGGAAGTAAATACACAAAAAGTGTTCTAGATATTTAATTTATTCCTTTGTATGCAAAACTAGCATCCATCTCTACTTTCCAAATGTTGCTCATCATACTGAAATGCTCTCATTTCTAGGATTTATAAACATCCTACTTTTCACTCTTATCATTTTGATTAGAGTATTCCTGTGTTAAGATTGTTCAGTTGCTCCATAATTATGGTATACTATTTCTCTTCTCAATATCCGTTTAGAAATCGCTGCTCTAAAAAGGTCCACGATCGTGAGGATCTTTCCTGTTTTCTCTCTTATTCCAACTTCTGACTTTTAAATGCTATTAAATCCCCCGCTTCCCCTTACCTCTTGATCCTTACTTGGAGGCTTTTGGTTCTTCTCTCCTATAGATGCAGATGTTAAAACGAGCTTGCAAGTCTGCCTTCTTCATGGCTGCTGTTCTGGGCTGTGAATTTAAAAAGGGGAAAGCCTTTAATTAAAAGCAGTTTAAAAAAATAAAATAAACTTAAACATGATTCTATCCAAGCCTCCAACATAACATTTTTAGTGAGAAAGTGTTTCTGAGTTTAGGATTCGGACAGTGAGCAAAGTGTAAAAATTAAAGACGGCAAAAGCTCTATAAGATGCTCAAAGTCACTAGTTGATGCCTGGTTTTGGAGAAACTCTGGAATCTGTATCCTTAATGAAGCAAATAAACAGTTTATTTTGACTACAGGAAGGATGTGAACATGTAATGATTACAAAACTGAAGATTGTCATCTAAATAACACCAATAAAGAGACAATAAAGGAATATAATAATAAGAAAATGAGAAAAATACTATCCCATTGAGTGTTTTTTTCAACTGACACTTTCCATTCAGTTACACGAGGAGCAGCAAGACTGTGGTTCAAGTCATCAAACAGAGGACAACGAAAATAAAAATTGACTGGTGATATCTGCATTAATCTGGAAGTAATACTCGATTATAAATTAACCACACAAACGAATATGCAAATTTGAATTTAACGAAAGTCCTGAAAATGTGGTTAAAAAGAATTCAGAGAGTAAGTAAGTTATTACATTGAAATACAAACAGAACAGTTATACAAACTTGCAAATTGTAGATGCCAAAAAATACCAAATAGATACCAAAGCAAATTTGCAGTGCTTTCATTAGCGTGAATGGGGCACTCTATTATTCCCTCGCTGAGTGGATCACACTAAAGCACGGTGGTGTGGAATGTTGTGGGCATTACCAGTGTGCCTCACAGCGGGGGGGTAACCACGCTGACCAAACAATATTGTCTCTGCTAGACAGCAGAACTGAGCCCCGAAAGGTGTCTGTCTTGCAACAGAGCCATCATAGCAAAATGACAGACCCAACACCGTTTCTCTGATTTAGGATTTTTCTTCACATCTGGGTTGCTGTGTCGACATTCATCTACCAGAGATGCAGTGACGTCCCTTTGCGGTGTCGAGCTATAGATAACACAAACCGGAACACCGTTACTGTGAGGCAGCTAAAGGAAGTTTTGTCTTAGGGAACGTATGCTACTTTTACTTAGTCAGTTTAATTAACCCAGTGAAGACACATCTCCTGGATGGATTGACAGCATTTTGTACAAACATTTATGGTTCCCAGACGATGAATCTTAATAAATGTCATACTTGAGTTTGCTTAAAACCTTTCTGCACATACAACACAAAAAATGATTTAAGAGCATTCCCAGTAATAAATTAATTTGTGTGGCAGTTGTTTACATTTGTCTGTTAATTTGGTCAATCGATCTCCACCAAGATTCTCACAAACCAAGAGGAGCTCCTCAGCTTGACATACAGGTGTTTTCCTTTTATATCAGTGTACTGCTCGCAGTTGCTTATCACAGAGCGCAACTTTGGTTCCAACATTTGTCTCATAACAATAATCAACATTAAATCCGGAGAAGATAATTCTCAATATCAACCTTTTCCTCCACTATCAAGTTTTTCACTAAGGACTCGTAAAGTCAAAACTATCACTAATCTTTCATCAGAAAATGATCGTTAACAATCTTGAGTCATTTTTGAAAGCAAAATGCTTTTCAAAGTTTCATTTTCTCCCTAAAGTAAAGGAAATACTTTGGGGTTTGAGACTTTTGTCATCAAAGTGTAATATTGAAAATAGAAAAAAAACAACTTAATAATAAAAAATAAACGAGTTGCAGCCATCTGTGATGCATCTGCATTCGATTATACAACCCTATGGCTGATAGGACATCAGCCTGAACTTAACATGCTACGACCGGTCCAGTATTGTGAGCATCATTTACAATTAATTGCATTAATACAATTCATGGATGAGCATTGTTGTGACCCTTAAACAGTGAGAACATTAGGTGTTTTTAGATATTATTGTACATATTTTTTACATCTCAACTTTGACATAAATATAATCTTCTGTCTACATGCATGTTAGCGTTCTTTTGGTCTCAAGTTAAATCTGCCAGACAATCGTCAACAATGTGGTGGTCAAAATGTCGATAAGTCCTCATGCAGCCTCAACAAAAACTCATTTTCACAACTCTGCTGCTTCAAGTAATCACAGCAGACAGCCTTTTGTATCTAATTCTACAGGAAAGGCGAGAGCTCCGCTGCTGGAGCAATACTTTGTAATGGTATTAGGAGGGCTATAAAAATGTCAGAGCCCTGTAAACAGGCAATCAGAGAGTGAGCCATGGTCTGTTTTTGCAGGCATCAATCACTAAGTAATGTATATGAAGTCTGAAAAAACTGCTCGGCAATTGACATAATGTGATAGGTCTACTTTGTTTGGTATTACTGGACAGTAATACTTAGAAGTGCCTGACCAACAAATGCACAAACATCTGTGTACAGAACTAGTGAACTAGGAAAAAGGATAAAACCAAAATATTGGTATGAAATTCAGAGGGGAAAAGAGTTTCATATAGAAATTTCTTGCATTTCCTTTGCCTTCTTTACTGCATTTAGGAAACATCAACATCAAGCAAAGAAACAAATTGTCGCAGATCTAAAGAAACAATGTCTGCTGTTACTTTCAACATCTTAAGATATGAAATTATGACAAAGCAATCATATTAATTAAAGTATGTAGGTAGTTGTGTTTCTAGTTACCTTTCACTTAAAAACTACAGTATACAGTATAACACTATTCAAAATGCAGTGGACAGTTGGGAAATGGCTAGAAAAATGGGAATGGCATGCAATCAAACCGGTGTGAAACAATATGAGTTTTATAAAATAACTTTACAACGTAAATAACTCACCCAGTGCATCTTGAAACACGGACCCTGCCTCATTTACCATATTATTATTGTCAATAGATAAATAAATAATGACGTTAAAGTTCAATAACTACCTCTGAGATGTAGTGGAGTATAAGTATGAAGTTATATACATGGAAATACTTAACTATAATTGTGTGGGACTTGCACTTTACTTAAGTATATATTAGATCGAGCATAAAATCGTTAACAGGAGCAAAAAGTTCTTCATACATCAACCCTTTTAATTTATCTCTTAAAGTGCACCATGTTTATGGATTTAACTTTGAAATCTACTAATTGTCTTCCAGGGAAGGATGCCACCCCCCATAGTCTCACAAACCCCTTGGGAAACACTGAGACGGACAGATTTCATTTTTTCTCTCATTGTTGGTACTTTAAAAGTTGCTCTAACTTTCTATCTAGCACCAACATAAGGTCTGTTTTTTTTCTCCAACATACTGCTTTGTTATCAAATGCAGGCAAAACTAATGACATTTACAACAGCATCAGCTGTAATTTGTGTTTAGTGCTGATGTTAGCATACGACAATGCTAAACTAAGATGGTGAACATGTTAAACATTATACCTGCATGTTATCATTGTCATTGTGCACAAGTTAGCATGCCATTGTGAGCATTGAGATCAAAGCACTGCTGTGCCTCAGTACAGCCGTACAGACCTGCTAGCATGGATGTATAAACTAGTCTGGTTAATGAATGAGGCAACATGTGACCAGTTTACGGGACAAAGAAGATACCAGAATTCTGAGTAGGGGCGCTTTATTACTGAGGCGGTTGTGCTGCCACCAGTTGTGTAAATGATTTGTGAGCACTCCTCTGACTCAGAGGCAGGGTTGGCTGACTCAGATTCAGAGAATGTATGGCAGCCAAGACATATTTTTTCAGACCACCCAAAACATTATCTAAGAATGTAACTAAAGATGGTTGCACGGTTAGAATTTTTTTTGAAAATTAGCCATGCAGTATAGAAGGTATGAAATTGTAGCTTCGTCACTCTCCTATATTATACTTGATTGGTCTCACCATTGCCCACTGAGTGAAACACTAATTAAATACTATAAAGGGGGATTGGTGTTTTCAACCATTCTTTATTAAAGATGTTGGATCTTTGACTTAGTCTCTTGCCGTAAAGTGAAATGCAATAGAAATCACTTGGTCAATGTCCAGTGGCATTCTTTTAAGGCATTAATTTAATTTAGCTTGACAGGCATCTGTATTAGGTCTTAAATCACCCTTTTTTAGCTTCCCAGTATTTCGTATATATGAGAAAGTTTTGACATGGGCCTGTTATTAAAGAGGACCTCCCTGTCTCAGTTATGTTTCAGGAGTGGCCTAACAAGGCAAGGTTTCCTCCAGTGTAACGCAAGCACTGCCTTAGTTAACCCCCGCTGGACATAAGCATCAGGAATTATTTTAAGAATATCTTTTAAAGCTGTTTTTCAAAATTACCTTTACAATAGAGAGGCTCAGTTGGAAACTTAAATGTAATGGTTTAAAAGCTCACCAGCAACAGCTGTTGGTTAAAATGTGAACTCACGAAAGGAAAACAGAAGGTCAGAGATCAGTGCCCTTTACCGTCATGCTTCCAATTATCGCAAGTTAACGTTACCTAGCAACCTTAGCTAGCTAGCCAAACTGTCAATAACTAATATGCACTATAGAATCTGTGTTGGAGCTTTTTTAAAATCAGCATAGAAACTGTCAGGTCCTTAGCTTTAATCAGTCAGTCTAAAGCATAGTCAGAGCAACAGGCCACATTAAAAGATATTTGCCACCGGTTCAAAGAAATTCAAGTGGAAACCGTGCAATTATAAGCAAAGAAAATCTCATTCTCAATGTATACACTTATATTTAATGGGACATTACCCGAGACAATGTTACAGTCACATTCAAACAAGACCAAGGGTCTTAAGCCATGACATTAGCTATGTGAGACCGCACCTAAATAAAATGGTGCTTTGAGCTAAATGCTAATGTCAGCATGCTAACATGCTCACCATGATATTGCTAGCATGCTGAGCAGGTATAATCTCAAACATGTTAACCACCTTAGATTACCATGTCAGCATGCTAACATTGTCTAACAACCACTTAACATTAAGCGCAACTGAGGCTAATGGGAATGTGATTAGTTTTGCGGGTATTTCATCGGAAACCAAAGTATTGACTCAATGATGCTGCTGGAGGCAAAATTAAGGGACCATCAAAGTCATTATACAATTCATCTTGTATTCAATAAAACACAAATACGCCCAAGTGAACCTTATTGTGGCATTCGATTAAAAGTCAGGTAATCACCAAAGTCATTAGGATGATCCTCTGGACAACATGGAAATCTGTATATTAGACATTGAATTCACAGCAATCCATTGGATAGGTGTTGATACTTCAGTCTGGACCAATCGACAGACTGAACCATCTATAGCAATGCCACTAACATGGCTAAAAATCTACAGCTAAAGAGTGGAGAATTTACTGAGTCCCAATCAAACAGAGTTCTAATGCAGGAGTCCAGGTAGGCCTAATATTATTCAGCTGACTTAGCTGGAGGCAAAGCAAAGGAATGACTTGTGGCAAACACAAATCACCTTGGGGTAGAGCACTACAGTTCCAAATGTAAAATGTCATCTGCTGTGTTGTTGGGTGCCAGAATCAATACATTTGAGGTTATAAACTGTGATTCTAGGATCCATCAGGCTGCAATATCGGCGAAGTGTTTCAGAGATAGAGATAAAATGTTACTTATAGTTTAGCTTAGCCTTCAGCCAACGACCTCGGCCTTCAAAACTGATGCACCGCAGCGGTGGGCTAAGCTCACTGTTCACATAGAACGCTTTACTATTAGAGAGATGGAGAGAAATGTTACTTATAGACTAAACTATTTGAGAGAGGAACAGAAGGCCCGCAATGCTGAAACCAGCAAACAAAACAGTGGACGGCTGGCTAATTGGCTGGGCTGCTAATTCCCCCTAGCTTCCATTCAACACTGGTAACAGAAAACCATTCAAACAAAGTTGTCCTTTATCTGATA
Source organism: Anoplopoma fimbria (assembly GCF_027596085.1). Taxonomy (NCBI): domain Eukaryota; kingdom Metazoa; phylum Chordata; class Actinopteri; order Perciformes; family Anoplopomatidae; genus Anoplopoma; species Anoplopoma fimbria. The sequence goes on along the minus strand of NC_072460.1, from coordinate 13,585,289 downwards.
TTTGCCTTCCTACACTGTGAAAAGAATGTCTGGATGAAGTTGTTACATTTTACTCAGGCTGACCACTTCCAACATGCTAAAGTTATAGGGGCTACAGAAAACTAACAAAAGCAGCAGAGCTGGGTACCAGCAGGCCAACTGGCCAGCTCTGGAGATGGACAAGCTAGCTAGCTCACCAGCCATCCTCTCGGGAGCTCCAGTCTGCTGTCCCCCCTCCAAAGTAGTCTGCCAGTGACTGAGGGGTTGGCTAATATGGTCCTGAAACTCTTATTTTCTTCAGCCTTTAAAAAAAGTAAAAAGCCAACAAAACTTGCTAGGTAGCATTAACTAAGCTGTCAAGAGCATTGTTCAGCTGCCATCTATACTGCGCCCACACAAATGTTGGCATGTTTACAAACAGAAAGGGGGTCAGTAGGATAGAACATTGTTTGTCACAATACCAGCTGTTGTAAATTTAGTGTTAAAATTGAATTATGAAATCTGGAATTTGGAAATTTGCTTATTTGCTTTCTTAAAATAGACTTTGATGAGAAGTCAAAGCCATTCTCACTTCTGTATGGTTAGCCAGTTCTTTTCTATGACAACCTAGGCACACACCAGCCTGCACTGCACACACAAAGCAAGGTGGCTATAAATGCACACAAGAAGACTCAACCCAGCTGCAGTTAAAAGCATAAATCAAGAAGAATGATTTGATTGGTTTACAGTTCAGATAAACAGACATACAGATACAGAGAGGGATAGAAATAGATGACTTGATTAAACTTCCCATTTCAAGTGTAGTTTGCAAAATGTACATTGGCTCACTTTACAATTTCAATACTACATTGAAAGGTGGAGGTGGGTGATCCGGAAAACTGTAATAATTCAGTTTTCTTCTCCCCTTTAATGTTTATTTAACTGTTTAACAGGAAAACAGTTAATTGCACATACAGACACTGGATAAAATGCGATTTGATGGGAATTTATAAGTCGTTTTAAAGATTTTGTTATTTTATTCAGATGAAATCAAGCTTCTTAAACAAAAGCAAATATGTAATCTGGTCATACTTAGCCTATTCTTTTGTTTTTTCTTTGTCCATTATCAGCGCTGATTTGAAATGTCTATATTTAAAATGAACCGAGCTAGTGGTGGCCTATAGGCAACTGGACTACAACTCAGACGCAAAATGCAAAGTGACGGACTTGTACCATAGCCATCTTAAAAGAAATCAATCAGTGTACTAGGGATTGACAGATATGTTTTTTAACGCCAATTCTGGTATTGATTGTTAGTAGCTAAGGAGACCAATAACAGATATTTGGGACAGATATACATTTGCAGTTAAAATGATATAACAATACTTAATGTGTTGGTTTCAGAATAACACAAAGTCCAACATAAAACTTGCTTTTAAGCATATATTTTATTAAATATGAAAATGGAGACATTTTCAACATTATCATTTCAAAAAGAGCCATTGATATTCCCATGCTGACATGATTGGATAAATGTTCCCTCTGTTGGCAATGGTAGGAAACATTTAGAAAGAAAGCGATATTTAAAAAAAGGATGTGTTTATTGGCTCCAAACAAGAATGAAAATGAGGTCTAGACCTACATGTGATTTCAGAAGAGGAACCATCCCTTAACTGTAATAATTCAGTTTAAGTCACAGCCATGCTGTTGTTTTGAGTTTGACTGAATTTTATTGCTGTGCTACCTGGATCACAGCAATAAAGAATATGTGGAACAAACTTATTTTTTGTGTCATATTATTTCAATGTTTTTTTTTGCCTCTTTTAAAAACACAGCCAAAATAGGAATTACATTACACTACAAATAATTAACATCTTTGAAGATACCGAAAGCTGACATAAGCTTTTGCTTCTTAACCCACATGAAGACATAGTTTGAAAATATGCAGTGCAGATGCTTCTGTACCAGTACTGTACAAATGCACTTGACAGAACGTCGGTAGAATGGCTGTTACTATAGACAGTAAAACATGTATGGGAGAGCCTAAGCTCATCTGTGGTTGTATCTATGTGTGCTAAACACAAAACGTGTGTTTATCATTGTAAAGACTGAATTGCAAATCCATGTTGTGGCCTAATGTGACACCGGTGGTGTTGATGAAACAGGTGTACAGCCACCCCTATGCATGTATCACACACACCCTTTATTGGTGTTGGTTGAGTGAAATATTCCCATACTGCACTTTCAACCTTTTTTCAATGCATTTAGAGAGGGGGAGACAGTGGTAGAGGGACAGACAGTGTATTGACTGAAGTTTTGACATGATACAAAAACTTGCTTTGATCATGAAGCCCAGTGTTACTGACCAATTCTTTGTTTATCAGTGAAGTGTATGAACTAAATTGCAGACTGAATTCTCTTCTAAAAGTGACAGAGTGATGGCTGACTAATATAAAGGGTTTAGCACTGGTTTAATGCACATCCTAAGGTCTGCGTTATCTCTGGTGTGTGAAGTGTCTGTATCATGACTGCGCTTCATTTTCATAAACTCTGATCATCTGGTCTTGTGTCACATCTTTCGGCCAAGCCCAAGCCATCCAGCAATGGCATCTGTATTAAGTGTCCGATCATTTAATATTTTTTAGTTTCTCAATAGCTCATAAATGAAATAAAGTTTTGACATGGGCCTGTAATTACCGAGGTAGGTTAGATTTTAGGAGGGACCTAAAAATGCAGGGTTTCTACCACTGTACTGCAAGGGCCGCCAGGCCGAAGCATCAGGATTTAAAAAAAAATGCATTTTTGAGATGTTTCTTAAACTATAGTTACAGTGGAAGTGAGGATATAATGGTTGGAAAGCTCACCAGCAACATCTGTTGGTTAAATGTGAATACGCTACATGAGGACAGAAGGTCTGAGATCCCCGTTCTTTACCCAACGCTTCCCTCTATCACAAGCTAACGTTACCTAGCAACCTTAGCTTACCTTACCTCTTCCATACATCTTGATATTAATTTGGTATTATTATTATTGTCCTATTTAGAGTAAAACAGACAATACAGAAGGGTATGCTTTAGGGTGTGGCTACCTTGTGATTGACAGGTAGCTACCACAGTGTTGTCTGGTCTGGGAGTTGTCCGTGTTTTCGTCTTACAACAAAAACCCTTTCACATTTTTCAGTTCATGAAAGAACGGAAGCCTTTGTGGTGGCCAAAAAATGTCTAATTAAGCGTCGTAGGTTGTGCGGTCTTACTTAGATCCACCCCATCGTCACTTGCATAAAGCCAATATAACGGACGCCAAAAACCCAGATGCTGATGGCCACAATGTCCAACTTAAGGCTTCAAAACAGCCGTCAACAAGCCAACGTGTGCCGTCACAGCGACTACATACATTTCTTGTAATCAGTTTAGGCTTACATACCTTTGAGCATGAAGTGCATTTCCTACTGGATGCGTTTCAAATTAGTTCTTTATTGTTGATTATCTGAGGAGCAGGATATATTCTATTTCACTATCGAGACGGACTTGTACCTGGAAAAATCTTTTTTTGGCTAAATGTTTGACTGACACATACATGGACTATAACATAGAAACCATATTTTAGTATGTGTTCTCGTTTCAAATTAGGTGTACCAAAAACTATTATACAAAGCCTCGACTTCTGTTTTGGGCTATATTATCGAGTATTTATAGATATTTCATGAGCCATAGCTTTTCACAGTTTTTTCATCACATCGTAATTCAAAAATAGAGCTCTTCTTTACTAGACCTTTTACAATCAATAAACTGTTTTTTTTAATCTTGTTTAACAGTCACTTACTGTCAGTTTTTGTGTAAAATACTAAGGCTATAAATTCAGGAATGAAATTTACCCCAATCTCTTGTTTTAACTTTCGGTGGGAGGTTGTCTGTTTATTTATGATTGGATTTGGCAAGGGTTCTTCAAGTCGTCTTAAACTGCAAAAGCTGTGATTCTGACTCACTTTCTGTGGCGAATCACTCTTGACTGCCACTACCGTACCTCTAGAGTTAACCACTTACAGTCATTTGACATGATCTTTAATTCTCTACTGCCAAGAAGTTTTCCCTCTACTTTACTGTTTTCCATGTCTGCATGAGCACACGCCCATGTCTGGAGCCTTAATGTGTTCCTTTGAATAATTACACAAGTATATGCATATACCATTGTCATAAAATCCTTGCAAAAAAAAAAAAAAAAAAAAAAGTATTATTTTTTAATCAGACCACAAAACCCTTTGTTTTTCATCAAAGAAAGGTTGAGTACAGTGTGGCTCTGGGGAGTTGTTTGGGCATGCGGGTGGAGTTCAAACTGCACTAACAGAAAAGGATTCACCTTTACTCGTCACTTTTCTGACCAAATGTAGGAAATGTGTCTTAACACAACACGGCTCAACCAAGGCTTCCACAACTTTTCCATATTAATTATTCAGAAATGTTTCCTGTCTTTTTTTGACACACGTGAAGGAGTTCAACTCCCGTTCCATTACAGCAATGACTGATACTAATAGTAATTATACATCATGTTTCCAGTTACATATGGTGATGTCACTCTTTTTCACTACCGCTGTCCACCAACACTACTTACCATTTCAGAGAAACATGGAAGCCATTAGGTAGCCTCTAATCAAATAAGCAGAGAGCTATTTCACTATTTATTTCTGGCTGGTAATTGAATAAGTCAAATGTCACAATGATTACAAGTTTCAATCAAAACTCTTGAGTATATTGTAAATGAGTAATTTACCTGTATGGGAACAGTAGAGCATTGTGGATCCCATATACGTAGATACTTTAAAAGATACTGTTTGAAAAGAGTTGTTCCGTCAGTTCTGATGGATTGAACGGATCCGATAAACTCAGGGAAATATTTATCTCACAACAGCTGTTGGTGTTTTGTGTGTATCGGAGAATCTGCTTGTCTTAATCATTTTTCCTCATGTCAAGCTTTGGTTAGGTACTGACATCTGGGCATTTATAGTGCTGGCAAGTAACGGCTGCTGGCTGAGGCTGAGCATACTTCAAGCCATACCTTGGAGGGCTAAGCAGGGGTTTGTTTAAACAGACTGATATTCTGGCTCTAATTTGAGGTAAGTCCTGAGACAAGCCAAAAGCTCCTCACCAGTTTGGACTGAGCTGGCTGAGGCAACAACAATACATTTATAATGCACAGATAATTAGATCATTTAGATTTCTTTGAACAGATATCAAAATGTATCCAAGTGTACAATATCCTTGTAGTCAGCAAAAGACTGTGTGGACTCAGATAACTATGTGTCACTTTGCAGGCTGTTCTCATACACCGTTTTCGTAGGCATACCTACCAAAATGAATGCACTGTAATTTATGTCACAAAATGTATTTGTATTTATTCCACGTAAACACAACCAAGCAAGTATAAACACTGACTAAAGCCACATAGGGAGAAGGTCTATGCGGACGCCTGGGTTAAACCTTTACTTTGATTTATTTGTCATGTAACTTCTGTTATTTTAGCCTAAATATTGAGTTATTAGTCACATAACTTCTGTACTTACATAACGCCACTACAATATTTATTTTAACCCAAACTCAAGTTAGTTGGTAACTTCTGTACTTACTGTACATAACACCAGACTCCACAGCTAGTTTAACCCAAACCACGCTCTTCTTGAACCTAACCAAGTAGTTTTGTTGCCTAAACCAAGCAAAGTTGTTTCCTGTGAAGATGGTAGGTTAATAAATGCTATTTGTATTTAAGATGCAGAAATTGACACGTGTTGCTGGGAAAGCATACGAAAAACAAAGAATAACTTTTCTAAGATGTTCCATGAACAGTTGTTTGAGGATATGTTGCTCTTTGTCTCCTGACATGGTGAAATAGAACACTTAATTACTTAGACGTACAAATTCTGACTTTGTAGATAAAATGAAGGAACCCCTGGATAATATTATGCAATTGAATACAATATATACCTCCAATGAATACTAACCCTAATATCTAAGATCAGGCTAAGACTAAGTCAGAGAATTGTTTGACAAATTTATCAGATCTGTTGCATTTGCTTGCATTATATTGAAAGAAAATAATTAAAATCAAAATATTTGGGGATGGGTAAAAAAAAGGTTGTCAGTTGAATCAAAACCTCTGACAGTCAGAACTAAAACTGAAATTCACACTAAGGCAGATTTCTTACAAAACATTTGCATTACTTTGCACAATCGTTGCTTTGACTGTAGTCAGTTTCTGCATTTCATCCAATTAAGGAAATAAATGCTAGATGTTGAATACAAATTTCTGCCAACACAAACAAGACCATAATGACAAAGATGTATTTACTTTATTTTCACCCTTTGTCTTTGAATGAAAAGTCACACAGAGCCCCTCTATTTTTTCCCTCATTGTGGTGTCAATCACTGTGCCATCCCCACAAGTGTATAATGTAACAATAAATATGTTTATAGCAAGACATAACATTTTACTGTAAATATGCCTTGGCTTACACACAAATAAATGGGTATGCCAGTTGAGCACCATATGCAACTAATTATGAACTGTTTTTTGTGTGCTTTTACAAGAATATGAGGGAGGCAAGGAGGGAGGCAAGGGGAGAGGAAGAGGGAGACATGACGGTTAAGCGTTTGGTGTTGTTTTACTTGGTCTCACTTATGCATTAATACACAAAAAAGAATAGCAAAGTAAGAAACAGAACTAAGATCTTTGTAGTCCTGCACTATTAAACAGCTTGGCATGCATCAAGATGTAACAAAGAAAAGCTAACCGACACATCATTACGTATGTAAATACTGTGTCAGATTTACCCCGACAAGGTTCCAAATCTTACTCCACATCAATGAGAACACTTTGTTCTTGCGTTTAATCACTGGTACTGGCAGAGAGACACAGCGGTGGTTATGAAATGCAGCCAAACATTTCAAGGAATGCACCAGTCAGGGAGAAAAGGCTAAGCACACTCGCTTTGCTTTACATGTTTACTTCTATGGCATTCAGATTCCTTTATGCAACAGCTAACTCAGTCAAACATTAATGATATTAAAAACTCCAATTTTGAGACTTCTTTGGTGGCTGATTGAGTTGTCCTTGGTCTTAAGAAACAAAAAAGGACCTAAGGGTCAGCAATAAATCAATGCAGACCTCGTCTCCCCTGGGCTATTCAGCCACTTGGGGTGTAAAACGCTCAAAGGCAATGAGCACTTGAAAGTCTGGAGCTAAGGCCAGTTTCTGCCCAGCAATTATCCTGTCTGCGTGCCTCCTAAACACTGCATACCAGATATGTTTGGGCCTCTTCAGCAACAGTCCCAGTTATGGAGACACGCATGCTAATGACACCATATTTTCAGAGCTGCAGAGACGGAGGGCCTCTGGCCAACACTTCTAAAACACATGCCACACAGCCTGCACCACCCACACCACACAGACCTGTTATTGATGACCACTGACGGCTATCCTCTTCACTTGACTCAGGGTGGCCGCCATAGGCAACAAAGCCGTAAATACAACTTGTCAAGGTAACGTAACTTACTTAGAACCGCTTCTCAGCCACCTACACTGGTCTTGTTTTTCGTAGTGGATAAGATATATCCTATAAAGATGTGTTCATATATTGACAAATTTTCTCTTCCCCTGGTAGGGGTTGTGCTATCTAAGACTTTGCGTACCCCTAAAGGAGCAGACTGACAAGCACCTGTCACATGGATTGATGTGTCCAGCTGGTGAGCAAGAGGAGGGCTGAGAGACACAGGAGCAGCACACATTAAATCTGATGTCCGAGACGAGAGGGGTGTGATTGAGGCTCGAGCAGAAGGTTTGAAGGGGATAGAAAGATGAGGTAAGATGGAGGAGTGGAAGAGAGGGAGGGCTGGGTCATTGAGGGAGAAGGTGACAGGAAGTGACTCTACCTTGGATACCTTCAAGGTGATTCAGTATGACAGAACATTCCCAAGGGTTTACTACTGCAAAGAGGCATAGTCAGGGGGAGAGGGATAGTCAGGGGGAGATAGAGAGAGAAAGACAGGGAGAGAGAGGGAGAGAGAGAGAGAGAGAGAGAGAGAGAGAGAGAGAGAGAGAGAGAGAGAGAGAGAGAGAATTTCAAGGTGCAAAAGCTCTTTGCAGATGTCCAAATACGCAGTAAATCACTCTGAGGACCTGAGGGTGCTCAAATGCTTTTTGACTGAATCTGTCTCCCAGCCCCGCGGCTCCAGAATGACTAAAACACTAACAGGAGTCTGCAGGGGTAGGGGTAGCTGCAGCAGCCCACCCATCCCCCTCCAGCGCCTGCACAATCCAAGGGCTGAGCAAACATAGGGCCAAACCAAAATGGCTTCCATTCAGATGTTTTCCAAATGCACGGTTTGTCTGAAACCAAGGGGAATGCTCGACTAGAAGACATGCTTGTACACAAACTATCTACTTAGCCGTGTGTCCCCAGTCTCATGAGTCATAAAGTGGCCTCGGGCATTTGAGTAGAGAAGTCTGCGTCGAGTTACAGGTGTTCTTTTTACCACGGTTGCTCAAAAGAAAAAAAAAAAAAAAAAGGTTTATGACTTCTCTTCCACGGAGGGCTGAGGAAACAGAAGTGACATTGGGCTTGGAAAACAAGTTTACGTTAAACCTAGGATATAATCACCTTTATGGCACAATAATAGACAGACCTACACAGCGTGCTAAGCAACAATACGTCTGCAATCATCATACCTTTCTGCAAACACCCGCTGTGCAAAAGAGCTGAGAGGCAGGAAACAAATTACTCTTGTGAATGAAAACAAACGGCCATATTGAATTTTATTATATTCTATTATAAACACATAAAGAAGCATAACAATGAATATAAATAATAACAAAAAATGTAGGCTGCTTCCAAAACATCATTAGTTGCCTGGCACCATTACTTGATTTTACTTTCTTTGGTCATGAATAAATTAAAAAACAAAACTATTCTGTGAATGTAAGACGTTTAGTGCAGCACCATTATTCAAATGAGCAATAACATTAATGTATCTGTTTCTTATTGCTCATAAATGGGCCGAGTAGCGAAATAAGTACTAGTGAAATGAATTAAATTCTTTTAACAGTTTTATGGGTACAAAATTACAACTCCACATTTTGAATTCATTGAACTGTAACTGGCGAGCTTACTTTTGAGAGTGAATAAATGTTCTTTTTATGTATGCCGTTTAAACTTTTTGAATGCTTCAACATTAATGTGTTATATTCTGAATTTTTTTTTTTTTGGGATGATATTATCCTGTAGATAAGACCGTTTTCACTCCATCACTCATTTTGCCTCCTCTGACCTCCAAATAGAAATGACTAACATGATTTAATGCTAATGAAGAGAATATTAATAGGGGATATAAACCAGTGAGTGCTTATAATTACAGCAGAACTTCAAAGAAATATATCCGCTGCTCAAAATAATTCAAACAGTAGTGGTAATCTCTACAATGAGTAATATAATATTACACAGATAAACTGAATTAGCAACTTGCTTTAAATATCTTCTGATAAAAGGACAGAAGCAGCAATATTGCCAGAAAGGGAGAGATGGAGATCTGCAGATGCAGGACTCTGTGACTTTCTGCTGCATGGATGTGTGTGCTCGACTGCCCCCTGGCAGATGCAGCTGTAACTGCACTAAAATTTCATAAGAAAGAAAAACCACTCCCTACATCAGAAAACCCCAGAAAAAAGGCCCTGCATCTGACCAATGTGTCATATTCAACGCCTCATTTATGCCATCTACATTGTGTGGGGTTAATGTCAATAAGAGGCAATGCAATCGAAGTAGGATCCACTAGGAAGCAGGCCGTCTGAAACTCCTGGAGTTGTATCACTTAAAACCATTAAACACGTCAAAAGAAGAACGAGCTTTGGAAAGATAAGACATAACGGTATTCAGAGCTTTGCAAAGGTGCAAACCCTCGAGTGAATACCAGATTTTGGTAGCTTCATCTTTTCCCCCAAAAAAACCAAGTGCAATCTAAATAAATTAATTACACCATTAATGGAAAATGTCCTGGTCTATGGTCTTGTGCATTAACATAGTAAGGTAATCAACCACTGAGATCAGAGCCTTCGGTTTTCATTATGTTTTCTGGCAATGTTTAAAAGCCCAAACTTATAATTAAATTGCTCCAGTTTTTGGCTGCCAAGCAGCATTTACATAGATCAGGGGCCACTGTGTTTCAGCTTTATATGGGGGGATAATAACATGCCCACGACTTAAGCCTTAAAGCAGCTACACCAACGGATATACTGAAGAAGGAAAATTTCATGCATAAAAAAGGATGCCAATCAAATGATCAACACATGATGGACTAATTGTATAACAAAACCTAAAATGCACGTGCCTACAGGACTGCTCACAAAGTTAATGCCTAGTTTTTAAACATTAATGGCACTGAGAGGGTAGAAAAGCTTAAGCAGTTGGACAGTATATCTTTCCGACAGTCCATTTTACATAAAGCCTACATGTCCATGGTACACTAGCTGTAATGCAGTAAGGTTAGATGTGTTGTTAAACTACCCTCTGTCACAAACACATGCTGTGTGACTGAACTGCAGAGTAGCCCACCAAAACCTGACGGAGGGAATGGATACTGCATTACAGTACCTCGGTCTATCTAAGGGTGGCAGCACAGCCCCTGACACAAGACTTGGCTAACTGTGATCACTGCCAGGGAGCATCTTTAATGTCTCAACACAAACCACCAGGACCACAGAGAAACACATGGTCAGTGAGCAGTTACTCCGGTGAATGAAGCCAGCAATGTGCCAGTCCTACATCAACATTTCAACTTCATAAACTCATCAGAACTAGAACTATAAGCTGTATATCCTCAATCAATAGTCCATTTTGTCACCGTTTTTAAGTGAGAAATACGGTGTTGCCATTTTTCAGTCCTTAAGGGCTGCTTTGTGCCCAGTAACACCTTCCCGTGGCCGTGATAAATGGACACAGGGCAGAATATGCTAGAGGGGCCACTGCAGACGAACATGCATCACTGCATCCATTTCACAGTGCTTAAAGTCTGCTCAGTGCAGGATGACATCACTCAAACCAGGACCACTGGAGCAGAACCAGAGCCTGTAAGGCTATTCAAATTAATTAACAAATGACCTTAGATTAAAAGGGGGAGTCACAGATCAGACAACGAAGGCATTCATCAGCTCAATAGGCAAGGGTACTCTCACACGATGCCTTTATAGAATTTCTCTGTGCTGCAAGCCCGCACTTCCTTACACTGACATGAATAAGGCACACTGTATTATACACACGTTCATATAGAAAAAAAAGCTATGGGGTATGGTGTAATTTACTTTCGCCTGTCAAACCGTTTCAATGAATCCGCCTTGTATTAAAACGCTGTTGGATATAAAAGCATCGCTGGTTGTTTTTCTGTTTGAGGAGGAAAATTCAACAATAAAGAAGCAACCAGGAATCATGTCAGAGTGCTGTCTGATAAAGTGTAAAATAAGCGTCAGCCCAGATGGTATTTTATTTTATTTTCAACTACAGACGATATCGGAACCATCTCGGAGAGACAAGTCAATCTCAAGGTTTGCTAATACAGTCCTATGGAAAGGGGATAAATCCCTGGTAGGCAACAAAAAGCAGATCAATAAAGAAAGCATGGAAACAAACCACAGTGGAAATTAAGTTGCTATGGAAGGAGAATAGGGTAGAGAGGGTGACCAGCAGTGCATCGAATGAAGCGCATGACCAGGGACTGAAAGAAGAATAAAAAGGGCAGAAAGCTAGGGGGGGGCGTCAGGGCGAGGAGCAGTGGGAGTGCAAATGAGGAGAGGGAGATGCACGGTCATGATGGAAGGAAAGAAACAGAGAAAGAGGAACGGAGCATGCAAGGGAGATGGGGGGGAAGCGAGAAAATGAGGGAGAGAGAAAAACGGTAGTGTAGAAGTGATTTATGCTAGTTGTATAATTTTCTACAACGCTGCTGGCTGCCCCCCTCTTCGCCTATGGCCCCCCTTTCCTCCTCAATATCCAACCCTCCCACCAGGGTGTGCTCCTCCTCACTGTCACACCAAGGAACAGTCCCCGGCCACACCAGCCAGTGATTAAGATTCTGCCGTGATGCGACTGCAGCACTTCGCAAATGGAAGACTGGACATAATTTCCCTAAAATGCTGTTTTTTATCACCTATTTCCCCTTCATCAGCTTGCCGCACACGATTGATAGCTGATGGCACCTCTGACAACTTAACGTTTTTATGGCTAGATTTATGGGCTATCTGCTCCTCTCCTTTTACAGCTCAAACTCTGTAAAAATGCTTATTTCCCAGATAAGGAGAGGGAGGGTGTGTGTCTATGTGTATGGAATGGTATCACACCCAACTAAATGTATGTATGAGGGAGAAGGGCCCAGCTCACTGCATTGCAGTCCAGATCAGTGCTGGGCTTCCAGGGCTTTATAGCGACTCTGAGACTGAAAAGACCTCTGCATAGCACCATGGATTAAATTATACTTCTTACTCCTTCGATAGCCACCATCTCTCCTCAGCACAAAAGATTTGCCTTCATCCTCTTTCTAGGAAATACTAAACATGTAAAACACAGAAAGCCCATACCTCTCTAGCCATACAATATGTGAATTCATTTGGAGAGTCTTCTCTCCCAGATATAGGCATATCAAGATATTGTTTAAGTTATTATTTTTTACCATTCAGCAAAACTGACACATAATAGTGTATGGGGTCAACAATAAAACACGCTCAATATATCTCACAAGCTCCAAAATATTCTTTTTTTCCTTTAAAGGCACGTGCTATTATGTTAAACATGTAACGATCACTCTCAGTTTGAGACAAGTCTAGCCAATTGCAGTCACACTAAATAAGGTGAGCTTTCATGTCAGAGAACACCTGAGAAAATAACACCTTGTTAAGTATTTGGGTTCATGTGTGTCTGTAAACATGTTGACGCAAGTAAGAGGTTTTTCAGTGTACCAGGGGGCTGTCGGGCTTATCGAGCCGCAGTGGAAGTGTGGCCACTGCAGGTTCCCCTCCCTCTCTGGTCAGATTTACAGCCAGTACGGGCTCCCAGTTAGCCTTCTCCTCTCCTACACTGATGAGCCTGGCAGATCCCAGACAGACGCCCCAGGGGACTGGAGTGTGACAGGGAATGGGGGAGGGGAGCGAAGGAAGGGTGAGCGAGAAAGAGAGAGATGTGAAAAGTAGGGAGGAGAAAAAAAGGGAGAGAGGGGAACCAGTCTGATGAGATCAGTGATTCATAGGAGGCCCAGGAGGACACACCCTGGAATGGGGTAATACCACACATGTTTTAACTGGGCTGGCCCATAATTCATTAGGGTTACCAAGGCTACAAGAAGCACCTTAGGAGAGAGGCCCCAGAAATCATCACTGCATGTTGTTAGATGCAGCACATATAGGGGAGGAGGGGATTAGTATTCAAAGCTACAGTGTGCTCATCCCTTAGTGGAGAGGCCCAATCCGGTGAGTAAAGAAAAGACGCACATTTGATTTCTGCATATTCTCAAATCGAGTTGCTCTGAATTTCCCACACTTTTTTTTTTTTTTTTTTTTTTTGCTACGATTTTTTCCATCTGAGGGTGTCAGTGGAAATTTTATGACGTAAAACAAGTGGAAAAAGTGCAGCTCTAATGTGCTTAAATATAACCATCCTCCCAGTGCAGTAAACACAGTATGGTGCCAACTTCTTCCACAATTTAAGGTTATAAGTACCATTGTGCCTGATGCTTCATTATATTGTAATCACTGCACACTAAATGAAAAAACAGGCTGGTCCTCATTAGCCACAAGAAGCAAATTACATACCATTATCTTTTTTTGTGAAGGTCTTTTAATAAAGCAGCCATCTCAAAGTAAAAGCTACCAGAGCAGATCTCAGGACTGGCCAACTCTAAAAACGGCCCAGATTAAATATTGAATTGGCAAAGACTGACTTCAAATACAAATGTTCCCTATCAATTGAATAATTAAGGCCTCAAATGAATTAAAAACTTAAATGTCTTATTCCACTTTGGGATTTGAAACATTTTTCTAATGCTGTTGTACGTCCTCATCCTTTGCGTATTTCTTGTGCTATTAAGGTCTTTCTTGCAAAATAATTCTTGATCTCAGTGAGATTATCTGAATAAATAAAGGTTATTGGTCTGCATCACACACAAGTTCATGAGTATATCATAGTGAAGTACTGTATTCATAAGTAAAGGTTTGTTGTTTTTCATAACCCCCATTGGAAGCCTTTTTTCAATGAGGCCCAAAACAGAGCCCTGACTTGAGAGTTTTAGCCGAGTACTGTTCACACTACACAAATTGCCATCTTGTAATCGAGAGTCTTAAAGTCGTTGTGGTTTTTACACTACATGACTGACCGGCGAAAGGGGGTCACACACTACAACAATCTTCATCTGGAATACAAGATGAGATCTCCAAACTACACTTTGTCACCAAAACGCACACAAGAAGTGACATTGGCATATAGACATGCTTGTTGATGTTGCCATACTACATAATACTCACCTGCTGTACATAGTAAAGTTTTCATTCCTTTTGTGTATTTTTTATCTTGTATATTGTTGTTATTGTGTTTGTTGTCTGCTGCTGCTGGCTGGCTGAGGGCTACCAAACGGAATTTCGTTGCATCACTACAATGACAATAAAAACCTCTTTATCCTTTATCTTTATCTTATCATCAGGACACTTGTTAGCCAGTTTTCCACATTTTCTTTTTACTATTCCCCCTATTTAGATCAGTCAATGTGTTATGTTTATTCATGCAAACATCTAACACCCTAGGTGCTACAACAACAACAACTTTGGTCTGTGTTGCAAATGCAGCACATTGCACACACACAGGTAGGCTTCAGACCAGTACCCCTCCACAAGGTTTTCCCTCAACCCATGACTTGCGTGCTTGAAATTTCCAGATATTTAGCATGCTAAATATCTTGAATGCATCTGCAATGCACCTGTGAGCCTCTCGGTGTGCATCTTTAAACAGTTCACACAGCGCTTGTGCGCCAATGTGCGAGCACGGAGGCAACGCA
This sequence comes from Anoplopoma fimbria, assembly GCF_027596085.1. NCBI lineage: Eukaryota > Metazoa > Chordata > Actinopteri > Perciformes > Anoplopomatidae > Anoplopoma > Anoplopoma fimbria. The sequence continues at coordinate 13,570,260 of NC_072460.1, read as the reverse complement.
GAATTGCCTCTGATCTGGGGCTTTTGTCCTGGTGCTACAAAAAAAAACTGTCTGTGAGCGGAAAATAGGGGCTAAAGTTGAATAACGTGAAATAGGAATTGGTTTCTCTGATTGTTCCCCGTGATAGCTGTTGCTTCTTCTGTCTTGAGCTTTATAGGGGCGCAATGAACAGGTATGGTTCAAATTCATTTGGAAAGCGAACACAGCTCATGTTTCAATTAAAATTTGGGGCATTTATCGCTTTGATTGACTGAGTCAGATTCCTCATTTTGCAAAACAAAGGCAGAATTATGCACAGGAGACTAGAGGATGAAGATAGTGAACAAAGCCATTACAACCTTACTCAGCACCTGGGTAGTCCTGTAGGGCCATAGTGCTCTGAGCTTCATCATCACCTTGTTTCCTAACACGGCACAGGCCTGTTAACAAACTGTGAACTTTCGGACATATGAAGTGTGAAAGAAAATCCGAAGTGCCAGGTAACAACATGACGTCAGTGCAGTAACAAGACTTTATCTTCTAAACAGAATATAATCGAGGCTTATTAATCATATAATGTCAAGATCTCCTCTAAAAAGCCGCAAAAACCGGGTTATCCATTGAAAAATGGTCTTTCTGATTAAAAAAAAAAAAAAAAAAAAATCACATAGCAAGCACACGCTGCCCAGTTTCCATAAATCACTTCAAACATACATGGCATTTGATTACAACCCATTAGCAATGAGCAACAGTGTGTGTATGATGTGTATGATGTGCATGTGGGGAGGCATGTGTCTCATCTCATATTTTCCATGGGCTGCTCTTTAGGATGTTCCTCATTAGTGTGAATATTAATGCAACCAGAAAAGGGGGAAGAGGAAAAGAAAAATGTAAAAGGAATTTGGAAGAGCTTTTTAAAGGGGCCATTTCATCAGAATCGTTATTTTTTTGCGGTTCTCTGAAGGCTCGTAACTGGCGGTCTATGAAGAGAGACATGCCGCAGTGGGGCTTAATTTAAAACCAGAAAGGTCACTGCGCTAAGAAAGGTCCTCGGCTCAGCCAAAAATATAAAATGTGGAGGAGAAAGAAAGCGGTGGGGGAGGAGGAGCGGGCCAAGAAAGAAGCCGTATGAAAAGAGATCAGAGGATGCCGATTAGGAAGGGGGGACGAATGTGAGAGGAGATACGTTCAAGTAATTGGGAAGACAGTGTTATAGAAGAGAGTACCGAAATGGAAAAATACTGAGGAAAGAGGAAAAACAGAGAGGATAATGAACTGAGTTGCAATTGAATTGGAACAGGCCTAGCATCAAAACAGATGCAAGAGGGTTTTTTTGTTTACTTTAATGGTGTTTTTGCAAGTAATTTGTTATAATGACCGACAATTTGAGGGAAAAACACTGCATCCATACACAGTGAAGGATTGCCAATCTGTCCCACAATCTGTGTTGGCAGAAACAACCCTCCCCAAGCCTTTGCTGAATTAGGCTCCCTGTGCTTGGTACTGGACCAGAGTACTAATGGTCAGATGGGAAACTAGCTTTGCCATATGCAACTCAGCACAAAATAGGTACGACTTTGAAAACAACATTTTTACCCACATATATCTGTTTATAAAGTGATGATGATATTTGATTTGGCTGAGAAACGCATGTCGTTTGTTTCAACATGGCCTTGTTAACAAGGTAAACCGCCATCCCCCCCACCCCCAAATCTACCTTCCATTCCACAAACTAACATCCCTGTCCTCAATCACTTGTTTATCTATCAGCTCACTTTAATTGTCCACTGGGTTTTTGACTGCATCACATTACATAAAAAGCACACAGGAGCCTCGTGGCAGCAGCACGACAGCCTCTGATGTAAAGCCTCACGCTTTGCACAGATAAGACGGGTTCAATTTTAATGTTGCTAGCACACCGAGACGCACCGGGCTCACTTGTAAAACAGAATGCCCCCTTCGCTTGTAAACGCAGCAGCCCAAGAGGAGGAAAGTGGGGGTTGGGCCAGCTGAGGTGGGGCTCGAATTAAAAAGGAGGTGAGGAATTCCACTTGTCCAACTCCTGCAATCCATCCAGTGGATCAATTTCTTCACTCAAATTCCCAATCCATTCCCCATCTCTTTTAAAAACTAATACCCAATTCCAATCACAGCTGCAGTAAAGCACATCTTGTAAAAGGTCATAGTTTGACCTCCCAGTTCTCTAAATTGGATGCTGGTTGGCCCACTTTCCTTTGAAATACTGCACAGCCTGAAATAAAAACTGCCCTGTACACAATCACACCACCAGTGGGACCGGCATCCAGCCCATCAGTAGGTGTTCATTTTGATGTGAAGTGTCACAGCACAGAGAGTTTAACAAGATATTGGTTGTCTGTGTTGAGGGAAAACAGGAATCAGAACTTAAACCTGAACTAGAGCTTGGGGGCCTAGGGATGATTTTGGGAAAGGTATATCTGTGTGTGCTTGCCATAGGCAGCAGCCATATAGTGGAGCATCCCTCCTGCAGCCAGCCAAGGGAACTGATCAGATGGACGATCAAACACTAATCATTCCCTCACGGCCCATACCGAGTAAAGCTGTCATTAATTTTGCGGAATTACATCAAATCTGAGACATTCTTTATGTGGCCCACGGCCTGTAGACAGTTATACGACAGGGACTGCTGCGCTAAGCAGATGGGGCAGCTTGGCCGTGCATACTAAATACCACCGTCCCCCATTTCTCCATCTCCGCCCTCCCAACACTCTGCCCTCCTTCCAGGCACTCTGCTCCCGCTCCCTCTTTCTTTGTTTTCTCCCCTTCTAATGCCTTTTCCTTGACTACGTGGTCACACAGCCCTCCCTGATCAAACATCACTCGCCCCCCAGTGACGGCCATTATTTCATTCAGAAATGCTCAGATTGCATAAAAAAAATACTACACCCTTGACAGAAAAAAATAGATATTTCTAAAAGCTCTACTCGCACACAAGACACATCACAGTTTAATTTAGTATGATGAGAGAATAAATTGTTTACCGACATAAATCTTTAATGTTTGTCTCTTGGATGGTGACATCTTAAACAGTTTACTTGTCTATACACAACAGAAGGTCATAATCCCATTTGAGGTTTCCTTGGCAACTGATTACTGCCAAAGGCAAGTAACGATTTATGACTAGTGACACATACCTGCCATTCCCTTTGAATAAGACATGTGGTAAGCTATATTCAGGCAGACCACCTCGGGTAATAAAACGGCATTAGCACTCAGGGGCTATACCATTTTCTTATATTGAGAGGAATTCAGAGCCAGGCTGCTGGAAATCAGCAGATGACAGGGATTAAATTTGTGTGGAATAGTTCTGCAACAGATAAATAACCAGCATGCCGAGGCTTTTGTGCCACAACAGTTGATAGTGGGGAGTTTTTTTGGTTTTTTTCTACCTAATGGAATAAAGTGTTTATATTAGTCCAGTTCACACTTTCAAAAGAAAAAAATTACACCATACTTGCGTGCGAGTGTGCATACGTGCCTGTTTGCATGTGTGAATGTTGCGTTTGGTGGGGGGGGGGGGGGGGTATGACAGAAAGAGGAGCCTTAACAGCAGGCAGCCAGGTCAAGATCAAGCAGTTTCATGGACAATTCCCCCTTTCAGTCTAGTCTCTATTAGGGTGAAGCCTCACATTCCTTCTACACAGCCATCTTCTAGCTTCTAACAGTGACGCCTCAAAGTCAAGGCTAACTGGCGTCTGCCATTCTCTTGTCTGAAATAACAGTAACAGGAAAAAAAAGAAAAAAAAAAAGAATAGGCAAAACAGCTACGAAGCAAGTTTGAGACAAAGGATATGATTAATTTGATTACTTTATATTCATGCATCTGGCTTTTATACTTGTTTATTGAAAAATAATGAATTAAACAAAAAAACTAATAAATAAAATGATATAGCAGAAAAAAAATACACCCTTGTGGAACCTAGTTGCAACCAAATCTAATACAGCGCATTTACATTATTTAATTCCCTAACAACCTAGTCTAAAACACACATGTAAACAATGGCTAGTGGAGAAGCTAGCCAATGCAGTACAACCCATTTAATTATCCTACAGCATAGAGAGCCACTACTTCCAGCACCACTTTCCTCACACAGGCTCAGCACACTATTAATCCACTTAAACACAATTTATAGGGCCTCAACATCGACTGTCCGTCGGCATAAAATTACATGAAGCGTCCTTATAGTGTCTTCAACAGACTAAATTAGCCAAACTGGACTTACTAATTGAGGAGAGTAAAGCCCTGTGTGACTGGACTGGCTCGTCAATGAGCAGAGATAAATAAGAAGGCTATGGGAAGAACATCAATAACTATAATAATATAGGATGAACATTATTTAAGCTGCCGTTAGTGAGGCACGATAACCTTAAAAACTAATTTCCACTCCTATGATCTGGGTTTCTGCTTCATTGTGGTCACAGGCAGACAACCATCTCCTACTGAGAGGACTGCAAAGGACATTTGGTTTAACTCACTTAATAGTCATTTTAATGCCAATTCATTTTAATATATTCAGATTGAGCACAAACACAAAGCCAATATTTTGATATGTTTTTCATTTAGAAGATCACAACAAGGCATTTTGTTCCAAGACAAACAATTTAACAAACCACTTTAATACACTTCCACTCTTTACACTTTACAGTTATACTCGGCCAGTCAATACTTTGCTGTTCTGTTGTAATGTTTAAAAAACTCAATAGCACCAGGCTTATTCAATGGAAAGTTCAGGAGAAGTAATATATAAATCCTAAATATAAAATATTTAGGATCTCATCTTGCAGATCTTAAATACTATTCCTTTAAGATGTATATTTTCCTAAATATACATCTAATTTATTAAGAAAGACAAAAATGTATGCCAAAATAACATCAGAAGGGACTGGGATAGTCTCGGGAGGCTGAAATATATGCACTGAGCGTCAAAGATGGTTTAGGAATATGGTCTGCATCTGACAGCCTGAATGCATCATGCATATGAGTTTTAAAGATGGTATACTGCCATCTGCTGGCCGTCGCCGTAACTTCATCGTGCTGTTTAACTCGTAGCCCCGCATCTTAACAAGGCACACTACAAGAGGCATGGGGTCTCACAAAACAATTGTCAAACTGCGGCACGTTTCAAAGAAGCAGGATTAATGTGTTTGAAAAAAACCAACAAAAAAAACAAACGAAAAAAACCAACAAAAAAACAAAAAAACATCAAATCCATAGCATGGAATAATATCAAAAGGGTTTGGGTTTTTTTTCCGGTTTTACAGGTAACTCAGTAAACCTGCTTAATTGGAACAGGCTCCTGCGGAACATTGATTCAACTAATCAACACAAACTCAAACAATAAACTATAAAAACAAACCGCTCATATGCAGATCTTATAGAACCTGTCGTATGTCAATGCCATCTGCACTGTACTTTTGCTCTGGTTTATGCTCTTAGATGCTTGTTTAAGAAAGGAGATGCACTTATGACTTCTGGTGACTAGTAGTTCTCTTGAATACCTATGTTGAATACACTTATTGTAAATCGCTTTGGATTAAAGCGTCTGCTAAATGACTGTAATGTAATCAAAATGACACATGGTGTATATGCTTATTGTCTACCTTCCATATCCATCTACATGGGAGTTATTGCGTAATATAAACGTGGACAACATATTGTACAGATTATTTTGCAGCCCATCACAACAGGAATTGAACACGGGTCAAATGGCTCTCTGTCCCACTCCGCACAGATCCGTCTCTCCGGCTGATGGTTGTTTTCCTCCTCGCACACGGGGATGACAGTCTCCATTGGTCGGTCTGCACATCTCCGCCCTACAACCAGTGCGTCTCTGCGCTCTGACGTGCGATGAGAAAAACAACGGCCTCCGATGAGACGAGTCATATGACGCGCATCGCGACCTCTGCCCGGCCGCTCTCAGACTGGGGATTGTAGTCTAAAGTGAGTCGTTTCAGCTCAATTCTACCCACGTGGTGAACAACAGCTCCCAGAATTCCTCGGTGGAAGTGAAGCTGTCACGCTTGTGTTTTGTTGTGGTTTTTTTTTTTTTTTTTTTTTTTTTGTTATTGTTTCGGGTTAGTGGAACAACTGTGTCCGGAGAGGAAAAGCGCGTCTGAATCGCTCATGTTTGGTTGTTTTTCCCCTCACGCACTGTGACGATCGTATCTGGTAGAGAGACAGTCCGATAAGACTGTGAACAGAGGAGTGAGGGATAGAAGAAGGTAAGCGAGACACCCGAGACGGCGGAGACATAATGTGCGCAGATGTCTTTTCTACTTAACAAAGCCCGTTATTGTCTCGCCTGACTTGCACGCGCATCACATTTAACTAATCGGACCTAGATAATGAAGGAGTGTGCTCCAGGTACGGAACAGCTTCACTGGCTTTATTTACACGTTTGTCATCCTGCGCCTGCATCGACGTGCCTGCCACACTGTTGTTCTCTACATGTGCTAACGTTGGGCCTCAAGCCTCGTGCGGTGTAATGTGAACCCTTTGGAAAGCTACTGTTTATTTTAGTCATTGATCTGTTTTGTTTTTTTTGTTTGTTTGTTTTTGACGCCATCTGCAAAATGTTCTGCAATATTTTAGAGAAGAAAAGTTTATTCCAAGTTTAGCAGGATACTTGACTATAATATAGAACCTAACACCTCTATACATATATTTGATCATGACTGTAAAACAGGGGATAAACATGAAGTATGGGGAAGTCACAGGTTATTTTCACAATTGCAGTATAAATACACCAAAATGGGGCGTTTAAAGTTCCTTGCACATGTTGTCACATTAGAATTTCTGGCAGGGTACATCCAACAGTTACAATACTAAACAAATACATAATGCTCCACTCATGTCTTCATGTGATGTGGGTAACTGCAGGCTGGAATTTCTCAAACATGTATCTATGGGGGTAATTTGAGCCCTATACATGCTGGAGGCCCCACACACACACACACACCTTGTAATGCATGCTTACATGTGATGGTGTACAATAGCAAATGATGGCGATGACTGAAATAGCCCAAGTGACAAACATGTAATAAGTCATGTTGCTCAAAGGCCATGCTGTCACTGAGGTTTACTTCTGGTGTCCTCTCCTCAAAGGTGGGCTCAGTTAGGATATCTTCTTACACTGAATAAATATTTACAGGCTGTCCGCCGTCTTGTTTGTCTTCGAGCGGTCACCTCATACCTATTTCACAATTAGCTCATCTTACCATGCATGTCAGTTTTTACTGCTGAAATTGAACTGAATAAACTAGAAAAATACTAACTCAAGTTTGAACATTGTGTTTTTTTTCCTGTAGGTGGAAAATAGCCTGCCTTTCTTTTGTGTTACCATGGAAAAGCCTTGGCAGGTGGAGTTCAGAAACGTGGGCAGCAGTTACTTCCCTCAGAGCAGAGTCGATTGCCACTACACACTTAGCTCACAGCACAACTGGGCCAGCAATGACTGGATAGGGCTCTTCAAGGTATTGTTAACTTGATGACTGCCACAGAGTAAATAAAAGAGTTTATGCATCATCTACAAAATAACAGCGCGTTTTCTTCCTCAGGTTGGATGGTCATCAGTGAAGGACTACCACACATTTGTCTGGGCGCTGGCGCCGGCTGACTATCAAGAGGGCACAGATGTCAACTGCTGTGTGCACTTCCAGGGTATTCATGCACTTGTTTTCTAATTGTATTTTATTTCCCATAGTTAGCCAGAATCTATACCGGTACGGTGCTTAGATCTGCACATAAAACCTTCTGCCAGAGATTGATGTTTCTGTAAATTGAATTTCTCTCTTGTACACAAAAGGCTAGCGACTTGTGTATTGAATGGAAGAAAATGCAAGTTACTTCCATTTTAAAAGAGTATTTTCACAGATGTAAAAGGGAAAAATACAAAAGACAAATATCCCTCTCAGCTTGGTCTCTTACACTGGCACAGCCTCTGTCATGGTTTCAATGAATTTCTTTAGGATGCACAAGTTTGAGTAATGAGGATGACAAAGACAATGCTTTTGTCAAAGCCTGTTCTGACTACTGGTCAAAAATACCGTGCTCACTCTCTCCTGTCCATCAGTGGCAACTGATAAGCCTGATTCAGTGTGAGGGGCACGTGTGCAGCAGGTGTCGCATTGACCTCTAGTAGAGTGATTTATCACTAACTTTGGCATACAGACAATGTCATCCTTCATTTGAAGAAGAGCAAAGGGAGGAAAGTCTAAAGAAACTGCTGATGGTTCCGTATCATCAGCAATGCAGTGATTTAAAAAGAAGGTTGCCTGCACTGTGACCTAAGCTGGTGCCGTAAGTTACAATACAGCTCATAAACTTTGCTGTGTTCTCGGTTTTCCATCTGGCCACTTTACTGTGTCATGTGTTGTGAAACAGATAAGTAAATCATTCTAAACATGAAGCTACAGTCTGTGAGAGATAAGGATAATATTAGGTTAGCTTACTTTATGGGCTGGAGGAAGTCACGGGCTGTGGCTCGCTGCTCTCCGGTCGGAGTGGGAAGCACGGGTGTGGTGGGAAGCAGGAGGCATAAGATCGTCAGATACTGCCTGATTTGTAGAGGGATTCAAAGTGACAGAATTACAAATATGCTATGATATGGATAAATATGGTTATGGCTGAAAGTCAGTTCCAGGGTTATGGCAATGGCCAACAAATCAAGAAACCATTTATTTAGTAGCATAACAATACTGGTAAACTTAAGTCCCCTGGGAAGGCAAATCCATGAATGGCGCTTAATTGTGTAGTTTGGGATCTAATGTGCAGAGACAGAGCATGCATTGCACCATTAACAGCATTTTGATGCTTGCTTTTTTTTTGCTGTACATATAGCTTCTACAGGTAACATGTGAAGACATACAATTACATTGCAAAATGTTGTTTAATGAACAGTTCATTCAATGGAACATGCCAAATAGAGAACAGGCCCTTTTTACAGCAACCATTTTGACATGCCATAGCAGGGTAGACACACAGGTGTAATTAATAACATTAATTAGGGCTTTGATCCATTTAGGTGGGACAGGGCCTTGCTATCCTGGCTCACTGAGGTTCACCTCACCGTTCTCACCTGCATCAATGAAAGCGACGCCATGCTCAACTGAACTGACAGATATGAAATTAGATATTCTCAGCCAAGCTAAAAACAAGCGCGTCTGAAAAAAACATTTGCAATCCTTTATAAACACCACACCATTTAAAGCAACACTTGGTAAAAGTTAGCTAGTCCTGATAGAGGTGTGCTACCTCAGGTGTGCTCATTAAGTACTTAAAAAAAATAATAATGAGAACGGAAATTTACCAGAGAAAAGCTGTGCTTCTCTGCCATATATGGGGATGGTAAAAGTCCGTTCCAGGCCGGTGTAAAGTAACAAAACCGCAGCTTGTACACGAACACCTGATACTTACATGGAGTTTGTGCGACCACCATTCAAATCAAATATGGCGCGAAAACCGCGCGACGCCATGTTTTTCATGCTCACCTGAGCAAAACGACCTGGGTGCTGCCGCCGGTGGTGGGAAGCCGTATTGCATCACTCTGCTCATAAATCAATATGGCTGCAATACAACAACAAAAATATATTGGAAACACAAGTGGAATTTTCATTTTGTAAATGTAATGTTTTATGCATTACAATATTAAAGCCATATAAATGTCCAATAATGTGTAAATTCTTTAAAGGCTCATATTTTATGACTACCAAAATATTGTCAGGCTGTTTCATAAAGATTTATAGTACTAATTTAAAAAGGTGATTAGCTCTTCCAAAATTAGAGGTAGTTAAAATTATCTAATTATCGAAAGTGCACTTAGCTTACACCTTGTTCTTTATTCAACACATCAGGATGGGAAGCCAGCTCAAAAACTAAAATTGGGTTACTTTGGAACACAATTATTTTTCACTGAAAATTGATTTTAACATGTCTCGTCTTTTTTTCCCCACTATCTTTTAGCCTCCTACCTACCCAAGCCCAGCTCCCAAGATTATGAGTTTGTGTATATTGACGCAAAAGGGGAAGTGTTCTCACGCAGCTCAAAATTCACTTTCTGCGCTCCGAAGCCACTCGAGGATCTGGTGACCTTTGAGGAGGAGCCCCATGGAGAGGAAGGAGGCACAGACATGTTGCTGGTAGTGCCTAGAGCTGAGCTGCTGCAGGTGAACATAACAAATACAGAATAGATTTACTACATAAGGTAGTAGGGAGGGGAGTATGTTATCAGTTTTGTAAATTAATGAGTGCTAAAGTGATAAAACAAATGCTGGGAAATCAATACTGTTGTTTACTGCTGGCACAGAAAGACACAACTAGGATTCCCCATGTGCTCACTGCATCCACCTGTCTCCTGTCAGGGTCGACTGCAGGAATGTCTGCGAGAACGCGCCGAGCTGCTGCAGGCGCAGGAGGTGGCAAACAGGCAGAGGGAGAAAGACCAGGAGGAGTACAGGAGGGCGAGGGAGGCCTGGGACAGAAGACGCAGAGGGCTAGAAAGTGATATCGCCAGGCTGGAGGAAGAGCTGAAGCAGAGTCGAGAGAAGATCGAGGAGATGGTGATGGAGCAGAAGGTGGCGTATAGAGCCATGCAAATGATGAGCAACATCATTTGAATAGGACCAATTTGCTTGTTATTTCCATACTTATCTGTGCCCCTATTCTCTGATGAAAAGCACGTCTCTGCTCAAACAATATCCAGTCTTTTGTCATATAAAATTCTCCAGCAATTAATTAAAATATCTTGGTTGTTATATTCAAATTTAAATGTAATATTTTTCATATGGGTAAGCTATATCACGATAAATTTTAAATTCTCATAAAAATGTGAAATGCCTCTGGTCTGTTAGGAGGAGCAGGCTTTTGGAGAATCACTTGTCCTGGAGAAAAGTGCTTTATTGGATGTGAGCGAGGCGAGCAAAGTGCGAATCAAAGAGCTGGAGGAGGACATCAAAACCCTCACTCAGAGAACAGTGGAAAGAGAGACTGAGTTGGAAAGGTATGACATTTTTTTGTTTATTTTCTCTTCTCTTATGTGGGTGTCATGAATAATCATTTTTAACATCAGTAGCTGAATCTGTGTGCGCAGGATGAAAGAAAGAGCAAAGAGGTCAGGAGCTCAGAGAAAAGAAGATGAGAGTGACAGAAAGAGCCTGCAGGTAATTATAATTCAGAACATGCTGTATATCTTAATAAAACCTGTGTCTCACTTGTTATTTTTCTTCCACATCTCACTCTCTTTTCCCGTCTGTGTCATGTCTTTCTTTTAGACAAAGCTGGAACAGACAGAAGGTGAACTCCGAAGTCTGTCTAAGGAGTTCCAGATCTTGAGGAATTCACTGGCCCAGAGAGACACAAGCGTCGTGCAGCTCCAAAACAGCATCACCACCCTCACCCAGAAACTCACCACTGCCCACAGGAAAGAGGTCAGACATCTCTTCGGAAATCAGAGGGGACAGGATTGAAAACAGGGTTGAGAATAATGTATGGATTCATGGTGAAAAGGCAGACTAGGCAAATCAGCATGCTAGAATCCAAATGTCTGATGTGCTGTGAACACCAAGAATACTTGTTCTGAATTCAGCACCTTCTATAAGTGGAGAATTATTTCCACCTTTCAGCAGAATTTGTTCGAGGCGAACGCACTGTCGAAATAACTGGAGTTGGGATGTTGTTTTTTATCATACCTTTACTTTGTGATTTAGGCTATTTTCTTCATAGATATGCTTCACTTAAAATAAGAGTTGTAGGTCAGCGCATTCTAAAACTTTGCTAGAATGGATTTAAAACATGACCATGGCATCTCAAATTCAGTAATAGTTATTTTCCAGACTGGCATTATGTAGCAAGTCACCTGCAGTTACAGATATGCAGCCATCACGCACTTTATTGTCCCTTTATGGCTCAGACGGAGAACGAGGCCACACTGAAGGAGATGCGGAGCCTGCGGGAGCGTCTGAACCTGAACGAGCGTGCTGCAGAGGGCTTGAAGGGTGATCTGAGTGCCATGGTGGCCCAGAGGGATCACGGTCAGGCAGAATTGCATCAGGCTCGTCTGCAGGCTGCCCAACTCACCCTTCAGCTTGCAGATTCCAGTCTGGCCATGAGAGAGGGAAGAGCACGCTGGGCCCAGGAGAGGCAGAGCCTGCTGCGCACTGCTGAGGTACAGTAATCCCTGCAGAACATAGAATCTGAAGTCAAGCATTAAGAAAATGTTATGCATTTGTACTGTGGAAGAGCCAAAGCTTTACTTATATTTTGCCATACGTCCCATCACTGTCCAAATGTTTGAGATGTCTGCATCTGATGGCTTCAAGATAAAAAATGTCCCTTGGCTCTTCTAAGTGCATATCTTATTGAGTCAGGTTTTTACACATTCATTAGTGACATACGATGACCGTGTTATATACTGATAAACGTGCATGCGTGTGTGTCACCCTGACAGAAGGACCACGAGCGTCTCGAGAAACTCAACACAGAGATGCAGAGGATGGAAGAGAGGCTGCAGGAGGAGAGGATGGAGAGAGTGAAGCTGGATGTTGAGCTTGGGAGAGAAAAGGATTGCAACCGGGTGAGAAAGACTTCAAAGAACTTGGTGCATTCAGTGTTTCTTGTTATAGGTTCATTTTGGGAGTACACCTCAAGTGTGTTTGCAGTTAATAAAACTACATTTACTGCACAGAAAATAGAGTATAACGATATTCTCATCTAATCTCTTCAAAGAAATCCATCCCTTTAAATTCACTGAGATTTACTCTGTATACTACACATTGTCATTCTGAAATCACAGTCACTGTTAGATGGTTCTGACATGTTGCTTCTGATAACTGGCCTCCAGGTTCAGCTGAGTGAAACCCGCAGGGAGCTGCAGGAGCTGAAGGCCAGCCTGAGGGTTGCCCAAAAAGAGAAGGAGCAGCTACTTGCAGAGAAACAGGTCAGAAACACACTTTGGTTAGTCATAGGGGACAACTTGAATAGATGCTGACATAAAGTTTGTCAAAAAACGGGAACAATATCCTGTTTTGATTGTATTATTCATGTGTAAACACTGCATGTATGGTGTCACAGGTCCTGACTTTGTGTCTTTATAAACTGACCTCAAGGCTAATAAATGGCTTGTATGGATTATGAAGTCAAACGTAAATGTTTTGTCCTAATCAGCTCACAACTGCATTAATTCAGTCATTATCAGCCTTAGATTTAGTTTGTTTAGAATCCGTACAACTCTCTGGAGTGCACCTTTTGAATAATATTTGTTTTCTAAAAGCTGTGTATATTTAATGTATTTATATGATAAGTTTACTGATGGAACATATTCTCAGGTATACATGGATTGTAAGTGTCCCAGGCGTTGGGAATCTTCTGTCTGTTGTTGTCTTCTTAGCTGTTATTGCACAATATAAATTGTTTATAGTGCAATATAAATCAGTGGATTTCAGGGCAGTCAGTGCTACTGCTGTTAAAGTGTTTTTGTTGGCGAACCACCATCACGTTCGCTCGCTACTGGCAGAGAAGTCATTGTTTTTAAAATCAGTGTCCAGCTTAATTTTAACATCGGCCATATAGTAGCCAATCTGTGACACATCATAAATCAAACAAATGTTAGGCTGTTTATTGAGCAGTGATAATGATGTTTACGTAATAGCAATGTTGCGTTTGTGTGTAAAGGTATTTTATGTGGCCTTAGCTTGAAGAAGTCAGACATGAGGGTTGTGAGGGCGATGGCGGCTGAAGTCATGATGAAAGTCCTGCCCTGGTGTGTGATATGACGGCTGTATTTTCCACTACAGGAGTTGATGGAGTACATCTGTCAGCTGGAGCAGAAGATTGGGACAGCGGTCAGTGCCAAGTGGAGCGCTGCCCCGATTGTCTCTACAGGTGAATGGAGCCACACATGAATCAATTGTATGCCCTGCAGATGTGAACAATAAAAGAGTTAACTATCATTCAACAGCAACACTAAATATTGCTGAGAATAGCATATGTTGTGGGGGCGACAGGAGCAGGTCTCTGAAGAAAAGTGACCACTTTCTTCTTTGCCAATGTCTCTATCTGGTAGACCGGCCTGGCAGTGTGTTATCTGACTCTGAGGACGAGAACCCAGAGGCGTTGCAGCCCCTCCGTCCACCCAGACCTCTGGGACACTACAGCCTGTGTGAGCAGGGCCAGCCAGACTCCTTACTCCTCGCCACCCCTCCTCCCTCCCCCAGGGAGGTGGAGAGGAGCACCGTGGTCATCAACCAGCCCGCCCCGCTCTCCTCGCCACACCAGGCCGAGGCCGACACTCTGGCACACAGCTCTGATTCGGTGAGACACGCTATTCCCAGCCGTGCAGCATCACCATAGTCTAATTGCATGTGACACCGAGAATTAGCAATGTCTTTATGCTGATAGCTGTGCACACCAGTAAACCATGAGCAGTGGATCGTTTGATACAGACATTATCTCCTAGAAGCAATTAGGCCACTCGTCTGCAATTTATTCAGCTGTAATGTGTGTGTGTGTGTGTGTGTGTGTGTGTGTGTGTGTGTGTGTGTGTGTGTGTGTGTGTGTGTGTGTGTGTGTGTGTGTGTGTGTGTGTGTGTGTGTGTGTGGTTCTCTGGTGTTAAGGAGGAGGAAGTTGATACACTTAAGTGTGGAAGACACAGCTCTGGAGAGGAAACAGCACTTTTGCTGCCAGAACACATGGACACTGTTCTCAGGTACAACCCCCCTCACATGTTCATACATAGAATACACACACACACACACACACACACACACACACACACACACACACACACACACACACACACACAGCCAAGTACAACACTCAAGTATCCATATATAAATATATATATGCAGTTGTGAGGTACTTGTACTTTAGTTGAGTATTTGCATTGTATGATACTTAAAAACTCTACTACATCTACTCCAATACTCCGACATATACTCCAGAAATATTATGATTTGTACTTCCTATAAGATTAAACTTGTGGTTACCAAACCTATGGCCTCCCAACATGTTAAAGACATCTACAGTTGTCTATGAGCTGTTACTTGTAATTTAATATCGTTAAAGTGGTATTTTTGATGAAGCGAAGGATCTGAGTACCTCTTCCACAACTGCCTATCACACTGTTACATATGGAAGTATTTAATGTTGCTATAGATATAACTATTTCAAATGCTACTGCCGTCTAATGTGACTGGATACATGGACATGCTACTTGCCTTCCCGTGAAAAATATTGCAGGACTTGGTTAGATTAATGAGGGGTTTGGCAAGTGACAAGAAGACAATCACAAGAAATTGAGCTCAGTTGAAGATTTAATGTTCAAAAATGGAGCTTTGCATTGCTGGCTGCATATTAAAATGAAAATTTCTTTGAGGCAAAACAAGCCAACACATTTCTTCCTGCCATGCTGGCTGGTTTTAAACTCCAGCAATGCATCATTGTTTTATGAGCCCATGACTTGATTTGTGTGTACAACCTTACTCTGCAAAGTAATTAGTGAACACAGCAGCCAGATAAACTCAGTGGAGTAAAAAGTGTCATATTTCTTTCTTAAACGTGGAGAAGTAAAATACTAAAGTATCTGGAAAAGGAAGAATGAGGTAATTGTACTCAAGCATAGTACCTGAGTACTGAGTTTCCAGCCAGCGTCCCACACAGAAAGGCTTAAACAATGAATTCAAAGCAAATGCTCACGGACACATGTGACCAATTATTTATGGTGACAGGGTGAGTATGGCTGGAAGATGGAAGTTTTGAATATGTGCTCGTAAAAGAAGTTGAGTCAGGGTAAGGGGGGGGGGGGACTGTGTGAGACAGAGTTGGGGCGTGGGAGGTGCTAGATGGGAGGACAAGGGGACAGATAAGTTGACAGCAAGCTGTAGCAATGATTTACCTGAAGGGTGTACCGCAGTCACGGGCCAATTTTCAGCATCATTAAAGCCCTCTCTCTCTCTTCCACTCACCCGCTCCTTCAGTCTAACCTCCTCTTTCAACCAGAATGTGTGTTTCTTTCAGTTTTTCCAACACACGCACACTCTGCTTTGTCCCCTCCTGCAGTGATCTGGCCGACTCCTCGCTATGGTAACCGGTGGACGTCCAGCCACTGCGAGCGATCAAAAACAGGAGAACCTGGACTTAATGTGGTTCCACATTACTTCCACTAACAAGTACATATACAGCTCACTCACTACACACAGACAAAATGGTAATATGCAATTTACATCATATCTGCCGTCAACCCTGGTTTTCCCCTCTAACTGTTGTGTGATTATTGCTCTAGCTGTTTTGTTGTTAGGAATGACATAATGCTTGTGGTGGCAGGTCGACACTGTGTTTATGGCTGACATAAGACCGCTGCACAGTTTGAAACGGCGTACTTTTGGACTTGGGCTCTGGCGTTTGAGAGTTTGCAGAATGATTTCTGTTGAATCATTGCAATGTCGAGAGCTTAACGACGGATGTTATGTCGTTTTTATGACATTTGTGATTAGGATTCATGACAGACACTGTAATTATGATGTTTTGTGCAGGCCCTGCTCCTCTGGAAATCATGGCAAAACTCTCTTCCAGCATTAAATTCTCCACAGCAGCTTTGAAAGCTATTCACGGCAGCATAAAGTAATAATGATACAGCATCATGCTAGAATTATATTGCGGTAATGTGGGTCTATGACAGCATATTTCTCCTTCATTTACTCACAAGTTAGATTTGATACACACTTTCTTGTACGCAAGAGCACTTGATTGTTGTCATGCGGATGCAGTTAAGAAGATTTAGTGATGCAGAGACGCTCTAAGACGGACAAGCATTTGAAATAGAAAGCTTATTGAACAGATTGTGTTTAAAGTCTATTAAATAGATGCCAGATGCAACTTTCTATTTCAGTACCTTCATATAATCATTATTATAAAATTATTGCTTATACGCGTTACACTATAGATCAGCTGCAGTTCTTACTTTTTAATGATCTAGGATTTACTAGCTGGCCATTTGGATATTTAGTGTTTGTAAAAGTTTGTATTCTATAGAAATCTCACATTCACGCAGTTCTTAATTTGTGCCTAAAATAATCAAAAAAAGAGTCTAAGAAAATCATCTTTATAGATCCTGACACAATGACATGGTGTTGGTATTTTCCCCGAGCCCTATGGCAATATACTGCCTCTGAAAATTTGCTGCCTACCTTTTAATCAATACTGTATGCATTTTTCATGATTTTCTATTTATAATTAACTTGAGTTATGCTGCAATTAAACTATATTCAGGTTTAGTTTGAAAGAGGTGTTTTTCACGCGGCTATCTGTGCAATCTATAAAAAAGTTTTCCATGCTTGGCTAAGAAAATTTGGTAGACACTTTGATGCTTGATTTTATCTGCTGTATTTGCACCCTATTTTTTACTATATAAGAGTTTTTAGATAAAAAATATCGTTGATATATGGATACTGAATATGTCAGTTGTGTCCTTTCATCATTATCTTAATCATTACCATGGTGTGTTGTGTTTACGTATATATTTTATCTAAGCTTTAT
The DNA here is from genome assembly GCF_027596085.1 of Anoplopoma fimbria. Classification (NCBI taxonomy): domain Eukaryota; kingdom Metazoa; phylum Chordata; class Actinopteri; order Perciformes; family Anoplopomatidae; genus Anoplopoma; species Anoplopoma fimbria. Next base: position 13,552,714 of record NC_072460.1, on the reverse strand, counting down.
GTTTTTACCCTCTCCTTTCAAATACTCACTTTGACCCTATAAAGATTTGATATATGAGATATATTGTTGCAAGATATCGGTGCTTATGAAAGGGAGTGATTCCAACACGTTGTGTTAAAGGTGAAAGGAATATATTTGAATGTTATAACAGGAGGACCAGGATTATGAACAAGTCACCTCTCATTTCCCTTGTGTCACTGGGTGTTCTGGTGTTGCAGTACATGTTGACTCTCCTTGTATAGAGGTGTGAATGTTTTGAGGAGCCTGGTATTCTTTCCCATAAGATAGCACACAACACTACATGTATTCTCCATAGTCCTTGTTTGTGGTTGTAATCTGACTTTATGTCTTAGGGATGTTTTTCTTTTTTTTTTGTTGTTCCATTGAGAGCTCCAGTACGAGTGTTCCTCGTCAGGACACTGTCTCCGGTTGCAATAAAGCTCCAGTGGTTATGGTTTGTTTGGAAGTTTTGTGTTTGAAGGTTATCCCACATGTACACCGCCGTGTATTTTCTTATCAGTCATGTAATGGGGTTTGGTTGGGGTTCTGTGTAATAAAATGGTTTATGTATCCATTATTGGATCTAATGTGTCTTTTTCTGGCCAAAGATCATAGCAATATTTTGATCCTCGCATGACATTTCACTGGTAATTAACTAAGCCATTTCTTTTCACACGGCTATATAACCTATATCCCCTTTTGGCACTTTGCCTGTTTCAGATTCACATTTTTCATGCTGGATTTCCTCTCCGCTCACCTTTGGCTCTCCTGCACTCTCCCCTCAGGCCTGACCCTCCTCATCATCTTCCTCCTTGTGCCTCCCCACTCCTAAGGCAGTCTACTGCTCCTTATTTTAAGTTCTTAGCTCCCTCCACCACACTCCCTCCATCTTAAGTCTGTGGTGACGATAGCTAATTATAAAATCAATGATGCTGGGCTGCCTAGTTTACAGCCCCCTCTAAAACCTTAACTGGGAAATCACTGTGGGATTGATGACTCCCTCACTCTTTATCTCTTTTAATTAGAAATGTAAAAGATATGAAGACCCAGAGGCCAGAACACATCTCCGAGTTTTTATGACCCCGACACCCGCCTTCCCCGGCTCTCGCTTCCCCTTCCCCAAATCACCCCTTCTTCCACCTGGGCTTGTTTATTCCCTCTTCCTCCCGGCTGGCTCGCACTCCATTCTCACTCTAGTCACAGATACCTTTACCCGTTTCTTCATCACTTTCTCCATTACCCTTTCTTTAAGATCGGCCCCCGCCTGCCTCTCTGCTCACACAGTGGAAGGTGTTAAATTTATGGTCGTTGCACTTGAAAACGTTTCTCACCTTCCCCTCACCTCTCCTCTCTTCCCTTGACTGATTCTGACTTGCTGCATATGTAACAAATGATGAACTTGTCCTTTTTGTCTGTTCTGAATCAAGCAGGAGACACGCCGTAAATGATGTGCTGTTTCACATTGTGACCCGGCATCCAACTCCATGCATCCAGTTCATGACACATACACGTCTGTGTATTGTAGCCTATATAGCTTTAAGTCTAAGTTTATTTTTAGCACATCAAACCCAGGTTACATGCACCTCCACCCTCTGCCTTTATCACACCCGGAGCCCAGGCCCGTCCTCCCTTACTGCTGCCAGGAGCACTTGGGTTCAGTGAGCTTTATCCTGCCGATCACTCTCTGAGGAGCCAGCCTCTCCTGATCCATTATGCCTGCAGTTTGCTCATGTTCAGAGCAAACTCGGTATATGTGCTCCATCTGTGTTTAAATATTCAAATTAATATCTTTGGTATGCCGCACTCATGACCTACTTTTATGGATTCTTTACCATTTTTTTTTTTATGAATAATTGATGTCCTGAGGCTGCAAGAATATTACAAGGGAGATTTTTACCCTTTATTAATTCATAGTACGGTTATACCTTTTTTTCCCCCCAGAGGCTTTTCTTCACACATTTCCATCCTTTTTTTTTTTCTTCCTGTTTCCAGTCAATAAGCCTTCCTAACTAAAGTAATTAGTTAATCCAGCATCACTGATGTGGAAGGATGAGTATATAGAAAATCTTGCCCGGCTCTTTTAAATTCCCCCAAGCACACCCAAACCCTCCCATAGGTTCCCATGGCAACACCTTTCAGCAGCTCGGTATATGAGGCCATTTGATTGTTCCTTGTAAAATAGTGTATAATGTATGGGCCCTATTTTAATTCCAGTCTGGTGTTATTGATCTGTCTTTAATGATAGTTAATTAAAGTAATCATATAATTGATAGAATCTCATCTCTGTTTATCACCCTCTTCTGATTCTCTCTCGCTCTCTCTATTAATAAAATCAAGGTGAAGCATTAGTATCCCACACTGGTACGCTGAAAAAAGAGCGCTGTTTACTATTGGTAGCCCTTTATGAAGAGGGTTCCTGTTCTTTATCAGGATGTCAAGAGAGCTGATCTTATCAGTGAAGGTGATGTACTCAAGGTAATAAGTTTATCACAGTTGTATAACTCATGATTTCTGGTGACATTTATAAGGAATCTGAAAAATGTTTAAGGTTTTTCTTGTTTTAATCATCTGCTTGTTTCAAATGTAGTCTGACAAATGTGTTTGCTTTGAGTTGAGGGCCACAATGTCCTTTCACATTTCACAGGTCATTACCAAACCAGATTCAGTTTTGGATTCGAGATGCATCCATAAGATCAAATATCGCAAGATTCACATAAAATCTGAGAACATGTATGACCATGTACTGACTGTTTAGCTGGAAGCAGCACAACTTTGAAGAGCAAAGGTTAATGTTTACAATTATTTATCTTTTTGTCTAAAACCAAAGATATTCAATGATATACAAAGCAGCATGCCTTATTGTTTACGAATAGTCTTTTTAAGATTTGTGTCAAGCACTTTGTATATTGTTTTGAAAAGTGCTTCATAAAAGAAGTGTATTATTGTTATTATCATTATCATTATTATGACTAACAATTTCGATACTATTATTATGAATAATAATGATCACAATAATAATAATTATAATAGTTATAAGAATAATCACAACCATACTCATAATAATAATATTTGGGAATTTGGAATCAGAATGTTTGGCATCTTTCACAATTCTTTCTTGGAAAAAAAACCTGTTAATCAGTTACTTATACCTGATGTTTCATGTAATGTATCTTAAATTGAGAAACATTCATTCCATCTTATCTTGCTATCTTTTTTAATTTGTTGTGGTTTACATCTTTCAAAGGTGCACTTTTTTTTCTGTTCAGTTGTCCACCTTTCTAAAATTCAATAAAAATCCATAACAGACCGATTTACTTTTTAACTTCTAAACAACTCTATCTGTGAGACACAACTATAGGACTTTTCACTACCTGAACCTGCACTGTGAACAAATCTTCAGAGCAGACCTTTATCTGATGTCCTTGTTCAGCAGGAGGTAGTGAGTTATTAGCCTCTGCTCTCACAGCCCTCCATGACCTAGCAGACCGTGCTCTCCTCCTCCATGCAGGCTGAACACTGCTGCAACCAGAGCACCCTGCAGTAACGGTGCAAGAGCTCCCTCTACTGATATATTTGGTAATGCATGGTTCCATTTACTCAAAGTTAGGACATTACAGTGTTAGGGGGTCTGTATGCTTTCTGATCATAAGAAACGTTTTTTCTTTTTTGCAAAGAAATAAAAGAAATAAAAAAAGTCCAGTAATCTCACAAAAGTAGTTTATTGTGCCTCTTACTGTTTATATGGCTTTTCTTTGTATGACAAGAGTTGACATAAACAGAGAGTGGACAACACCTTGGCCATGTTGAAAAACAAAAACATGAAACAACATAATCTCAAAGTTCTGCCTGCATTACTATCACTGACATCATGACAGCCCAGCAAAGAGAGAGGGGATGTGGTCATTCACCCAATGACTCGAAACATGTTAAAAGCATTCACTCACTCACACTCACATACACACACACGCGCACACACATACGCACAAACTGAGGAGACCTGCCCATATTCAGAAGATGGGACCTTTCGCCAGTACAGAAAAAAGTTCATATTGCTTCAAAGAGAGAGAGATAGAGAGAGAGAGAAAAAAAAACCTCTGTACTGTCAATCAGCCGCGCTCTGAGACAATTTGGCAATAAAGAAATGATACATGAGAACACATTATCCTCCACAGCTCATTTAAAGAGACGCTAGGATGTACACAAGAAGACAAGACGATATAATGGCTTTTGGTATGAGAAGGCAGTTTGCTGTTTGGATGCCAGCACGGGCACAGGAGGGGCAGTGATGATGACTACGATGATATGTCCCCACCCCCCCCTGTGGGAGAGTCCGGCTGGCACCCATGCTGATTTCTCAGACTTGTCACCTTCTATGTACACGCAGAGGAGTTGAGCTGATCAAAACGGAGTCAAGAACACACACATAAATATTGCCTGTTTTCTAGCGAGCCTGAATGCAGCGAGAGTTTGGTCCTTACTGAAAAGCCCTGAGTCTGAATCCAAAATGTCTTCCATGAAGATTCCTGCTTTCGACTTGCATATGTCTTTGATCAATGTGTTGATGCATGATGCTGCTATGTATGAATGTTTTTGTGTCCATGCTTGAAGTGTGCATTTGTCTAATGACGTCATCTGGGAGTGCTCTAAGGTTGATTGTGTTGTATATGTCGATGCCGTCATTAGTTTGGACACGCTAACGGAAAATATGAGCTCCCAGACAGATACTCTACTCTCAGCGCACGAGATGTGCCTTACTTGAATAGAGGATCACAAAAGTGCTACATATTCGGTCAAGTGTAAAATCTCTGTCCGGGCACTCGATGCCAGGTATCTGCTACAGCTTAGGGTAGTGAGATCGGAGTGTGTGTATGACATGTATGTTTGTGTGTGTGTGTGTTTTGTGTGTTAGTGCATGTATGAGTGACCGCGCCGCTGGGAGGAATCGCTGGATGGTGGCTGCAGTCCCTGCCGGAAGTCACACTCATGCTCCCAAGATGACTTTTCCTAACTTTGGCACAAAGATGCTTACTGTCTGCACTGACAGCATTAGTCGGCTGCAACGAGAATAATGCCAATTCCCTGATAACAGAAACTGATTAAGTCACTGCAACATAACAATAGTTCTCTGGGTTGATTATCATTGACATCCACAGTGAGCCAAAGTGCCCAAAAAAGCCCCAGCTAAGCATATGTAGCTGATAAGGAAGACCCAGCCAGTTCTGATTACCCTTCTTTCCCTCAGAATATCTTCTCAGGAAAGCGCTTCAAAGAAAACTAACTTGTCTAAAAGGATTCATATATAAAAACCAGAATAACAAATAAAGACAAAAATATAATGGTATATAGATATGTATGGACTTATACAATAAATTGAAAAAAAAAAAAAAAAAAAAAAGAAAAGTAAAATTGAAAACAATATTCAAAAGCAATAACCACAAAAACAAAAGATTAGTATACTCGATTTGGTTTTGCCCTGTACTCTTGTTGTCATTTGAGAAATGTGCTTGTTGTAATCCATCGGAATCAACTGCTCAGTTCTGGTGTCTGGTTTGGCTGTTCCCCTATTTCGTTATAAACAACAACAGTGGAAGAAAAAGAGACATGTAGCTTTCTCAAAGAGGTTCTGTTTGTCATGGTAACTTGCCTCTTGGCTGTGCCAGGAGTTCATGTGATTTACTGTCTTCTCTCTTTTACTTTATTTTTCCTGTAGTTCACTTGTCATGGACCATGTGGCCTGAGTTAGAAGTGTCTGTACACATAAGGCTCTGCTGTGCTCCGCTGTGGAGGACACAGTGATGTGCAGTACGGAGAGAGAAAAGGGGGGAGGGAGGGCCAGCACTTTGTTGAGGTGGGAGAGTGAGTGAGGTTGTGTTGTTCGTCTCAATTTATGTTTGAGTGTGTGTGTGTGTGTGTGTGTGTGTGTGTGTGTGTGTGTGTGTGTGTGTGTGTGTGTGTGTGTGTGTGTGTGTGTGTGTGTGTGTACGTGTATGTGAACTTGTATGTGCTTGAGTGTGTGCATGTTTGAAATGCTCTGTTCACTGCGCCCTCCCCACCATGCCTTTCCTCGACCCGTCTATGGCATCCAGAACCCCCCAGGGCTCCCCATCACTGTCCGAGCCCCTGTCTCGATCTTCATCCCCCGTCGTCGTCGTCGTCTTCATCCTCCTCCGGCGACGGCTCGCTGCCGTTCTCTGTGGCCCAGCTGTCGTCCTCATCCTCAGCCTCCTGCTTGACCTGGGCCGGTGCTGGAGGTGGCGGTGGAGGCGGCGGAGGTGGCGGGCTCTCGTTGCCCTCTGTTTGGTCTTCAAAGGCCTCCGGGTTCTCGAGCATCTCCCTGATCAAAGGAGGCATTGGCCCTGGGATCTCCATCTTCAGAGTGATGGCTCTCTCTGCACCTGGAAGCGGAGAACATGGTGATGATTAGATGATTAGTAATCATATTACTTATTGCCTGCCACGAATGAAACACCAAAAGACTGACGCTAGCAGAGATTTAGTGACCTAACGACGAAGCCCTCTTTGTTCTTATTATGAATTGTTTGTGACTTAGGTCAAGCCTTCTTCAAAATCAGAATTTGTTCTAGCAATTACTCTCTTCACACTAACCCTTAGTGCTGATGCCCCTGAGGTCGGTGATCTTCATCAGCATGCGGGGGAACATGTGAGGTTTGTTGGGGCGACGGCGGCGGGCGTAGATCTTCAGAGCCTCGAGTAGAGGTTCTTGCAGCTTATCCACTTTCTGGGGCTCTTCTAGGTCCATACGGTCTGATGAAGTGTGAGGAAAAAACTCATTGTATTATTTATTGTTTACCAGAAATATACATTTTTACATTAAGTTTAAGAGTTGTAGAAAGGCCTTATATACTTGAAATAATTGTACATATCAAAAAGTAATATATGGATCATTTTCAGTGCAATACTAACCCTGTCAAAGCAGTGACAGGAATTCTGAAACAAAGATTAACTGAAGGCACTTCCTCGTTTACAACTGATATTGTCAGTGTGTGTACACACTGCAGTACCTCCACAGATGAGGCAGATGGCGCTGAGGAGGCCAGTCTCTGTGTCGTCCATCTCCAGGGGTAGAAGCTGGCCGGCAAAGGCAAACACCAGGTCTGTGAGAGGTCCGAAACCGGCGTTGTGCATCTGGGTCCGGTTCAGAGTCAGGCCATCTGAGAAGGTCATAGTGTCCTGTTCTGGAGTGTAGCGTGTGCAAATCCTCAGCATCTGTGAGCACAAGAAGGTGGAAAACATATAAATATCAAAAATATGATGTAATGGGGATTTTAACATGTTTTCTGCAGCACAAAATTAGAACCTCAACTCATAGATATCCATTTAATAATATAACTATTCTTACACCAAGGATTAAGTAGGCTCAGCTTTATTTGGGCAAACCGTCCTGCACTACCACTTTTCACCAGCAGATGCAAGTATTCCCTCATCTGTCAGGTGAGCGGATTTTGTAAGAAAAGAGCAAGTGAAGAGGACAAAAGGGTGAAAAACAAAGACAGCGGTTCCTCACCAGTATGTCCAGGCAGGCAGACTTAAGTAGAGTGATCTGGTCGGCGATGGTGAGGGTGGTGAAACCCGGCAGCCGCTTGGCGAATTCAACAATCTTGATGATGCATTTGGTGGAGAGCTCACTGAACTTGTCCCATAAACCCAGATCCAGCTGGACCCTGGTGTCTGAGCTGGAGTTCTGAACACACAGACACACACACAGATCAGGATATTGTTACAGAGGTGGTGTACAACCCTGTCCGCATTAAGGGTGAGCGTGTCCGAGCCTCACAACACATTTACATTTTACATCAATCAAGGGGGGGAAAAAAATCCATTTACATGTTGCATCAATCATTCAGAGGCCACACAGATGGCTTAATGGGGAACTGAATTAGTTAAACCACCACTATGTTGGGAAAGCTACGGTGAATTTACATCATTGCATGCAATCTGGGAGCCCTCCGTGACGGCATAGCTTGAAGAATGTTGCCAAACACAGTATGAGTGAACAGTGGTGTATGTGTGTGCGTTTGTGACTTACGGTGGTGTATTTGCCCAATTGGCAGAGTGACGGGAAGGTTTCTTTGTGAGCTTTGCTGACTTTATTGACCAACTCCTCCAGTTCTCCACTTAGCTCATAGCTCTCTGGAAGCACCAACTCCTCCTTCACATCCTTCTTCTTCTTGTTTCTGTCATTACGCACCGCTTTTTTAAAAGAGAGAAACAAGAAGAAACACAGATCAGCTACAGAATGTTCCTCTTCTTTTATCTGCGATCACATGTAAAAACATCCACAGCACTCATGCTCTGTGTCTTTCACCACTGTCAAGGACATTGGGCTCACTCGTGGAAAAAAAGGAACCCAGTTGCAACATGGTTTGCTCTTAACAGTATTAACATATTTCCTTTAGCGCGGGACGGACACTGGCTATCTCTTTCTTATCACCCGCGCTCTTCCTTGTCCATCTCTCTATCCACTTGACCGGTGCACATAAACTAGTCCTCCACTCTCTGCCTCCTCTCCCTCCTCCTCCTCCCTGACTTTCCTTCCTCTCAGGATATCCAGTAATAGCAGAGGCACAATGTGATCCCGGTCTTAACACACATCCCACACAAACATTACACCCACATACATGTCCCACGGGCTCTGTGAAGGGCAAGAAACTGCCACTTACACACACAAGGTCAAACTAAACAGGTCACAACTGTGGGTTTGATTTCGGTACACTGGATGAGTCCTGACACCATGAGCTTTGTCAAAACTAAAAATCTTGTTTTCGGATCTGTTGACTGTATGAATGAAAGCAGTGTCTGTGCCGGCCAGAGGGGCGAGGTTCTGTGGTGAAACAGGAAGTCAGAAATCATTTCGTAAAGGGATGAGTCATATGATTGGTACAGTGCCCAGCCTCGCCCTGATCACCACCCTTGGTAGGCTCATCATCTGCTTCTGCCTCTCTGCTGCATAGTTTCCCAGAGTCTCTGACTGAACAATAATAGATCAATACACTCACACTGTGTGAATCAGGTCAAAAATATGATCTGAGCCAAGTATTATTTAAACAACAACAACAACTGCATGCCAATGTCTCCAACGTACTTGGAATATCATACTGTGTCTTGATCTATGACTGAAACAGAGTGTGCCGTGCGTTGTGTGTGTGTGTGTGTGTGTGTGTGTGTGTGTCTGTGGATATTCACATGTGAGTGAATATCCATGTCTTGGAAGTTGGTCTCTATCTCTTGGGACTCCAGTCCAGGAGGGCTCACCTTCCTTGGACATGCCGACCTCAAAGCACTTCTGCAGCCTGCAGTACTGGCAGCGGTTGCGTGTGACCTTGTTGATCTGGCAGTTCTTGTCTCGGTGGCAGGTGTACACCATGTTCTTCTGGATACTGCGGCGGAAGAAACCCTGGAGCACCAGGAAGTGAGAGACAAAAGGGGATGAGATAGAGAGAGAGAGATTGTGTGTTACAGTCAGGTCATCAAATTTAGGATGGGACATTTAACGGTTTCTCTTCATAATAAGTCTTTTTTCCTTTTTATTTTTTTCATAACCTGAATCCAGATGTGAAAAGTGAAAAACTTTGTTCTTCCATTTTCCCCACTAAGATCTTACATACATTATATAATAGCTTAGGACTGCCTTTTAAAGCCCTTTCCTTCTTTTCTTGATGAAAAGGCAGGTAACAAATTTTTCGAAATGTATGTAATAAATCCAGACAAAGCAGAGCTCAAAGGGCTCTGGCAGGTTCTTCTCACCTTGCAGCCCTCACAGGAGCTGACCCCGTAGTGGTACCCTGAGGACTTGTCCTGGCACACGAAGCAGGGCTTGTAGACACGAGGTGGGGGAGGTGGAGACGGTGAACTGGGTACCATCTCCTCTGAGCTGGTGCTCTGGGTCTCCACCGCTATAGAGAAGACGAAAAAAGACGGCGGAGCACATGAGCACATGATTTGCCACATATCCCTGTCCTACGGCAAGTCAGAAATGTCAAATATGCACTTGTCAATACATGTAGCAGATGGGGATAACCGAGTGTGTTCAACTGCATTCAAACATGATATGACAGGTGACAGAGTTTCCTTTTTCCATTTGATTTGTGTGGCCAGCAAGAGATGCTAGGTAACGATTATGTTCAGTCGGCCTGGAGGTGGATTGAGATACATTATCACATATTGCTTTTTAGCTTGACTCTCTGCTGGACAGAAATGATAAGATCAGAGAGAAAGAGAGGAATGGTATGAGGCAACTGTTTCTACTTCCAGGCATAAAATACCGCCCTAAGGGGCAGCACTCAGGTGCATGTTTGGGGAGACTATTGTTTCGTGTGAACACAGAGAAACAAAGGAAGAATGACAGCAGAGACAAAACTGTTTTTTACTGCAGTAAGCAAGAGCGCGGTTGATGGACAGCTTGTCTGATAAGGCCAGGTAAGAGAGTGAGCTGTTACAGCCAAGAGTCAAAGCTGGCTCTTCCTCATTCCACAGAATCGTGATGACATCTTGCACGCACAGAGCAGACAAATGTCAAACACACACGCATGCAGAGCGCTGCTTCCACCTCTCAAACTGGAACACACAAATGTGACGTCAGTGCAACCTTGAGTCACATATTTGCTACGGTACATTAAACTTCAATATATTCCAAAGAAGAACACATACAGGCTCTTTTGGTTGCTAAAGGGTGCAGCGTATGGATTCCATACTTCCCCTGAGAAACATATGCTGTTGCACACAGACAAGTCCAGACCCTCGTCACACATGCTAGCCTGCACAAACTCACGGACCCACATGTTGCTCGGTTAAAAGTATGGAATCCGTACGCTGCACACTTGAACATCCACTTACCTAGCAACACCTCTTTCAACTTTCACCCTTAGTTACCCTCAAACTTCAACCCCCCAACTCTGCATCCCACCACCCCCTGACACACAAACCCTATTTTTCTCTTGTTTCCTGGCCCTAAATTCCTCAGTGCAGCCCTGCCAGGTTTTAATAGAGGCCCAGGCTCGTAAGGCGGCCTATAAAGGCGGTCCCATGGCTGGACTGGAGGCCCCAGCCCGGCTGGCCTACACTTTATTGGGACTCGGTCACCTTGGGCAGCTATTCACACCACCAGCTGTAGCTCCCAGCCCGTAAAAAAAGCCAATCATAAAATAAAAAACAGGCAGGCTCTAAAATTCTAACTTTTACTGCCCCCACCTCCCCCCTGCACCTTCAATGGAAAGCACAGAGGGTTAGCCTAAACTTAACCTACAAACCCCCCCATCCCCTCTCTGACACCCAAGGCTGAGGCAAAAACCACCAGCTTGGCTTTTTACAAGAGAGGGGAGACTTCAAAAAGAAGAAGAAAAGAAGGGGGAAAAAAGAGGAATTTGATAAAAAAAAAAACAGAAAAAAGGGGCAAAGGGGGAGGGGCACAGTTGCTCCTGAGGGCAAGTCTTGTTCAAGACCAAGCTGACCATTAGTACCACTGCTGCTACAGCTGCTGCGACTGCCCAGCTCCTTCCTCATTAATGATAGTAACAGAAATATGTCAAACGTCTTTTTTCATTGGTTGCCTGCTGCTCAAACATCTGTTTTTCATATGCATTTTTATATTTCACTATTTCAGAATCCACATTCAAATTCCTGCTTTGAAAGCTTTACTTTGCTGGAGGCAGAGATGTTTTCCATTAGTTTAAAGAGCAATCCCGAAGCCAAATGTGCAAATCAATCTAAAACCTGAAGTTTACACCCGCTGAATGTTTCTACAGCGGTTCTCATATCCCCCTGGCCAAAATGTAACAAAGCAGCAGGGTCAGAGGGAGAGCAGAAACCCTCTGAACGTGCCATGAACCTCTGTGTTTATGCAATAATAACAGCAGCAAATGAGGCTCCAGACTGAGTGCTGACAACCCCTTAGAAAAAGGACAAACCATATGTGGCGTCAAGTAACGAACACTGACTGACACCGTCTAAATGGAGGAAGAAAGCGAACCAGAGAGAGAAAGGCCGTCACGGAGAAAACTCGGACAGCGATGAGAGAGAAAATACATCAGGCTCCATCAACGCGTCGAACCTGGTCGCTGCCAGAGAACATGACTCCTGAACCCGCCTCCCCAGACTTCGCCTCATTCAGCCCGCTCCATCCAAAGCCCCTGCACCACTTACCCCAGGGCGCCACAGTGAGAGAGCCCATTCAGGCAGCCCCTTTCCCCAGTCTCCTCAACTCGGCTCATCACTGTTTAGAAAACAAAGCCCTGTGAAATGAGAGGCCCTCCTTATCAGCGCTCCGAGGCATGGGGCACCATTTGCATGACAATCCGCCGGCCGAGGCCTGTGAGTCGATGACGGACGGATGAGATGAGAAGCACTGGGATAGGTGGGTGGCTGCTGTTGTTGGGGGAGGAGTAGAGGATAAGAGAGGCAGGAAGGAGGGATAGCTGAGTTACCAGTAGCCACTGTTCGTTTCCTGCTAAGTATCAGTTTACTCCCTAATCCCTTCTCTCAATGCTCTCTGTGCACAAGTGGCCCAGCTGCACTGACCAGGCCTAATCCCCTGGTCAAATACAGACACAGATACCATTCAAAGGCTACAAACTACACACTCGCTCGGGAGGATAATATTCACTGGCTACAAACTGGCAAAAACACAAAACAATCCGCCCTCCCCTGCATTACACTAAAGTGCTTCAGCGTGAGTGGGATGTGCAGTACATCATTCTCCACAACCTCATTAGATGTCAAATGTAAACGCACACGGCAGAAATAGCTGTTTTAGCTGAAAGTGACTTCAACTAGGTCGATTACATTAAATTCTAGTTCAGGTCAACTGGGCCATTTGTCGTCCCATTAGATTCAACAGATACAATGGGAGGGAGAGATGAAGATGGAAAAAGGACGGAGACTATAAAGAAAAACACGAGACTTTCTGGTAACACTGACGCTGCCTGTTGTTCACTCATCTGGAAAGGGGAGTGTTTCGAATGTATGCGAGCAAAGGCCGTGACTATGCAGCTTGTGCTTTTTGTGTTGCAACACACTCCTTTTAACTGAGAAGCATATGACATTCTGGCAGGGTTACAAGTTTTCTTTCACAATAGGCTTGCAGATTTTGTCTACGTGACTTGTTGGAGTGATTGAATCTTCAGTGGGACGCTGTACCAGAATCTAGTCTTGGCACGTGGCAGCAAATGCACAGGCTATGTGAGGACAGTGTCCATACATTACAGTACGTGAGTGCTTGGCACAGACAGATTACTGTGTTTATGTTGCGTGCGTGTGCAACTCCAGCCTGCGGCGCTGCCCACTCTCCGCAGCCTCTATTTGATTTGCAAATGCAGGACTGTTGTAACAGTGCGCTATAGTGAGCGCCACTGTTCCCCATTAAAATATCCTCCTGGTGTGTGTCTGTGCATGTGTGTGTGTGTGTGTGTGTGTGTGTGTGTGTGTGTGTGTGTGTGTCATTGTGCTCATGTTTTTTTTTTTTCTGTCTGTGTTAAACTGCAAGCACAGACATGTGGGGTCTTTTGTCTCCATCTCTACCTTCATTACACATTGCACTGAGCAGTAAAAAGAGCGTGTGAGACTTGAAGGCAGCGTGTGAGAGAGAGAGGCTCACAGTAGGGCTTACTCTGGAAGGAGGGGTGGGCACTGGGCAGTATCAGTGGCAGAAGGGGAGCAGATTGAGAGAGGATGGTGAACAGTGGGCTGGAAGACTTGCTGGCACACTAGGTGGGGCCTTTGAGGGTGCCGTTGGCCCTCTACACCATGGCAGAGGCTACAGCTCCACAGGCAGCTCACTGAGTGACCAGGAAACCCACTGAAAAGGTTTTCTATGAAGAACTGGGCTTCATAAAAGAGGAAAAGAAAGTACCACACCCTTGTCAGTATTGCCAGCAAGTTTCACTCTCCTTCTCTGCCCACGTCTTCCTGCCATCCCTCTGAGGCTTCTGCTACAAGGTCCCACACCACAGACTCGTTTCCTTCCTCTTGTCAGTCTTTCCGGAGGATCTCCGTCACTGCTTTTGTAGCCACTTCTCTGTGTGTCCCTCGTTGCTACACCTACTTACATGTGCCACAGGTCGAATAATTCGGCTGCTCTGTTCAAGCTCTGTTGCACACAGTTGAGTCAACTGCAAGCTTTTAATGGGAGGCCTATCAAGTCTCTATTGTGTTGAGTTACACAAGCACTCACAGTGTAACCTCCCTACAACTGAGAAAAGAGATGGTTTATATGGTGGAAAAGTCAACCGCTAGAAGGAGGGAGGGAGGAATGTGTGTGTGTGTGTGTGTGTGTGTGTGTGTGTGTGTGTGTGTGTGTGTGTGTGTGTGTGTGTGTGTGTGTGTGTGTGTGTTGACAAGGAGGGGGATGCTTTCATTAAAAGGTGCTGAGCAGTAGCAACACCTTTCAACAGCTGTCAGAAAGCTCATTACCTGGACTCCTACTGACACACACACACATTCACTCACACCGCCTGTAAAGAGGCCCCGCTAAGCTGTCTTTTAAAACATGGTCTATGATAAAACCGGGCTGTCCACCAGGGGATTGTTCAGGTTTGAGGGTTGAAAACACATAAAGTTGGCCAGTAGTAGTGAGAAACCAGACATTAAAACACACACACACACACACACACACACACACACACACACACACACACACACACACACACACACACACACACACACACACACACACACACACACACACACACACACACACACACACACACACACACACACACACACACAACCAGGAATTTACACTCTTCTGTCAAAACCAGCAGAAAGTCATGAAACTAAGAGAGAGACGGACACATGTGTGAACCCACATGATGCATACATATGATATGAGACCAGACGGATTTAAGGAGTGGAACGTTTTGGCATATGTTCATAGCTGCAATAAGTTCAAATGACAAAACTCAACGTGACATGGCGTACAAACTCCTGCCAACACGCACACACACTTAACACTTCTTTATCCATAGCTCCCCCGAAGAAAGTGTACAAGCAGAGCAAAGCAGGAAAGGCAGCAGGTGGGATAAGCCCATATCCTCGGGGCACATTTTAAAAAGTGGAATTACCCTTGCAGTCTGCTGGTGCTCTCAAAACACCCTTTCTTCTTTACAGCACCTCATAAAGGGCCTTTTGATATTTTCTTGATGGAGTCGGCCAAGCCAACATTTGGCAGCAGGCGCCCCCCCTTTTCCTGCACCACACAACCCTGTCAAGAAACACACACAAGTTGGCGTCGAACGGACAAACTTGCCCACCGAGCTGCCTGTCCCACATGAACCCAGCGAAAATAAGTTTCCTTCAAATGTCCTTGAACAAAGCCTTAGGAAGGAGGTATTAAAAGGAGAGGGGAAATTAAAGGAAACACACGTGCAGTGAAAGGATTTTAGTTGGTGGCCTTTTGGGGCAAGTTCAGGGGGAAAAAAGCAGACAGTCAAGTGCAGATCTCTGGAAAAAATGTGCCCCCTCATCCCTGTGGTGAGCTCAAGCTGACTCTTCATCTGCCCACCAGAAGACCGGTGACTGCAGAGTGAACCCAAACCTGGCTATCCGGCGCAGGCTTGGGCCATTGATCATGTCAAGTAGACAGGACGACTCACGGGCAGGCGAGGAAGCCGACAGAGAGCGGAGGCAGGCAGACAGGCGAGGTGAGGAGAGATGACGAGAGAGTCATGGAAGCAAATCCTGAGTCCTTTGATCCTCAGGTTGTTTCTCGTCCTCCCAGACTTCCTCTCACCATCTGTGGCCCTGGCTCTCACCTGTCTGTCTCTGGCAAGGCCACTAGCGCTCGTTCAATGGCTATTGCTTCCTCCCCACAACAATAGAAACCTACAAAAGTAGAAGTAGTCCAGCCCTGGCTGCAGCCTCGCTCAGTCAGAGGAAGTAAGGGGGAAAGGAGGATAACGTAAACAACAACAGTAGTATTCACTACAGCTCATTGGGGAAGCACCGCAGACCAAAGCATGCAAACGCAAAACCTCTTATTGGAAGGAACTAGCACACCCACAAGTAGTAAGACAGCTCATTCCCACTCAACATGTAAATGACTGTTTCAAAGCGTCCACACACACTACAATAAGCGTTTCCTCTTTCTTTTTCCCTAGGCTTAGCTATGTATCTAACGGCTTGATCTATCAATTTCAACTACCTCTTTTCACTGGGAAGGACTTGAGAGGCACCAATAAGAGAGAATCAGAAGCGAAGACAGTGACTGAAAGTAAGATGGACAGATCAACAGTGAAAGGGCAGGCAGAAAATGTTGGTGGTTTCCTGATATCTTAGTGATTTGTAGTACATACGTACATGGTGATCTTTGAAACACTGCAACCCTGGCACAAAGTCCCCTTAAACTGGCACCAATACTTTGAGTCATACCAGATGTAGGAGTCACTGTGGGAAACTTCTGCTTTGAGTGGTTCAGTGAAGCAATGATGCATATAAGAGTTTTTCACTTTTGTTTGGCAACCAACCGCAGGTTGCCCATCACTGCGTCGGGGTGGAGCCAGTCAGAACATTAACCAGAAATTCAGATTTAGGCCCTACAGTGATTCATTTCCTTCTGCCTCTCGGTGTGTTGGAAGTTCCACGTGACATTAATATGAGGCAAAAACATGTCGTTTTGACATTTGGACTATAACCATTCAGATAATACGTTACTGAGAAAGCAAGCAATGCCCATTCAGTCAGTTCCCATAACAGAAGTGCACCCAGAACTCATTCAGCATTCCTGAACGAGGCATAAATCACTTCAAGCAGCACCTAACTCCTTAGCTGGATCACTTCCTGTCTAACTGGCTGTCTGTCTGTCTGGCTGGCTGGTTTTCTCTTAGTGTTTTCTGGCAAATGAGGTGCTCAAGCAGTGGAGCAGGAGCTGATATATCCAGGCCTACCAACAGGCTCTCGTTTAATCACAGACCATACGTCAGTGAAGACATGGACATATTATCTGCTAGTTTCCATCCACTGAAGAGTATGTGATTTTTTTTCTTTGTGTCCTTGTATACCTGCCTGTGTGTGCGTCACACGTGTTCACACACAATGCAGTAATTGTCGGTTTTCATTGGTAACCTAATATATTTTTTACAACTACAAAAAATACTGATTGCTACAAGAGAAACCTGATATCATAGCCATGTTTACACAGGTTATATAAAAGGAATTATATATGTGTACATGACAAAAGAGAAGGGAATGTATTGCCGTGAATGCAATGGAGTGTAATGAAAGGTCTTTATTGTCCATTGTATTCAAATGACTACATCCAAAGTCTGACTAAAACAGAAACAGAAACTCTAATAAATAAGTCTGTTTCCATATCTGTAGACTATTTGTAAAGTAAAAACTGTGTTTTGTGAGAGCCTTGGCTCAAAAATATTACAGTAAGTTGGAAAGTAATCTGACCACTGACCAGCTGTATGTAAAGTTTTAAAGATGTTAACACATTCTCCTGTTTCCTGCCTTAACCTGATCTTTCCACATATCCTGGTTTCATGTGCACGTGTAACCATAGTCAGCGAGTGAACACTGAAACAGGCACACACGCACACAGTGGCATCTGTTAAGTTTTCCATTGACATTCATGTTTTCACACACAAAAAAACTCCCAAACTGTCAGCTAAGCACACAATTACAGGCCTGTTAGCTTACACACACACACCTGTTCCCCCTCAGTGACCACAAGGGCAAAATTTACACACAAACAAATGAACTAATGCAAGTATATACAAATTAACTCATGCACCATATCTAGACAAGAGGTCATGGCAGTTGCACATATTCACATTGGCACAATTTGACTAATGTCCAAGTGAACACAACACCAGCGGGCCTCCCTCCCCTCCCTCCCCTTCCCTCGGCCAACTTCTCTTCCATCACTCTCCACCCCTGAGCCCAGATTATAGCTGTACTGCACCGGCCGCCCACCACTCCCTGCCAAACACTGTCGGCTGCGTAAACACGGCCCATTCACACACACACACGGAGGGAGGACAGTCAGGCTCGTCTGGGGTTTCTGGTCGTGGCATGGCTGTCCGAGCCCTCCGCTTCTCATAACAGTGAGCCCCTAGCAACGCTCGAGCCAAGCTGTCAGTCAATAACATGGTGGTAACAGAACTGCTATATTCACACTCAGGTCACACATGGCTCCAAGCTGACACACACTCCTATATATGCTGTACACAAATACACATGCACAATAGTACATTGCGTGCTCACCAGCGAAATAAACTCTCACAGGTGCACCCATGAGTACAACACGCACACACAAAAAGGCCAAGGTGCACACACAAACACACAAACTCCCTGCCAATTGCCCACGCCTTTGTAACAAGGGAAAATGTGCCTGCAAGCCAGAGAGCTGTTCTCAGTAAACAGCTACAATAGTAGCAGCCAGACATGGCGGTCCGGGTGGGCATGCAGCTACAATACCTCCGTGACCAGCAAACTACTGGGAAAGAACTTACGAAGTCCACATTATGTACTCTGCTGAAACAAAAGGGCAAACTGTCGGCCCAGTTGCCTCATAACAGCTTGAACGAGATTTCTTGGAATGTTTCAGCGTAAGCACTCTTGTGAAACACTTCTAAAAAAAATCACGAAGATGGACAGAACGTCCGATGTGACAGATTCAGTCTCCACACGGCGGTTGATGAGTTTTATTTACAGTGGTGTGACTGACGCTGCTGAGGGGCTATAAACTGCTATTCGAGCAGAGCTGGATTCCAACACAGGCCTGTGGAATCCGGCCTGGCACATTGTCCGTCTCTGGATTCGACACAGCAGTCTGGGTGCCCAACGCCAGCCAAACAGGCACGTAAACACCACATACATTGACATATGGGAGTTCACATATAGACTCTACACACGCAAGCACGGGTTGACACGCTCATATTTATGCATAAACAAAACCGCACATTATAAAGGGGGCTTGTGAAAATAACTGGAAGCAACTGCAGGGATTGAATCTGTTTATTTATAGGCGGCACTGCCTATTAATGGCCTTGGCTATTACTGCAGAGCTGAGACAGATCTGTTAGCAAGGTGGCGTGATACACAAAGTCCTTATCCTGGAAATGGCTTCCTGCTATGAAAATGTTCCATGTTGTAAAGTAATATAATACAGTAACTAACATATAACTGTTATGTGGTTAGAATAATCTTAAATCATATTTAACATTGTAGTTTCAGATCAAATTTATTGCCAGTGTAGAGTGTAAGTACAATATATTTTTTTAGTGCTGCTCTAGATGGAGTATCATTAAGAAATAGATATAGCATACATATACAGACACACGTCAGCCTATGCATATAGAAACGCACATACCTAATATTTACCTACACTTATAGATACATAGCCTAGTGCGCCTCTTCCCCAGGGAGCAGCTTAGCAAAATAGGGCCTCTCTATCCACTCACTGCACACTAAAATATGGTGCTTTTTTTTTATAACAGTTTGGAATTAAGGAACAGAAATAGTTCTTCTCATGCTTCAGTATTTTGTGCATTTCATGTTGAACTCATCTTCTACTTCAAACTGCTCATTCAGTTGCATTGGAATAATTGTTTTCAGAGACAAGTGAAGGCCTTTTCCCCGGTCATATCAATTACGACTCAGTGACCTTGGACCAGCTGACTACTTAAGCCTTTTAACTTCAGCACATTCATTTGACATTATCTTGGAAGGATCAACAAGGTTTATGTATATATAACAGCACTGACAAGTCCTCATTAGAACAGCAACCGTGGTACTATGTCTCCTTGATTCTCTCTCATACACACACACCACCCCCCCCCTACCCAAGATACCACTATCTATTCCCAGTCCTGCCCCCTCAGGCATTCTAATCTTTTAATTGAATCTTTTGTAATTATAATGAAATAACTGCGGACTTCCATCAGGGAGAAAATGATCGGGGGCCAGAATGTGCCAGCGGTCACAGGAAGCTCTTATTTCTCTGCCATTGCTGCTGAGATATACCCCCATTTCAATTAGCTCCTCAATTCACATTTGAACAGCACATTAAGATTAAACAAAGAGGTGTATGTGCCTATGTATGTGCATGTGTGTGCGTGTGCGTGTGTGTGTGTGTGTGTGTGTGTGTGTGTGTGTGTGTGTGTGTGTGTGTGTGAATGATTGCACACAAGGTGATGGATCAGTCTATCAATCTGTTACTGACATCTCACTCTCTTGAAGGTATCGCTTGGAAGCATCACAATTAATATCCAAACAGTGTTCAAAAAGATCGAGCTACCAGTGTGTTTTGGTGAGAAAAAAACACGCTTCCCCTTCTTCTGACCCTGGAGAACTGCTAAGCGTAATTGCCTCATTCTTCTAAGCAAATGAACATTGACAGAGAGGGAATCAGTCTGCATAGGCTCTCTGAAATGGCTTCCCTGGCAGTTGACTAATTCAGTTCTCATTGACGTATGACTAAATCAGTGTCCATTATCCTTACGTGCAAGGCAGCTCAGATGTAGTACCAGCTCCGTGGTATAAGGCACTTAAGAGCATTACACAAGCCAAGCTGGTTGAAAGGGGTCTCCTTTTCAGCAAGCTGACAAGGCGGCCACACATGGTGTAGATCTGACATTGGCCGGCCTGTAGCCTCTCACTAACCTCTGACATTGAGGTCTCCCACTAGTGAACAAAAAAACAGGAAAACTGACCACACACTTTAAAGTCCTCTAACTGTCCCGGGCTAACGGCCAACGACAGTGACACTTATCACCGCAGGAGATTTACTGCCAGGACAATAGGATACACTCATTTTGTGTAAGATTTAGGGGGGAAACGTTTTTTTTAAACTGTATTTTCCACAGATTATCAAAGCACTACTGACGTTTTTTGGGGGGGTTTTAAACACAGTTTGACCATAGTAATTCATTGGTATGTATCATGCCAGGGCCAGGTGACTATCTTTTCAAACCCTGTGGTTATTTTGGAGAGCAGAGTGTGTGCTTGTGTGAGTGTGTGATGAGGAGCCAGACAGGTCCCTCTGTTGTGCAGCTGGGCTGGCTTAATGAGATATCAGACTCAAACATCAATTCATCAGCCTCATTGATGAGGACAATGAGGGGCAACTGCTTCAGCAAAGAGAGGCATTATGGCTCCTCGTGTGGGGATAGGTCCGCCTTGTTTACAAAGGTTATTGGGCACAGAGGGCTTGAAACAGTACACCACACCAGCCTCCACTTTGCTCTGCTCTGCTAGACTCGGCTCCTTTACCCTCGGGGCAGCTTCTCATGACTTTTTTTTTTTTTTTTTTTTTTTTTTTTTTTTATCTCTTTGATTTTCTGGAACAAAGACCCAAGAGAAAAATGTACTTCTGGAATCTAGAGGCCCTAACTTTCAAATGTATGCATGTATGTGAATGGGCTAAAAGGAGAGCCCGTAGAGGCCTGATTGATTAAATAAACAAATCTCATCTTGTTATCATCAGGGTTCCCCTAGCCAAGCAGAGCAGGCTGGGCCGGTTGGAGTCCCCCCTGGCCTCGGCCTCCACTGACAGAGCATCTGTCTTCATTAAAGCTCAGCCAGTGTGCATGACAGCCACTGAAACGCTGGTGTCTTCACGATTAATGAAGACAGATGAGTCCCCCCCGAGAGGCAGTAAAAAGGAACAAAAAAGCTGGAGGACGAACAAACAGAAAAATACACCAAAACAAAAAAAAAAACAGAACCAATTTCAGAAAGCTTCCCAAAAACAACACAGTTCAGCTGTTTATCCCACTGCTCTATCTCTTCTTGTATTCTTGATTGTTTTTCCACTGCCATATCTGGCTTGTCTCCCTCCACACTTCTCCCACCATACCATGCAAACACACCCCCCCGCTCTTCCACTCTCACACACTCTCTCACGGCAGTAGTGGCCCCCTGGAAGTGTATGGAAATGGACCCCAGTTTTGTCTATCCAGAGACAGGCCTGTTGTTAGAGTCAGAGCCTTGTCTGAAGAAGGGAAAGGGAAAATTAGAGTCTGACAGAGGAAAAGAGAGAAAAAAAAGAAAGCTGGCCAGAGTATCCCTCTGCTTTTTGGAGACTGTGCATGTATTCTACATTTCTAATTTATTCATTTATCCATTAAATAATTCATCTACTTATTAATTCATAGCTCCTGAGGAATATCATTATCCATCTTGTATCCAGAAGCATAAACAAACCTCTGACCTAGGAGGACTGCAGCCTGCTACGAAAAAAACTTTAAACATCTGTAATATTTAACAGGCTGTTTGTCAACAACATTTCATGAGAAACACACCAGAAGCGTGTCAAACCACAACATGGAAAGAAGAGTTAAGGTTTCTGTTTCTTGTCTTCTTCCTGTAGCGCACTATATATTTCCCTCTTTCTTTCATCTCTGCACACTTAGTAGTTCTGTTTTTAGTATACAGCACCTGGCAAGGTCAAACCTCAGGTGGCTTCACATTGTCGCTGAAACTTGACTCCATTGGCTCAACCTCACAAGTACACGAAAACACACACAGACACACACACACACACACACACACACACACACACACACACACACACACACACACACACAGTGCATATCATATCATAGCAGAGTTTCTTTCAGATGGCTGAGCAGCTCAGACTGGCTGTGGGCTGTGAGGGGGGGGAGAGGAGAGGAAAAGAGAGGAGAGGAGACTGTTTGTCCCAGTCTTTTCCTGTGCTGCTCTGTAGCCCCTGACAGCAGCCCCCTTGGTCGAGCCCTGAGGGGTAAGCAAGGCAGCAAAGAGAGAGAGAGAGAGAGAGAGAGAGAGAGAGAGAGAGAGAGAGAGAGAGAGGAGAGGGGGCGAGAGACATGCTCGTGTCATACAAGAAAATCCCAAACAGGATGCCACTTACACTGAACGCTCGCACTGCCCGTCCAGGCGAAGGGGTCCAGCCCCGCAAAGAAGGGGCTCGCCTTCCGCAGCATGCACGCGCCCCGGCTGGTGACATCATAGAGCTGACGGGGGCCCATTCCCAGAGCCTCCATACAGTCGAACATGGCACCCGCCCCCCCTCCTCCTCCCCCTCGCCCTCAGCAACAACACGCAACAACAAAAAACAAACAAACAAAAAAAAAAAAAAAAAAAAAAAAAAAGCCCAAAACCCCAACTACGAGCGCTCCTCAGTGCTGCCTGCGTCCGAGCGCGCACGTCTCTCAGCTGAGGCCGCGACGACAACAAACAGCAGCAACAGATCCGCTGCCTTCACTTCTCTCTCTCTCTCTGTCACCCTCACTCTCTCACTCTCTCTCTCTCGCTCTCTGCTGCTCTTTCCTGCCGATGCTGGAGCTTGTTCTCCCCCCTTCTTTCCCTCTCAGCTGGAATGCAGATCTGGTTCCTGCTTGCCTGGGCTGAGCTGAGCTGAGCCGAGCCGAGCTGAGCGTGACTCTGACTCTCTCTCTCTCTCTCTCTCTGACTCTCTCTGACTCTCTCTCTCTCTCTCTCTCTCTCCCTCTCTCCTCTTCCCCCTTGCCCTTGGGTGAGCTGCTCTCTGTCTGCTGTAACAGACCTAAATAACAGCCTCTCACAGCTCTGGCTGAGCCCCAGACACGGCGGAGCGAACCAACTGCCTCGGCATGACGCTCCGAGAGGGGGTGGAGAGAGTGAGAGCGAGAGAGAGAGAGAGAGAGAGAGAGAGAGAGAGAATGCCAGAGAGGGAGGGCTATAGAGAGGGACCCAGAAGGAGCGGGGGGGGGAGGGGAGGGGGGGGCCGGCCAGCAGAGCCTGCGCTAGAGGAAGAACTGATCTGGTTAGAGGACAAAACTCTCTTCCCATTCTTTTGCTTTTTTTTGTTGTAGTTGTTGTTGTTGTTGTTGTTGTTGTCAGTGCCGCTTTTGTGTTTCATATTTCATCCTAGAATGCAAAAACAAACACAGCCCCCCCCCCCCCCCCTGTCCCATTCAGATCTGGTCCCTGTCTCTTCGATCGCACCTCCCCCGTCCCCCACCACCACCACCAATTCCCCTGCAGTAAATATGAGCCCCCCATCCCCTCCCTTCTCTGAGCCCCCGTCTCTAATCATAACCATATTAAAGTCCAGCCACTGGCCCGGGTGTGTGTGTGTGTGTGTGTGTGTGAGACAGAGAGCCAGGGAGAGCAAGAAGGAACATTGTGCTGGGGTTGAACCCAGAAACCAGATGCCAGGGTAAATCCCTCCCTCTCCGTCAGTGTGAGGGAACAGAGGATGGGCAGTTCTTTCTGTCTCTCCCCTTACTGAAGTGCTTTAACAGTGATGAATGAGAGGCTGCCTTGCTCAATCCCCGCAGTGCATTTACACAGACAAATACCCCCGATATACAAACACACCATGTGCTGGACACACTTCTCACAGGTTCTCTTGACCCTGTTCGTGATTTATCTCTGAGCAACCGATGCGAAGAACGCAGGGAGATGCAAGGATGTGACGAGGTTGTGCAAGTAACAAGGATTTTAAATGTGTCACCTGAATGCATCATTGAGCCCCCAAAAATAATCTGCCTTAAACATTTAGCTTTCTTAAACCCAGGATGTTCTGTGTATCGATAAAATAATTCAATTTAAAACATAGCAGTGCCCTCACAGTGACGGTAAATCAAAGGGAAATCAATAGGTGGTCTGCGTTCAATAAAAAAAGCCTGTCACTGGTCCTAACTGTCCCTCAGGAGATGGATAGACTCCGGCTAGGCTAAAGCAAACAGCTAGATACAATGGAAGATATATGATAATAGAATGACTTTAGTCTGTGTGCCCCACACATTCATCTCCCCCCTGTCAGGCCAGTACAAGTGGTACAGCCCAGCAGGCAAAAAAGACAACATTTCCTGTCAATCTGTGCTGCTGGCTACACTCTCCATAAACACACAGTGCCCTCCCTCCTCCTTCTCCTCGTCCGTCTCACACTTCACTCTTTTTCCTGTCTCGTGAAAGAACCCATGCTTTGGCATTTCAGGCTATTTTTGATTAATTTCGATTAAAATGTTTATTGACCTAAAAGCTTTTCCTTTGGTTGAGATCTCTTGTTTATTTTTGTTAAGCTGGTTCACTAAATGCACTATGCATACACACCGTCACAGACTTGACTCACACATTTAACAGCTCTTTTGTTGCATCAAACAGTAAACAGGATCAGAAGTTTTTATGTGTTTCTTCATACACTTGTCGGGTCATAAAGGGGAAGCTTTATGAGAGCAAGAATAGACCAGTGAGGCCAGATAACAAACTGTTATCTATCAAAGATGCCCCTGCTTACAGTGTGATGTTAACAAAAAAAAAAAAGGTTCTTCCTCTCCACCCATTTACACAATAATTAAAAAAAACAATGTTCAGCTCTGGATGCATTTCAGATTAAATCATCACTGCCACGAGTCACATTTTTATGATCCACAGGCATTCTTCTCACACTCGTCTTTTGTCTGTTTCCTGTGTTTCTTTTTTGTTTTTTTTCTTTCTCACTGCTAGTTTCAAACAGCATCCTGGAAACTTAAAACTGGCTAATCCCCTGGTGTCCAAATGTTCTTTGAAACTTTGGTGTTGTTTGCCAGGGCTGCTCTCTGGACCGGCACTCAGCAACACAATCGATTTATAACATCATGTGCTCACCCTTAAAATCTTTTGTTTTTCGGGAGATTTATGGACCTTATCCAACTCCACTGGTTTTGACATTTCTTTTTTTTTTACTGTGTGTGAGACTGTAATTCAGACCACTAACCCCCAGGTTCTCCACTTATTGGCTCACAGCACTGTGAGCTGAGAGTCTTCCAGTGCTTCAGAGGGTTTACCGAGTGAGTTTAGACATCTAATCTACACATACTCCATACTGCTGCTGACCCAGGCCGGTCCCTGCCTCCCCTCCCGCCTCCCCTTCCTTCCCCAGCCAGAGAGGTTGAACTCTAGAAGAAACCCCCACTGGGCCACTAACTTTCCCCCCAAACTTATCCTGCCCTCCCTCCTTCTCTCCCTCACTCTCTGGCTCACAAGTCTCTCCATCGCTCTCCTCATACCCCCCCCCCCCCCCCCCTTCTCTGTTTCTGCAAAATACTCTCCCCATTTCGTCAAGTTCCCTATGGCCTTTATTTTTTTTTTCTCACTGCATGATTTGTTTTAGTTGACAAAGATCTCTGCTTTTGGAAATGTTTCATTTTCAGTGGCTGCCAACTCGCTGGTTATTTTGTGTGACTGTTCAATCATGTTTAATTGCACTTAATAGACCAGATTGAAAAAAGTTTATTTTGTGGCATGAAGCTTCGTCTCTTTATCTATTCATCAGACAGGGACGCTCAGTCAGCTGGTCCCAGACTGCTTATAGCTCCACGTGGGCTGCAGCCCAGGAAAATCAGGCTTTACTGTCTGACACTCTGATGCCAATTACAGATAAGACGTATACAACACATTGTTGCCACTTCCTCTGTATACAGTCATTCACGTCCCAGCCAAGCAGTCAACAACGCAGCGGTGTGTGAGGCAATAAAGGTGGCTTGTTTTTAAATGCCTATGTGCTAAACGCAGGATGGTGATTTTGAAAGGAATGTAGAGCTTTTTTCATTGCTGATGTGAACATGTGTGCAGTGTGTGGACGTGCTGAAACAGATTGCCGGTGATGATAGAGACACTGAACACCGGTTCAGAGCGCCCTCCCTCTGCAGACAGATTCAGGTTACTCAAAATACAGACATACACAGAGATCCTGCTTTTTTGGGGGGCGTTTTTACAATTAAAGAACCTTAATGAAGGACGTAACAAACCAGCTCCTTGCATCCAAAATATATTTTCCATCCTTTTTTGTTTATCAGCTCATTAAAGAAAGTAACAGAGGGCAACCCTAGCGTTTCTACCCATCACATCCATCAACTGCTCCACCAGCGGCAGATTTACACATGTTCAGCTCTGACAAGACATGTAATCTTATCCACTCGTCTACCTCACTCTCTCACAATATATCTCTTGAAGATAACTGATGTGTCACTGAAGAGGGATGTCAGGAAGGTGAGTCATGAATTTAATTGAATAGACTTTATTTTTGACATTTCTTAAAAATAAAAATGTATATGTAAAAACTAAACAAAATTGCTAATATATAAGGGGACTTTCAATAAGCAATTTAAATGAACATTGCATGTCTGAAATTGAGTAGGAA
This sequence comes from Anoplopoma fimbria, assembly GCF_027596085.1. NCBI lineage: Eukaryota > Metazoa > Chordata > Actinopteri > Perciformes > Anoplopomatidae > Anoplopoma > Anoplopoma fimbria. The sequence goes on along the minus strand of NC_072460.1, from coordinate 13,525,608 downwards.
GAGGCAGCGTGCTTGTCTGGGCCTACCCCAGTTCTAATCTATACTAATCCATCAATACTCAATCAGTCACATGAACCTTTTCTGCCTCAGGGTAAATCCCCGAAACAATTATTGGAGAGCCCATTTTTTCAGCGGTGGCCATGTTGCCGTCTGTTCCCATGCTGAGGCCACCAAAGGCCTAACAGAGCTACTTTTCAGAGCTCTATCATTCTTGGCCATCTTTCAGCAAAGACTTTTTCTCTCTCTCTGTCTTTCTCTCTCCCTCTATCTGCACTGTCATGACATTTTCGCTACCCGTGTTTTGTGGGAAAAAAAAGAAAGAACTTTTTTAGTAATGTGGCGAAAAATAAGAAACGTCTTGTCCTGTTCTCATAGGCCCGCCCTGTGCCTCTGTGCCCTCCCACGCCTTCTGAAGGCCCATCCCTCCTTTCTCGCCATTGCACGATCTTCATCTTGCACGTGCCCACAAGGGCCCATCTGAAAAACAGACCCCTCCCATTTTTAATAGTAGCCTCTTTATCTTCATCTGTCATCATGTCAGAGCTGTAGTAAACTCTGTGGCCTCTCCTTTACCAGAAACCTTTGCTGACTTTCAACACACGCAGGCATGCAGGCACAAGCACACACTCAATACGCAAACACACGCAAAGTTTCAGAAAGTTTCCAGCACTTAGGGCAAATTGGCTCCAACTTGCACAGAGGGATAACGGGAGGAAATCCAAGGTGAAGGCCGAGGAGAAAGAGAGAAAAAGGAGAGAGAAAAGAGTAAGGGAATTCAAGAGTGCATAAGCCCACAGGCTTTGGGTGGATATCATCTGAGGAGCAGATATTCCACCAAGTTTCATAATAAAAACGCCTTCTGCTTTAAATTGAAAGGAAAAACAAAGTAGGCCTTTTTCCTCCTCATCTATTGAATCAAGGCCAGCAATGGTTGAAAAAAAAAAAAAAAAGAGCATCAATTTCCAAAGAAAAGCGCCTCGGAGAGCTGTCATCTTGAGGCTGGCGGTTGCCATGGGAGATAAAAGCAGGGCTGTTTGTTAAAGCTCCAATCTCACTGATAGATCAAAGACACAGCCAAACAGCGATGCACGTGCTGTCATCACACACAAGCACACACAAATGGTCCGAGCATTGCTAATGTGCTATGTTTATCGTGGTCACAAGAGCAGAGATGCCAGAGAGCAGATGGCTCTTTAATGGCGCTTTTTTTTCTGATTAAGTTTTGACGGTCATAACGGTGAACACTGGGGTCTCACAACCAAACACGGCTAATATTGAGATAGTGAAATAACTAGGTGAACCATCAGTTGATGTAACATCTTTAACATGATTTGAATAATTCAAAACCGTTACTGGTTAGAGATAACATTTGTATTCAACACGTGCAGACCTTCCCTTTTATACTGAAATGATCCAGAGTTAATTTCTTTTATGTTTTTGATAAAGGCTCAGACAACATGACGGAAATACAATATTGGCATGTGATCATGCAAATCAGAGAAGATATTATTAATTTGTATGTAAATAGACCTCATACGTCATTACAGATCATTTTCACTGCTCTAGCTTCATCTTTTCAATGATTATAATCCATAAGCAATGATCACATGAGAGGCTGCTAACAATCTCAAATATATGTCTCTCATTCCTGAAGGTTTTCTGAAATTCTTTGAAATCCTCATTTATAACGTTTTCACCCCAGGCCCAAGCCATTTTTTGTTCAGCTGCTTCGAATAAATCTAACAGAGATCAGTAAATGACACAGTGATTGACAGAGGTCAGAGATTATCAAGAAAATTCAACTCTCAAGTGTCTCTGAGGGCCTTTCACAGTTTAAAAAGAGGGGTGACATCAAAGTTTATAAAGAGGGAATAAATAGAGAAGGGAGTTCTTCTGTGCCTGTGAGGGTGAGCCCATCAGTTTCATATCCATATAGCTCACTTTCTCTTTCATCTCCCTCCTAGCCTTCACTCAAATATACAGTATACCCACATAAGCACGCACTTTATGCAAAATCCAAACCTCCACAGTGAGGCACACACCCACCTACTGCACCTCCATCAAGGCTGGGCTGAAAGCCAGCACTTCAACCTTTATGAAAATAAATGAAGTTGTACAATGTGCTGTTTGTGCTCGTCTCCCCATCCAGTGGAAAAGGCTTCACTCTGCTAGTCAACATGTCCCTCTCCTCCATTTAAAAGTTCACTTCGACATTCCCTCTCACAGCACATTTCCCACCAAAATGGCTCCTTTACGCAACTCCCCGAGCTCCCTAAGCCAACGTGACCTCTTTGGATGTGTGTGTGTGTGTGTGTGTGTGTGTGTGTGTGTGTGTGTGTGTGTGTGTGTGTGTGTGTGTGTGTGTGTGTGTGTGTGTGTGTGTGTGTGTGTGTGAGAGAGAGTGTTTGTTTAAGAATGCAATGAGTGGTTTTAATTATGTCACTCTGCATGAGGATATTCTCTTCTGCTGGAACATTTTGGTCCTTTTCACAGTCAGCCTGACTCAATATCTGGTTTGTGTGTGACTGTGTGCGAACACGGGTTAAATGCTTGGCATCTTTTTCTGTAGTTTCATCATCATTTTTTGGATGATTTTTGTGATTCATGATATAAAGTTGACTCAATCTCTTATGTCTTGTATTTAATATGTAGGTATTAATAAATATGTTGGCCTATTAATATAAGCTGAACTATTTTCACTAGTATTTACTATAAACTATTTTCTATTATTCTGCTATTTCAATGTATTTTTCTATTCTGTAGTTTCTATGATACTTGTTTTTCCCAGATGATTTATGGGATTTATGGTGTATATTCCACACAATTTTGATGTTATATTTAATAGATGCTTGTTTAATATTGATCTTGATGTTCCCAGTTATTTTATCATGGAGGCTCATGTTTTTTCCGATTATCAGACCCTGTCGTTACTCAGCTCTGTTCTGATTGGGCCAATTTGAGGGTAAAGTGACTCTCAATCCTGAGTGATGATTGTGCTTGTGTCTAAACATTGCTTGTTCTGCTTTGTGATGATGATTTGACAATGCCTGACAAAGATCTCCGTAAAATCAAAATATTACAGATTAAAATTAGTTAGGAGCGTTTTTGGTTTTATTTACACTGTGCTGAACTTTTGTTTGATTCTTGTCTTCGTGTAAATACCTTCCCAACACACACTTTACATAAAAAGCTGTTCTCTTTGTCTCCACTGGAGGCACAACTGAGCAGACTCAGGCAGCTTTTACAAGTTTCAACAAGCTATTCATTCCTTTCTATTAATACAATGCTTTTAATTTCATCCCACTGTGTGTTGCAGCTGAAAAAGATCACAGCTGAGCCTCTCGTGAGAGGCACTCCACATAAAGCTGTGGAGTCATGGTCTGAATTGAAAGTCCGAGCCAAGCAAAGGACTGCAGATTTTGGTCCGAGCCATGTGGGCTGAAGGAAATGACCTACTAGCTTTTCAAAACATCCCTGTGGCTGGCTTTGGGGCCAAGGCTCCAGCCCCGATTGGTTAAAGCTTATAGAGGTGTTTCAGGGCTCAGTGGTGATGTTATCACATAGTAAGTGGCCTTAATGGGCTTCCAACTGTTTGTTTGAAGGGCTCCCATAATGACAGGGATCAACTGATAACGGCCTCTGCTACACACTGCACAGAGAGCCGTCAGGCCCTCTCATGGATGAACAAACGCAAATATAAAGATATGGGTGGTAAGGATGGGAGCCTTGCAGCACACCCACATGGTCAGTGCAGCTCATTCACACATGACTTGAAGGGAAGCACTACAGTTTTCTGAGGCCACTTCCTCTTTGTATGCTTTAAGAATAAAGAAAGGCCTACTATCTCTGCATGTGTAAACACAGCCATCCCTCCTCTCTCCTGTCTCTTCCCACCTCTGTGCAAAACAGGTATTTCAAAAAACACTCTGGTGCCAAAACACCAGAGCCGCCGTGGGAGGTGCTCCGACCTGTCGACACAGCGTGCACGCCCAACAAAGGTAGGCTTCACCTCGGTTACCTTTCTAACAACAATTACGAAACGGAGCTCTGGAGCCGGCAAGAATGCAGTGCTACTAACTGCATACAGAAAACACACACATACACACAGAGAAATATCCACAGAACTACTCCCTTTATGTGGAAGGTATTTTCTCTGTCTGGCCTACAGACAGCCCTGACAACAATGAGCATGCCTGTTAAGCCAACTCCCCGAGAGAAGAAGTAGAAGGAGAAGAAAAACAGGGCCTGGGGATCATCCAAACCAAGGCCTTTTGTCTGCTGACTGCTGTCAATAAAGTGACTTGTAACATTCCTTGTGAAGGGATACAAAAAAAGGACGTTTTAAAAGCCAGTACTAACAGCTCATAATATTCCATCCACTGATGGAAACCTAAACTGATACTCAGATGTATTTTTGAATGAGCTTTAGCACAAATAAGGTGTATGTCCAGCGCTACTTTGTCGATCCAGCCACATAAAGCTAAGTCGGCGCTGATTGTCACTATGATCCTGACTTAATCTCTGACCCCAGCCCTGTTAAAGCTGTGACACAGAGCTTAAACAGAATAATTGCTGTCCTTAACCCTTGTGAACGATACTACTGCCAGCATGGATGTGTCGGTACAAGCAGTCATGTATGACGGGCCCCCCAGTGCATGTGGTTGCCTGCGTCTTTTTTGTGCTTTGATACTTGTTTTTGTTTTAACTCCTGCCAGTGTAAAAACCAAAAAGAATCCATCTGTCAGTGCGGTGGGATTTCACTCTGCGTCCGGGGTATGTTTCTAGTTTTTAGATGAAAGAAGGGCACTGTGGTGAGAGAGAGAGAGAGAGAGAGAGAGAGAGAGAGAGAGAGAGAGAGAGAGAGAGAGAGAGAGAGAGAGAGAGAGAGAGAAGAGTGTCTCTGGTGGTGTGTTTGCATATGTGAGCATCTGTGTGTTTTCCTAGCAGGGTGTGTTCTTGGATTCCACCACACTAGGACATTACCCCCAGGTGCTTTCTCTCTCTCTCTCTCTCTCTCTCTCTCTCTCTCTCTCTCTCTCTCTCTCTCTCTCTCTCTCTCTCTCTCTCTCTCTCTCTGTTCTGTGAAAATACCTTGAGGATTAGGTGGGGGGGGGGGGGGGGGACGCTAGTAGTGATTGACAGCTGAAAGGCTGTAGAGGTGCTCAGGCATGCTGTGGTAGGGGAGAGAGGGGGACTGCACACACAGGCAGGGGGCTCTCAGACTCTGCACTCAGCTGTTGCCACCCACACCCATTATAGCCCCTCCACCACCTACCACCCACCACCACCTGCCGCCCCTTTAGCGCTGCACCCAGATAAGATTTCAAATAACTCCCGCTTACCTTTACTTCATGTCCTAACCTTAAGAAAACTGCTCCTTCTGTTCTCTATCTCTCTGCCTTCCTTTCTCTCACACTGACATCCTCAGCATCAAATTATGCAGCGGTGGTTTCTATACGAGGATACTCCCTGACCTAGAATCCTGACGCTGATTAAAAAAAGATGTCTTTTGAAATCAGCAGGTGTTTTGAGCAATGAGATATGTATGTCGGCAGCTAGTGTGTAATCTCGCAAGTTTTTCCACGACAGAACAACACTCTGGATTGCCAACAATCTCCTCTTTGTGCTCTGTGATACATACATCATCCCATTTCTAGTGCTTACCGCAGCGCCCCCTGTGGTCAACTACACGTCTGACACTAAAGGTGCCTGCTGTTGTAATACATCTGATTGTTTGCACGGTGCTTTCTGCTCACCTTTTCTTTAAAAAAAAAAACGGTGTGTGGTATTCTCATTCTGAAAAGAACAGTCAGACTGTCAGTCAAGTCTTTCAATTGCAATTGTGCTCATTTTCAAATATTTGTTGCTTCTAAGAGCACTCATCACCTCACATTGAAAGAATGTTGTTTTGTCTCTAATTGCAGACTTGTGGTTTGTTTGCCTCACAAAAGTTCTGTGAGAGGTGTAGATACACACAAGTAGACAAACACACACTTATAGACAGACAATCACACACACACACACACACACACACACACACACACACACACACACACACACACACACACACACACACACACACACACACACACACACACACACCACAGTAAAGCAAGAGCCAGAGTTTGCGGTCACAGCCACACCATCTACAAGCATCTATACGGAAACCACAGGAGCAGAGTAATCATTGTATTGATGAAAGTGGACTTTTTCTTCCTGGTTTCTTTGGGGGATTTTTTTTCTTATACCACTCATCCTATATCACAAACAGACCCTAAGGTTTTCCATTTCCACAAAATTACACATAATGAAGTGCAATTTAAATAGCCTCTTTCCAGTTCATGTCCAATGTGTATAATGTGACTGAAATTAATGTATGGACCACATATATAGTTAGAGTCGAAGTGGAAAATGATACGTGAGAGCGAGGGAATGAAAATGACTTACAGAGAGCGGCCATCTCTTTGGGCAGGTCAGCACCAAATCTCCCAAACAGGCTGCTGTTGGCCAGCAGGTCGAAAGGGGAGTGGCTTCTCATGGAGTTGAAGGCAAAGGGGTAGACAGCAGGTGGGAAGCCGGTCATGTGACCCACCTGCTGTTCCCTGTTGGTAGCCATGGCGACAGAGGACACCCCTGGGTCCGCGGCAGGCTGCTGGGTGAATTTAACAGACTCTTGCAACACCTGGAAATCCCCTGAAAAGTTGAAATCCGTGTCCTTTCGTAGACTCTCAGGATGTGGGGAATGGATGAGTGACGATGAAGCCTCTGGTTTTACTGACTGCACTTTCGATGGGTCATCCAATTCACTTTTCTGAGGAAGAGAAGGCAGAGACATTTGTTATTTCCCTCTAATAAATTCACCACATACAAACACAAGGATAATTGTTTGTTATTGGCATGAACATGATACAATCAGCGGTTTGTGCTGAGATCCTCTCTGGATTCCACAAAAACAATCACCTCACATCAACTCTGAGATCGTGATCCAGCTACGCTCTGGGACGAAGAATAGTTTATCCACAGCTCTAATGCAAGAAGGATGTGCAGACTTCAGACCAGCAGGTATGAGAGAATGGGAAGGAAAGAGGAAGTGAGGAAGGATGGCAGGAACCAGAACAGATAAAGAAGTGAGAGAAAAAAGAAAGGAGTGAGGCAGTGAGAGGAAAAGCCAGAAAAACTAGGACTGGGTGAGGGGAAAAGAAAATAAGAAAGAAGTTTGGAAAAAGTTATAACAGGGAAGAGCGGGAGGGAGGGTTAAAAAGAGAGAGAAAAAGAGAGAGAGCTCTTGTTCTTGCAGTTTTGAAGAGCTTCCAGACTTCTACAGTGATTCCAGGCTATGCCATATGATTTAAATCACCAGAACTCTACTATAAAGAGCTCCTCTGTTCCTGCTGCCAGCCTAGCACAGCAGCCTGCCTCTCTGCCTCTTTCCCCCAGGACCAGAGGCCCAGACACGGGGTCCAGAGCATGAAGAAGGGGGGGGGGGGTCGATGGGGGTAGAGGGTAGGGAAAATGAGATCCACTGATTGCTAACTGCTGCTGTCACTTCCAACTATCTTCTCTTGAGGTCAGGCTCCCATCCCACAGAGTCATTTTGGCTGTAACCTCCCGCGGCCCGCTCGTCACTTTGACTCCACACAGTAGGGACAGACAAGTCAGGCTCAAGTGTGGGACAAGGCTGCAGTCATGCCCCACTGTTGATGGTTAATACAAGAGGAGGGAAAAAAAATCCCAGCAAAGCCTCCCATTTTCTTTTTTTAATGTTTTCTTCTCTTCGCCTTTCGCTTCCCTAGCGTGATTTCACGAGTGGGTGGTGTGATCAGCTTGTTTTCTAAATGTGGCTTTGAAAAAGAGCAGAGCCAAGGAATTTGGAACTGCTGTGGCTTGTGAATCCGGGTGAAAAGACAGGAAAAAAAATTCTGGGTAATGAATTCGGTATAAACAAAGAAATGAGTTGGGGGGTTGGGGGGGGTTGGGGAGAGATCTAAGGCTGAACCGGTGAACTGCTGAACTGAGCGCAAGAAATGCACAGAGGAACAGTGACAGGATCTGGGCACTGGGGGGCACTAGGAGGTGGCGCCGTGCCCAGGAAAATGAGGGAGAGCTTTCCAAGATGCACACAAACACACCATACATCTGAAACACATACACATGCAATCAAGCACTGAAAAAAAAAACCTCTACACATGTGTGAGAGCACACACACACACACACACACACACACACACACACACACACACACACACACACACACACACACACACACACACACACACACACACACACACACACACACACACACACACACACACACACACACACACACACACACACACACACCTCTCACCCCTTGCCTTTTCCAGGGCTCTGGCTCCCTCCCTGCCTCTCTTTCTGGCTCTTTCTCTTTCAACAGAGCCAGTTAATTACACCCTACTGCTGCAGGCAGCTTCAAACCACCACTAATTTAGAGTTCCATTACAGTAAACTGTTCCACATGTGCATCCAGGGCCCAGGCAGGCTAGGGTGGCCACGTTTCAGGAAGGAGTAGCCGCCGATAGGCACCAACCCCCATCCTGCCAGCACAGCCGAACTGCCATCTTTCTTTTTCTCTCCTTCATTCTCTCTGTATTCCTTTCTTTCCCTGATTCAGTCTATCCCTCATCTTAACTACTTTAGATTTTTTTTTCTCCCTTTTCCGACCCAGCCCCGCATCTCTATATCCTCTCTATAATCACGTCCTTATACCCAATCCTCTCTCCCCTGCCTCCCCCCACCCACACCCCATTTCCATCCCTCCATTGCTTATACAACTTGTACCATGACCTTGTGCAGCGGTTCCACTGTGTGGCTAACACACAAAAACATCACTAAAGATTTCACAGTGGGCCTAATGGGAGAAGAGGTACAGACTGGAAAAACAAAACTGCCAGCAACGCACACAGGCTCATAGCGTGTGTGTGTGGTTGTGTGCATGTGTGTTATGTATATGTACTTGGCCAGCGTTTGGCCCGTTTGGGTATCTGCCTCATGAACTCAAACCAGGCCCCATAAATGCAGCGAAATGTGTCTCAGAGTGCTTTGAGAAGAGAGAACAATAAAGAGAAAAAGGAAGATGTGTGAGAAAAAGAAGGATCGTGACAGAGAGTAGGACTGTACACATGTGACTTTTGTATAATCAGCACAATAAACCGCAGTGCCACTGTACGTTCGCACATGTATCACGAAACAACTAAAGAAACTGAACCAAAGACTTGTACAGAGAGGTACAGAGAGAGAGACGCACACACACACGCACACGCACACGCACACACACACACACACACACACACCCTTTTAAAATAGAACCCAGTCACTTTACTCTCCCCAAACACAATAATGAATTAATAAAAGAGTTGGCGCCAGTGTTTTTTAATGAGTCACATCAGCCCGGCAGCTTTTTACAGAGCCATTTATGTTTTATGTTGGGTCCTGTGGTAGGCTCACTTCGCCAGCCCGTCTGGGGCTATAAGGGGATAAGGGGAATTTGGAGTGACCTCATCCCCTGTTAGCCAGGGCCAAATGGGCATAGAGGGCCTCCCCACTTCCCTTGAGCCTGGGGGGCACACAGGAGGCAGCAGGCAGCCAGGCAGGCGAGGAGCACCAGGGCTAGCTATGAGCGGCTTCACGGCTGTTGCTGGGACTTTCCATCACTTCCTAAGAGGTGTGCTGTAGCAGTTTCAATTTATTCTGGTTGTTTCTGTAAATAGTGGGGGGTCAGACCTCGCAGTGGTTCATAATGTTAGAGCAGACTCATTGGTTACTTGAGGTAATTATGAGATTTTATCGGGACAAAGCGACGTGTAGCAAATTAAATGAAATCAATCAAGATGACAATTCCGGGACAAGACGAGGCACGCTTAGAGAGAATGAGATTATCTTGTTAGCTGAAGATTTTGGATTTCAACAAAAGGACGTAACAGAACGTAGACTCAAGCAAGAGGGAAAAAGACAGAGAGAGAGAGAGAGAGAGAGAGAGAGAGAGAGAGAGAGAGAGAGAGTGAGAGAGAGCGAACGCAGTTCCCACAGATTGAATGTCTGTCAAACAAAGGGAATCAAATCCTCTGTGAGCTAAACAGCGATTGTGCCTTAACAGTTGTGACGGAGTGAGGCCCCTCAGGCAATAAGAACTGCAGTCAAACATAACAAATAAATCACAGCATCTCAGGAAGCTCTGCACCACACAACCAAGAACAGCAGCAGGTTTTTTTCAGTCAGCAAAAGAAACCACAGGTGATTACTCTGCGTATATGAGCAGGATTCTGGGTGCCATGGCATTGCCCGCTTTGCTAACTGGAAGGCCGTTTCTTGTTGCAGTAAGAGGAACACACAAAAAATTTACAGTAACTGTGTGTGATGTTATATTGAGTTATAATTGCATGTTTGTCTTTGTGGAGTTTGTCTTTGAAGTCAAATTCAAACTCCATTCATCATTCTCTGACTCTTTTCTGAGCTTGAGTGGGTTCAAACTTTTTCTCTGAGTTTCCTGAACTCCCATGAAAGCCACAATATGCAATTTATAAAAATATCCTTTGACATCAAATAAAAAAAAAAAAATGGCAGAATCACAGAATCCTCTCACTATTTTTCCACCTCTGACTTGCCCACTTCTGTTCATTTCTTGACTGGCAATGTCTTCCAGGCACTGTCCTTCAGTTGTCAACATCATAGTGTGATTTATTTTCAGTAAAGTTGTAAAGGAAAGGTCTTGAAGGAGAGACAGCTATGTTTAAGTTGTGGGTCGTTGGTGAAGTCAACAGTTAAACGATGATTTTACAGCCCATGTGTCCTGAGTTGACACTGTCTTCTCCAACAGTTTGGAACAAAATGAACACTTAGTTTCATCATCACTGTTTTGTACTGTCACATAATAATTAAAATGTTTAAGCCGAAACATCATGGGAGCGTTATCTGATCTTTTGGCTGGCGTCAGCAGTATTTTGGCTGTGAAAACAATATCTTCAACACTATTATCTGATGCAAAGCTGACAGCTCCTGGTCTTTCAACAAGTGGCTGGCTAATGGCTCTGAGAGAGACACCCAGTGACAGACGGTCCAGTGCCTCCAAACAGACCGGCATTCCATCGCCTCAAACTTGTTTGACATCTGCCTGTTCTTGGCAGCACACAAACACGGATTTGCTTAAAGCAACAATGCAAAAAAGCACCTCTGTGTAATCACTTGTCACTTAAAGAGGTATTGTTTTTCAATAGTGCCACTGGGGAGTGGCATTATGCATTCCTTGTTTTTCTATCTATAAATAATCAAACATTTATTCCCCCAAAATTCTATTTGTTTAATCATTATAAAAAAATAAAATAAAAACAGGCTGTTTTGACTGGCAGTGGTGAAGAGAAGTATGGAAAGAGTGAGAAGTCAGTGAGACATAAAACACTTGGTGACATGATGAAGTCATCCTGACAGCTTGCTGTTTCCATGATGTGGTGGTGCTCTTTGGAGCGCTCAACATGGAGACTTCAGCAGTGGGTCCAGCAACACAAGAAAACACACCACAACAGGAAAAGGCAAATGCAGATGATGGCAAGACATATTGAGAAATAAATAAGGAGTTAGAGAGACAGGAAATTAATCAAAATAAGTAGGTTCAGATTGGAAAAAGTTCAGAGTGTCAATTATTTATTAGATTTAAAATGGTGACGTTGGTGCTTCTAATACATCCTGTTGTGTAATTACTACAGAGATGATTCACACAGGCAGCTATGAAGGTGTTTCCCTTGCTCAACTCAGAGAGAAAACAATCCTTTCTCTGTATAAAGAGATGCATAATGGATGGGTTCACCACAGCCACTTTTAGCCTCGGGAGTCAAAGCAACACTCAAGCAGGCCCAAACACACACATGCAAGCACAACATGCAAAACAACACACGTTTAACGTTATGCCAAAAATTCCTTTTATGAGAGCTTGAAGGCAGGCTGAACATGTAAATCCTCACAATCAGAGAAGCACACCTGCAAAAATAGACATAGGAAATGGTGTCCGGATAGTTTCCTTGTTAATTATAGTGTGGTAGCAGAGAGCCCCTCGATTTTCTTAAAACCACCTGTCTTACCCCTCCCTACTACTTGGCCTTAATTGCTATAGAAATTCCAGAAAAAGACAGGCATCAACAACTCCCAGATTTACTGCTCAAAGTCATATCACAAAGAAGGACTGTTTGCAGATTTTGCAAGACATAAGCTTTTATTAAGCAACTGTTTTTTCAGTGGCTCACACAAATCCTCAGATGTATCCACACCTGAAAGGTATTCCCACATAACACATCAGGATTTGCAATTTCGTTTAAAAGAAAACTCAATGGAAACAAATGAACAAATACAACCGTTTTGTGACATTTTTAAACCTTGATGGTTTTACTGGCAGTGTGATTCTAACACCTGAAATTGTACTATTTATTGTTGTTAATAAAAACAGTGTTTCTCTTGTTTTTATTATTTTGTGTTTAACCTTTTGAGCCATAACATGTCTAAATTCAATGCAAATATCTGAAAAACTGCCACTAATCACACTAGTGTGCTTTGTTCAAAAGTAGTTGTTTCCATGGACGAACATTACATTTAACCAGTATGTTTATGCTGATCTGTGCTGATAGACAGTATGTGAGCATTCAATAAACAATTTTCATCTTGTCTGTTGCCTGAAATATCTACATACAAAAGAAACGATTGTTGAGGCAGATAGATAGAGCTGACATACTCATGATCACAAGGACATGGATCATGAGTAATGACACATACCCATCTGGAGCGAATAACAACTAGCAAAAAATGATAATTGATTCTAAACTGTCACTGTAGACGAGCAGAATGCTGTGACGGAGCACCATGAAAGTAAAGCTGCTCTGCGTTGACGGCCTGTCCATGAAAAAGAGACCCACGGTTGGTGCTCTGGAGGAGCAGTAGAGCGCAGTGATATTACTATGCCTCAGATATGAGCTCCATTTCTTCCAATCCAGATGTCACTGACTCAAAGTCAAACTGATAGACCAGATGACAGCGGAGGGCGCCACAGATATCACTGGCCTTCGAGCAGGCCGCCCTCGCTCGCCCATGTGGGTGTTTTTACAATTCACTTCGATCAAACAGTCCCTCACACTTATGTCAAGTCCACCAGGGGAAATAAGCAGCGGACAGCAGGTGCAAAGCCAAAGCAGTCCAGCTGCAGTAGTTTACCTGGTGACCAGTCACTGCTGGAGCAATAAACCAACACACTGCAGAAAGCTACACTCTGACATCAGGGGCCTGATCCTCCTATAGCCATATCAAACAGCATTTACTGCTGTTTGATTTGGAATGCCTTACAATGGCTCTAACAAGTGGAACCTGTTAACCAAGCACATATGCCAGCATGAATAAATAATCATCACTGACACGCTGCTAACTATGGGAACACAATGGATAAGCGTATATGTAAACTGTGTCTGACACACCTCACTACAGGAATAAGCCTCTGCTGTTCAAAAGGTGGAAAACAATGCTTGTCTTTTCCAAGTGTTCATATAAAAAAAAAAAAACAGGTTGGCTGGTGACTGCTCTGGTGAATACACATCAAACACATGCATGCGTGTACACACTAACACAGACACACATGCTAATAATAAAGAGCTCCACAGGCACTGGGTAACACTTGAAACACTCACTAATAAGCACATATGTGCACACAGGCACATGCAGGCTCACATGCTCACATGTGTTTTCATATAAACTCAGTGTCACTCTCGCATTAACAAAGCGGAAATAAAGCCAACTCACTAAAACACTGAGTACAAACAAACATGTGTGTTAGGACGTTTTATTGTTTACACATGAAAAGCTGGTCAGATTTCTGGGAAAACAACGATTAATTGTCTCAAAGCCTCTCGAGTGTTTTGCACACACTGTCTCTGTGTTCAATTAAAACTGTCCAACCGTTCCCAAAGAAATACAGACTCTCTCTCTCTCTCTCTTTGTTTCCCTGTGTTTGGAAGAAAGAACGAGAGAAAAAGGAAGACAAACATCAACTAAAGTAACATTCTGAACTTTTTAAGTATAAATCACTCACCCGCTCATGAGGCAGACAGACAGATGAAGCAGTTGCCGGAACGGTCTGATGAGCAGAGCTAGCCGGGAAAAAGGAGAAAAAGTTGTGTGTACGTTCATCAGAGTCTTTCTGACAGCAAAGACAGAGTAGCAGTGAGCCTCTCTCTCTCTCTCTCTCTCTCTCTCTCTCTCTCTCTCTCTCTCGCTCTCTCTCTCTCTTGCACTCTCTCTCTCTCTCTCTCCTTCTTGCACTCTCTCTCTCTCTCTCTCTCTCTTCTCTCTCTTCTTGCACTTCTCTCTCTCTCCTTCTTGCACTCTCTTCTCCTCCTCCTCCTCCTCCCTGGTAGTCTCTACCTCTTAAAATCACCCCTTCACTCCCCAAACACAGGCACACACTCACTAAGAAATAATTACACTCTCTGATTCATAAAGCCTTCCTTTGTCACGTGACCCAACACTTCAAATATACAGCACATTTTTTCACAAGCCACAAAATGCCTGGAGGGAAGAAAAAGGCCCAGAGAGCTTAAGTTTCTGTTTTTAATTCTCTCTCCATTCTTTGTCTCTGGGGTGAATTCTTTTTCTCTTCTTCATCTTCTTGGCTAAAGAGTGGGTTTACCTACAAACTGTTTGCGCATGTTGAAATGCCGAGCCATGTCGTGATCTCAGATAATTTGTGTTTAATCAATACATCCAGACTTTAATAGGAGAGGATGTTTTAGTATCCTGAACATAAATAATAATGTTTTGATTTAACACAGATGATGCTTTAATGGCAAGCCAATAGGTTTATTCTTCCAAGAAAGTCTAAGTCAATTACATTTTTTGGTTCCCGGTGTGATCAATTAATGGAATAATCATAATGGACTTTTGCCCTACCTATCTGCTCACTACAGGCATGTAGGTGCTGTTTTTGCGAAACTCCTATTTGTGTTTTATTGCTTCTAATGATTTTGTGACAATCTTCCCAGAGCAGTGATAATTAAACATTACAATTATTACCACTGCTGATGCTACTACTACTGATAGTACTAAATATTAAAAAACGGTATGAGGACCATTGTGAAACTACTTAAGGAAGTGTTGGACACAAACACGACAGAATATCTAAAACATTCTCGCTGAGAATTAATGAAAGCCAGAGTTTAGCATTCAAAGCTGGAATCTGACATTTTTGAGGATACATAACATCGTTCAACATCCTGCAAACCATTATGCAGTTAGGTTTTTTTAAAGCAAGATTATTGGACAAAAAACAACAACAACTGCAGACTTCCGTACCTAAAATGACTTCAGCTCTGAACATAGAAGTAGTGGTGGCACATCAGCTGCAGGGAAGTCCCGTGTGAGATGGCAGAGCTGTGCAGCTGCAGCAGCGGCAGATTTGGGTGTGCCCCTGAACGTGCCCCTCTCTACATATGAGATCATATGTTTCAGATCTGTGTTTATGTGTTTGTGGTTCTGGGCGTGTGCCCTGCTTTTCTTAAAGTAATGTTTCTCAAGTTGTTTTGGTTATGAGGAGCACCTCAAACCTCAGAACTGGGAGGAAAGGGCACACCTCAACTGGCACATCAACAGGCGCTTTTACTTCTGCGGCAGAGTATAGATAAACTACACCTTGTGAAGACAATAAAAAAAAGTCAGTGTAACTACATGCAGGCTTCTTTAACAGTCACATGAGAAGAATCTAGTCTAATTATTATCTAATCCAAGTAAGTGCAGCAAGCATTTTCAAAATCACCAATTTATACATGCACTACTTATTCTGAGACCTCATCTAAAACGATGCCCTTCAGGCTTATCGTCCATGCATCACCTCACATCCTCCCAGATCTCACAGTCTGAGGCAGAATTTCCATCCAATGCGGCATGTTGAACTTTTGTTTTGGTCTCCCCAACTATCTTTCCATATAAGACCTGATATAACTGCTGTATATTTTGTTTGCAAATCACAGTAACTGGCCTGATACAGGCAGAGATCTCATCCCCAAACACGCTGACCCTAATATGTCTCCAGGATAAAGTCAAGCCATTATAATAAAAAACACAAGTGCCCGGCCTCGCTCTCGTTATTCCTATGT
This sequence comes from Anoplopoma fimbria, assembly GCF_027596085.1. Lineage (NCBI taxonomy): Eukaryota > Metazoa > Chordata > Actinopteri > Perciformes > Anoplopomatidae > Anoplopoma > Anoplopoma fimbria. The sequence continues at coordinate 13,509,454 of NC_072460.1, read as the reverse complement.
GCTTCCGATCTTTACAGCCACATATGGTCTACAGTAGCCAAGTGAAATGTTCTTTCATACATTTTTTTGATGTGGATTTGCTGGTACATAAGCAGTGTTGCCTTTTTCGCAGAAACCTTATATTCAGGAAGCACAGAATCTAAGCCATACTGCAAGAAAAGCACTTCAGCTGATCCTTATCTTGTTTACATTTGATTCATGTGTTGCTACTAAGGCCACCAAGGCTAATAGAAATCCCTTAACTGTTTACATAGCAGCGCTAAATCGGCAATATGAAAACAATATGAAACAAGAAAGTAAATACAGCCAGAGGACAATAAAATAACTCTTTATCAGCCATTAGAGTGACATTATGTGTAAAGTGTGTATTTTAAAGTCAGTGTGATGCCATTGGGCTGACCGAGACCATGCATTTGTGTCAGAAAGCTCCATTAAATACATGATGATAGTCGTCTGTGTGTCAGTGGGCAGGGCATGCTGTGATCCTTATTACATTATGACAGTGAGCTTTAGCAGGGGTTGTGTTTAGGCTTTGCATTTGTGCCTGTGTTCTCGCATGTCGGCACTGGTGAATGTGTGTGTGTGTGTGTGTGTGTGTGTGTGTGTGTGTGTGTGTGTGTGTGTGTGTGTGTGTGTGTGTGTGTGTGTGTGTGTGTGTGTGCATGGATGAGTACGTGTAGGCAGTAGCAGCGAGAAGGTCAGAGGTTACTAGTGTTTGTGTTTCAGTGTCAGTGAAGTGTGCTCCAGGCAGAGATTTATGATCATTGTGTCTGGGAGGCTGCAGAGTGGGGGATAATGAAGATAGATCAGGGTGCTATCTCTCTCTCTGGGCACCACTGGAAACATGGCCTATGGCCCCGTCCGTTCTCGTATCATTAACTTCAGCCTGTGACATCATAACGCACTGCCCGGACATCAATCCTAACACCGTGTGCTCTGACAAAAAGTGGAGACGCAAGAGAAGCAATTCCTCACAGGAAGTCAACCGGCAAACAGGGGCATTGTTCAGCTTTGCAGCTTCTCTGGGTGTGTTTATGGAGATATGAAATATTCATGGTAACTTCATACCCAGTCGTGTGTTTCCACTTTAGATTCAACACATTTGCATTCACAGAGCCATGGAGCAGAGGCCTGAGGCTCGCTGGCAGAGGGAAAGCAGCAAAGGAGAGGAAGGAGGAAAGGGGGGACGATGGAGGGAACAAGAGAGGGAGGAAGTGAGGTTAGAGGGGTTAAAGTGAGATGGAGAGAAGGGGGAGGAGAGAAGGGTTTGGAAGACGAGAGGGCCAGTGGTACAGGCGATGTGGAGAGAAAAGGGGTGTGAAATAGTAAGAGGGAGGAAAAGAAAACTGCAGGGTGAGATGGAGAGAGGGACGGCTTGCAGAAGGAGGGAGAAGAGGGGGTTGATGGGATTTGCGGTGGGGAGGTGAGAAGGGGCGTGGGGCGCGGGCGCCTGTGGCGGCAGGTTTTAATCAGTAACAAGATGCCTGTAATGAGATCACTATTTCCCCACATTCAGATTGATGTCATGTGAAGTTTGGTGCCACACTGAGAAAGGCAGTGGATGCAGGGCGAACGCACACTCACACACCCCACTCAAGACCGTTTGTGCACACATGTGCAGAAACACACACACCCACATAACACACAAATATACACTTGCTTGCACTTTCTTGGTTACAGACTTAAACACACATCCTGTGAAATGAAGGAGCTCATTCATCCCGCCTGGCAGAGTGCGCTCATTTAGAGTCCAACCGCCTTGAAGTAAAAACATACACGGAGGAATACTACTCACAGGAAAATGAGTTACTCATGGCAAAGGAGAAATGTATGTGTTAGCGACCAAAGGGCATATACCACTATGTAGTCCTCTAACAAAAACACATGAGCACAAAGCTTGGAACAGTTAGAGAGAGAGCCAAAAGCTATTTTACTGCAGAAGGAACTAAGGGAAAACGAGAGGGGGAGCGGGAGAGAGAAAATAAAAAGAGGAGTGTGTGCAAGCTTTTTTTTTTTGTGCATATTTTGGGGTGCATTCAGAGGCTGACGACACAGCTACCAGCGTGTGTGCCAGCATATGAGCGCTCTATTCCCCAACATGTGTGTCCAATGAAAGGTGAACGGCTCTCCTGTCTATACTTTCCTCAGAAATCAGCCATGATGTCACCATGAACCCATCTTGAACCCACCTCTGTCAAAAAGCATTACTCCGGCCCTCCCTCTCGCTGCCTCATTTTCTGTTCCACCTCACCCTCCTTCACGCTCCGTTCCTGCCTCTCGAATTCTTCACTGAGCTCCCATTCTTTTGCTTTCCTCTTTTTCATATTTCCGTATTCTTCAACATTTCCCCTCTCCCATCCATGTCTCTTTTCCCTTTTCCCTCCTCTCTCTCTCTCTCTCTCTCTCTCTCACTGAAGCACACAAACTCCTTTTTTTTTCTTTTTGGCAAGCGTGGTCTAATTGAATCACCAAAAAAGCGCAGCAGTTTGCCAAAAATGCCAGGATGTTCTGATTATCATAAACTTTGTTTAAGCTGTGGTTTTACAAAAAAATGCTCTGAGTGCATGAAGGGATGCCAAAAAAATAAAAGCTGAAAAAAAATAGAGGAAAAGGGGAGAATGCAAATGAAAGAGGGGAGAGGGAAAGAGAGAGAACACTGAGGAAGAGAGGGGTGGTGGGGGCAGCGAGAAGGCAGCCAGAGAGCCACATATGGAAGTGATTCTGTAATTACTGCAAATCTGTGAGCTCAAAAGGAAAGGTCTTCTTTTCCATACCTCCTTCCCTGCAAATAAAACTGCCCTTGTGAGAAAGTTGGGCACTAACTACTGAGCAGGAAACATGAAAAAGCTTTCATTTGCTTCTGCTTTTTTTGCATTTGGGGTTGGTATATAAAGATGTTTATTGCTTGTGTTAAGTATGTTGAGGGTCTAAGAAAAAAAACAACCTTTGTTGATCCACAAATGCTACAACTGGGAAATTGTCTGCATTCTTTTTTCACTTACTTTGCTTTCCTTTTTAAAAAGTTGGGAAGTTTAATCAACCGTCCTGGAAGATAATCTAAAAGAAACTGGGGAAGTTCAGCCAGATATAAATGGAAGTGTCTCACCTAACTGGCACCATCCACACAAAGCACCAATTCAACAAGGTGCGTGAGGAAGGGGGCTGTTTGGGGGAGAAGGGGGTTACAGTACAGACAGAAAGACAGGCGGACAGTGATGAAGACTTTCTTCTAAAGCCTGAGGCAAAGCAGTGCTTTGCAGGTGTGTATGTTGGCAACGACTTCTGTTCTGCTCAGTCCCCAAACAGTTTCAGCAGCCTGTAATTATCTCGTGCCCTGCCATAACGTGTTCTCATGATGAGTGCGCGAGTCATACACCCACACACACACCCACACACACACACACACACACACACACACACACACACACACACACGAACAGGCGATACAGTCAAAGTAACATACCCGGATTGACGCAGTTTGAGCTGCGTTTATTCTGAGACACATCCAATTAATCATGGCAGGAGATGATTTATGTAAAATACACAATCCTACCTTCTTGGCCTTGAGTAGTGTGTGCCTCGGCTTCATAGGCGAGCACACTCCCCTCACAAGTTTGAAACATAAATAGTGGATGACAAGCGCACGCATGCCGAAGTTTTCTGTTGAAGGAGGGAAAACAAAGTCATGGCCAGTCTTCAGATAAATCCTCAACTAAAGGGGAAATCAACTTGTACTGATCACGTCAGTTGGCGTCACGCTTTAGAGATCATTTGTCAGATCATTTGTCAGTTTACCTTCGTTTGTTGCCAATCCGTCACTGCGTCCCTGCAGCTCTGGGGCGTCGATGATGGGAGATACAGTGCGTGGAGATTTCTGGCGCTGTGACTCCCCCTAGTGACGGTGAGAAGGACTGCAGCACACGTCCTGTCAATTGGGATGAGATGAGAAGGAAACCCTTCAAGCAAACACACGATTATTACAGGAAAGTGACTAAATAAATCAGTATGTATGTAAATATATAGTCTACTAATTTATGCTGCTTTTTGCCTGTGGTCCTGTCCAATCTGAGCAGAATCAGTTTTTTGGGATTATCAAATATAAACTGTCTTTACAGTGCTTTAAGTATACGAAAAAGGGAATTATAGAAATGTTTGAGAGTTAACAAGGTATTAAAGCAATTAATTACTAGATAGAAAGAGATCAAATATGTTATAATACAAAGCAATGATTTTGATTAAAGCTTTGTAACTATAAAGTTTAAATTATTTAAAAAAACAGTTAGTTTTAAAAAATCTAATACATATGGTTAATAAAAAAAAAAAATTAAAACCTGATAATAGAAAACATTAATATACTAGTGCTGCTTAACTCAAAATGTCGTCTTATTCCTGTTCTATCTTTATTTTGTTGTATAGTATGTGTATTTATTGTCTGTGTCTGTGTAGCTGTATAGTATGTGTATTTATTGTCTGTGTAGTTGTATAGTATGTGTATTTATTGTCTGTGTCTGTGTAGTTGTATAGTATGTGTATTTATTGTCTGTGTCTGTAGCTGTATAGTATGTGTATTTATTGTCTGTGTCTGTGTAGTTGTATAGTATGTGTATTTATTGTCTGTGTAGTTGTATAGTATGTGTATTTATTGTCTGTGTAGTTGTATAGTATAGTATGTGTATTTATTGTCTGTGTCTGTGTAGTTGAGCTGCTGCAACACTTGAATTTCCCCCATGGGGATCAATAAAGGAATATAATTAATAATTATTATTTTTCTGTTGAGCTTAGACATTCAAGCAACTATGTGTATTTTTTTTTAATTTAAGAGTTTAAAACACATTTTATGACTAAGTTTAGATTAGATTTCCAAATGCTAAAATGATTTGTCTGCAATACAACCATTAAAGTGTACTCTGGCATTGAGACTTCTAAGGAACATAAATGGAGTCCAGATAGATAGATCACGCTTACGTATACCGTAATACCATAAACTGCCACTAAGGGGCGCTTTGCACAAGCTGCGCACAGTTGACCTACATCTTCAGAGTTGCACAGCAGGCTGCAGAGTTTGTTGCTGACTGAATGTTATAGAACTTTTTGTTGCGCAAAAACATTTAAAATCGGTGTACAATGGAAAACTATAAAAATGTCACCCTCAAGTGCACAGATTGGGACTGCTTTTAAATACCGTGAAAATAGTAATAAGTACAAAAAAAAATAATCAAATGGATTTTCATTCAAATATAAATTTAAAATCCTAATTTTAGCCCAAGTTTTTTTTTTTCTTGACTTTGCTTTAGTTGCACATCTAGAGTTTGGGCTTTAAACTTGACACTTGCTTGTTATATGACATGTCTCAGTGTTGACCATCCGTTCGCAGCACTGCATGTAAGAGAACAGGCAAGTCACGGTGAGCCACGCCTATTGTCCATGTGCTCCATCCACCAATCTCTCCATCCCTGCGCGCCACACGCTCCGTGTTTTGCATAAAATGTGTATCAGTAGGGCAGCGCTCTCCCCTGCACATGCAGAGCGCACATGCAGAGTGGCTTTTACTGAAACACAGAGCCTGCCACGGTTGAATAAGCGCATCAAACTCTCCCTCCGCTCCAGATCCCCGCCAATGAAAACGCACAAAGGCGTGAAGGAGAGAGAGAGAGAGAGAAGAGAGAGAGAGGTAGCAAAAGGGACACCGCGAGAAACAGAGAGTGAGCCAAATCCCACACAGACACAACAGAAGTTGAGAGAAGGGACATCCGGTCACATTTCCTATACTCACCTGCAAACGTGAGTGGAGCGGGTGTTTGTACCAGTGGGTGTGTGTGTGTGTGTGTGTGTGTGTGTGTGTGTCACTGACACTGCTGACTCTACTCTGCTGGAATTCGTTGAGAATCTTTTGAATCTCTGCTGGTGCACCATCACACGCACTCGAGCAGCGGCGCAGTACTCCTGAGCACAGAAAGGCGTCCAGGTATCTTTGAGGAGACCAGCCTGTACAACTCACCTCTGTCAGATCACATCTGAGCACCAGGAGAGACGACGCTCTTCCATTTACCGAGGGACAACTTTTACGCGCATTTGGAGACATTTCGATCACTTCTTCCGATTTTTGTCCCCCGTGAAGCAGGTGCTTTATGCAGCTGTTTGTTGACTTTCTCGCCCGACTTCAAACTACTTTTGCTCCAGTTTAGTGACATTCACGGACGTCTGTCTTGAAGGCTGCTTAAAGAGAACGACATCCTCAAGAGAAATGGATAACAGCTCTGGTGGTGGTAAGCATAACTTTAACATTATCTTGGACAGCAAACACTCCATTATACCGGCACTGCTGATTTAAACATAGGATTCAGTCATGATTAACGAGTCGTTGATTTGGTGTTTTCATTCATGTTGTTGCCATCAGTTAATAGGGGATAAGTATTTAGCTGTGTCTGACTCAACCTAAACCTTAAAAAAACTAAATAATAATAAAAACTAACAGTTTCACTTTTATTGTTATTTGACGGATTGTGTAAAACGATATAAGCTCAAATATGTGCATAATTGACAATTATGTGCAAACTATATGAGTTCTCAAATGCATCAATAGATGTACGAAATATATTTTTCCATGCAAGTGTTTGACTGAGGATATTTTTTTCCTTTTTCAGTTTATGTAAATGTGGCATTTCATGACGTCAACTTGTTTTTCTAAATTCAATAAAAACACAATTACGACTTCATGCAAACTTAAAAAAAAAAAACAGTTGCAACGCTGCGTTCAAACGTCCAAAGGCATCGCCAGGGCTGCAGGTCTACTGACAGAGAACTGCGCCATCTGGTTGTATGGGAGGCTGGCTACTTCCTGCTTCTCTCCATGAAAACAAACTCACGTGGAGCTACAGTACACTGGCTGTCACTGTAATCATAATCTGTCAGAGCCAGAGCTTTAACTGTGCACTTAACCTTTATCAGCTCACGGGGGGGGGAAACAATGAAAGTTTGGCGTAAAGTGCGTGTTTGTTTCTATTTTCAAGGCCATCGCTTTAGTGCCTGCAGCATAAAAGCTGATAACCGCAGGACTCGCCTCCGTTAAAGGCTATGAGGCAGCGCTCTCTCGAGGTCAGCCAAAGGTGCACATGCGGTCTGCTTTCCTCCACTAAGTGACGGTGAATCATTAACAAAGCGACGGTCACGTTCCAGCACAGGTGATGGGCGCAACCGATGCACAGTCATTGTTACTCCAATCTGTGGGCAACACTAAAAACCCTTTCACCGAGTTATGACTTTCTCTTTATGTTGATAAAGTAGGCCAGTGTTGTCACGGAACAAGCAAGGCAGTCAAAAGAGCAATCAGAGATAAAAAAAAAAAAAAAAAAAAAAGGTGTAGTATTAGTCAACCGATATATAGATGAAGACTGCGTGCTGGGATTTTCTGGCAGTGTTTGATGTTCAGAGGATGCTTGGTGTTGTGGTGGGAGAGTTGGCAATGTCCAGCGTTTATTTGATTGTCTATTTATTTATTTTACAGGGAATATAATTGCTTGTTTTCAACTTAAATTCCATAAGTCTGTAACTTGTTCTTCCTCCAACCGATCTAAATCCAAATGAACACCTTGAACTTGTTCCTCTGACGTTTTAATGTTTCAATTAGTTATTGGAATGCACATGAATTAATTATACTTAGGAGGATTAGTGATCGAATCAAAGCTCATAAACATAATAACTTGGCAAAAATATGGCTGCACCGGTGGGCTGTAAGGCTCATAAAGTCTAAATCTAATGAGATTGTGTGTGTGTGTGTGTGTGTGTGTGTGTGTGTGTGTGTGTGTGTGTGTGTGTGTGTGTGTGTGTGTGTGTGTGTGTGTGTGTGTGTGTGTGTGTGTGTGTGTGTGTGTGTGTGTGTGTGTGTGTGTGTGTGTGCGTGCGTGTTGACACAGAGCCCCAATTCCTCCTGCACAGATGATTGGATTGGGTTGGAGGGGTTTCATGCAACTGCAGAATTCCCCCAAAACATTGTTGTAATGATTCCCATGGTAGAGGTGTTTTGGATCAGCTGTAACAGTTTACAGTCCAAAGTTTTAAAAACCAAAACCGTACCTTCATTACATGCATTTTGGAATACGTGTTTGCCAAAATCACTATTTTCATTATCTGTATATCCTTGTGCTCATGTGAAGGGTCAACTGTACTTTGGTGTGGGAGTCAGTTGTATCAAGTTCTTTCTTAACACAAATGTAAACTTTGCTAACTTCAGCCCAGACTTCTAGTCCGGGGGAATGTAACTGAGAGTACAGTCTAGTTGTATGGGAGTGTAAAGACACGGGGTTGCTCCGTTGTATAACTAGATTAAATTGATCTGTCAAATGATGCTCATATTGTATGAGCATCACTGTCCACTGCATTACTTTGTGCTCTGTATGTTCTCACTCACAGATACAGTATGTCCCCTCTCACTCCCCTGGTGGAAGTTTTCTGCAAAGGAATGGAAGACACTGAGTGGTGCACCTGACCTATGTAACAACTGAGCCTGTCCTCCCATACTCTAATATACATACCTAGAATATAATATATTACATTGCAGAAAAGGAGATTTTAAGGAAACGATATGAAGTGTAGCCTATTAAACGGGCTATAATTCACCAAAAAAAAACTGGCTACTTTAATAAAGAGATGAATGCTATATACTGAGGGGATACTTCACCTACTGTTTCTAAACTAGATGCACCGCCTGGCTGACGGTGCAGGTGGTGCTGCTGGTAGTGCACAGTCACACAGTCACGCCGCCCCGCCGCATATAGCATGCTGCTCTATTTCATTCCGCTCTTTTTCTTTTTTTTCTTCTTTTTTTTTTCTTCTTTTTCTTTTCTAAGCCCCTGGTTGGCTGTAGATGCCTGGGCTTCACGTCTTCCCAGTGAACGCTCCGTCAAAAAAAAAAAAAAAAAAAAAAAAAGGTCTCCTCACGTGGCTTTCCTCGCAAAGCCGCGTGCGACGCGTGCGACGCCCTCCTCCCGCCTCCTGCCGCTCCCGCGCTCTCACGGACGCTTCTGCGCTGATGCCGCCTGCGGTGATAGTGAGCTTTGGTCAGTGGGTCAGCGATTCCACGTATTCACTTTCTTTTTTTTTTTTTTTTTTTTTTCCACTCGTCACGTTTTCCCGCCTCATGCCCCTTTTTGTTTGAGCCTTCTAAAAGGATGATAATAATAATAAAAAAAATAGATTCTAAAAACATTTAGAGGCTGCATCTCTACTGTTGAGAAAAATCACACAATCCTGAAGAGGATGTTTTTCAATCCATTTTTGACAGAGCACACAGTGGCAGACATGAGGCAACTTTAGCGACATCGAGCCATAAACCAGGCTGTTTGACTTTATATTTCAAATCCTATCTGGACTATACGCTATAATACAACTCCTCCTGTTAACTGCATGAGAGTGTGTGATGCAGTATCAGAGATATGATGCTGGAGGCGCATGCTCATAACTCTACCAGGTTCCTGTAATATTGACCTTACATAAGCCTGAGTTAATGAAGTCTACTGCAAACACCAAAGTGTTCACAGATTGGCCATGTTTAGTAGCACAGCTCTTTTTATTGGCCATATTCTATAGCACAATAAACACGGCATTGCTCTAAGGGGAGCAAAACCATATGCCATGTTTATAAAGTTTACACCACAAGGGCAAAAAAAACATTATGGTCACCTCAGCTGTAAGCTATATCTGGCTGTCTTTAGATGTCCTGCAAGGTGAGCGTTTTAAAGTATATGAGCTGGAGAGGAGAGGAGAGGAGAGGAGAGGAGAGGAGAGGAGAGGAGAGGAGAGGAGAGGAGAGGAGTCGCTGTGCCTGTGAGGTGCTCACTTCTCACGTTTCTCTGCCTGACTTCAGTTCAAGGCAGATTAGTGTTTGCACGGGATAGGCTAAGCTTAACGTGGGCATTGAATAAGGAGTTCAATACTGTTTGGATTAAATGAAATCATGTAAAACAGCTAGTTGATTGATATCACAAGCTGCCAATACTAAGAATAATAACAGCTTTACTGTTTTATTTCGGATACATAAATGTCTTGCAAAAAAAAATATAGAAAATGACAATATCACGTTTTCCCTAAACCACGATGAGGACAGAGTGCAGATGACAGCTAAAATATTCTTTGACTATAGGTGGCAATAATGCTATGATCACAATAAAACAAATGTATGAAGAAGAAGGGGGTCTGCAATGTTTATCAACATTATATAACTTATATTAACCTTTCGACTATGACACTTGCAGGTTTTATAGTATCCATCAATCACTACCTGAAAGCAGACTGTAAAAGTGATTGCTAATCGGAGTTTACAGCACAGTGGCTCTAGGGGTCATTCATAAACACTTACTATACATGTGAGTCTTCAGGTGGATGTGCAATGTGTTTGGGTGCAGTTTGGGTTGGGCCATGTGTGTCTGCATGTTGGATCAAGAGGAGGTGAGGCTCCTGGTCTGGGTCTGTCTTTTGGCTCTTGCATAAGTCAACAAACCTGCAACACATGCTGGGTGAGGGATTATCGACACATTAGAGCAAAAACAACAAATACCTTCATGTGCAGCAAAGGGCAACACACATTAACACAAGGAAAGGCCTTCTGCACATAGGCATGATTTCCATATACAAGGCTGTATTAGTTGATTAAACCACTGTACCATGGCACGAAATTCGGATGTTGGAATTTATTTGAATATTGGGAATTCCTCAGTTAAATTTGACCCATATTTCTTTAGATTCTTTTTTTTTAATAGATTTCACTTCGTCATTCTGAAGACCTCTCTGCTGGACTTAGTATATCATTACAGCAGTCTAGTCTAGTCCATACAGTTGAGGCTTTTCCTTTGCAAAAACGTGACTCACATTCTCCAACTGCTGGTGGCGCATGAACAGCAGTGGCGTAGACCCGGGGAGCTTCTTCCCAGTCAGCGTGTGTTTTGTAAACACAGATCTGACGACAGATTGTTACGCATTTTCCACACGAGACTGCCGACTCGGTTTGAGCAGTAACCGTGTCAGGAGTCCGTGCATGTGAGGCGGCGGTCAGGTGTGGTGCTGGTTAGATGGCGCTGGGCACGGTGCCAGAGGAGCGAGGCTATTATTGGAGCGGAGGAGGCGGCGGACCCCGCAGACACGTGAGGTCGTGTCTCAGCTCATCCACGGCGCATGACTGGAGGAGAGAGAGAGAGAGAGAGAGAGAGAGAGAGAGAGAGGAGAGAGAGAGAGAAGCGAAACTTCCGAAACAACCACGTTGGAACGACAGTTTATGTACATGGTACCTATGGTGCCTGTATTTGCAAAAAAAAGTAGTGCGTCGTTGGTGCTTCTGATGGAAGCCTGCTTGCTTTGCTGCTGTGCTACCAGATTTTTTTCCGGAAATTGTGAGACATTACATCACATCGCACAATAATTTAACAATAATGCTGCTTTTTATCAATACCTCAATGACATTGTGTGCTTTGATGAGGAACTTGAACTCTTGGCTCAGAGGTCTGATTTTCTCCATTCTTTCCCTTGTCTGCAGGAGTCATCCTGTATGCAGGCTCCTCTGGCAGTTCAAGCCCCAGCCCCGGCAGCCCCTCCAGTGGGTACCAGACACAGTCCCCTTCTTCACACTCCCAGCCCTCATCTCCAGAGGAGGTTACCTTCACAGAGATTGGGGTGTTTAAACAGGGGGCAGCTGGGTGCACTACCTCTTCCACTAAACTGATATTCCAGTTCCCAGAGGTCTACGGTGCCCCCCCAGCGGCAGCCACTCCACAACACACCTATGCACACCCCATCGCAGGAAAGAGGCCATGCGGGTTCACAGGAACTTTCACAAGTAAGTGTTTCCTGATTGTCGATATGAATGGAGATTCGGACCTTGATTGAGGTTTTTGGAGCGTATCTAACTGTCTGTTTACCCTTCCTCAGAGACAGGTGGAATGGTTCTGCTTTGCAAAGTCTGTGGGGACATTGCATCTGGTTTCCACTATGGAGTGCATGCATGTGAGGGTTGCAAGGTAAGCCCCTAAAATAATAATGTGGAGTCATTCATTCTGAGTGTTAGCCTCAGTGCACCAGTTTCATGTGCTTTTCTGTTTTTGTGTTTCAGGGTTTTTTCCGCCGTAGCATCCAGCAGAACATCAACTACAAGATGTGTGTCAAGAATGAGAAATGTCTGATCATGCGCATGAACCGCAACCGGTGCCAGCACTGCCGCTTCAAGAAATGCCTCTCTGTTGGCATGTCAAGAGATGGTGAGACATCCTGACACATTTTTTTATTTTGTTTTTTACAAGAGAGGCCCTTGCGCAGTTCTGCCAGAGTGCCACAGTGCTCTGATTAACCAAAGCAGCATGGGAAATAGGTTGCCCGAGAGAGGCACAGTGCTAATATGTAGGTCTGTGTGAAAAATGTACTGCGGAAAGTCTTTTGAGGTCATCGTGCCAGTAGCTCAGCCTCTCACTTTATCAGCCGACCTGCACCTGTCTTGCTCTTCTACTGTGTCACTCACTGCACTGCCAAAGATTACCATCTGGCCTTGTCTCCCTCTCTTAAGTTTCTAAGTGTCTTTGTCTTGCCCTTTGCAGCATCCTCCCAGAATACTCTTTCCTCCTATGCTCTTGCTCAGTACAACCCCTCCTCATCCACATACCCACCATGTTCCCTCAGCTCTCTTGCGTCTCCCTCTCAGACAATGATTTATGAGAAGAGGAGCCTTGAAGTCCCCGAAGCTATCTATCATTTGAAAAACTGCAGCAAACACAGGAATTATTTTAGGAAATTGGAACAGGGTCAACATGATTACCTTGTGTATGCCCATAGAACATCTTACCGCAATTAATGAAGGATAGGGCAACAATTCAGCAAGGGATGCAGAAAACCGTCAGTCGTTGTGACAGACTTTACCAGGCGTGATGCTCACATCGCCTAGTTTTAGTTCTGATAGCTGAACACTGATTGATCGCGTATCATCACAGATTAAGAAAACAGCTGGGCTGACCTAGAAAAACAATACAGAATTTGGCCTTTAGTGAACTCCTACATCATGACCTACTTGGTGTAGTTTGCCTGCCTTCTTCTTCTCAGTATGGTTCCTGCTTATCTCCACCCTCCAGCACACTGCATCGCCTATTCTAGGAAATAGGTTTGTGTTATTTCTGCATGGGCTTTAAACTTTTTGGGCAGAGAAAATAGGGTGGCAATATACGACTCAGTAAGAGTACAAAGAGTCAGGTCGACCCTTTTAGGGGAGATTTTCGAAAGCGCTAAGGACCACAACCTAGAAACCCCTTTTTACTCTGTTTCAATTGTTACGAAAACAGGAAAACCGCAGGCAACTGCCTGCAGCCCACAATAAATAGTACACCCTCATTTTACACCAGGCAGCTGTGCGACTTTGGCTCTGCATAATATTCACATTAATAAGTCCATTGGCATGATGGCATACTTTTCTTACGTTTCGTCTTTTAACCACGATGAAAGGGATTGATCTCACGCCACCTTATTGGCCCTATCCTCATCAAAGGATCCTGCTACCAATGAATAGATTACCGTATCTTTGATAAACATAGCAAACTATCTACTGTGCATATTACTGGGTCAGGTAAATCCCCCTCACTTTAACCAACACTGCGGCTTTGTGTTTTTATATAAATTGCTTATGTTTAAGGTATGAGAATAACCTAGAATTGCCTACAAAAATTATTGCTGCAATACACATTTTCTGCTATGCATTCAAAAAAAAGATTAAAATATGCTATTCATGCAAAAGTCTTTGAAGCTCTACCAGCGCAACTTTTCTGCCTTATCTAACTCCCTCTTGCACACACACACACACACACACACACACACACACACACACAGACTCATGCTCTCATTTCCCATTCGTCACCATCTCTCATGTCAATCCTCTTTATGTTCTCACTACTGTCTTTGCAACTCCTTTTAAGCCCACCTCTCTCATCCTTCTCCCCTCTTACATACTCAGTGCTGGTGACATCACGCTCACTTTGCCCCACTGCCCTACTTACAAATGGAGGGAGGGAGCGGGAGAGGAAGGAGACGGATGGATAGGGGAGAGGATGAGGCAGATGGTAGCAGGGGGTCTATAAATAGCCTCTCCAGCTGATAGTTACTGTGGGAAGGGGAAGGGGGATGGGGATACGGGTGAAGAGAGGGAAGTTTCATCTCAAACTTCCATGATTCTCCTTGAAATCACTTTCATGTTGATATGTATGCTTATGTATAAAAAGGTGTAATAGGTCATGTTTCACCATGCTTAACTCAATTTCTGGCAGGCATTATTAACAGTAACCGTCCTGTCTTCTCTTAATGGCAACACTGTATGATAGGATGCACCTGCCTTTGGATCTCTTGGGTGTCATTTCAGTGCTTGCATCTTTATCATTTTAAGTCATTTCAGAAAGAATTTTAAGCAAAAAAACTAAACTCTGAAAACATAAAGAACAAAACTTATCCAGTGTAAGTGTCCATGATGTCACAATGACTGAAAACTGATCTGTCTTGTGTCTTGTGTCTTCTGTAGCTGTGCGTTTTGGCCGCATCCCCAAGAGAGAGAAGCAGCGACTTCTGGATGAGATGCAGAGCTACATGAACAGCCTAAATGAATCGGAAATGGACTCGCCTTCAGTGGGGGAAAATCCAAGCAGCACAGAGGAAGGCGACTCGAAAGAGGCCATTGGGGCTATCTCAAGAGCTTACTGCGATATCTTCACCAGCCGCAACAGCCAAGAGAGAGCAGCCATGACGGCTAACATCGCTTCCAACAATAACACATCTCCCTTTTCTCAGGATGCCAGTTTTACCCAAGTCTCCGCTCACCCCACCTCCGCCCAGAATTATCAGTCTTGCCCTGTTGCGTCTGCTACTCCATGCCCAGTTGCCCCTAATGACAACCAACCTACATTCCTCAATGTGGACAACGATCGCTACACCTACTTAGTGTCAACAAATCAGAATCATGATCAGTCTAACAGTATAACCTCTCAAAAAGGCAGCTCTGCCGATCATAACACTTTTTGCAATGCAGGAAGTACCCAAAATCAGCCCACCTGCCCATGGAAATTAGCACCAGGAGCTAAAGTGCTGGTAAGTGCAGGAAGCATACTAAAGCAGATCAAGACTTTGGTGTATATCTTGTCTGACAAACAGCTTATGACTCTTTCTTTGTTCTTCTGTCTTTCTCTAAGGCCTGTCCTCTCAATGCGTGGCCTGTATCAGGGGCAGAGCGCACGAGTCAGGAGATATGGGAATCCTTCTCGCAGTGTTTCACTCCTGCTGTCAAGGAGGTGGTAGAGTTTGCCAAGGGCATCCCAGGATTTCAGGAGCTTTGCCAACAAGACCAGGTCATGCTGCTCAAATCGGGCACCTTCCAGGTAATGACATACATTTTAGATGAGCTTCTTAAAATATGTGGCTCTTTCTTTGTCATTCCAAATGTATTTTTGGTTTTAGTATTTGTCTCAAACTCATCTTTTTGCTCCTGTTTTTTCCCTGTTTCGTGTGCGTTTAGGTTCTGATGGTTAGGTTCTGCACCTTGTTCAATGCTGAGGCGCATACAGTGACTTTCCTGAACGGCCAAACTTACCCCCTGTCCACGCTGCGGGCCTTGGGCATGGGCTCTCTGCTGGACGCAATGTTTGACTTCAGTGAGAAGCTGAGTTCCTTGGGGCTAGAGCCTGATGAAATGGCTCTCTTTATGGCTGTGGTGCTGGTCTCTGCAGGTGAGAGGTGCACTATTTACCTAATGAGTTGGAAAATAGTGACAAAAGCTGCAGAGCAGTGACATTTGTTAATAAACCAATAATGTAGTAACTGTGTCTGTCAACCACTCACACTGGCATCCCTCTGTGCTCCAAAGATCGTTCTGGCATCACAGACATGCAGGCCGTGGAGCAGCTACAGGAAGGTCTGATCCGTGCCCTGCGGTCACTGATCACTCGCCGCCGCCCAGATGACACCAGTCTCTTCCCAAAACTCCTCCTGCGCCTGCCCGACCTGCGCACCCTGAACAGTCTGCACTCCGACAAACTGTTGGCCTTTCGCATCGACCCTTGAGCAGGCCTTAGTTCTTGGAGCACACAGCCACAAACTGTTTTACAGATAAATACACACACACACACACACACACACACACACACACACACACACACACACACACACACACACACACACACACACACACACACACACACACACACACACACACACACACACACACACAGATGTTATCTTCCAATGACAGGACTTCCGTGAACATTGAGTAAAAAAGGAATTGTGCAATCTGAGGAGTGGTTTTCAAAAGGATAAATGAGTGCAGTAGTCAACATATTTTTGAATCACTATTGATCTTCATGCTATGTTTTGGGACAAATAAAAATACAAACTCACGTATTCACATAAACCTCAACACCTTTTGAGAGACATTGTTCCATAAAGAATAAAATAATGGTCATGTAGATTTAGAATTACCCTTTTGTGCACTTGCTCATTATATCCAGTCTACTTAAGAATATCGACAGGCAGCAGCTTAAAGACAGTTATTATTGTGGACCATTAGAGATGATTGACAACGTCTGTGTTTCAGAGAAAGGGAACCTGTATATAATACATAGAAAAATCTGAAATGTTAAGGTAATTATGGATCACTGTTTCACAAACATAACATCTGTATGAGTACTGGAATGAGACCACTATTTCACACAATATGATGCATTCTTTCTCTTAATATTTTTGACTGATCTTCCAGAAAAAAATATATGCCAAGTCAATGGCATTTTATTTTATCTCTCAAAAACATTGTCTATGTCATTATGTTGTAAGACAGCTGGACTGATTGAGACGCCTAATGCATGTTGGGTTTTGTAGTTCCTTTGTTTATTTTCATTGCTGTAAATAGTATGTTACCTAATGTTTATGTATCATTGACTGAATTGATGAGATGGATCGGACAGATGAGTTCGGTGTCAAGAAGAACGTACGGTCCTTCCTGCAATTGGTGGGGGTTTGGCTATGCCAAGGGGGCTTTGCAAAGGCGAATATGTAGTAGGGATTCTCAGACGGCTTAGACGCAATTCCTGCTATCAGATGATGTAACCAACCAGCATAATCCCTGAATTCACCAGCACTCACTCCACATGCACCCTTCCTCTGCCCCAAATGTTTGTCATACAAACACAAGAGATATTTTTGGGTGAGAGATCTTATTTGATTGGTCTTCTCACTGTTTGCTTGTTTGATTGTGGCTGATTGAGCACATCTTGTACATTTTGTAAATCTTTATTCCTAAATAGAAATTATAAAATGATATAAAGTTTGAATTATGTATTACTCCGCTTGTGTGTCACTCTTTTGTGTCCATTCAGAATAAATGCAGTAATGAAGATAAAGTCAGGACCAGTAGTTGAAAGTCACCAAGTACATATACTCATGTATTGTACCTAAGTACAATATTGAGGTACCTGCTGCTGTTATGCTACTTGGTACCTCTTCACTACATTTTAGAGGGAAATATTGTACTTTTTACTCCACTACATGTATTTGGCAGCAATAGTTACTAGTTAATTTGCAGATTAAGATTTCATATGAAAAAAAACACATGAGGACCTTATGAAATATTATACATAGTTAAGATTTAAGATTAAACCACTGATACTTAATCTTGTGAACCTCTTACATCCGTTGTGGCAACTTATAATGACATGCAGTAGGCTGTATAAGAAACGATTTATCCTACTGCAACTAAAAGTGTGCACTAACACATCTCAATAAAGTCAGACGCACATTTTCATTATCAGGGTGTGTTTGCTGTGAGAGATGTTATTTCCTTCAAAGCTAAAAATCTAGGTCAGACAGAGCACCGCAACATAGTTCATTATCACTATAGCATGTTGTGCACATTACAGTAGAGTATGTGTGTCGATTAAAAAAAGTTTTCAGGAACCACTTAGGCTACTTCAAATAACGGACTATGCTATTTGAATTAATCAAACAAAACCTTAAGAGTGGACTGGAATGTTTTGACACATGGAACTACTTTCTCTCGCCCCTGGAGATCAGAAAGCGAAGCAGTGACGCCACCTTGTGGTGAATGAATGAATGGATCCCGGATCCCGGATGTGGACAGTCTGTTTGCTACCATAGCCTATCATACACACCATCACTTAAATTATGTTATGTTTTGTACGTCGTGTAAATAACATGGGACTGCCGTCAAATGGCGCGGTAAGATATCATTTTACAGAAGTGGAAACCACGTGGTAGGATAGTGACGCACGTCACAGCTTACTATCTTACCATAACGTTTGCAGCGGGTTAGCTTGTAGGCTAGTGTTAGCTTTATACGTGTTTTAAGTAAACAAAACGGAATTGTCACATGCCAGACTTATCCGCCATTGATGAAGGTAACTGGTGACTGACGTGGTCAACTTCACTTTGTTGAGCGGCGTTAGTCAACTAACTTGTGAGATTCCTCAAAGTAAAAGCGTATTAACCAAGTTATCTACGGGTTAACGAGGCTGATTACTAGCTACCTCTCTCCGTGGAGGCGTTAACGCTCTGCTCTCTGCACTTCTTCTTCACCTTGTATCTCCACAGGTGCTGAGACATAGAGGGAAGAGATTTGAAAACGCACCAGGACCTCAGCTTTGAGCTCACGGGTGCCGTCTATCACACCATGTTGGTGACAGCATATCTTGCCATCATCTTCCTGCTTGCCCTGTGTGTTGGCCTGGAGCTCACAGCACGCCGCCTCACCCCCCCTCAGGCGACTCCTACTGCTGTGGCCAACCCGGTTTTCCGTCGCTTCCAGAGTGTATTCCTTCGGGCGTACCTGTTGGCTTTGTGGGCAGACTGGCTCCAGGGTCCTTACCTCTACAAACTCTACCGACACTACAGCTTCCTGGAATCCCAAATAGCCATCTTGTATGTGTGTGGCCTGGCCTCCTGTGTTCTGTTTGCTCCCTTTTCAGGCTGGCTCCCTCAAGTCTTGGGTCGCAGACAGACATGTCTTCTCTTCTGCGTGTCCTACTCTGCTTGTTGTCTCACCAAGCTGTCCACAGACTACTTTGTTTTGATTCTGGGTCGGATCCTGGGCGGTCTGTCCACATCCCTGCTCACCACCACATTTGAATCCTGGTACGTGCACCGGCATGTTGACATCCACGATTTTCCCAAAGAGTGGATCCCAAGCACCTTCACCAAAGCTGCCACCTGGAATCATGGGCTTGCTGTGGGAGCAGGGCTGGTGGCTAACCTGCTGGCTGAGTGGCTCCACCTGGGGCCAGTGGCCCCTTTTCTCCTTGCTGTGCCCTGCTTGGCGGGCTGTGGCTGGGTGGTGCTAACGGACTGGGGCAAGGAAGAGGCTGAAAACGGTCCTGGAGGGGTCGAACAAAAACTGCCCCTCAGCACTCCAAATGGGGGTGTGACCCGTTTGTCTGCGAGGGCCCGTTTCTCACGCAGCTGCCATGATGGGTTGCGCTGCCTGCTGTCAGACAGGAGAGTCATGCTCTTAGGTGGAGTGCAGGCTCTGTTTGAGAGTGTCCTTTACATTTTTGTTTTCCTGTGGACCCCGGTACTGGACCCTCATGGCCCTCCTTTGGGAATAGTGTTCTCATGCTTGATGGCTGCCAGCATGGCCGGCTCATTGCTGTACCGCCTAGCCACCTCCACGCGCTATTGTCTACAGCCGGGCCATGTTCTCTGCCTGGCTGTGCTGATGGCCTTCTTCTCCTTCTTCATGCTGACCTTCTCCACTGCCCCAGGCCAGCCTAGACCTCATGAATCCTTCCTGGCCTTCCTGCTGCTGGAGCTGGCCTGTGGGCTCTATTTCCCTGCTGTCAGCTTTCTCCAGGGCAGGGTGATCCCAGAGGAGAAGCGGGCTGGTGTACTGGCCTGGTTCAGACTGCCTCTGCACCTGCTGGCCTGCTTAGGGCTGCTGGCGCTTCATGGGGAGATATCAGGAACAGGTGGCGGGGAGGAGGGGAGCGGCACCAGACACATGTTTGGAGGCTGTGCAGTTATGATGCTGGCGGCTTTGATGGCTGTGGTCAGTCTGTTTACTCTGGGCAGAAATGACACAGACCTGAGACTGGAGGGAACTAGAGGGGAGGGGGAGATGGACTGAGGAGATGGACCACATATTCATTTATGCTTGACTGATTTCGAATGTAACGTGCCTGTTTTGTGTGGCTAAAAGTAGAGACTTGACATGTTCCAATGATCATAAGTCTATAGTTTGCCAAATACATAATTGAAGTAAATCAAAGTCCAAATCGGGGGTTTTGTTCGATAAAAATTTAGATTAAGTTTATTTTATTTTTATATGTTACCTAGTTGCTTATTTGTTGATGCTGTATTTTTAAGGAGAGACTTTACTAATCCTGTCTGCGTTGGGCTGCTTTGGGAACTTAACCATATCAACCTTCATTTGTCAAGTAAACGGCTGGAATGTCCAAAACTCCTGTATCAAACCATTCCAGATAACACAGTATTGCCTCATTGTCTACATTGTGGGGGGGGGAGTTTTTTGTCACAATATTATTAATTTCACTTGTCAGTGTTGCCATGAAGATCAGTAATAAAGTCGTATCATCGTATGTTTAAAATCAAACATAAAAATAGTTTACAGAGAGCTCAACAAATATAAAGAAAATAAGGTCACATCTAGCATGTAGACCAGTATGTGAACACCAGCTCTTGCAATACTTCTGTTTGTTTTCTTTTATTGCGTCTGTTTATTTCTTTGAAAAGACAAATCTACAGTTTGTTGGTTTTACTGTGAATGCTTCCTCTGCATCATCTTTGGGATATTTTCTCACATTATCTATGATCTTTACACTTTTAAATAAAAGCGTATATATTGTACAGAATTCATATTTATTTGTTGGGTATTACTGGAATTTCAATTTGCATCATATTGATGTTTTATAATATGTATTCAGTAGTAGTGTCAGTTTGGGTTTCCAAATAATCCAAAATAGTGCAAAATCAAATATTTTAATGTATCTATTTTTTTAAATAGAAAATGTGTTCCCAGTAATTGTCGCTCAAGCAGATCGAAGCTACATTTTTATTTGAATCAAAATGAACAAAAACTTTGAGCATTAAGGTATTGTTCCGCACCAATCATTTTATAGAAAAATAGGAAGATATAATAATTAACAATTATTTGTAGGTTAAAGCTGTAAATAGTTCAAGTGTAGTGAAAAAAAGCCACTTGTGTTTTAAGTAATGAAATGAAAGAGTCCTATTTACGTTCACCAAATACATTTTTTGAGAAACGTTTATATCATTGTATCTTAGGTTTTGCTGCAGACCATATTTCCGGATTTCTCTGGACTTTTCGACTCATAACGGCCTATGCGGGGATCCATCCTCCCCATTTTGCCTGCAGCTGTGGTACAGTCCCAGCTTTTCTCTATGGCACAGCATCACCTGGATGCTGCTAGAACATCCTCCGTGGGTGAGGGAGGGGTATCTGCACGAGTCTTAACTGCGTTGTTTTGGGATTACATCACAAAATCGTCAGATGCTGTCCAGTCTGAGCAGGCAAGAAGAGTACTATCAATCTGACGTCCTTCCTCACAGCTTTCAGTCCTTCAGCTAAACTCTGCAAGAACCACATTAAGAAAGGAGACAACAGAGACCCATTGACTGGCTGGCTTACAGAACAAGACAGACAACCATCATGACACAGGGCAAGGTATGAATTTGCTTTAATTTATTTCAGTTAATGTTTCCCTCTTTCCTCTATTTAAGACAATCTAAAAAGATTTAGATTTTCTAAATGGGTCCTAGATCATTACATAAGAGTGAGCTGATGTGCGTGTCTCCACTCCATCCCTTTAGTCTCACCATTGTGAAATGCGTAATGGAGGCTTTTCAGTTGTTATTACCAGCAGATTAAGTTATTTTAATAAATAACTAACTTGGGTAGTAGATTTGTATTACTGGTTTTTGTATCCTGCGGTATAGTAGCATTTCTAAGCACAGAATAATAGCTGTATTTTGTATTCGCGCTAAATTTATTTATTGTGGTGTTTCGTTCGATGCTAATAAGCATTTGAAAGTTACCTGAGTTTATATGAATGAAATGCGTCACAGTCTGTTTTACCATGTACGCACCATGACAACCCAGTCCTCTCTGTAGCTCTAATGTTAAACTGTCTTCGAGTCAGTTTGTGTCGTATATTTTGCCACCCAAAACAATAAAACAGTGTTGAGTGGTTATAAGCGAAATTCTGGCTTGAATAGTTAATAAATAATTAATGAGAATCGGATATTCTCTGTGACCTGAATGCTAATAGCCTAACGTCACCTGATAGTCACAAACCAGGGTTCATGGAGTATTATTTTCTAATTCCTTGCATTAATTCCTCATTATCATAGTTAGATTATGGAACAAGCTTTCATTTTTTTGGTGCGCGTAATTGCATCGCATGTGCTCATCCAATGCGACAATAACACAGTCAACGCGTTAACTGCGTTGAGGCAGCGTCGGCTTTCCAAGAACGACTTTCAGGAATCAGAATGCATTTATGAGCACGAGCAGGCCCTTGAAATAAGACCATACCCCTCAACTGACATTGTTCATCATACAACCTGAACAATGGCAAATAAATGACCCTTACTGTTCCCTGCCACTGTGTGACAAATAGGATCTGTGTCAACCTATCAATTAAAACTCTTTTAAAAGGCTATGGTAGCAGGTATGAACACTGTGAATGGTTAACGTTTCCATTTGTTGGAGTTGGCTATATTTATACATGAACCAGTTGGTATGTCGAAATGTAAATTAAAAGCAGTTGATATCAGTTGGATGGTAAGGTTATCACTGCTATCAGCATATTTTTCAGTTGAAGTTGCAGAGATACACACTGAAACTGTTTAAATATCAGTTGAAGTGTAAGTACTGAAAGTGAGTAACTGTAGTGTCTGTAAAATGTGATGGCAGTACAAGTTTAGGTGATTATAATGCAATACAACACTGTACAACAGCATCTGCAAATCCGTCATGACCATTCATCTTGATAGCCTACTTTTTTCATTTTCTAATATTAAAAAAGCTCCTGCAATATGACTCACTTGTAATCATCCTGAATAATATGCTTTACACAGTGTGATTATTTGCACCATAACTGTTACAATGTAATACTTTAAGTGAGTATGCGTTATATCACACTAATTAACAAATGCCTTTGCTGAAACTCTAGGTAACAGTGCCTAAAGCATATAACTCTGGTAGTATCTGAAACATTTCACCGTTTTTTAATCTTTTTCCTTTTAAATTTTGATTAACTCTCACGTTAAATGTGTAAAAGACCTTTAATCCAAAAGAAAACAACTTATTCATCTTTTGTGCTTCTGTGTCAGCTGTCACTTGCAAGCAAGGCCACCAACGGCTCCTCCAGTGTAGAAGCTTTAGTGTCACCAACTCCTCCCAGCTATGAGGAAGCCACTGCAGGTATGGAAACACCTATATCCTCCTATATTCAATCATAAAGTTAGTGTGTGATTATCTTCAACAAATACATTTGGTAATGTTTTTCTTTACAGAAGTATATGTTGGCTGTTATGCATATACATCTTAACCACCAAAAAAGTCTTAAATAAATGTGTTTTTTAGGCACCAGTGCTCCTTTCTACAATGATGTTGAGATGCTCACAGAGTGCAACTGGGATGATCGCAACATCAGGAGGGTGTTCATCCGTAAGGTATGAAAAAGCTTCATTGATTATACTATTAGCTCTGTTGTGAATACTGTGCATCACTGATAATTTACCTCAAATGAATATTGTTAAACTTTAAAGGCTTGCTCAGCATATACCAGTACATGTACAATTGTGCAATATTTTTTCATTGATTTCTTTTAGGTGTACGCCATCTTGATGATCCAGCTTTTGGTGACTCTTGCGATTGTTGCTATTTTCACATTCTGGTGAGTGAAAGACCAATCTATTTCAATTGTCTCTCATGTGTAACAATATTTAGAAAGAAATTCTGGGTAGTGATCTTACTTAAGACTGTTTTCCTTTTAGTGATCCAGTGAAAGAATACATTCAAACCAACCCTGGCTGGTACTGGGCCTCTTAGTAAGTAACAGTGTTTGATCAGTCTCAACCCATAATACACAGTTACACTGTACATTTTTGGTTCATGTCACTTCCTTCGATCTAAATTTCTTACTTTTTTTCCTGTTGTTTACCAGTGCTGTGTTCTTTGTCACATATCTGACACTTTCTTGCTGCTCGGCACCACGGTAAGTTAAAACTTCTAAAAATGAAATGCACATCATCAACAAAACCAAATCAAAACAGTGCTGTGATTCCAAACCTTTCTGTACTCTCTCCTACAGGAGACAGTTTCCATGGAATCTGATTCTGCTTGGCATCTTTGTAAGTACAAGGCAAATATTACATGTTTTTCTTTATAGACTGAATTTAGTGTTTCTTATTAGCAGTGTTTTCAAAACAAATCAAACATTCATAAATTAACAATATGTATTACTATGTAACTTTCACTCAACAAATGATTAAAGGGATATTAGAAAATGCCTTCATTTTTGCATGACTATTATATGTTCTGTTGCAGACCCTCTCGCTGTCCTACATGACAGGGATGTTGTCCAGGTACCCTTTTATGTTTGCTCACAGTTTTGTGTCATTGTCTTGTGTTATTTTGTATCCTATCTTTCTGCTTCTGATGCTATCCCTAGCTAGTATGATGGCATTTGCATCTAGAAAATAAGGCAGCAATGTATTCTTTTTACAATATGTGAGCTTGTATGTGTAGCCAGTGATGTAGGCCTATATAAAACTGTGTTGTATATTCTGTTTATTTTATTTCTTGAAACATTTTCAGTAAGTTGTGTTTGCGTGTTTCTTGTTTGAATAGCTTCTATAACACCAAGTCAGTGGTGATGTGTCTGGGCATCACAGCAGCAGTCTGTCTCCTGGTCACAGTCTTCAGCTTCCAAACTAAGGTGAGAAAAAAACCAATGTTCCTTCATTATACTTCACATACTTTTTGATATACTGTATGCAAAATAGAAAGCGAAAATCATTCACATGTCAGCTTTTCACGCTGTTTGATTAACATAGGTTTGATTTTATGTTTTTTCTCCATCTAGTTTGATGTGACATCTTACCAAGGCGTGCTCTTCGTCTTCTGCATGGTCATGTTCATGTCTGGACTGGTGCTGGCACTCGTCCTTCCCTTTCAATATGTAAGTATTAGGCATCAAATTAGGCATGTAAGACTGGAATGTGGAGGATTTTCAGGATATAGTTCCATCAAATGCAGATGTAAATTTAAAGTCCGACAAACATTTAAAACACTGGCATTGCCTCTAATCAAGTAATTTTTGCCATTTAGGTACCCTGGTTGGATGCCACCTACGCTGTCCTAGGAGCCATACTGTTTACAATGGTAAGGGCACACACACTGTCAAGCCATTGCTGATAGTCAACAATGCATGATCATTTCTATAAATCAACAGAAAGATGTCTTACTTGCTGTTTTATGTTCTGTTTCAGTTTTTGGCATTTGACACCCAGCTCCTCATGGGGAACAAGCGTTACACCATGAGTCCAGAAGAGTACGTCTATGCCTCTCTCAACATCTACCTAGATATCATCTACATCTTCTCCTTCTTCCTCCAAATCTTTGGAACAAAACAAGAGTAAAGCCCACCTTTCTTACCTGTAAAGGATGGGAATCTAGGCAGACATGATTTTAATGACAATGCTTCCAATTTTAACAGCTTTATTTTTTGCCTGATACTGATGAGGCCACAGATTCTTTGTGAATCTCTTGTCCGGCTATACATGTACATAGATGAATGTCAGTGTTCACACCCAAAATGTCTACTACCTTTCCCTCCTCTCTAGCATGTTGTGAACCCACACCTCATTATAAGGTTAGCTTACTAGCTTTACCAGCAAGAATCAATCGGTGATCTTACTCCATTTAACGTAGATAAAACAAACTGTGAGAGTTCATCTGAAGTTGATTGGGTGTCTTTATGTCCATTCCTGCCTAGATATCACACATGTCCTGCAAAAAATAGATTTCAATGCTCTTTGAGAGGTATGTGATCTATAATACATTATGCATGACTCTAAAAAAGCTCTAACTATGCGAATTGTAGTCATCACATCATTGGGCTATTTTTTGTAGATGGTGATTTAATGACTGAAAGCACAAATGTGATTATAAAAAAAAAAAAAAAAAATGTGTTTTCAAGCATATCCAATGTTGTCTCAATACTGTGAATTAAAAGAAACCCCATGCTGTTTTGGGGGGATAGGTGACATGTTGTTTTTTTTAGCTTTTGAATGACAATTTAGAAATATTATTCATTGAATTTGGGATATTGTTACTCATCTCTACCTTGATTTGCTATATTGTCTATGTGTTGGTTTTACTCCATTTAACTCGGAGGCTGTCATTCAATGCACTCCCAGTGTTGTTTTCTAAATATGTGTGTTTGAAACCTGAAATGATGTGAATGAACAATGTGAGAACCATTTTTTTTTTTCATGAAAGACATTTAGTTTGGGCAAAGATTGATTGTTCGCATTATAGTTTTCAGTCTTGATATTATTTAAACTTAAACTTATTTGTTCTGAAGTGGTTTCACATGATAATCAAATATAAAGATGACAGTGCCATACATTCATGAATTTACTGTAACTTTTGATAAGGCCTACTTTTGTGGAAGGGCTTGAAAGCATGACATTTGAAGTTTATTTTTTTATGACAGAATGATATATTTCAGAAAGTCTGTGATATAAAATGGTGAGTTTGAAGCTTGTTATGAATTCATAAGTTGTCTAAAGTGGCCTTGGACTACCTTTGTGTGATGATATTGATGCAGTATATTGTTTTTAGAGAACCCTGCATTTAACTGACAAATTGGTGTAACTGTATTAATTTATTAAAGGGTGAATGTGTCTGATTAGACTCACTGAGTGTCTCTGATTTATTAAATAACAATATGCCCTAACACTTTCTACATTGTTTTAGTAGCAGTACTTTTAATGTGTTAAGAAAAAAAATATTATGCCACTTTTCATAGGACAAAATGGAGTTTAACTTCACTTTTAAAATTTCAACTCAAACATTGTGTTATGAAGGTGTCTTGGGTTTCTCCCTAAATATTATGAATATTCTCCTGTAATCACCTGCTAAGGACCATGGCTATGGGTAAAGGTGATGTAGTAAGATAAGATAAGATAAGATAAGATAAGATAATGCTTTATTAGTGCTGCTTGGGCAGGGAGTAGCCGGTCTTAATCCTGAACAGGGTATCTTCCTGAGTTACATGTATGTTGTCTGGCAATTCAATTAGTTACAGCGGGAAATAAATACTCAAAACCTTGAAAAGGCCTCCTTATGAATGCTTAAGCCATCTGAGAACACACTTTGTGGCTGTATGTGTTTGGTATAATTGCTTCATTGAAATTAATATTTCAAAAAATAATAATCAGATGAGACGAGATTGACTATTCCTCTACACGCAATTACATGTGTTCAAAAGTCAACGCCGGCATGTGTGACGTGATATTAAATGGTCTACTCTGGTTTCCAAGCAACCAGTAGAAGACGGCGACACTCGGATTTACGGCATCCAGTCAACCAATCAGAATGGGCGATGGTAGAGCGTCCTGTTCAGCCATGTTGTGGTTTTGAATGAGGAAGAAGCGGGAGATAATATTCTACAACGAGTTTATATGGTTTTTAAAGTCACGTTAGGGATATAGAAATGAGTTAGGCTGGGACCCAAAATGATAACCGTTTCCCCGAACGCGTTGGTTGCGGCTTGTCGCCTTCCTGCTGGAATCTAAACACACTTCCATAGATTAGCCGCGCCGTAGCAACGTTAGCTAGCGAGGCGGTTAGCATAGTGTGCTAGCTAGGAAACTAGCTAATTCCCAACTGATTGGCTAACGGTTAGCTCGTTTCCTGGGGATTCGTGAAATGATAATGTTGAGGAGTGTTAGTGTTTGAACCTACCTTCACCGGATGAAGCGCTTTGGCTTCGTTAGGTTTGACTGTACTGTCAGGTAGACTTGAAGGAGCTAACGCGATTTATCTTCACACCAGCGGCGTTATCTCTGAAACTTTTGAGCCATGTTGAATAAAATCTACGAATGGATAGAAACCAGCTTTGCCAATCTTCGCAATGGTGAGCCAGCTGTGGAGGACTCAGGTGAGCCCCGGACACCGGCAGAGGTCCCACTACGGAGGAAAAGACCAATTGAATGGTATGAGCTGTGTAACCAGCCCCGCTGTGTTTAAAAGGACCGACCGCTATTTGATCTAAAATGTGTTTAAGTCAGTTAAACGTTTCTCTAAAACATTCATTTTGCGGCTACTTTCAGTTTGTTGACATGGATGCAGTGTGTTTAACTGTAAAGTGTCTTTCTGTTTTTTCCCCCCTAAGTTTGGAAGACGACCATAACATCGAACAAGATGGCTCAGTCATAAAGAAATCACGAATGGGTAATTATTAACTAACTTTATGACATATTAGTAGTGGAGCGCAAGGTAGTTCTCCAATCAGAAGGTCGGTGGTTCGATACCCGGCTTCAGCAGTCGATGTGTCCTTGGGCAAGACACTTAACCCTGAGTTGTTGGTGTGGACTGGATGTTGCATGAATGTTAGTTAGAGTCTGATGGTGGCACCTTGCATGGTAGCCTGTCATCAGTGTGTGAATGGGTGAATGATATGCAATATACTACTGATTGTAAGTCACTTTGGATAAAAGCGTCTGCTAAATGACTGACTGACTGTAATGTAATATTATGGTGTGAGTGTATGTAGCGTTAAAGTTAAATCTGTGTTGTCCTACTAACAATCTGGTTTCTATTTCTGTAGGAGATCTTATTGACACAGTCAAGATCGCAGCTGAAGGGGTTAAGAGTCACAGCTCCAGTGTGGCGACATGGATGAGAAACAACGTGAGCCCTACCTTGAGCAATATACTGCCTGCCTTTCCCGGTCCTCCACCTGGAGAACCCGAGCCACAGCCCTCAACATCAGCAGCAGCAGTCTGGGCTGGGATGCCGGTAAAGAATCAATGTTTTGGCCTGACTGTAGAGATGTCAAAACATGTTTGGCCTTGGTTTAAACATCTCGTATATGTGTTTGGTTTAAGATTGTTGAAAGGAACTGTCTGGATGAGACCTTCGCTGCTCCCTCGACAACTTTGGAGTGGAAATCATTCAAATCGGGTAAAATTTTCACTTAAAGTGCTTGAAAGCTTTTGCATTAAGGTAGCTAAAGATTGTGCACACTTTAAGCTCTTTGCAAGAAATACATTTTTCTACTGTTTGTTTATTTACTCTAGAATGGTTTCGCAATGAGAAGAACAGTATTGGATCAAAAGTCTGTAGGCGACAAGTGTGCATGAGTTCAACACATCGTGAAATGCCAAAAACAAATGGGCATTCAGTCAATCTGCCGCCATCCGTCACCCCAAAATTGCAACCATCTCCTCGGCTAGGCAGGCCCCTAAACCTCCGACCGTATGGAACACCAAGGTATTCATTGTGTCTTGTCTTTCCCATTTCAATAGTTGCCTTTTGTTAGATGATGTGTCATTATACTGTGTAAACTGTTGTCAATTGATGATGTTTTGATTAAATCACTGTCATTTTGTGTCTGCAGTTTTAGTGGCGTGGCAAGCAGCTCCTGCACTAGCATGTATGAAAAGACATTTCCCATCAAAGTGGTGCAGAGCCCAACACACAGCTCCTCATCCGGGCGCATGCACAATGCCAGGCCCCACTGCACAGCACAGCAGGTCAGACACCAGGACAAATTGAATTCCTGCTAACTCAGTTGTTGCATTTCTTCATTTGTTTTATGGTTTTCCTCTTTGTTTGCTCAGTCTGTTTGTGAAGAGGAGAAGGAGGTCTACAGGCAGCTTCTGACCATGGTCTCTGGTGGTCAGTCATCTTTCCTTCACAACGGCAGCTCACACGGCATTGTGAGGTCACACAGAGATTTGTGAGTATTCATACAAATACAGTAGACTTTAACAATGCCAAACCCTCAATGAAATATGCAAAGGAATACAAAGTGAGAGGGGGATGACTGCATTCTTCGTATGCAGTCACAGGCCAGTGGGTGGCTCCAAAAGCATAAGCATAACATCAACAGTGGTGTTTTATCCAAAACTCTAGTTCTTGTGGCAGTTGCTCACTCTGAATAGGCTGGAAGTTGTTTAAAGATGCTCTGTAGTTGGAACTGGACTTACTGTCCATCTTTACTCCAATCACAAACTTTCCCTACATTTATGTGGGTAGTGAATTAAAATGATGAATACATTTCAATAGTTCCATGTCTATCCTTTATGACTTTGACTGTTCTGGACTGTATCTACATAAGTGCCTGCTCTCTCATCTGCTTACGCTTGTCACTTTCTCATCAGCACCAGCTTCCTGACCACCAGCCGCAGACTGCTACAGTTCTCTTCCCCTACTAGGTCAGCAGCAGGGGGAACTTCAGATGGACCCAGCAGCCCCCCCAGCCCCACAGGGATATCCAGCCAGAGCTCTAGCAACCTCCCCAGCCCAGTGCGGAATTCCAATAGGCCAGGGATCCAGACATGGTCTCTGGACACAGACCCCAGCTCCAGCAGAGCAGCTACTCTCACAGCAGCTCCCTCCCCATCCACTCTTCAGGACAACTCTTCTCAGGACACTCAATCATCAGGTACATTTTTCACCCACTTGTGTGTGGAGTTACAGGTATTGTGAATTGGTACTTGTTCTTTGGTTGCGATCTTCTTGTCTTCTCTTGCAGCTCATGATGGTGACTCTGTAATTATTATAAATGAGCAAAAGGGTAAAAAGCAAGACCGTGAATTGAATATTTGCTTGCTTGTGTACTTGTTCTTTGGTTGCGATCTTCTTGTCTTCTCTTGCAGCTCATGATGGTGACTCTGTAATTATTATAAATGAGCAAAAGGGTAAAAAGCAAGACCGTTCAAGGTTAGTTATGTTTTTAACTCAATGTTGCTATTTTGTTCCTTACGTTGGTGCTTCACAAGCTACATTTCACTAAAGTTAATGTGCCATATGTAACGTGTAATTCCATTTTTTTTTTAATGTATACACGTTAACTGATTTCTCTGTGTTTACAGTGTGCCATGTTTCCAAGCAGAGTTATGGATCAAAGAATTGTAAGTACAATTCAATGCTTTTGATTCTATAAATGAGCCATTATTTTATGGGAACAGAGAAAAAAAAATGTTTTTGTCTCTGTAGGACTAGTATGTATGACTCTCGGGCGAGAGAAAGACGGAGACAGATTGAAGAGCAGGAGGCCCTGGCTGCCCTGTTGCTGCGACAGGTGAGTGTGCCCCATGGAAGCTCTCTTTCAGATTCAGTTTTATCGTATAATTTGTATCTCAACCTCTTCTTATCCCACTTCTTATCTGTCATGTTGTTGCTGGTTCCCAGCGCTTGTCTGACGAGTCGCAACTCAGCCCAGATGTGGAGGTCCACGTTAGAGTTCCTTTGGAGAAGGAGGTTCCTTTGACTCTTGTGATAGAAGAACCGAAACCTTTAGAAGAGAAACCCGAATTCCCCGAACTCTCAGAGGTGTGGTCATTGTGTCTTAATGAGTATGCAGTGTACTTTCCCATGTGTTTCTAGCTTTCTTATTTCTTCCTTTTTTTTTTTTTTTTTTTTTTTAAAGTAGAAAAGCAATTGAAAGTAAAGAGTGATTTAATGGTTGCCCTGTTTTTCTCTGCATGTTGAGTGACCAACACTAAAGTCTCTTCAGGCCTCCCCCTAAAGCACTCCCCAAAATTATCATTATGTAAATGTGAAAAAGTGACATAACGAATATAAACAACAAACTTTGCCTTTAAGTTAAGACCAGATAGTCTTCTCCCCCCCATATACACACACACACACACACACACACACACACACACACACACACACACACACACACACACACACACACACACACACACACACACACACACACACACACACACACACACACACAAACTTTTTTAGTCCCATTCTTTGGTTCTAAACAGTAAGACCAGACTGATTTTCGATTTAATAATAAAACTTGCTATTTTTTGTGTCTGCAAGCTGTCAAGCTGTGTAATATTTGGAACAAAACTATATCTAATGAATATAAGTTAATATAAAGTGAATATTTCCTGGGTTTTCACATGTTTGCTGTCTCTTTCTACTAAGGAGATGGAGGCTGAGGTGACCAGGGTGCTGAGAGGAGGTAATCATGAAGTTTTAAGTGAAGGTTTTGGTCTCAGCCTTACACGCAAAGACGTGCAGACCCTCAGCAACCTTAACTGGCTCAATGATGAGGTGGGTGTACGTTATCCTCAAGGTCAGATCTGTGTGTGAATGATCAGCAGGCATTCATTTTGCACTAGATTGAACACACCTATTTTGATTATGTATACATTACAATGTTCAAAGAAATGCTTGACCATGATTAAATTGTGCATGTAATAATTGTTACACAACTGAGTAATACAGTGTTGCTTGTTGGGTTAATTGAAACTCTCCCTCCTTAATCTCTAAGGTGATCAACTTTTACATGAACCTGCTGGTGGAGCGCAGCAAGGAACCCAGCCTGCCATCAGTCAATACGTTCAACACTTTTTTCTACCCCAAGCTGCGCAGCAATGGCTACTCTGCTGTTCGCCGCTGGACCAAAAAGATGGACATCTTTTCAAAAGACATCCTGCTGGTTCCTGTCCACTTGGGGGTGCACTGGTGCCTCTCTGTAAGTCTTAATGACCATAATTGCAAACCTGGAATTGGCAATCGTGGAATTAATGGTGCAGTTTTTTTATTGTGCAACTCTTTCTCTTAGGTGGTGGATTTCCGCAAAAAGGCTATCATGTACTTTGATTCAATGGGAGGAAACAATGATGAAGCCTGCAGAATGTTGTTGTGAGTTTCAGTATCAGATATGTTTGTTTGTTTGTTAAATGGGATATATATTAGAAGAGGTAAATGTAACTACTGCAAAATTATTTTTATGAGCTATCAAAGTGTAGTGAAAGTAATTTAAGTTTCCCCCCCCCAGTGAATACCTGAAACAGGAAAGTAAGGACAAGAAGGGCAAAGAACTGGATACCTCAGGCTGGACTCTGCACAGCAAAAAGCGCAGTGTAAGTCCTAAACACATGAAGACCGAGAGCACAACGTAGTCTTTTCTCATTGTTGTGCCATGCAATTTTTGGATGGGTTTCCATTATCAGCAGAAAGTTTCAGGTTATAGTTCAAGGAGCAAATAGTTTCTTCATCCTTTCTCCAGCTTGTCCATGTTCGTGCTGCACGGCAGCATTGTTAACTAATGGGCTAGTTTTGATATTCATATTGTTTTGTTTACATTTTACACGTATTCAATTTGCACCAACCTTGTAGTTGTACAGCACACACAAGAGCATTGCATCAGCTACTTGTAAAGCAAAGTTTTGTGTTCAGCCCTTACTAAGTTCTTGGAAGCTTATTTTTAGTTTGACAAATAAGTGTGGCTTGTGAAGAGGGGGAAACGCCTATGAATCATCTGTTGACATATATATGTTGTTTCACCGGCACATCCATCAAGTGACCAATTTTGGAAAGCAGGGCATCCCCGAGCTTCAAACTGATGCACCTGTTGACATATTCTTAGTGTACTGGTTGTATTTAAGGAGCAGCCTGGAGGTTGACCTTGGTTTCATAGTTTACTGTGTCTCATTAACAGAGCCGTATTATTTACTATGTTGCTTTGTGTTACTGTGATTTTTATTTTTATTTTTTACACTTTCACAAGTGAGCTATTTCATTAAAGCAGGGATGCATCTGAAATGTCAAACAAAGAGAAACTATACTATATACTGTGTAAAATATATGAATAATTATATTGCATAGTCAATAAAAAAATCTTATGATGCTGGATGCTCATCTAGGGGAAAAATCCACTCTAGAATGTGATGGAATTTTCAAAGCAAAGACCTAGCAGTTGGAACACTAATTAGATAATCATTGTTCTTGATCAAATATCCTGTCATACATATACAGATAATAATAGTCATTTTGCGCCATGAAATATTCAATAACATCTTAAATCTTCCTTTGCTTTCAGGAAATCCCACAGCAGATGAATGGTAGCGACTGTGGAATGTTCACATGCAAATATGCAGATTACATTACCAAAGACAAGCCAATCACATTCACACAGGTAATCGCAAACAAAGATGAATCTGCTAATCATCATCATCATCATAGTGGCCTAAAAATGTCTCACATGACGTCCCTTTACTTCACAGAACCACATGCCCTACTTCAGAAGACGGATGGTTTGGGAGATTCTAAACCATAAGCTGTTGTGAATTCGTGTAGTCGGCTCGCTATGCTGGAAATACAAGCCGTAACAATGGCTGAACTACGCTCAACAGCAGGATCTACTTACAGTAGTCTTGTTTAGGGAAAAGACTTGAACACCAGCTCTTCAGATCAGGAACCAGCTCTGCTACTCTGCATCCTCTGCTGCCGATCAAGCTCTCAGCTGATGTGATGCTGCTGGAGCACCAAGCACTGCCTCCCAGTCCTCCTTTTTGGTGCACCCATGGGGCATCAGTTTAGCAGCTGACATACTGCGTGTTTTGTATTGCCTAGCCAGAACTGTTTTTGGAATCACACTTGTACTGACTTACAAACCACACTCTGAGACAATGTTCAGTTTGATGCAGACATACCAAGTTTACATGTTTTTGTCTTACAGGGAGATGAGCGCATTATGCTCCGTCTTTTTTATACCGACAGTAATACTACTTTTCAGTGTCGCTGTTGATGTTTGATACTCTTGGTACGTTCAAAGGAAAATAAACTCACGACTATGAAAACTGAAGTTTGAAAGGCTTCTAATCTTAAAAAGTCTGTCTTAGTATTTGGGCACAAAACTTTTGTCTTTTTTTTTTTTTACCCATAATACGAGCAGTTCACCTAATGCAACTATTTTTGTAAATTGTTTGATTGAAGCCCAAAGCTTCTTGAAGCATTGCCTCGGAGTATGGTTTAACAGAAATAGAAAGTTTTACATTGCCACATACTTGCAAGTGTGAAAAACGGTCTTAGTTATATTCTAAAACAGCAGGGTTAAAAAAAAATGTTAGTCTTGATAAAAGATTGTAAATTAAGGTTCAAAGTCTATTTTATGTATTTCAGAGTCTTTTGTTTTGCAGCAACTTTTGGGCATATTCAATATATTTTGAACTTTGTACATACTAAAAACATATACAGCCTCTTGAACAGTGTAATATACTTTTTTCTTATGTTTTTTTTTTTATCTAGATTTAAGTCTGTTTTAGAAATACATTCTCATGTTTTTTGACTGTTATTTGTGTATTACCTCAAAATCAACTTGGTTTGATAAACATGAGAGAACCTGGATGTGTATTGGCTTATTTGAAGTGCATTATCTGTTTTACAAGATACAAAACCTGCAAATGGTCCCTTGTGTAACATAAAGCAAACGCGCCACAGTGAATTCCTTTTTTTTTTTTAAATGGCAATTTCCAAATCAAACCAAGGTAAAAGTTTAATAGCTGTAGATTTTTTTTTCTATGAAAATGACAAAGACCTGCATCATGGCACAGACAGACAAACATTTACTGAAGGAGGTTGTTTGATGCACAAAGCAGAATCCTGCACAGACCTCTCTGAACATGAGTTAAGAACTGATCCCATATGTGACTTGATGTATCCAATGACCTTCAGCTAAAATATTTCTAAATACTCAATCCAACATTAGCAGCAATATTTAGACTCAATAAGCCACCATTCAGTTTTCTTCAATGTTTTGGATAGAAACAATGGAACAAAAAATAGCCATTTAAAGATGTATATGCCTCATAGATCTATGTTCAGAGCAGCTTGAGTTGACATCAACATTAGCAGTGCGTGAACAAAGAAAACAAGCCAAACAAGTCCGAGTAACACTTCACCGTCCCTTTCAGCGAAATCTAAGGCATTTCTGTGAAGTTTAATTTTCTCTTGGAAATAAAACCGTATGAATTACTCAGCATGAAAGCAAGTTAACAAACAGGACCCGACAGGAAACACAACATATAACCAGAACATAACAACTGCAACTGCATGGAAAGCTGAATTACATCTAATACAAACCTATGGTGTCCATGTAAAATAAAAGCTAGGTAGTCGAGTGGCCACACCCGCCTTCATTCACAAAGCACAGCTGACACATTTTTACAGACTTATTAACAACTACGTTTTGGTTTGAAATAGTTCCCTTTTAATGCAGCAATTTTACTAACAATCAATGAACCAAAGATGAATGTGTCAGTCAGAAAACAAACAAGTGTCAACAAATGTATAATGAAAGAGAAAGCTAGAATGCAACGACATTGTGAGGTGATCCATTGCCATGATGTGAGGTGTCTCTTGGATATCTGTAGTATTGCATTTATAAGGATAATAAATTAATTGCATAGATCGTCAGACCTTGGACGTGTTTTCCGAGTATTGGACGGAAGAGTTAAAGGATTTTGACACAGTACCAGCTGTGAACGGCCATGAGACCTACTGAAGTTGGTTATTGCCTGTGAACCTTGTGCACAAACTGAATCTACATTTCTCTGGCAGGATGAGGTAAGTTAAGGTTTGAACATATAAATGTATCTTACGTTGTTCCCAACTGTTTGGGGCACAACACTGTAACAATGCATCTGAACCTAGCATACATAATTCATCCGTGATCAGGAGTCATGTTCGCAAAGTGCCAACATTTGTGACACAAACAGAACTGAAATGTCTGTAAAAAAAAAAAAAAAAAAAGCTAAACAAAAACATTAAAGCCTCTTTGACATCAACACTGAAACCAGAACTAGAGAAGTATGAAAACATACAAACAAATCACTATTTCAAAAAACTGTTGCAAACATCTATTTCTCACTATTTGAGGCACACAACACATTATCAAAAATAAAAACAAAACATCTTTGAAAAACAGAATCAATTTTAAAAGTAGTAAACCGAAGGAAAAAAAAACCTAATAAAACCTTTAAATAAGAAATGTAAAAAAAACATGAGGGTGAAAAACAGAAATACAGAAGTAGATGCAAACACAATAATGGTCAGTATTAAAGCATCTGTGTACTGGCCATAATAATCCATAATAGACCTTGATAGTGTTTTCTGAAGATATAACAGGACAGAGCCATGCTTTACCAGTTGATCTCAATGTCTATGTAATAACAACTTCATACTCTAACAACAACATCTAATTATCGCTTCAGAAAATTTGTTTTGGGCTGCTTTGGAGATTCAGCTTCCCCTGTTATTAAAAAGTCATAAGGGAAAACCAGAAAACAGAGCAATGCATACATTGTTACGTTCAGACAATTTGGTATAATATTGTTATTAAAACAACTGAAGCATTACTACACTGAGAAAAGGAAATCAAAAGAAAGCCTAAATACATTTAAAACTCTTATTTACAGGCAGCTCTGTGTGAGATGTGATCCCTGTTAAGCAACTTTGGATTTCATCAAGTGGAGCAGCTCAACGTGAACCGATAGTTAGAACTTTCTGATAATAATCTCTGGAATGCTTTAAATCTATTTAGCTCTTTTAAAGTACGTCTTCTCTTAAACCATCTCTAAATGTTCTCTTCTTTGTTATCTTCTGATTGTCTGAAGCTAGGTCGAGATTGTTGGAACTATAAATAATTTGAGAGTCAAGTGCCAAAAAGAAGCGTTACAGCTTCAGGTAGGATTCATACCTGATAAATTTGCTGCCACTTCGAGAGACGCTAATCCAAGTGGCACCATATCTGTTTTAAATATGAGTCGTCAGCTTTTTGAATGTTTTTGCTTTTTCTTTTAGCCTTTCGAGTCCTGTATTCAAATATTTGCACCAATCAATCAAACTAGGACACATGAAGCTAGAAACACACAAAAACAAAATATTATATACAAAACGGCAGGTTTAAAGCCTGAAAGTATCAGTCAAAAAAGTAAAATCAGCGTCTCTTACCAAAAAGGTGAAAACAAAACATGACTCAAAATAAAACATGGTGTTGAAATATTTTTTCCTGGTTTCAATCTAGCGCCCCGGAGTAGTATTAGAAAATAATATGAATGATGTGTAAAAAAAAAACCTTTAAACATATGTAGTGTGTGTCTGTGTGTGACTTATTTGACTTGTTGACTGTTATCAAAAATCAAAAATAGATGCTCCGTGTTATGTTCTTCCATGTCTCATTGCCTGCCATCCTCCAGCCTTGGTTGTTGGAGTAAAAGAGTTTATTTCAAAATATGAGTTTGTAGAAAATATCTTTTTTTTTGTCCTTTCTGTGTAACAGTCCATGTTCCTCCCGAGTGTCCGGTGCCTTACGAGCACAGTCGCTGTGCCGAGTTTCTGCACTTCAGGTCCAGAGGAAGATCTGACAGAAGGTGACAAGACCAGCTAATTAGAAACAAGAGCTACTCCTGCACCATTTCCTCCTAAGGTGATGTATGATGATGTTGCATTTGTAGTACTAGAAGTATGACATTCAGAAAACAACAACAACAACACGCAGACACTAGCAATAACCACAACCCACCTCTTCACTTGTTATGCTGGTAGGTGTAGGTTGTGTGTTCTGTGGGTGTCTCTATGGCAACAGGTGGTTGGACGGCACTTTCCTGAGAGGGAGGCAAAAAAAGATTGAGTCCATGAGTGTTTGATTCACGTAACTTTTAAACTGCTCTAGTGAGAGAAAACAGAGGACTTTACCTCAACTGACATGTTGGTGGAAGGCACTTGGGTGTACTGGGGGATGTAGGTCCCCTGCATAGATGTGTTTGCAGGCATGTACTGCAGGAGAGTGGAGATGATACGTGCATTAGACATGACAGCTACATTAGTAATAAAACTTTACATAAAGCTGCACTATACAAGATGTAGATGTGAAATTACATCTGTCGTTATCAGCCTAAGTTACAAAGGGGATCTGCAACTGAAGAAGAAGATCCCATACGAATCTTCTTACTCTGTTGATTTACCCAATTTGCCCAAATAAAAGTCTAGTTATCTCCAAAATATGATTCGACATATCCTTAAGAGCAGTGAATAAACTCTCTCTCACTTTGTATCTTCTTACATTACCCAATCACAGACAGGTCATATTGCCTTGTTCATCTTTAGCTGCTAAACATCAATCATAGCTGAATGCTAAATATCCTGCTCTCTACTGACTGTGCCACTGCTGCCCATGGAGAGGTGGCTGAGCTGCTGGGCCAGGGGCCCCATCATGGAGGTCGGCTGGATGGACATGGTGTGGTCCATTCCTGGCGTCAGGACTGCTCCCTGTAAAAATAAAATAAAAGACTGTTAGTCAGCCAGACAGAATGTGACGCAGACTAAAAAGAGAAAAGCCTCTCCTGCAACAAAAACAGGAAGAAGGGCCGACTGCTTTAAGAATAAAGTTACTCACTGTGGGCGGCATTATGTATGACTGATGATGTAACCAGGATGGGTTGTGTACCTGCATGATCAGGAAAGACACACATATTTTAGGAGATAACATACAATAAATAGATGAGTCATTCATTTAGCAATTTTATTTTTAGATTTAAAACATTTTGCAACTAATGTATCACATTTTATAGATGTGGGACAGCAGGCCTGCGCTTGATTGAACTCCAGTCTGTCACAGTTTAGCATCTTAACTACCTAACACCAAAGCTCTGAGGGTCTGAACTACCTGGTAGGTAGACATAGGTGAATGCATGTACGGGGAGAGGGAGGTCGGCCCCATCATGCGGTTTGGGCCGATGCTGTAGGGAGAGGAGTAAAACCTACAGAAAAGAGAAACACAAATGTATTAGTCATCAGACCATGAAATGATCACACTCCCTCTGGCTATACAAAGGCTTTGTTAGAGAGGTAGTACTGACCCATTCTGTAAGGCTGTGGTGGGGTCATAGGTAAGGGTCATTCCTCCCTGGAGAAAAAAAGACAAAGGACTGTGTCATTATGAGGCTGATCACAGGCAATGTTGCATAATAAAGCTATGAATAAAGTTTTTACAGAAGTAAATTGGACACAAATAAACTCACACTCTCTCCATCTCTCGTCCAGGGCCGGCCGTTCTGCAGATATTTTCCTAGGCTCTGACGCTTTTTTTGGCCTCCATCAGCAAATTTACACAACAGGGGCTCTGGCGGCACTAGAACAGTATGGAAATATATACTCAGTGGACCAGTAAGAAAGTATTACTTTAAATGTAAATACATAGTTAGTATTAGAAATGTAATATTCTTTGGATGAGTTTATTTTCCTCAACAGATAATCAAACAAGATGCCATCTTATTAACCTCACCCGGAACTCCAGGTGGAGTCTTGATATATTTTCCGTTGAAATGTTGGATGATGGCTTCACATTTCTCGGTTGACTCCATCCTAGGAAAATTTCATGCTAGATGTTTATTAAAAACAATCACTGTAGCAGGCTACAAGGTATCATGCTTTGTGTTAATAATTACAGTTAAGGTGTATTTTCTACCTGCGCTGGCCACCAGAGGGCTCTCACACCATGATTAATACTGAAATTTGAGTAACTGGATATTTTCTACACCATCACTAATCATTTTTTCGCCTGTTACCCTAATACGAGTAACTAAAAACTCAAATAATAATCAAAGCTTATACCTGGCAAAGCCCACTCCTCGGCTGGTTCCGTTGGCGTCACGGAGGATGCGAGTGGAATGGCCTGGCTGAAAGGCTTCAGCATGTTCTCCAGCTCCTGCTCATCCATGGACATTGGTAGGTTGGAGATGTATAAGTTGGTGGGGTCCTGCTCCTGTTGCTGAACGGTGAGAAGCCACGAGAGGATTATTGAAAATGTTGAGCAGACGAAGCTCTTTGTTTTTTCTTCAATCACAACTGCATTATCATGTCAGGAGTCCTCCAAAAATCAAGAGACACTCAAAAGCTGCCAGCAAAAGTACGGGAGGATCACGCAACCTTTGGACAGGAAGTGTGTAAGGTGTCTGATATTTGGAAATGCAGCAGGTGCAGTACATTATACAGTCTGAGAGAGGTAAGAGGGTTTGACGCTAAGGATGGATTTCATTTTGGCGTGAGCTGCATGGATGAGGTCAAAGGAGAAAAGAAATATTCAGAGATGATGAGGTAGTATTCTGGCTGGACTTCAACTTAATTTCTCTTCTCATTCTGACTCTCTATTTCTGTCTCTTCTACTTTTCTTCATTCAACTCGCTCCTTTCTTTCTTCGCGCTCCTCTCTCATATACCATCACATATACGTTATCACCAAAAGGGTAGAAGACAGGCCCATTGTGTGAGACTGGACTCTTCGGAGGATGGAAGCTCAGGATCTAGGTAAGGTGATATCAAAGCCTAATTACATTTAAAAAGGCTCTCCATTCATGGATGATCTGAAATGATTACGTGCTCTAGCTCTGTGCAGAATCACGGCAGAGACAATTTGGACAAAGACCTTTGTAAATGATCTGAAGAACATCTACAGCATTGTGCTATCACTGTCCCAATGCAAACATTATCATCCTGTTTCCTAGGTCATGCTAATAATATGTCGTTTGCATTCAAGCAGTTATATCCATGTGGTGTTCCCGACCTTGAATGCAGGTGCAGAGGACGGCTCTGCTGGCTCGCATATATAAGACAAATTATACCGTTTTTTCGCAATCTGAATTTGAAATTTTAGTTACCAACCTGAAAGAAACTCTTAAAGTTCCACAGGTTCATTTTATGCTTTCTAACTATTTAGTAGACGTCTTGTTTTCTTTGTTTTTGCCTCCTCTCAAACAAATCTAATTTGACCAACAGCATCTTGTAAGATAACCAATCTGTATCACCCTCTAACCATTATGCATATTCATTATCTCAGAGTGCAGATGCGATTAAAAACCTGTAAATGCAGTGCGAATTCATTTCCATCCCATGAATAATGCATGTGTAATCGCTGTGACCTGTGGTGAAGGTGATATCTCCCTAACCTCCCTCCTCCTCTTCCTCCTCCACAGCAGTGCGAACTAGAGATGAAGCTCGGACCCATGGGAGCGAGCAGAGGAGACCTGCTGCGGATTTCAACTGCGAATGAGTCAGAATGAGTCAGAGAGAGAGACCCGGAGTGGAGGGGCGAGTGGAATCGAGTTATTCTGTGAGCGTGGAGCTGTATGAGTGTCAGTGATCCAGCTTACCGAGAGATCAGCTTTCCCAGGGTGCTGGTGGTGTGCGTGGCTTGTGTGTCTGTGTGTGTCTGTGTGTGTGTGTCATAATCCGGTAAGGGCAAGGCTGGTGTAGTGCATGTATGTGTGTGTGTGTGTGTGTGTGTGTGTGTGTTGACAGGGCGGGTGGCTGGCCACAGGGCCCTGCTGACTGGGGAGCTGCTCAGACACTGAGTCAGATGCCACCAGGGAGAACAGACAGGGCCTTTGTACAGGGAGCTCAGAGAGCAGACCCTGGGACACACTCCCTCAACACCGCCATCACTATGAAGCACAACACACACACACACACACACACATTATGCACACATGTACACACTTGTACCTGCATGCTTCTATGCACTCTTGTTTGTCCAAACACGTATTCTACAGTGCATTAATACCCATAAATACACTGATTTAAGCATACGCCCAGAGCACGCACAGACACACACACACACACACACACACACACACACAAGCTGAGACTTAATTGGCTTATATTCCTGAACCGTGGCTTATATAACAACATGAAAACATGGGGACAAAAAAACATGGGGAGAGAGGAGGATAGAGAAAGAGCATGTGTCAGCTTTAAAGAATATATTATTAAGAAGCAGATAAGGCATAGGAACAACCTTTCTGCTGCAAGGTTAATAATTCAACATTTAATTTGTAATTAATAATTCATCATTCAACTTTTAGCTGAGTCACTGTTAAAATGCCTGAAAGGTTGTTTTGTTCCAATATGCTGAGAATTTAACTCTGCCAGACAATTTGATTAAAGCGGACACCAAGTCATATGTAATAAAAACACTGAATATTGACATCTCAAGTGGGCTTCTTACCTTGGCCATCTGAGCCTGCACTCCACCCGCCTTCAGTGCTGTCACTGCCTTCTGAGCTGAGGACGGACTGTCAAAGTCAACAAAGCCATAGCCTGCAGGGGAAAAGATATACAGCAAGACATAAGCTACACGTTCTGACAATAAGATATGCATACAACAGGACTCTATGGACACAGGTGTGGAATTTGATCTCATGAAGCTCTCATAGTAGTATTAGTGTTTGAATCTGAAGAGACAGCCAGTTGGGTTATGACTGTGTTTCTCCATAAAGGACACATGTAGAGTTATACAATATTGCCCATATATAATATCAGACAATACCTACCTATTAGGCATTCAAAGAGAAGATAAATTATTTAGTGTCATGCTGACGTTATTTTCACCTCTTCGTTGTTGAAATCCAGTGAAGATATCATCAACTGACAAGAAGTTGTTTTTGGACACATTATTCAGTGAGGACATCAGCTTATAGAGGTTTGTGGACTAGAAAGGGGCGACCCGAAACTGTGTATGGAGTGCATCTCGAAATATATTTTGCCTCTTTACTAGCTGCCATGCAGGAGGTTAAAATAAAGTAATGTAC
Organism: Anoplopoma fimbria; assembly: GCF_027596085.1. Taxonomy (NCBI): domain Eukaryota; kingdom Metazoa; phylum Chordata; class Actinopteri; order Perciformes; family Anoplopomatidae; genus Anoplopoma; species Anoplopoma fimbria. Next base: position 13,465,772 of record NC_072460.1, on the reverse strand, counting down.
AAATATTATGGATTTCACATTTTATATTTCAGATTCACATCTACTGAAATCCTGGTTAAAGCTGCAATTATTACTCAATTAATGCAACAGTCACAGAAAATTCAATCATCTATTCAATAGTTTTTCAAGCAAAAATTGTAAAAAATTCAAGAATTCCAGCTTCTCAAATGTCAATATTTTCTTTTCTTAGTCGGATATGATAGTAAATTAAATGTCTTAGGATCTTGTACTAGTGGTCAGAAAAAGCCACTGAACTACTGATGGCCATTTTTCATAATTTTTGGGATAAAAGAATTCTACCAAACAATTGATCGATTCATTCTGAAAATGATCTGCAGATTTATAAAGAACATAATCATTAGTTTCAGGCCTCATCATAATGGAACAATGGCAAATGGCAGGAGTGAAGAACAACATAAATCACTTTATCAGAGGGAGAACATTCTTCAAGAACGCACCTAATTTATATATTTCTTTTGGGCTTTCCGACTGTCATAACAAAATGAATTAAAACATGGAACAATTTAAATAATACTTTATCAGGCACTTTTCACCTGTTACTTACAAATATTCTTACAGTCAAACAAAATGTGACACTTGTTTATGACAGCTGTCAGTAAAAAAGGTTACAGAACCTCTGATTCTTATCTATGTATCTTCCAGTGGCCTTGGGAATTTAGTTGTTACTATGCCTGAAGTTACAAATAGTGTGTCTGTGATTTAAGTTATACTAGTACTACTATGTCAACATAAAGGCAAAAGACTCAAAAACTTTTGAGGGTTGTTTGTCATCTCTGTATGAACTGATCTTTTAACTTCTGCTCAACAGTTACTTTCAACCAAACGCCTCACCTTTGCACTTGTTGGTGGTCTTGTCCAGGATGGCCTTGGTGGATACAATTTTCCCATATCTGAAAAAAAAACAGTGAGGTTTACACTCGAGGATCATCCTTTCCCCTACTTTGTGCTAAAAATAATGACTTGTTTACATTTAATATTAGCATTGCGACATTGCTGAGGCAATGACGTTTCTCTCTAAGCTTAACACACCCTAAGGGATTGTGCTCCACAATGACTGAATTATAATTCACCTGACAGATTCGGTGCAATGACACTGAATACAATTACACCATCTGATAATAAATGATGTGTAGGGAAATCTTTAGAGAGGGGGTGGGGCATAAATTACATTAGAGCTGCTGCAAAGCACTAAGAAAGAAGAAGGAGGAAGAGGAGAAAGATGAAAAACTAAAAGGAGGAAGAGAAATGAGAAATACAGGAGGGCCATTATCGTTAAACCTTCAAGACACACGTTTCTGAGTCATAGAACTTGAGAAGGCATTACCACGTTCATTTTGCCTGAACCCGGTCTCAAATTTCTACTTCACGCTATGACTTAGAAAAATTACCAAGGTTGCATATTTTAAACTAGTGTCAAAAATTCAGTTCAAAGTTGCATATTTCATCTACACAACATGGGGTGTCTGTCATCTGTTTTGACAAAGATTGATTGCTTCTTAACTGATGATGACAGATTCTCTATTTCCATTGACTGCAATGGTTGACACCAGGATCAAATTGGCAAATACAGTTTTTGAAATGAAATGTGAGACTTACTGCATTACTGCATCTGCCATAACATCAACATTAAAAAATTCTTTTCACGAACATTGGAGATTTATCAAACCCTGTGGGTTTCTGCAAAGTGAAAAGAACTTTAAATTCCCATATCTTATTCATTCCTGCTTTAACACAGATGTCAATAGGGATCGTAACTCAAGGGGAATTCAACATGGCGTGGCAATATGGTAAAAAGAAATGTCTCTGCTGCATTTCAGATTAATTCACAATGTACTATCCATACAAAATCTATCCAGCTGGCCAGCTATAGATACTGCGTATGCATAGAATAGTGCCTGGCTCAGGCAAATGCTTGTGTGCAGAAGAGTGTCTATCGGTTCCCATCTATCCAGGCATGTGCATGCAGTGTAATCTGATATGCCTCTCCTTGGCTGTCCTGTCCAATGCTGGCTCCCAGCCATACTCTCATTCTACTAACCAGCTTCTCTCTAGGCAGCGTTACACTGCACCACTGCCACATTTCATCCAGGCTAAAAGAGTCACTTTCCAAAAAATCTCTTTGTAAGGATTATTTGATGACCTGCTCAAATTGTAATCTAAATTCAAATTGGAAATAAATTGTTTCTTTTAAGGTAATTTTAAGACAGAGAAATGCAAGAAGACCACAGAATCATTGGTTTGATCCTAAAAAAATGATCGTCAAAGTTCACATAGTATAACTCAGTTCCTATTTGTCGTTGAATATGTCAATCCACTGAAACATATTTATACTGAGTGGCCTTTAAAAGTGTCTAATTTCCAGTTCATGTTCATTCTCGTGTATTTATACCCTACATTAAACACTTTGATATGTTCTCTATAAATTATTTTCATTCAATGAATCGCAGACAGACGTTGTATTATTTTCTAATAATCTATCCTATACACATAGTCTGCAAACTGAACTCAGTGTTGGTTAACTTCCTATATAACATTATTATTTCATGGTGCATTGAAGCCAGATGATGCCACCAGATGCCACTAGATAAAACCATTTCTTCCTATATTTCCATATGCATCATTACTATGGGCACACAGCAATTCTGTCAGTCTATCACTTCCCATTATGACTAACATGTAAGCTGTGAGCTCTACTTGCTTACACAGTTAAGATACCCGTTTATTAAATTGCGCTCAGAGGTCTTGGACTACTTGATGCAGAGCGAAAAGAGGGGCTGGAGACTCAGCCATGTGTGAGAGAGAGAGAGAGCACAGCATAGTCCAGCCTGATGTCCATCCATGGTCAACCACCAGAAACGGTACAGGGCGAGAACCGGAGCTGCAGCAAAGCACCCAGAGAGACAACTGCAGGGGCCAGAGATGGAGAACCAACCCCCATCCCATCCTCTCATCCGTCGCTCCCTACACAGTACACTTCAGAGCGTGCATACAATAAACTGTGGGGGAGGGGAGCTTTGGGGGTGTGGTGTCCTGATACTATGCACACATTTGCTGTTCAAACTTGAGTCAACTTGGTCAAATTCCCTACATGTCTTGTCTTCCTAATGTTTTACATAGTCCTCTACAAGCATGTCCCCTATTAACTATTATTGGATACAGTATGCTCTCTCAGTCCAGTTTAACTGAGAATTACATTGGCCTTAATGTGTTCTGCTAAAAGGCAAATTTCATGCAGTGATTTTATCTGCTCTGTAAAAGCAGAAATATGAGAACTACCCCCACAGAACACCACCAAACACACAAACCCTGAACTCCATCCACCCCCCCTCATGCCATTGCCCTTGTTTGTCTTTCCCTTTCCCCTGGGCTCGCCGTTTCCTGTAGGGTTGGGCAGCCTCATGTGAGCCATATCTTCCAGACAGCTGTAAAATAGCAGGCCCCTCCCTCCCTCTCTCCCTTATTCAACCGCTCTCTCGTTTTCCCTCCTTTTCTCTCACTCCCCTCTTCTGGTCCTCATCACCAGGCTCCAGAATTCAATTAAGTGAACCCAGGCCATTCATCTCAGCCCTGCTCGTTTTGATGTCTTCTACTGAAGGCCTAACAAACATATCAGATGGATTAGATAATGCTGTTGTTTGATGTCTGACTTCATGCTGCCCACAAAAGAGTTTTCAAAGACTCACACTCACACTGATGAGCAACATAGTGCATTATTTACAGTGCAGAATGTGACTTTGAATAAGGATAGCAAAGTCTCATTGCTTGATGATAATCTACAAGACAAAAGCACAGAGGAGCAATAAATCGTGTAGGTCAAAAGTCTGAGAAAGAGCAAGAGGAGACATACAGAAAGAATTGAGAGAAGCGTGAGAGAGGGAGACTAAACATTCTGTAGCTAGTTGTTGGAAAGTCTCTGCTTAGCTGTGCCAAGTGAAAGGTCTTAGTTTGCTGCCAAAATGATTGTTTGTTTTTCCACACGGCGACTAAATGATGGGACTTAAAAAACTCGTGGATGAAAATGTGGCCCTCTTCTTCGCTCCAGAAGTACCTTCTGAGGTGCATTTATGTGCATTTCAAGTGTAAGGAAGTCCTGCAATCCTCGAAGCATTTTGACAGCCATTGCCAATCACGCTGTTCTACCTATATCTACTTTGCAACTCCAACCTGGTTCATTTGCACAGTGGGCTGCAAAAGAGAGATTTATTGAACATATATGTAGAATTTGGAGCAATTGGTTTTTGAGTAACTTACGGCTGACAGAGTTTGACCAGATCCTGGTCTGTGGTTCCTGGATGGAGGCCACGGATGTACAGGTTGGTTTTGCTCAGCTGCTCTCCCCCAAAGCTGCTGCTGCCATTGCTGATGGAGGTGGTGTTGGTGTTGCTATTGTTGTTGTTGTTGGGGCTTGGAGGAGCCATGTGATGGTTGGAGGGGGACACATACGTCTGCTGCAGAACAAACAGAGGGCACAAAAAAAGAGAATGGTTAGATATGTACTGGTACTTTAGGATGGTACAGCAGCGCCCAAAGCAGATTCTTCTTCAGATGCATGAAATGAAATGTAAACACTAATGCATCAGGTGACTGGATAAGAAGAACAGCTTTGTTAATGGTTCACTAACTGACTTGCTCAAACTACAAGAGTATGACGAGAAAGATAATTAAAAGACACAATTAGCCACAACTTGAGAAACAGCGGTTAACTGAGATGGGAAATACAAAAGATGGATGTGAAGGAAAATATACCAACATTTAATTATTTTTTAATTAATATGCACAGTACAAGTAAGTGAAATAATACAAACATGAATATTATGTAATTCATACATCCCAAGAGAAATATGGGATGGAACAATAGGTGAGATTACAAGCTGAGTCTATTGTAGCAGAACAAAAACAAAGCACATATTCTTATTAAAAGTTAATTTATACAGAGAGGGTGCGATGTGTAGATAATGTACTATAGGCTGTGAGTGTGCCATGGTTTAGCAGAGAAAGGAATCATAAGAAATCACCAGCTACAAGGTTATACAGATACTTCAAACATTTACCGTTAAAATAAATCAAACTCCTCTAAAGGGCCGCCAGCAACAATTTAGTCCCTACATCCCGCTTGGGCAGGAGATAAATGAATGATGGGCCTACAAGTCAATTGTCTAAGATTTATTATCTTAAAAGACTAGCTGGTATTAACTAATTCCTTAATACAATTACACACCCTTTTTTAATATCTACTTGGACTTCCATGTAGATATTTTAGACAATATATCTTGGTTTGCATGAAAAATCCTACAGTACACTGGTTATCATGGAGATCTATTACAGGTTGTCTACAAAACACAGTATACCCGTTGGTTTAACTGTAAATGTTGAGACCTTACTTTCATTATTACATATTTAAGTGTGCCATTCAAACTAACTCCTTTTGAATAGTATATAGAACTTCAGAGAAATCAGGCTTTTGGTAGAAATGTAAACTGTACAAATGTACAAATACATGGTACTAGTGCCTATCTTTTGATGGCAAGTGAGCCCATTTAAATGTAAAACCAAAGCGTATAACATTAAATCTGTCTGGAATTAAAGTGGCTGAGCTCCACACTGCTGCAAGAGAGGCTTTTATTTTGCGGTTGAACATTTTCATTTGGAGTATTTGAAAAAGTTCCAATTAAAACTGTTCACAGGGAGATCTGCGGATTATCAACGGTTACCACAACATTGTTTAGGGAGCGAAACTTTTACATTGGTTCAAATAACATTTTTTAATGCTTTGAGCAGCAAGAAAAAATACCATCAAGCAGTTTTGTCTTGGGGTGGAGAAAAATCACAAAGCCTAACTATCTGAATGGCTTGATACAAGTACAAGTTTTTTTTTTATTATGATAGACTGTCTAAATATTGGAAGATTCTTTTAAGGTAATATATCTTTGCCACAATCTCTCAGATGACAGAATATATCAACAATGTAAGTGAATATGCCCTGATGAATGCACTTGGACCTAAACGTCACATCTGGTATTTTATTACCTGGCAGTTTAGTGCCACTGTACAATGCTCAAGGATGTTTAAGTTTGAAACAAGCAGTATGCAGAGACTCCGCTCACATCAAGGCATACAATGAGCATTTTATTAGCTGTGCCACGATATGTTCATCAGCATGAATGTACCAACATATAAGGTCGTAAAAAGGAACCTCAAATGTATGCGCAGATGTGCTCATGAACATTATTTTATCCAACAGCTGTTTTCAATGTGTGCATTTTGAAATAAATGCAATAAACCAAATTGGTATGGAAGTATAATGTCAGCTCAGTTTGACTTTGGTGTTCCTACCACTGCTGGCAGAAGAGGAACTGTTTGATTAGTAAAGGTCAGCAGGCTTTGCCCCAGGGAACAATGGGATGGCTTGTTGGACACCACAAGGTCAGCACTGGACCACCAGCTTATTAACAGAGAGGGAGTTGTCAAAAGACTGCTAGAATCAAGCCAATTATGACCTCTGTTTCTCTGCAGTGGATCTGTTCTAACAAGCTACAAGTTTAATTCCACAAAACTACGAGAGAACATCACATTTCACAAAACTAATATTTTCATGTGTAAAGTAAGTTTTTAAAGTTTTAATTGGGGTTTGAAAAGCGGAATACTGTATGATTATTTGTTTCAATCAAACAATGCAGTGTTATGTCTGCAACGGTACAAAACTTAATTCACAGATTAAGATCTTGCCTGGGGGTTGTATTATGAAGATGAAAGATTTTCAAATCTGGGTTAAAAAATGAAGCACAAAACAGTCCAATGTGCCTGGGCGGGAAGAAAGAAAGAAACAAGAACCAATCATGTGTAGAGCAAACAAACCACAACCAATCAACTAACAGGACTCTTACTGACCACGTTTTAATTGGTCACACGTCACGTCAGTTATTACAGAAGATTCAACAACTACGCACGATATAACATCGGCACCAGGAAAACGGGAACACGCTGCATTAAATTAGAAGCTAACGCTCGTAAGCTGCTTCAGTTTTGCTAAGTGTCAAACAACATAAACTCACAAACATGTTGTTCCCGAGCTGTGAAAGACTTGTGTGGAAGCATCAGCATAGCTAACATTTAGCTAGCTAACTAACTAGGTTTCCTCCTGCAATGGTGCAAAGGTAGCTAGCGTTAGCTGACACTTTTCAAAACTTTGTTCAACATAAAGTAAAACGTTAAGCTCCTTTCAGACATGGAATATAAAACTTAAACACAGACTTCATTTTATAGTTGAAAGGATAATAGTTACTTTTCAAGTCACACAAGATATTTTTAAATAATGTTTCCGGTTTGTGAAACTTGTATACATTATCAATAAAGCTGATATTCATATTCATTTTTCTGATAACAGCAGAGGTAATTTCATTGTGTTCCCTCTGCATAGACCAGATGAATATCAAACCTACGTTAGATATATGATTCTGACGTACAGGAAGGACAGATAAATAAAGTTTCATACTAAGCATGTATGCTGATGTATGCGTGAAACATAAATGTCATATTCCCTAGTACAAAGGCATGTTTACCTGCCGGCTAATCCCTCAACACAGGACAAATGTGTACTTTAATAACTCTTCTAACTTATAAGTCGTAAACACGCGTAATATAGCAACATATTTTCATACACTACTGACATGAGTAGCAACACCAGTGATTCTTTTGCAAGCTTTACTTTATGCACACTACCCAGCTGCCTCATGTTTTCCAAACTGTCTAAGAATCAGCCCTCAGAACTTACTCCATCTTTTTAGTCAAGCTGAGAAAATCACAGTGACTCACAGAGCCCATTCATCTCGGTCCTCCTCTCTAATCTCCGTCTCTTCTTAAGCATCAATAGTACGCTGTTTGTTTTTCCAAAATCACAGCCTTTTCCTGTGCTTTCCCTTGCCTTCACTGTAGGCGGCCCACACAGACTATCAGGAGGGATGCACCTGCAGAGGCCAGGGGAGATAGGATCTGACGGGAGACCGAGTCCTGGCCCAAGCCTGACTAGTGGGGCCTGTCTAATTAGGATCTGAGCTTGTTAGCGGAAAGTACTAATCCCTCTCATGTGGTCTCAAGTCAGAAGGTAGTGTCTCATTAAGACTGCTCTACTAGGCTCCTTCTGAGGAAAAGATGGCAGTGAGTCAGATCCACACCTCCCCATCTGCTCCAGCACCAGCTCCAGGTGTTTTGACACCAATGTAAGGTAATGCCAAACACAAGCAAATATGCATTCAGAACAACACAAACACAGTTAGACAGGGAAGCTGGAAAAGTATGCCAATAATTTTAAATACGCATGATCCGGGATCACAATTCTCATTTTTTTCAGCTTGTAAGGTTGCATATGTGCTCATCTAGTCTTTGCCCCAAACCTGACCTCCTGACATGTTACTGATTTCCTTCCTACTTGTAACTCTTTAGTCCACAGCCGCCCACATAATCTTGTTACACTGTTCCCTACATGCATCACTGTCATTTCTGAGCATTCTTTAAATTCCTCTGAAATACAGACACGTTTGTGTTTCTCTCCTTTGAGTGGACAGGGATTGTGGGGGACAAGTTTTGGTTTAAGATTAGAGTTCAAGCTGTCATTGTTGAATTGAACTACATTCCTGGAGGTATCACAGCTCTGTGGGAACTGTTAAATAAAGGAAATCCTCCTATGCACATACAACACACACACATTTACAACTGACATGATAAATGGGTAATAAAAACTGAAGGCATTTACTTTTGCATTGTATAATAACAATTTAAACCTAGCCTGCCAATGAAAAAATGTATGCTCCGTTGCTTACAGACACTCATACTACTGCTACTGTCTGTACAGAGAAGCTGGACATATATACAGTCCTCACATCCCAATCACTATCACATATTATGGAGTTATAGTTTCACTAACGTAAAATTGCCTCAATGTATTAATACTAGCATAACTATAGTTAATGGTTAACAGGGTGATGCAGATAAAGTCAACCTGCTCAAGGCAGCAGCTGAAGACTGATGAATTGATTACAGTTGGTGAGCAGAGGTGATGCCCGTAGGGAGCGCAGGTGACTCAATGACCTTTTCATCCAAGAGCAACAATAAGTGCCAAGTGAGGCAAGATGTATGCCTTTAATTATATAATATTAGCAAAGATATGAGTCTGATTGTTTGATGTTTAAATGCTACATCACTCTGGCAACACAAACCCTTTGTTCAGGTGAAAATGAGTATGTTGGAAAATATAAAAAAATCTTCACATTTAGTTATTTCATTCATCTGTATCCCAAGAGAAGCTTATAGTCTCCTACAAAACCCTAGGAAACATAATTATATTAGTTTAATTATTTGAATACATTCCTAAATAAAATGCATTTTGCTTATAATTATCAACATAATGGTACTTTCCATTTCAATACAGTGGCATTTCAATAATGCACAAGTGCACTGTCAAAGTAATAACCTCTATTCATTACTCATGTATGTTTACAAATCTTGAATCAAAGAGAAACATCTGAAATGTGGAGTCCTACCTGCTTGGCTAAAGAAACTTTAAAAGGCACCGTGGAAAAGATCATAGTGTAACAGAAAAAATCTCTTTTAATTAGATTTCTGCAGCTGCAAGAAAAATACTGCAAGGTGGGAGGAACCAAATATGGAAGGTGATGAAATCCTTGGCGTCTTGTGGCTAAAAAGGTGAGACTTCTCCTTGCTCTCCTTCTCCTGACTCAGTCCAGTTTGATTAAAAAACACCAGAAAAGTCAATAGATGGTTAAAATAAGCTGTTTTCAACAGGTATCATGTACCCCGAAGAGAGCAGAAAGAAAGGACAAGGGATTCATCAGTTAGGAGAAATGTCCGGGTGCTCTTCTTCATGTGAACTCAACTACTGACAGACAAGAAATAAAGGTATGTGAAACACACAGGGGAGGAAGAAAAAAGACGGGAGTTAATCGAAAGCAGAGGAAAAGGGGGGGGGGGGGGGGGGGGGGGGGGGGGATCTCTTAATCCTTTTCTTTTCTCCGCCCTTTCTCCCATTGTAAAAGACACTGACCAGGGGTTACCATTTGACGTTGGTTTGACAAGTCTTCCCTCTATGTGACTTTGACGCTCTTACGGTGCCAAATGTGCTAAAAAGTGTGTGCATGTCTTCTTTCGAGGAAGATGTTTGAGTTTGCAGAGCCCCTCTTGAAATGAGCACATTGTCTGAATCCAGGATTCCAGGAATTCCAGGTCATTAAAATAAGCAATCTGAATTCCTGCCAGCCGCAAGGCAGGGAAGGGAATAACAGGGAAGGAGGGAGGTATTTGATTTCAGCTTTGTTCAAACGCTATTCAAGAAACGCTGTGAGTCCGGGATCAACTTCACATTTTGGCCAGAAATCCTAATAGTTTCAAAATGAGGTATCAGCACTTCCTTAAAGTCTTAGAGCTTATTTACTACTTTACACTTTTGCTAAAAACAGTCCTGTGTAATCCTGTTATTTCCATATGTCTCATAATTTTAAAATAAAATCTATATAGTCTGTGTAGAAAAGGTGGTTGAACAATGTCACCCAATGAATTATTCATATGAAAAGACAAGCTAATCAATATTAGACCGTATATACTGCTCTGCCCATTCGTTAAGAGCTGATCTGCACATCCAATACAAACACAGGTATACCAACCAAATTGGTAATATTACATGGGCTCTGTAACTTTCATCTTTTCCATAGAACCATGCAGAACCCTCTCAGTCGTCATTAGTAGGACTGAAGGGGTGGGGCATATCTATGTGCGTAAAAGAGGGGAAAAAAACTTTGCTAACTTGTGGTTAATTCAATGAAAACATTACCGAAACATTACGCAGTTTATTCAAACCCAAACGAATTGAACAGTTAAGTCGAATACAATAAGCTTTTATGATGTTGTTCGCAGCCTGACGCACATCTACAGCGCATTTATAAGCCGTTCTCTCCGTGCAGGCTCGGTGTAGGAAGAGAACAGCGACCGTATCGAGGGGGAAGAAAAAAAAAAAAAAAAAAGCAAACTACTGTAGTAATCTACAGGCAACAGTGTAACCGGCACCCCGTGTTAGTCTGTAACAATTAAGCAACAACATCCAAAAGCTGACAGCAAAGGTTTGCAGCGGCAAGTAAGAGAGTTTAAACGTCGTCTGTGATCCACTTTCAAGGACACTGCAGCTTAAACAGCCGAGCAGCTTTTAACTGAGGCGCTCGGAACAACACACATCGAGTAATCACCCACTGTTACGGGGATATAGACGAGTAGAAGTGGGATGAGGTGTTGTGGTTTACCTTCTTGATGTTTTTGCCGGTGTAGCCGTTGTACGGGTTGAATCCTGTCCTTGGCGGCACAGAGAGCAGCATTTTTACGCGGCGCCGTGTCCGGAGGAGCGGAGAGCCGAGGCAGTCAGCTGACGTCAGACAGGGAAATTCAGCCAGGAACAACGGCGGTGATTGGAGTCGCTCTTTCCCAGCACTGTGGTGTGCTCTACTCACTACTGCCGGCTGTGTCTCACTTTAGCTCAGGGTGTCATGTCCACAAGCCCCCCTCTTCAACCATTGAAGGGTAATAAAGGAATAAATACCAAAGATAGTTTGCCAGATATGTCAAAGGGCTCATACGTGTAACCCTGTGGAGTTTAGGATTTGGTGAAGAATACAGAAAAGCAGATGTTTGCTCCAGTCAGTCATGGGAATTGTGATTTTGAGACTTAAGGCTTGTCAATATGTAATATAGCACAAGGAGTGAAAAGGAATAGCCCACTATTACCTGAGGAGGAACCAGACATGACTTACCTGGAATTACTTTTACTTTTACAAAAAGTCTTACTGTATGTCCTTATGTGACAATCTTCCCTATTTCCTTAAATTCTTTTTTTTTTGTTGGAAATGTAAGAACCTGTCTCAAAGCTTAAAGGCAAGTTAACTGAACGGCTAAACTATCTGGAAAATTGTGCTCAGAGAAAATGTATTTTTTTATACAATTATAAATGCATAAAGTAGGATAGGGTTCATTTCTCCAAAATTATGTTAATTATGTGTAAATAATTCACTTTATTTTTTACTGAGTTTTATTGAATCTATCACAAATGACAATTTCAGGGGATTTTCAGCCAATGCCTTATTTCTCAGTTTTTGTCATAATTACAATTCAAAGTTTCATTTCTTAGTGAAGTTTAACCTTTATGTTGATCCAAGTCTTCAGGAGCAATGATCTCCCATGTATAGGCACAGATTAAAATTAAAAAAATTATGAAAACCTGTCCAGTTTGAGCTTATCTGTTGGAGACTTTAAATTAGTTAAAGGTGCAGTGGGTAGAATTTGTTGGCCAAGTATGTAGAACTACGGTGGCTCTAGCAGACGCGAATGGCCTTATCAAGAACCAGTGTTTGGTTTGTCCATTCTGGGCTACTGTAGAAACATGGCTGCCTGTGTGTCGATATAAAAGGCTCAATCTTAGGTAACAAAAATAAACCAATTCTTATTTTCAGGTGATCATACACTTAAGGAAACATGCTTATAATATTATATTACAATATAATCAATGAATCTCCCTAAATGGTTGACAAGGTTCCTTTCAGTCAAGGTGTGGAGGAAGACACCATAGAAAATCTGGCTCCAAAAAGGCTCTCTCTCCAAGAAGTCATCAAAATCATCCAAACCATGTTGTTTTATATATTTTATGTCACATCCTTATTATCTTGTTTGGGCAATCTTTGTCAACTGTGGCCCAGTTAATATGTTAAGCATCAAAACATTTTAAACTATAAATACTCTTAAGATAAAACAAAGCTAAATCTAATAATCTGGTTGAAACACTGACATTCTCTTCTATTTTGGTCCTTTTAAACAAACAAAGTAGATGTATTTCCTACAGTTGGAAAAGCTATGAAACAGCATGAAGACCATTATGGTGCACTAAACAAATGTATCCATAGTTAGCAGCCCTTTACACCTGGCTATCCAGTATCTAGTGAGTATAAGGGGAGCTCTATGATATAGATTGGTGCCTTTTAAATAAAGAATACACTTTTAAAAATGAAAGACGTGGAGAAAAAAGACAAAGAAGTTTAAAAGTTCTACATACACAGATTATGTCGCTGTGATCATTGATGAATCCCTCAACATATCAGAACAGTAGTGTAATTGTATTTCTTACTCTCTTTGCTGTAGTAACATCTAATATTATAAGATACAAAAGCATAGTTAAATGTCCTAAGTTTGTTGTATTACGCTACTTATAGCGTAAACTAGCCTTGTACACCAGACAAATTTATGTTGCTGAAAAGCCGCTTTCCTGAACATATACCTGATAGTTATGGTATTTTATTTCTCTTTGACACTGAAGCTTAAAGTGCACCTAGCTTTTAATTTACTTATTCATCACTTGTTATATAATGCTAATGTTAGGTTATGACTGCACCTCTACTGATTTCCACATTTTTATGTTTCTGCGCTGACCCTGATATACAATGAACACTTGATCTAAACTAGAGCAGGGCACTCACGGAGCGCAGACCTCCGGCAAGGCCAAACGACCTATCTCGCAATGTTTACAAAAATGAAACAAAATTTGTGTTTTTGCCCTGTGGTTCGGATCCAAAAATAATGGGATCTTCCTTGGCCGATGCTTCATTCTTCCACAAAGTTTCATGAAAATTGGGCCAATTGTTTTTTCCATAACCTTGCTGACAAACAGATAAACAAAATGAGCTGAGATCATAAACTCCAAGAACTGTATAAATAAGTCAGAAATGATCTTGCATCCCTCTGTTGCATCCCATCAGTTGTCGTGAATCAGGTGTTGACGAGTCTCATCATACGAATAAAATAAGCGTTATTATCAACAGAAGTTGCTTGGCAACTAAATCCCCTGACCCCTTTGTCTCGTCTTGCGTACCCTGACTGATTAACCCCCAAGTGTGTAGAAAACATATGCAATTGTTCACTCAGCCATACACTGTTTGTTTTTTTTGCCATGCCATTTGCATAACCAGACTTAGCTTTATTACAAATATAACTGCACAATTCAGCAGCATAGAAAGACAGAGGACGTGCCAATATACACTGTATTTATGGTGATCTAGATGCACGAGGGATTTCATCCTGATTTCATCATGATGGTCTAGTCAGACAGCCGGGAGAGGTTCAGCTGAATTCATAATCTCTCTCTGTCTCTCTGTCTTCCACCCTCATACATTCACACAATGTCAAAACTCGGTCGGTTCCATTTGCATAAAAATAACATTATTCTGCATGGCCATCATTCTCTCCGGCTAGATATTGACGTTTTCTCTAGTGGTCCACTTTCAGACCCAAATTAGGTCACCCAGAGTTGTACAATCCCCCTGTTTCAATCTATACATGTTTTGATATGTGTGTGCAAGTGTTAAGCCAGATGGGCTGTGAGTTATACAGAGCTCAAGGACAGTCAGGAGTGACTCAGCCAACACACACTGTGAATTCACCGGTAACGGGCACAGTGGGGCCCGTTGGGAGCTGTGGGTTTTTGGATAGGGTTTCGTCTGCTAAAAGATAGAAAAATAAATCTGATGTGCTTGCAACTGTATACTATAATATAATTTTGTTGATCAAGCAGTTTAATATCAAATAATCTAAACCTGAGGTATGTTTTCTGGTATAACAACCAGAATATCCCCGCAATTAACACCTACATTATCTAAAAATCAAAGATGCATGTGAAAATGTCATGCTGAACTTTGTGTTGGACTGACGGCTCTAGCTAGTGGGTTGTGTGGGGGAGGGCCAAAGATGGGGGAGAAGTAAGTTGGGGTAAGTGATGATGGGGGGTTAGGAGAACACAGGCTGCTGGTGCATGCTCCACATTCCTCAGGTGTTGTCAGCATAGCTTGCTCAGTAATTACCTCTCTGTGAAAACATGCACAAAGCATCACTTCACTAGCAAACTGAAAGGCAGCAACCAAGAGAAGCTGTTAGGGGAGATGTCAGAGACAGATGGGAGTACATTTATTTACACATTAAGGCACAATATAAACTGGAATTACTATTTTTTCAAGGGAACGAGTGTGCCAGAGTTACATTTGTTAAAAAAATCACAGCCATGGTGTACTTCATGCATGCGTAGCAGATGCAGCGCGAGGCTGTGTGAGAGTCAAGAGCTTGATTAATGTGGCAATACATCTTCTCTTAAGGATATGGGCTAAGGTTGGGTAAAGCTGGTAGCCAAGCAGGCCTTGGCATGTGATTCTAGTTGTGTGATAGAGATGTACAGTCCCAAAGGTGGTGCTCAGCCCTCACACACAGAATTTGTATTAATATACGGTGAGAAGATCCTTGTGATCCTCCCTCTGCCTGCTGCTTTTTTATTGTTTCACTCCCATGTCATCACTTTCATCATTGACACCACTGTTAGAGAGGAAGCAGGTTCTCCCTGTCTGGGAACTCTTCTCTCTCCCTCCTTTGCCCCTCTCTGTCTCCTTGGCTGGCTCGCTAGAAGCTGATGGATTGTGTGCAGATGTGCCTGGAAAGAGGCCAGCCTCTCTGCCCTGGGAGAACATGTGGTCTGGGAGTGTTTACGCTGGCACTCTTTCAAGCTGTCTCCCACACAGCGTGCTGGCGTCTGTCTCTCGTGGATGACAATGCCTAACCCCTCCTCTCACAACGGGGGCATTCTAAGGTTGAGGTGACACCAGTGATCGTGTTGATTTACTGTGTTGACAAAAAGAAGGGACAGCAATGTAAACATGCTAACATAAGAAAATAATGTTTTCCAGGAAACTTGAATAAGACCATTAATGAAATACATGTAATGATCACCCCACACACACATACATTCACCCCTTACTTTCCTTGTGGTTTTTATTGTATTTTGATGCTCAGAGTGAAAATATGTGTGGATTCAACAGATATCCAGACACCTCAGGCATGTATCTCACAGATTCTCCACATACTTCACATTCTCTCCTGTGATTCAGGCTCTGGGGAAACATCTGTTAACTGAAAATCCCTGAGTGAGCATGCTTATTCCTAACACCAGTGGCAGTGAGGTTACTCTCAGCTGTGTGGAATTTTAGTATCCGTGATTAAATGCCAATGTGAGAAGGAGTCACACACTGCATAATGTCATAGACCTGCAGATAGAGTGAATTACGAGCATTTCAGTCTCAGAACGACTGCAGTGGAGACAAAGATCCTCTCATGTTATCTATACAACCAAATTACTTCATATAGAAAGTGTGCCATGTAAAATTAAGTATTGCATTTCATGGTTGGATTCTATTAGCTGTGTTAATGAAATGAGTTATAGTCTACAGGTCTCCCTGTAATGTTAGTATTCAGCACCCCCTGCAGGTTTTGATTGTTTATGATCATACCATCACATCTCTAAATATTAATTTCACAATGATTAAACACTTTGTGTTTAAAGCTCAAAACATTTCTACTATTAAGTTTGCGCTTTAGCTTCCACCTATAGTGGCCTGTAAGGGCCAATTTTATTTGGTAACCTATTCATGTTTGATGCTACTTCATTTTTTTATGTTGATCCATGTGGTTAATTTGTTTTGATAAAATAGTGCAAAATGAATGGATTAGTTAAACATTTACAATCTTTATTACTGGAATATATTTAGCCTTATGTCTAACTAGTTGTTAGATAGATAAGGGCACTGTACTGTATATTGGGCCTTTGTCTGAACTCCAGAATGATTTAGTTATTTTTTTGTCCTTATAATAGACAACATATTTGTTTTGGGAATAATTATTTAAGATTAAGACTCTTGTACTGTTGTCCATGCTCATCCAAAAACATGTAGCCATACCCATTGCATAGCAAAAATACCCATTTCCTATTTTCATTTACCACAAGGGGGCAGGATTTAGTGAAGAATGCAGGGGCCTCCCCACTTTCTGTGCTTTTCTATCTTGATTTGTGAACTAGGTGCAGCTCTGAATGTGTGAGCATGAGAGACAAAGACAAAGCCAATGAGATGGCAACATTTAAGTTTAATGGCAGGAATGTTAATCAGGCCTCTGTCAGAAAATGTGAATCAAAATAGGAATTTCTTTACAGCTATCACAATTTGAAAATGATATGTTGGATTCCAATTGAGAGCAATAACAAAATAAGTTGGACTGCATACAATTACAGGCTGCACCATGTTTGCTTGGTTGGAAATATTTACACATTACTTCCTTACTTAATCTTCTCATGTAGTATTATATGAAATAACTGCCAATGGGAGGGAAGGGTGTTACACAGGTTTTGAATTGACTGTGCAGTATTACCATGACTCATCATCATTTTATTTTCTAAGGTGAAATAGAAATCAGGAATCTGTTGAAATATTGAGCCAACATGGCTGATCCCAGATCGCCAGTTGCAGGCAGCGCCGCCTCTCCCTCCCCATCCCCACGGCTGATGATAGAGAGAGCGCATGAAATAGGATAAAAGGAGGTGTGTTAGAGCATGCGCAGACGGTACTCGCCGCTTAGTTATCCCATTTTTTTTTTTCCCTCGGAGTCGAGCTTACGTCACGGGCTCGTTCACAGTGCTGGAGCTTGAGATTCACCATCCACTCATGCAACCACAAGCACAGTGAGGCATCGGATTTCCGAGGGGGGGGAAGAGAGAGAGAGAGAGAAAAAAAACAAAAAAACTGCCTTTGCTTTTTTTAATTTTTCTTTTTTAGTTTTGGCACTGAACGGAGCTCTCGCGACTGCTGTTCTCGTGGACGTGTGGACGGATCTGTTTGGCATGCTGTGGTGAAACGGAGAGCCCAGCCAGCACCGAGAGACAGAGGTTACACAGTGCATCATGTTTGAATGCCGATAATCAATGAGAAATATACATGACTGAGCTGCTGCATTGCCTACAGCCTTGCCGGGCTTTAAGCAAGTCTCCTTCCCCTGCTGAAGCCCATCTGAGCCGGCCACCGTGCTGAGCGGCTGAGGGCTGCCACTGAACGGACAATCGCACCCCCGGACCATTGGAGGGGTTCGGATGAGGTGGTCGATCGGGTTGTTAGGTTTTAGAAATCCAGCCAACTTTTCCTCTATTTCTTTTTCTAACAGCAGTGCCAACGAGCATTGCTCAGGAGATGGCGATGAGGTTGCTCCACTTGGGATTTATACTCTGCTTGGGGGTCGTATCTCCTAACGGTGGCACCATAGGTAAGAAGCCTGTTGTGTTGTGTTGCATTGTGATTACTCGAGGAAAGCATGAGCACTTTTGTCCCGTCCCCCCCCTGCAAAGCATCTGTGCACAGGCCTATGTTCACCAGAGTTGGAGCCAACACCACAAAAAATAGGTCCCCTTCACAATAACAGTGTGTGCACATCAGGCTAACCAGAGGAGGATATTTAGGGACAATCTTTAATCAGACAAAGAGCCGCACAAATAAGCAGCGCCTTGATTATTTTGGCGTAAAATCAGTCTGCGGTTTTTTTTATATATATATTTTTTTTTAGCAGGGCTCCTGTCTGAGCAGACAGACCGGGCCTGCCTGTAAGGATGGCAGCCAGTGAGGTTATTCACTGTTTGAATATCCAGCAGGTAGAAAACAACATTTGCACGAACGACCCGTTTCCACAAAACGACATAATTTCTGATTTATTGCGACAAAATGGCTATATCCCCTCTCCATTTGTTCCCCAATAAAAATCCATATTGTATATGATCACAGCTGATAGCTACCATTCAAACCAAACGTGCTGTTGTTATTTTAAAAAAAAGAAAGCAGCCGGCTTGAGTTAAATATCAAACCTGTGGGATCCCTGGTCAGATCAGCTTTCATGTTTGTTTTCTGTATCCCTTCTTACATGAAAACAACAGTAGTGTCGCTCGCAGAGGTGTAATCTTAATGGCGCGGCTTGTCCGGACGTGCAGCGTCGGTAGCTGGCTGGGAATTACAACTTATTAGTGACAGCCAGGTACTGTGTGATAGTGAAATGAATAGTTATCCTGTTACGTCTCTGGAGCTCCTTAATGCTCCCGAATCCCTGATAGTAATAATGACATATCAAATAACAATAGTTTTTGTAACTGTGCTTTGCAGACCTGTTGAGCAAACAGGCTGCCTTATCTTTCCTGGAACGTTTAAAGGGAAACCTTAAGGTTTATTTTGAAACATTCAATATTTAACGTTGCACTCACATCAATAGTATTCTAAATTAGGTTTAACCAGAAAGCACATGCTATTCAGCCCATATATTGTCATATTCTAGAGTCTTTTGATAGTCATATTATATGTACATATTATATTTTGGATTTAAAACAGTGGAAAAAGTCAAGCATGCCCTCTGATCTGTCCAGATCAGACCTGACAGCCTTGTCCATAGATAGGTATTTGTGATATCAATCTGACAGTTCCTTTCACTCTTATAGCCCATGTTTACTTCAATGCCCAAAGAAAAGTAACACATTTAAACCTTTATTTTGCCACTGAAGCAAGCTGCTAATGTTAACGTGTTTATAAAAATAGCCCCTTTCCTTCTCTGTGTTGGGAGGTCCTATGAAAGTTGTATTAGATTGTGATGGAGGCTGTTCAGCATAAAAGTCATAGCTGAGGTTGCAGGAGTGGGCAAGCTCCTCCCACCTCCTCCATCAGTATGCAACATCTGGACACAGGGAGACCATTAATCCAACTTAGATGTGACTGCTAGTGGGGGGAGGGACCAGCTGAAGAGCTGGGGGTGAGGACGGGTGAAGCGAAATAAACTTCACGAGTCAGTCTTTGATACTCTGAAACTGACAAGGTCTCATACATAGTTACATGCCATGTCAACATAGTTACATCACAGGGAGTCAGTGATGTAAATGATAGCTGTGTGTTACCTCATTAGTAGCAGTGTTGGTCCAAAATGATAGAAATGGTCAAGTCATTGGCTGGAAGCCCTAGGGCCAGACACTTAGACTGGATTTGTCTGGATCACGACTGGGCCACAGTCTGACTTTACGATTGGGAAAGTATTAGTGAGAGGAAGTTCAGAAGGCCGTTAGTGAAAAGTTTAACGTTGGACAGACCTCTGTGTCCCTTTCATACTGACAAATCCGGTTCAGTGCTGATGAGCCATGGGTACATTAGAGAATATGAATGCAATTTGAATTGGTGCTTGCTCTTAATTAAAAATTGTTGAAAATTTGGGACACAACTAAAGAACTATTTTTTATCATTGATTAACCTGCAGATCGTTTTAGCCGTCAACTAATTAATAGTTTGATCTACAAAATGAAATTCTAATATAAAAAGCCCCCCAAAATTTCCCTGAGCCCAAAGTGAAGTATTAACATAACTAACATGCATTCTAACAGCTAACATTCCAAAACCCAAAGATATTCAGTTTCCCATAATAATAAGTATAAGTAAATCATCAAATTTTAACATTTGTGAAGCATTGTTGGCATTTTGCTTGAATGTTGATGAATAAGTTACAGAGTCAATCAGTCAATTCATTCTGGACTCTTGGTCGGACAGTAATTTGAAAATGACAGGATCTGGGATATATATGGATTGTCTCTATTTCCTTAATTGTGAAAATATTTGACAGTTAATTGATAGTAAAAATAATCAATTTTCAAAATAGTGATTCATTTTCTGACCTAACAAACAATCCACGTATCATTTCAGTTCTAGTTAACATTGCAGTAAATATAATACTTCATTATTTATTTTAGTCGTTTTAAGATTTTGTTAAGAAAAAAGCAATACAGTATTGAGTAATTTGTATTTTTGAATAACATTCTGCATTGCATGTAGCACAATGGTCCTGTCCTCCACATTTACTTATTGTTTGGAACTATACCATCAAGACGTCCACTTTGGATAACTTTATGACTAATGCGCTTACGTAAAGGATATCAACATCATTTAGAGGCAGAAGAATCCCATTGGTGAAAAGTTTAAATATGGGTCAGAGGCTAAAGAGGTTGAATTCCTGAGGCGCCAACACTCTGTTTGTCTGACCTTTTTAATGGGACCTGGCTTTACCTTTTACTCAGAACTGTCTCTGGAAACATCTGCTGGGAAAAATTCAGCATCCCTCATACAAATTCAACAGCTAATAGCGCTTGGATTGCACTCTCCATCTTCTCCAAGTGGAGGTCACTGGGGAGTGTTTATTATAACTATGTACACCTGAGGCTGTCTCTTCATGCACTCTTATCAGGTAACAGATAATCCCCATAATGATTTTCTGCCAGTCAGTCTTCGCACAGAACCACATGGGATAAAAAAGGCATAAAATATGAGGATTGAAATTCAGCCAAAGTTTCCAGTTTTGAGCACATTCTCTGGCTTCTGAGTGAGATTTAATGTAAAGCCTGTGTGCAGGTGTTTTGCATTTTGGTCTTGACCTTGCGAAAGTATTTGTGAAACCATAATAGCAGACGGTTGGATTCTTGACTGTTGCAGCAGAAAAGATCCCCCTTTCTATCCCCCTACTTCCTGCGCTGCATTGCAATCAACTGTGACCAGAAGGTAACACCAGATTAACATAAACGTCCTCAGTGTTGTTACCACATATTGAAGGCGTGAGACCGCACATGAAAGAGTGTTTGTTGATTGTGAATAGCAGGGGTGTACTGTAAATGGTGTTTTCGGCAAGCTACATCACTGTTTACCCTGTTTAACTCCCAAGACCCAAAAAAAGGAATGGATCGGCTTCCTTGAAAAAAATAAGTAGTGTGGGTGTGTGTTAATGCAGTGCTGTAAGATTCATGGTGTTATTCTTGGTGATATAATCAGGCTTGCTATGCATTGATCTTTTCTTTTTCTGTCATTAATATGGTGATACATCTTCAAAATCAGTTTTTTTTTTTTTTACATGACACATTATATGACGTCTTTAGATAGGGACACATAGCACTTCATACAGAGGGTACACAGAGTTGTTCAAATGTTGCAGAGGGTTGCAACGTTTGCCTGACACCTAGCACAGCTACGAGAATACTGGCTTTGGGTCGCCTATTTCCCTTCAACATCATTGATGGTGAACTCCTAACCTGCTGCCTCATGTTGGCCCCTCCAATTGTCAGATTTTAGGAAGACATTTAGTATGCTAATGAATTATAAATGTAATGTCATGCTATTCAAATTAACAAGAGTAATTTCACTCATTCACTTTCATTTTTGTAATCTACTGCATCATGTCTAATGTTGTTCAGTTATATCAGTGGCCAGTTAAGGTGATCACAAAAACTGTAAACAAACAACTTGTAAAATATTTCCTCACTTAAGTGTTTGTCAACACAATAAACATAATCACACTTTTACCATTTTGATGTGTTTCACAGAAAACATTATGACACTTCCGGCAAATCTACTGAGCACTGGTTTCCCTTGTTGGATGGCAACTCTCTCAACCCTTATGCTCAGTGGTGGGTAGAGTAAAAAAAACCCGTAAAAGTATCGTTACTTTAAATGACCCAAGTAGAAGTAAAAGTACTCATAAGTTAACTTCTTGAGTAAGCGTAAAAAACAGTTGTAAAAAGCTATTCAAGTACTCAATGTTTATGTTCAATAGGTCCTCACATTTTCACTCAGTTTCGAATGGGAACTATTCCACATCGGGGTCGAGATTTTCTGTTGTTCACTCTTTTGGGCTGAGAAAGTAGGTTGCGTTATTGCAACGTTTGTTGCTTGCTAAGGCTAACCGGGTCTGGATGTTGGGCAAGGAATGTGCATGTGCATCTTCTGCCATGATCTTGAACTGTAGCTTGGTCCTAACTGTGAAGTATTTAGAATGGAACTTACGTTGGTTGCTCCAACCAAGCTTAAGCCTCTTAACTAAGCTCGGTCTTAGTGATGCACATTAATGTGAATACCCATCTGAATATGCCATTCGGCTAGCAGTGCTTGTTGCTATTAGGTTGGACTCAAATGACAAGTTACTTCCGCATTAGCTTAAGACCAGGCGTAGGCCATGTTGGTGCAGCACTCTACTGTGTGTGACTGTGAACTAGTTAGATGTACTCTGTGGTTCTTAACAATACTATCAAGATTGAAGGGTGTGTGCAGTCTCTGACTTTACAGCTTCTATGTAAAAGTAAAGTAACTCAGTTGCAGTGAATGCCTCAATTTATGTGGTCCAGCCTTCATTTTGTGGCTCACATATTCTGTTTTCATAACAGCTGAATCTGGTTTGAAATTTCCTCTATGGGTGCACAGAGCTGTGCTATGCAGATACTACAGGGCTGGTATGGAAGAGCTCAGTAGAAGGCACCATAGGACCCATTTACAATTATCTTTATGTCCATCGATCACACTCACTCAGGGTATGTCTTTTACTGCATTGCTTTTTACTGCTCTGGCCTGTGAGGTCCTGCAGAGCCTCATCAGGTTACCTCCGAGGTCAAAGCTGCACCCTTTTGTTGTGCAATGACACAAAAACGAGGCTTTCAGGCACAAAAGTAGGCACTAACTCCTCCCCGGTCTTCTGCTGTTTATGCATGTTCAACCTCTTTGTAAATAGCTATAGTGGATCAGAACTTGAATAGCCTGTGGACATTGAATGTGCACTGTGAGCTGGATAAAGTGCTCCAGTGCTTTGCTGTGGCTTGGCTTGATACAAAGTGGTTGTTTCCTCTGGATGGGAACTGCACAGTGTGGCCATTAAAGAAGTTCGTTAAATTGCCACAGTAGTGGCCCAGGCAGGGCTTTACTTTGGATAGTGTTTATCACACTTTCTACCCTCTTATACAATCATTTTCCAATTTTTTTCATCTAAAAAGCTCCAACTTTAGTTAAAAATTAGTCTGTCTTCCAAGTGAATAATTAATACAGCACAACATTCAAAATAACAACTGCCCTCATTCTCTTCCCTTTGGTCCTTGTTTTTGCTTGTTTTTGGTTTTAATTGTATTTTATAATGCATGGATTCTTGCTCCGGGCTAAACTGAGCGCAGAGAAATCACTTCAAACTTGACCTCAGGGGTCTAATTACATACTGTAGTCAGTTTGCTTCTTTCACTCCCTGAAACATTCTGGAAGACTTGAGTTCCACTACGGAGGACCATGAAGGGTAGAAGTGATAGGTGATGAGAAACAGTTCTGGTTTTATTTCCACTTTCTCCTGTCGCTGCCATTGTACCCAGACAGAGTCCAATTTATTTCCTCTTTCAGTCAAGTTATTTAAAATTCCCATTTATTGCTATCTTTTAACAGCATTTAATAGAATCCATGCTCTATTGCTCAGCCAAGAAATTATCCACAAGGGGATTGTGTTGAATACTAGGCTGTGCTCAGTGTTGGAGGCACGCTTA
The DNA here is from genome assembly GCF_027596085.1 of Anoplopoma fimbria. Taxonomy (NCBI): domain Eukaryota; kingdom Metazoa; phylum Chordata; class Actinopteri; order Perciformes; family Anoplopomatidae; genus Anoplopoma; species Anoplopoma fimbria. The sequence goes on along the minus strand of NC_072460.1, from coordinate 13,441,498 downwards.
GAAACAAACGTAAGTTTCATATATCAATTTGTTTAGTTTTTTGCTGAATCTGTGTGCATTTGGATTATGGTCTTTATCACTGTGGTGTATATAACAGACATCTAGAATTGTTTCACTAAATGAGTAGCATGAAGTCAGGCCTCTGTTACACTTTGTATATGCACTCTCAGTCTACATCCACACTAATACGTTTCCATTTTAAAACAGGGTTTTATGAAAACGATCTACTTCCACAAGGGCCTTACAGCACTGTTTTGGAAATGATTTTCATCCATACTAACACCCCTGGACACGAATATCGCATGACTATTCACATAAGCTGGGCATGCAGGTGCCGGTGTACACAGGAAATAGATTGGTTGCTTAGTTATAGAAAATACAACAGAATATTATTGTACACTTTAGCAATAAAGGTTGTGCTTGATACTTTCTCTTAAAACTCAAACGGACAATTTTCGTGGAGTTTTATTCTTCAAACTTAGTTACAAGGCTGCAGGTCTTGCTCTATCTCTCTCTTCCACAAACATCAAATATACTTTAAAATGAACAAGGTTTTACTAGATTATGGGTCAATACACATCTCTCACTTGTTTCCTCTCTGTTTCGTTGTTGTCTGTTGTCACACTCGTAGCTCTGCCTGGCAGCTGAAGTCCCTGGCGCACTGGAGAGCATTTATGCTTTTGTTCGTTTACCGTGTTTTCTGTGAACTTCACAATAGTTGTGCAGAACAAAATAAGCATTAATAAGTATAGGAAAGCCATCTACTTTATATCCATGGCCCTCTTCACAGCTGCAAACCGTGACTTCAAGTGTCCGCTTTGTATGGCTGATAATGTCGAGGGGCAAGCTGCTTGCAAATTGCCAAATAACAGCATGCTTCCTCCACATGTAGGCAGTAGTAGCATGATAAACCACAGAATGTTTTTTCAAACTAACACGGCATCGTAGCGTTTTTTTAAACCCCTCTCTTTTTGGGGTTATAAAACTCCAGAATAGTTTGGACGCTAGGCTATATTTGGCAAAATATATACATTTTAAAATGAAAACGTAATAGTGTGGATGTTTGGTTTAGTTTCCGAGCCTAAGTCGGTCTTGCAGCAAAGAGTTAACAAGCAACAAGTAATTTTTCCTTGCATTCAAAAGCAGAGCTGTTTGGTTTCTTTGACTCTAGCTCCTCGTCTGTAACACAATGTCTGTTTAAGGCAAAGTTACACACATGAAATCAATTAGGAGGTGCTGGAATGTGCTGCGTGGATCTGGAGTTGATTCGTAGAGCAGGGATGGCCATATTGAGAGAGACAGATCGGAGTGGGGGGGTCAGTGTCTGGAGACCTCCATCACTTGGCTGCTGAATTAGTGCCACGACACCATTTACTCACCATCCCATCCTTGGGACTGTATTAAGTTGTTGTATTACATAATAGCAAAACAACACCTTAAATGTATTATTGCAAATGAAAAGATAGCATTGAAATTACTTCATTGTTTTTAGTAGGCACTCAGGAGGGATGTTTCTATAAGAGTTGGGCTCTGTGTACGTTGTTGCATTTGCTCATTCACTTGTGTTTAATGCTTTTTGCCATGCACAGTGCTGAGGGGCAATTCAGTGTGCACTGTTTAGACAGCGCAGTGCTCCAGTGGCCCTGCATAAGGAAATACAGTGTGTTCTCAAAATCAAATCAAACCAAACAGCCAACTGGAGCCTGGACATCTACATAGTAGGAAGCAACTCAATGATGTGTGATGTAGTGTGTATGTCAACTCAGGATTAAAACATTTGTTCAATGTAACTCTTAGTGACAACAACTTGTACGTCAGTTTAGCTTATTGTACACATTCATGCACAGAACCTCTATTCTTGCCTCAGAGCACCTAAAAAGAGCGAGTGCATTGGCTTCAGCACTAGATAATTAAGGGAAAACCTCTTATAGATCTTTTTTGGTCAGTTTAAAACCATTAAAAAAACTGTTAATAAGATGTTTAGTTGAATAGAAACAACCGCGTCTAATGGATGAATACGCTACACGTTTTACTGCTTTTCTTTTAGTACTTCAGGCATTCTTGGACTTGCATTCGCCTCAAGGACTTTCTCTCCAGTAAAGATATTTGAAATGAAGCCACCGGCTCTGCAACATATTGTAACTACATCAGATTGACAGAGACAGGAATTTTGGTTTTTGTGGAAGACAGCTGTTTGTTTTTTTATAACCAGCCAAATAAAGATATTCGTACATCGTGTAATTTCTTTTCAGAAATAGACACACTGTTTCCTGTAGAGCTTCCAAAGTTGTCTTAACTGAGTTATGGTGTGAAATTCAAAACTCTTGAGGGTTTTAGCTAAATCTGTGAAAGTTATTTTTCTCATTTTCTTCTCTAATTAAATGTATTTTTGCTCTAATAGATACCCAGAGGATGGTAGTTTTTTTCAGGTTATCTTATTGTGTTGGCAGTAGTGTTTCAAACAATACCATAACTTTAAAAAGCGGATCATAAGCAACTGATTGTGAGATTATTTCCTAACATTTTTTTTGATAATCCTTTTTTTTGGAGATAGATGAGTTGAACATTGTGGGATTTCCGTCCATTTAGTCACAGCAGTGTGATCGAGTTGCCTTCAGCTGTGGCAGGAAATGCTTTAGTTGGAATGGCATTATCAGGAGGAGACTCTGTTGGAGGCGAACACACTGTGCTTGTAGGAGTTCCTGTAAGTAGAGCATGTACCTTGATTCAATGGGATTGGTGTTTGCTGTTGGGCCTATCCCAGGACACTAAATAAAGGCCTTTTTCATTCCTTTTTGTAGGTAAAAGTAGACTCAAATGGTTTAACATTCAAGCCTGATTTGGACCCTCCAGAAATTGTCAGCATTTTGGCAGGAACTTTGGAAAAAAAGGCGACTTTGCAGGCTGAATTAACAATTCACATCTCTGTTTGAGATATTTCAGTGGGCTTTGAAAGAGGACTGCTGAGGGGGAAGGCTGCCAGTCTTTCCCCCAGTCTCTAACCCCTCCTCTGCCACAACCTCCAATTAGGCTCAGAGGTTCTCCCCTCTGCGGCCATTTCATGCTGGTGCGTAAAGCGATGATAAAATTAGAACCCACAATGTTTTATTTCCATTTTTATGCCCACTCAGAGGGAACAACCGGCTCAGCCCAGCTGCTTCACACAGGGGATGAGGGAGATCCAGGGAATGCCTTCATATAGCAGCCTGTCGGAGGTTAAAATGCTTTCACTCATTTCATCTCAGGGCCAAGTCAGTGTGGCTGTTTGTTTGGTTGTTTAGGCAGATTAAATGGCAACGTATAAGCACAGGCAAATCCAGTGTAATTAGTTGGCCTGAGGCCAAGGCTAGCCTCTCTCTCATTCCTTCGCTGAGGAGTTGGGTGAGCGCATGTCGTCTGAACTGATTCAGTCACTGGTCTCTATCCATTCTTCTACAGCTCTCTGTCTCACTCTCATCTTGCATCTTTGATCCTGTCACATTCTCACGACATTTGATACAGACTCTGTATTATGGCGTCTCATGACTGAATTTAAATCTCATTCTCTTGCATCACTTGAATTTAGTTTCGTAAGCCTTGCCCCTTCCATTGTGTGAAGAGAAGAACGGAGCGAACGCTCTGCATTTTAAAACCCAGTGCTCTTTCTGTCTCTTAATCTCCTCAAATATCAAGGTGTTGTTCACATAAGTAAAGCTGTGATCTGATCCCTGCAACCCTCCAGCTTCTAATTGTATTCACTAAAACACGACACTCAAAAGTCTTAGCGTTTAGTGCTTACACATAGACTACACTGTCACATGAAAGAAGACCAGGGTCTAAACCCCTAAGTCTGACCGTCAAAAGGAACGTGATTGCAATGATACACTAGCCTCATGCTCCCTTGTGATTTCAGTCACATCCCAGCCCCCTTGTGCTACACCCCCACCCCTCCGCCCACCCCAAACACCTCTCTGCCTGCCAAGTATGTAGGGAAGCAAGTCATCCAGGGCAAGAGAGGGCTCCGTCCCTGCAGAGAATCACAAGGAGACATTCGGTTCTATCCTTTCCAGAGCATTACTGCACAACAGTACAGTTACAGCAACCTTCTGCCTGAAGTGGTCTATTTTTATTGTGTGTAACATTTTTGTCCACTTGCATAACAGGAAGAATTTCACTTGCATATATTTGGCAACCTATTTTAATTTGTCCTCATGCTGACAGAAAATGTAACCATAGAATATCAGCTTTCTCCATTTTTAATTGTATTCAAGTTGGATTCTAGTTAGACTTTTGTTAGTGAAGAATTATGCCATTTATGAACTTGAAAATACACTTCTACTCTCTTGATTATTGCATACAACCTTTAAGTGTTTTAACATTGTGTTTAATTTAAAGCATCATTCCACAACTCCAATAAGTGAAAAGAATCCATTGATGGTGCTTATAGCATTCAAACCCTCATTATAAAAAAACTTCTACAGAAATGTGTCTTTCCAGTAACAATGTTTGCATCACTCACAATATTCCAAAAGACCTCAGTGTGACTAGTTTTCATTAAAAATACTTTCTACTTGAAAAATAGGTGTTCTTTGTTGTTAAGGTTTTTGATAATATACACGTCCAATTGGAATTTGATTGGCCTCAATGAAATGTGGGGACATAGAAACCTCATAGCAAATAAGTCGAAAACATGGGCAAATTGAACCAAACCCTAAACACGAAAACATTTTTAAATAGGTGACTTATTAAGTGTTGACAGACTGATGCAACACCATGTAGGTAGAGCTCCATTGGACCACGGTTATTCTGAGTGTGGCTGAGTTAAAGCGTGTCAGACGGCTGATGGGTCATGAGCGTTGCTGTGGTACACCTCAACAATCTGTGCTGACTTACTGCCCAGAACTACCCCGCTCTGCACTTTCCCATGGGTCAGGCAGTGATTGAATGCCCAGTTATGTCTTTGCTGTGACACATGAAAGAGCCTCTGTGGTAGAAGTTCAAAAACACCTTAAGAGTAATAAAAAAAAAAAGAAATGGAAATTTGATGTCCATAAGAAGAGAGGAAACAACAAACAAACCCCCAGAACTAAAAGGCACCACTGTTGGTTGTAAAATTGTAGGCAAGGTTTTTTTTTCCTGAATAGAGTGTGCCTGTGGGTCTTTTGATACAAAAACATCTTTGTAAACTTGAGTTGACCCTTGCATGTTGTTTTGCCCTGCTCAGTAAAGATCTATGGTGCTAAAAGCTGGAAATCTCCATGTAGATTCTTCACTCAGTAGTTGTTGAAAGTGCTTAAAAACATCCCAAACACATAAATAAGAAACATTCTATTTCAATGCTGTTTTTTTTGGGTGCTGTAAAGTATGTGCGATTGAAAAGCATTTCTAGCCACAGTTGCTTTTTTTTATGATGACACATCAACTTTCTCCTTTTTCTTTCAGCCCCCAAAGCTGATGACCAGCCCAAGACCTGCAGCTCTAAGCAGTTTGTATGTAAGGACCAGGTGACCTGTATCTCTAAAGGCTGGCGCTGCGATGGCGAGAAGGACTGTCCAGATGGCTCTGACGAATCACCAGATATCTGTAAGTATGCCTACATGAAAGTAGCTTCTAAAACTGTCTCTCAGCAGGCTTGTGTCCTCGGCGCTCATGTTATTTCCAAGCTGCTGCTTCAGAGCAACAAGCACTATTACAGTTTTTTACATAGCTTTGTTTTCTTGAGATTGCTAGTTTGCAAATGAACGTTTTAAACAATATCTATACCCCATGTGGTAACAATGTTGTTTGTTATATTTGTTATATAACATAAAATCCACTACCTCTAAATGGCTTTGAAGAGACAACCTCACAATGTTCAGACAGATTAATTTGGGGCTGAAAAAGAGGGTGGGTTCTGCCCTTTCTCCGAAGGACACAGGCTCACAGTGTGCGCTCCGGCTGCTCTGCTGAATTATAGCTCTAATTATGCGGCTGTGTTTAGTCTGACTGTTTAGGGATGTGTCTGCTCTTGTCTGGACTCTTGCGGGATCTGTGCAGTCACTAAGAGTCTTGTCCCAGCCACTTAGATCTGTCAGCTTCTCCATCCTCTCATTCCATCTATAAACTCTCTCTGGTTAAAAGCCTCCCCTGTTTTTATATGCAGGCACTAATAGTGATTTTACTGTCTACATCTGCCACACCTTACATCTGTCATGCCACAAGCATTCTCACCATTGTCTTGCTCGCAGTGACAAGCAGCTAACACCCAGCATTAAGGGACTTGTAAACTGTGGGTGAAAACACAAGTAAGTATTAACACATAGCATTAGCTGATTAAAAACGTTTGAAAAAAAAGTTGATGGGGCTATAGAAAGGTGAAGCTGGATAGAAAAAAAATCTGTCATCTGCTATCTGTCACTCTCCTGTATTCATTGATTCACACAGAATTCAACGCTAACAGCTTGACTCTTAATTTATAAATTGTACAGTAAATTTAGCAAAAAGAAATTGCTGAAGAATATTTCAGAGGGAAAGAAAAAGATCGATTGTGGTTTTGTAAATAACAGCAATCGCAGAACATGAGCGATTTTTATGTAAGTGTGACCCACATAATTCACTCGAGGAAACTAAGGCCATTCGATTTCCTCCCCGTTTCTACTAAGCAATTGAATTGAGTGAATTTTCCATAGCACTTATGTAATTTGGTGACACAGACAATGGTGTGATTCATCTTCTGCATGGAGAGATGGAGAGCGGTGTTTCACTAGAGCATCAAGATATGTTCTACTCAATTACCCGCTTTCCATGGGCTTTACTCTGCCTGTCACTTTACCTTTAGTTAAGGCACTTCTCTTTTCATGTGAGTTTCTTTGGCAGTCATAATAAATATCTGTTACTGCAATTAATGCACTTTTTCTTTGTACAGCGCTATGTGTTTTGCAGTCTAATAAGCACAGTCAAAAGGCAAGGCGCCTTTTAAGTATCACAATGAAAAGCAGCCAGACTGTGATTTTATCCACAGTCGTTTAGTTGATCCATCCATTAAATGTGAGTAGTGTTTGGAAAAGAGCGCTGCAGATAAAGCTACAGAGTAAATGGGCCTGAGCCAGCGTAGATGGAGATGGGAGAGTTAGGAGGAGTATGACTGGAGGAGGAGGTTATTTAAAATCCTGCTGTGACTCAGCGGAATGCAAACGTCTTTCACTTGTTATCCTAGCTTTTCCGTTCACCGGGTGAAACAGTTTGCAGGTCATCAGCCTGGTTTCATCCCTGCTGGGAGGCATTATAAGAGACCGGCGAGCTGTAAACAAGGCTGCTCTCAACTGAGCTGTTAAGGAAATAATAGATACAAAGGCAAGCCAAACGTTGATCCCTCAGAGTGGGACTGAAGCTCAGATGGGGACGTTTTGTGTGTATTTTTTTATTTTGAATAACCTCAAGGTGTCATCTGTTCAACTTCTGCACTCTTTCCTCAGCCACAACGTTTACAAAAGCAGTCAAACTTTCTCTTTCAAGCTTAGTTTATGAAAGTAAAAGAATACCAAGACAATTCCCAGCTCTGTAGACTTGTGTTTGAGCATGCAATCTGACCACAGTCTAGTTCTGTACGTTAATGTTGATGGGATTTAGAGTGGTGCATGCTACTATAATTACAACATTATCTACAGTTCAAGTTAATTACTAACTATGGGCTTGGTTTAGAAAGAGTACTCACACAGATTTAACAAGGCAAAAACTATTTTCTTCATATTTTCTTCCTCCTTCTTTTCTTCTATTCTTCCCCTCTCCATTCTGTGGAAGCTCGGCTTCATTCTTAGTGCCGGGATCTCCCCACACCAAGATATCGACAAGATAAGACATTGTGTAATTCAAAGATTGTGACAGAGCAGCCAACATGGATCTTTGTTTCTTAAATAGTATATCATTTGAAAAAGGAATTTATGAAAATAAAAATCTGCCTCTTTTATTTCATTCAAGACTGTAACTAATTTGGCTGACGCCGCAGTTTTGTTTCTGGTAAAAGCCACCTGTTTTGTTTACGATGATCATGAATTCACTCCCTGTCAGAGAGTTGGGTGTTGTAAAGGTGTTCTTTTGTCCCGTGTGGATCTTTGATCTACGCCTCTGGTACCCATGCTGGAAGAAAGTGCACTCCTCAGTATCATACTGTCTGGAGGTCTAATTGCCTGTCGTTCCCAAACCAGTTATCTGAGCTGTAATTATGTTGAGGAGCTAAAGACAGACTTCTGCGCGCGGTAGTGGGGTTGTAACGTTGTAACGTTGTAACGTTGTAACGCATCACATGAGGCGTTGACATACTGTGGTTGAGGTGGCCAATGTTGCTTGTTAGCATTCTTTATCCTGTGGGCTTGTTTATTAGAGGGGTACTGAATCAGAGGGATGGGATGGTTCATGTATGGATGCATGTTTTTGCACATGTATCTGCATGACTCATAAATGGATCGGTGTGGGTCTGGGCAGGTTGCCAACTGTTGGGCAGTCATAGCCCTCAGACCCCCAGTGTGCACCTCCCTCTTATAGCCCCTAGTTCACATTCAGATAGCCATCAGCAATCTGTCTGTACAGGCCCCTGTCTGCAGGTGTGACCCTGTCATGCTCTCCCAGGGACTGCACTGACTCCCCTCACTGCATGGCTTCAATTGGTTTCGGACAAGCCATTTCACCTCAATTACATACAGGCTTAGGGCTCAGGAAGTGGTTGACACGTGCCCTCAGGGCAGGAGTATATACTCTGTGTGTCTCAGCGATGGTGCTCTGTGCAGGAGTGTTGCTTTTTCATGCTCTTATAGGTAGCTGTGGTATGTTGTTAAAGGGTTATCTTCCGTCCGTCTAGCAGAGAAAAAGTGGAGAGGGGTGTTCATGATGTCAGTGCATTGCTTCCCTCGTCCAGTAGACGGCCTACAAAAGTCCACAAACAGTAAGACTAATGAGCCATAGAGGTGTGGATTGAGGTTTCTGGTTTGTGTTTTCTTTGTTGGGTTTATGTGCACTGTTCTCACATCAGGGTCATTTTTTTTCTTGGAATAAAAAGGTTTATCCACAGGTACTAGTCTCAAAAACAAGTACTAACTGTAGTTCTCTGGTAAAATCTTCCATCTCAATGTATCCAAATTCGAGCTTTTTAGCATTAGCATTGAAAGAAACAAAGATTAATAAAAAAAAAAATGTGTGTGACTTTGGTGATTTAAAGGGTCAGTTTAGATTTACCCATTTTACAAAAGAACACAAACTAACCAATCAAGGCAGCGATAGACCAGCAACTTCCTTGTTTTTGTCAATGTAATCTTGTGTCTTTGAGAGTATAGATAATGCATAGAACCGTCTACGGCAGTACATTGCTTTGCTCCTGTACTGGTACTCCTGTCTGTTTCTCCAAACTGTTGGCGTTTCGACAGCAAGTAATACAATAACTACGGACAAGTATCTCATACAACCAAACTCAAAAAAAATCCAACCTATCCCTTTAATTTTTCTAACACTTCTGGTGACCGTTTTATTCCTAATGCTAGAATTAAAAGTGCTGTGTCACAACTTTAATTTTATTTCATAGCTCTGTTGGAATAGTCGCTGTACAAAACACTGACTCCCTGACTGTATCTGAAGTCTGTATGCAATTATGATTCTTGCGTGAAGCGCATTCACTGTGGTTGAGCCAGCGAATGGGAACAGATGTTTGAGTAAGCCCAAGCATGTAAGCACTTTCTCCATCATGAGATGCGCTTGCCATGAAGGAATCCCTTTCATCCTCCAAAAAACTTTTGCAACAATTGTCTGCGCCTAATTCTCTGTTAGACTTTTTAGCCCCAGATTAGCATGAAAATGTCCACAGGAGAGCTTCCCAGCAGGGGGTGGAATGCATCTCAATCATGCAAATACACTGCCCCTCTTTTTTCCCATACAGTGCCATCCACTTAAATTCAGGGTGAGAAAATTAGTTGATCATTCAAAGTAGTTAACACTTGCAAATGACAAGCAACTCCCTTTTTTTTGTACTGTTGAGCTGTCATTAAAGAAGTCTCCATAGGCGAGTAGGAGTAGTACACACATATAGACCTTGTTGATGCTTGAAAGTAATTTTGAGGGGATATACAATGGAATGCAGTTTCATAATGAAACTGAGGGACCCGTGGCTGAAGAGGCTTTAATGTTAACAACAGACAAATGTGGAACCTCATATTCAGACACTGAACACTGTCATGTTAAGCGTCCAGTAAACATGTGATTTCATGCCTTCGCTTTCAACTGAACAATTTGCTCTAACACACTGGAAGCTCCTTCAGAGAGTTTGTCTGATGTCAAAATAGTAATACAACACTGTGGCGAAAGAAGCTCAGCCCTCGACCATATCATGTCCCTTGGCCCACACACTCTGGCCCATGCCAGTGGATGCCATGGCCTGGGGCCCAAGATGGTAGGGTTGTCTGATGGGAAGATTGAGTTATCATCTCCGTGCAGATGCCTGAGGTGGCCACACAATAAGGTTATCTGTCCATCGCTTGCCCTCGAGCCCCCTCTGAACACTTGCCAGCATGGTCCCTTGTCCGGACCATTTGACTGTCATGCCTCAGCAGCCTCTCCAAGACGACCAGGACCAGCCATCTGCTGAGGACATGGGGCGATGGGGAGAAGGGATGATCCTATAGGAAAAGCCTTTTGTTTTGGAGAAAAGGGGCCGATTAGCATTAGGCTGAGCAGGGAAATGGAAATGGCTTTGTAAGCTCTGATCAAAGTTCTGTAAAAAACAGACTCTTTACTGTAAAGTTGAGGCGGGTAGGGGGGGAGTCTTTTCATAGCCTATTATCATGTCATGTTGCGGCATTTGCAGGGGGCACCATGCAGGGGCGGGAGGGTCTGTAGTGGCAGTGGTTGACACACTGCTTCCACAGAGGAAGGAGCAAAGGAGGAGCCCTGTAAATCCCTCTGGTCTGTGGCCCTGAGCCCTCCTCAGCTTCACCGGCCTATCAACAGACGGAGAACACAGGGCTTTCTCACGCCACACAGGCACCACTTCGCTTTCTCTGCTGTCTCCTCCACGCCCTGTCTGCTTCTCTGCCTCTTTCTTTCTTTCCTGTGTCCCACTGTCTTCCTCTCTGCCTGTCAAAGCAGGCAAAGGAGCCAGACTCAAGTCATCTCTGCTCCCTGTTCCTCATATCTCATCTCAAGTCTTTCCTCTGGTTTAATTGCCTCACAGCGCCCCCCTCCCCCCGGCTGCAGATGGTTTGTTGGTTTGTTTTTGCTAGCTGTCTCTTCTGTCGGAACACGTCTGTGTAACAAGTTGAACAAGGAGTTGCGCAGATTTAATAGATTTGTTATATATATATATATATTATATTATCCTTGTCAGGATCTCTGTAGTCGTTCATTTCTATAGTCGAGAAACTAGATGCAGTAAAGTACAACATGTAATTCACTTCACAGTATAATGCAGTTGTTGTAACATTTTTAGTCATTATGTTATCTTGTCGTAAGTTATTGTTATTCATATTTATCCTTTAAGATTGTGGTAAGCGTGGTCAAAGAATAAAGTATAACATCAGGTCTTCCCCAGTGAGATCACCATGTGCTATACTGTAAGTCCTGTGTGCTGCGGCTTCCTCTGTAGGGTTTGGCATGGCCATGTGCTTGTTGTGCATTCTGGTGCAAAGTGTGATTCCAGAGAGGGGGAGGCCTGCCTGTCACCCTGCACAACATATTCATTCGAGCTGACAGCAGACTTTATGGGAGTCAGTCAGGGGCTGGCATGGAACCCGAAGAGCAGGAAGAAAAGCAGGCTTTTATGCTAAGGACAAAAGATCGACAGGGGATCCAAATTTAAGGTCATTGCATAACTACGGGAACGGAGGGATGGGGGGGGGGGCCAGAGGTTGAGGTGTTTGAGGGAAGCACAAATTGGGAGAGACCGCCTTACACGTCACAACTCTAATGCCGGTCAGACAAGTAAGTGGTACTTATAGAGCCATAAGTGAGGAGTGCTCTCTGTATTGGGGGAATTGCGTGAAGGTGACACAGGTAGTGATGCATTACCCAAATCTACAATGTGCTCAGGGGAAAGTGTAATATTGTCTTTGCACAAAGTCATATTTCACTCCAAAGAGCACATGCTGCAATAAGAGTTTAAATAAAGCTGAAGATAAGTTATGCATTATGATTCATAGTTTATAATGTTTCAATCATGATGACTCAGTGCTCATATCTTTAATTTGTGGTTCTTATGAGAGAGAAAATGAGAGAGAGAGTTCATGCAGCAGAAATATTTTAACAATAAGATCCCTGAAGACACAGTGAGGATATGCTGAAATCACTGTTAGCTGATCACACAGTTTAGTGCAATAAAGTAATTATCCTCACTCTGCCCTCTAATAGGTGTGAGGGTTGTACTTTTTTTGTCTCTTATCCACTGCATGGCCAAGATTCTTACATTGTTCTCACTCGTAGTGCTTTGTCTCCAAGGCTTCCAAACTCACTAAATAATCTGTGCTATCCCAGGACATGTTAAATTACTTTTAATATTGGTCTGTAATAATTATATTCCTTCACTCCTATAGCAAATTCTATAGGACCTGCTAATGACATTTAAAGGGCACATAATACCATTTTTAATAGGAGGAGCATTCCAGATTTTGCGTCAAATCTCCATGTTTCGAAATTATTCATTTCACTTCTTCACTTGTCTTTGCAGTACCTTATTTGTGTTTTCTCTGCAGTGAATGAACAGAGAAAATGGTTTCAGAAAGTAAGCTGCAAAAACATGTAGTGGTTTCATCCTTCTTTGTTATGGCCCCTAACAGATGGCAATGATTATGATTTTATAAAGTAATCTATGATTTATGAAACTTTCATAGAGAGTTGCAAAGCATTTCCCAGAGACCAAAAATAACAGCTAAATTAATACAAGAGTGTTAGGAAATGTATGCCACAGGATGTTAGATTGTATCTTTTGGTCTCAACAAATCCTAGTAGTTGCATTTTTTACAAGTTGAGAGTGAGAGGTCACTTTTGACTCAAGGCGGGGCAAGAGCATAAGAATTTGCTGGATTAAGTGTGATGGCAGAGGTATGAATAACTTTGTCCAGATCGGTAAATTATGATATGCATTTCATTTTGGAAATGATCTTTTTCTAAAATAGAGATAGAAGATCTACTAGCCTGTTTAAACATGAAAAACATCAACCCCTTGATATAGGCTTTGCAATGACAGACTGAAACAAACATTTGAGTCAGTTATAAAGATTGAAATTGAGCATTTGATATTTCCAGGGCAGGTTGTGATGCATATTCTTGCCTAGAGAACCAAATATGGAGACGACAGAAAAAAGTAACGGCAGCTTGTGAGAAGTGGTTGTGCGCAAGAAAAAGTCACAGTATACCAAAAAGTTAAATGTAGAAGTGCCAGTGCTGCGTACCGTTGAGTACCGGCCCACTTCGAGCACTAGTTCTCATTATTTTCTCCCTTTTCAAGCTGAGCATATAAAGAATAGAAGAGAAAAAATAAGAGTTTAGTCATTTAATCATGAGTTGCGTCTTTCCGCTGAGCAACAGTGTTTGAGGACTGTAAAAATGCAGTTTATGCTCCCTGAAACCCAGTTATTTCAATTCTGGTTCTCCTCAAGATCTGGGGCGGAGATAGTTTGGATATACAGCCGAATGATTCTTGTAAGTTTTCAAATTAACGGAACTGTAACTTTTTGTTGGCTTTGCCTGGAGCATCTGGGATCTTGACGCAATGATCTTTCAGTTCAGATAAAGCAATGCAGACTTGATGAACTACTTTACATACTGTTTCTTCACTGACACTTGTATCTCCAGTTTTGACAGTGAATGGTGACAATTTTAACAAAAACCTTAACATGATCAACACTTAGAAGGAGTGTAGGCCTTCATGTTAGTGATGACAATGCAATTATGGGATCCAGCATTAAAATGCAGTTTCTTTGCTCCTGTCTTGAAGTGCTTATCTGGATGGTGGTGTATGTTAGTTTTCATAGAAATAGTGTAATCAAATATGCTAAACCAGATCAAAGACATGTTTAAGAGAACCACTTCACTTAATCGGGTTTAAAAAGCCAATATAGGTTATCTGGGGGAATCTACGTCTAAGATCAAAGACATTTCAAAAGGAAGAAAACATGCAATTGGTTGCTGAAACAAGAAATGTTGTAACTGTGTCACAAAGATGAGTTTATGCTATGAAGAACTATAAAAGCAAAATGGAATTTCTCCAATCTCATTTCGGCTAAAAAATAAATGATTTGTTTTGAGCATCTTTCTGTTAAACCTTGGACAAAAACAGCAGTTTGATAATGAATCTGTTGTTCGAAGAAAAACATTTAAATATGAAAATAAGTTCTGCTGTATTGTTTACCATCTGATTTGCACAGCAGTCCTCTGCCGCCACTGATGGATGACGCAGGAAATGGTTACTGCCAGTATGAGGGGAGCTTATTGTAATACTCTGCCAACAACTTCCCAAACTGGAGCAGGGAGTACAGGGTTCATCTCCATTGTCCATCCTGCAAAGTTATTTAATCCTCCATATTGTCCTTTCTGTTTAGTTTTTATGCTGATGGTCCCTATTCAGCTCCTGCCAAGGTATTACTGTGTTGTGGAACTCAGACAATTCTTTATGGCGGTTGTGTGTCGCTGGCAGTTGTAAGTGTGTTTCCAAAAACATATTCTGATTCTGACTGGTCATTGGAAAGTAGAGTTATTCTCTTCATTCTTTCGGTCGCTGCAGTGTGTTTGGACCTGGTTCCTGGGATAGTTTAGCACCAACATTATGCCAGTTAATCAGTTTATCTGTCTATCTGCTCAATCCCCAACACATCACATTCTGTCAAATATAATTACATTCATGCATAGTTGCAAAAACACTGATTTGGGCAGAATGCTTCATTCCGATGACTTTCCCTATGACCTACTCAGAGAAAACTGTTGACAAATGATAAATCCTTGGCAGGGTTTTTTATTTCCTGTGTGCATGGCAGTTTATTCTTGGTACTGCAGTTAATGTTGAAATCCCCAGGTTGGCAGTTTATTGAATGTAAATCAGGCTGGCTTAGAGGCCGAGGCTGTAGGGGGGCTGCTAATATGCTAGCATCCCCCAGATGGGAGAGCTCTCCCTCTCCCTAAGCCAGATATATTATAAGCTAATTCTCTGTTCAAATGTGGCACATTTTCCACTCAGGCTGTTGTGGTGGGATCATTATGGAACCGCTTGTCACTTTAAGGTTCTTGTTTTAACTGAGTTACATTTTATGATCTGTGTGTGGTTACTAATCTCTTGGATGGATGGAGAGGGCTTAGAGGGAAAGCTTGTGGTTTTCTTCAGGGAATGCCAACATGCAGGCAAATGTTTCCCTTCATACGTCTTTATGCACATCCAGACTTTGATGAATTTGATGGTATGTCTCTTTAAGAATACGAGAGAGATGTATTTTTATTTTCCTCTTACACCTAATAATCTCCACCATCTAAACTGGATGTACATGACACAAAGACCTAACATACTGAATGTCAAGTCAATACAATTTATGTTACAGTACAACAACCTCTATCCTCAGAGTCTCAATTGAGATAAGGAAAAAATCAACATGCATGAGGCAGAAATAAGAGTCCAATCTTTTAGATTTACGCAGCTTTATATTCAGACACTTAAGACTTTGTGTATGTCAGATCCTGAAGGAGGCATCTGAAACAGGTTTGCAGCTCAGGGTTCACAAAGTTAGATAACATCATCTCAAAAGCCTCTCAGCACCGTACATAACCCGAAGAACTCTACAGATCGTTTCCTGTGAAGGCGCTGAACTTTATTTTCTCTGCTTTTAGTGTTTTTGTAAAATGGGTCAGCAGATGTTAGAGAGAAAACGGGAAAGGGAGGAGGAGGAGGGAGGAGGAAGAAGAGGAGGAGGAGGAGGGAGGGAGGAAGAAGGAAGAAGGAAGAAAGAGGAAGAGGAGGAGGAGGAACAGCCAAAGCAAACTGTTTGCTCTGCAGTGTGGGCTGGGAGGAGAGATCGAGAGAAGAGTGGGAGAGAATGAAGGGAAGAGACTGTAAAAAAATATTTTTTACAAAATTCAGTTTTTCTGGATCAGAGGAGATCAAGTTCTGTCTTTTGCTCGCCACTCCACTTTAAAATTAAATATCGTTGTCAGTATTTCTAATAACGCCTTTAGATATCTGCCTAAAGATCCCATTTGCAGACCATGTTTGATCTATTTGCTATGTTGTACACATTCACAGTAACTGCATGTATGCACATATGTCACATGCTCCCAATATTTGACTCTGTCTTTGATGCATGCAGGGAACATCCAGTTTCTCATGTGTTCACCTATCATCGCAGGATGTGCATTGAACAAGAGGTGGAGGTTGTTTCTGATGCTGTATGCATATGCTTTTGTGTGACACGGCATCATTGCATCAATTAAGGCCCTGCCCTCAATGATCTCTCAGATAAAAATGAATGAATGAATGACCATCTGTGTTTTGTTGTGTTTCATATCCCTGTTCTATTAATTATTTTGTACTCAAGTGGCTCTATCAAAAGGGATCTATATCTCAAACTTCCTGATTATAATAATAAGATCTGACATTTCTAATTGCTAAGTGCTGTTAAGAAATGTCTTCTTCCTTTGGTCTTGACTGAGAAGTGTGATGACATCTTCAGGCTAAAGTGTTGAAGTTAAATACACAGGCATTTTTAATTAATTAGATATTTTCTCATGATTTTTATTATGCATGTAAGCGGGTTCATTTTACCATTATACATAAGGTATTTGATGGAGTTTAAACTCTCTATATTTTGCTTTCGACTGCTGTTTTTCCTAACATATGTTTTGCTTGTTTTCCAGGCTCACACAACAGGGTGAACCAGTGTCCTGTCAATGAACAGGGCTGCCTGGACCTGGATGTGTGTATCCATATGAGCAAAGTATGTGATGGAGTCCCCGACTGCACCGATGGCTGGGATGAGGGCCCTCACTGCAGAGGTAATGAACACATAGAAGCATGCACACACATCTGCTAACTCCTATAACTCTGCGAAACACAGTTAGAAAAGATAGTATCATCATTTTCTCTATCTCTACTGTCGCACAGAGTGGTGTGGGTCAAAAAATGACCAGCCAGCTTCTCCTCCTTAGCATCTCCTACTTGTCTTCCCATTCGAAACTATAATCTCTATGCAATAATCTCCTCTATTAGGCCATTTAATGAGCTGGCCTGCTCAGGTTTGTGCAATTACAATGGAATTTCTCTTTCTGAGGGAAAAAAGTAATTAATTTATCAATCAGCTCGGCTATGACGCTGTTTCCCAAATCCCTGCGGAGATGATGAGCATTGAGCTCAGATGCAGCTGGAGAAGAATATCGTCAAATCCTCCACTATTAATTAGAGTTGATAGAAGAATGAGCGATGGAACATATTGGGTCCATAGTGTCGGTCTTTGTTGCAGTAGACAAAGAAGCAAACACTGGCTGCCTACAGAGGATTGCCTCCGTATTCAGCAATCCAGTCCTCTGATATAGCTGTAAGAAGCTCTGCCTGTTTAAAGTTGCAATAACTCATGTTGGGATATATACTTTCAATCACAGTTGTGCACACCCAAATGTCTTTCTCTCCATTTTGCTTGTCGTAGTAGTGACGCACTGTGCTGATCAGTATAAAAATCCCTTTACTGGAATACAAAATCACCCATTTAATCAAATATTTACTTGGTGGACCAAAGGTATTCTACATAGAGTTAAGTTACTAGATAAAATGCTGTAGTGCATTAGTCAGAGCATTTAGGTGTGATATGATTTATCCAGCAGAGCAGGAGCACTGATGGGCTGATGAAGTGGACAGTTGTTCAGAGTGGGTGAGCGTGTTGGTATCCCACACACTGGTCATCACTGCGAGACAAGCCTTTACACAACATAGTGATGATGTCATCTACTCACAACATACACTGCCTGTCCCCGAAGACACAAGTCCAGCTGTCCTCAGTAAAGCATTGGTCACACACCTACACGTTCATGGGCTTGTAATGCATGCATACACTCACACTCACACGTGCACGCAAACGTACACTCACACAGTCACATTCTTGCAAATATACACCCAAACACACCCATTACACCACACACAAACACGGCAGCAGTGCGTCCAGAACGTTGGGCATTGCTGTTTGTGAGCTCCCCTCTTTGCAGTGAAAGGCCTGGCCTTTCACAAGCATGTAAGTGTTTGCTTGTACAAACTGCCAGGTTGTGCAAGTATACCTGGGCAGTGATGCCTGAAAGCATACTTTGTCAGTCGGTGTTTCCAGGTAATTCTGCCAGAGTTGTTGACAAGAGTGGTTAGAAAAGGGAGTACAAAGGTTAGGCAGGAATTTTATCTTGCTGAAATAAATTTTCTTAGCATTTTCAAAGTGTGTTGCAAGAAAAGGGCTTAGTTGCCGTGGTTTGTGTCAAGAAATGATAGCAAGGGAGTAACCAGGTGGACTCTATGGTGCTGTGATTGATAGTGAAGTTGATACAGGCAATATGGTTCAGAGTTTCAGATACAGTTCTCTGATCTGACACTTGATTTGTGTTTTCTGACTCTTAGCAAAAGCAAAGTAAAAACAAATCAGAACATGCATATATTCTTAGGCGGTCTTTGGAAATGAAAATGTTTTTGTTTGAGGTCCTAAAAATCGTTTTTCTTACTATGTGTTAGAAAGTAGTCAAGTCTATCACGTAAGTCAGCTGCTGCACCAGGTTTGAATATCAGGAGACTGGCTGGCAATAGAGCAGCCCTAGTTTGTGCCATACACTTACTGTAGCTACGGCTAGCATTAGCAAGCCTGATAACTTGACCCTTTAAGAACCTTCTCTGATTGCAAAACAAAGGAGTATATAGTAGAGTCTGACTAATTCAAGGGGTCGGCCTTGGTGCCTTGCACAATATCATGTAAAAGTATGTATGTAAAAGGCATATGTTGAAGATGCTTTCCAATGTTATTACGTGATCCAAACCAGGGTCTTGAGTTTCTTTGTCATCCTTTAGTCAAAACACAAACTATAGGGCCAGGCCTATATTTAAAAGGCCCCTTTGAACTAAATGTAGCCTTCTCATTCAATTGGCAGTTATGTTGTTTTTCTGTCATATGGGTGAAAGTTGAGTCTTTTCATTGATCTGAAGGCCTTTATTTGTCCTTTCTCTGTCATCTTGTGGGTGATGGGGCCTCTGTTGGGGGGCAAGGCCTTAGACCTGCCTCCCTCAGAAGTGACTGATTGATGGGGAAAAGAAAATGGGGTCATGGCAGTACTCTTGAGAGCTTTTCCCTTTTTTCTCGCTGTCTCAAAGGGCTCCCTGATTATTGTAGTGGCCTGATGCCATAGTTTATGCATGCAGTGGGCTTTCATTGTCCTTCATGTCTCACTAACTGCGGAATGAGAATTGGTCATAGGCTACTTGAGGCTGCCTGTAGTAAGACCAGATTTTCATCTTTATTCATGAGAGGGTCTTGACCTAAATGAGTTTATTGGCTGCAGTTAGAGTTGCCTCGCATGACAAGACCTGTTTTATTGCCAGTCTTTACCTGTCACTGTATTTAGAGACACACAGTGTTGTGAATCTGTCATGTATTTCTTGGCTCATGATGTGCTGCAGAATGAAGAAAAATCGGAGTTTTGATTTTCTTAGGCAAGTTAAACTGTGTGTGTTTGGGAATATTTTGTGCCACAGTGTGTACTTTGTGTGTGTGCGCGTGTCTGTACATTTGTGTTTGAGTATTTGTGTGAGTTTAAGCATCTGGGACAGCATGCTGCCACTGTTTGGGACCGCGATAGCTACTGTTTGCTCATTACTCAAGCCACTGCCCTGCTAGTGTTTGCATATGGTTATTTTGTCCCCTTTGAGTCTGCAGCTCCATTTTCCAATAAATGTACCTTTTTATGCTCACAATCTCTAAGCCAATGCACACCTTAATATCTGGGTTTGCACATATTTTTCTCCTTTTAAGTCTGCTTTAACGTTCTCAAAACTTCTTCCTGTTAAGTAATGCAGCACCAGCCTCGGAGTGATATGGAATGCACCAAATAATCACAAAGTAGTTTCACAGTAAGAAATTGACTTAGCCAGCGCCCAATCGTGTGTTTAACTGAGCATGGCCATCTGCTAAACTTAAATGAGATTGATATTCTCAAAGTTTTAGGCAATAATAAGTTTGTCCAAATTCTTCATACAGTTATGTGCAGTGCTAGAATGCAAATGATTATGTGAACGGTATGCATATCCAAACAAACAAATAGAAATATGTACAAACCATTCAGTTTAAGAAGTAGAGAGCAGGTAGTTTGATGGAACATTGTAGGAAAACGGTAGGCTCCTGTCAGCTGCAGGTAGATGACAGAGGCATGTGTGGACTTGTTTCCAGACAGTGAGAGCACAAAGGTAGGAATGTCCTGGGAATTACCTCTCTTTAAAGTCTCACACATGGAATAGCCGGTTTTTATAAAGTTAGTGTGTGACTCAATTTGTGCTTCCAATTACGGCTTGTGGATGTAGAAATGCAGGGAGGCTTCATTTATTTTGTTTGGGATTTTTTTCAAACCAGTTGATGGATAGATGAGCTGCTCTTTTTAAAGAGTTGGGTTTTGTTGTGTAACTACAGACATGACCCCAACACCACCCTGTTGCACCTGGCCTGCCCGCTCCATGTGTGTATTTTAGATAAAAATGTCAACTTTCATATATGTCCATATTGACTGGCCATGGACAGCATCCAAGGCCTGTTCTTCTTCTTCTCTTCTTCATGTCTCTGTTGCCTCTCCTGTTCTTTTTCTCATAGTCTCTAAATTTGTGTGTTGCTGTTCATGCTAATCATCTCTTTGACCTTTATTTGTGTGTATTTTATATGTGTGTGTATTGGTAACCCCCTTTTATAAGGCCGGACTAGTTACCGACACAATTTCAGAATTAGCATATCATATCGTGCATATCGGTAAGGAGGACACAACCTCTGTGGATTGCATTGTCATAAATAGCTTATGTTTTCATCAGGGATACATTGATACCTTTCTTGTGCATACAAATGTGAGATGTCTTCTGATAAAACTCAGTCTTGTGGGCCTTTTAGGCAAACAGCCTAATACTCTCACTCCCTGTTTCCCTTTAAAGAGCTATAGATGAGTGAAATTGAGGGTTGCCATCCATGCAGTAACAGGATCAATGGCTTTGGCATGCTTGTTTAGGACTGAAGGCCTCCAGTGGGTCACTGTTTTGATTTGTTTGCTTCGTTCATTAACCCCTGGTCAAATGTCTGACACGCTGCTGTTGCCTGTTTGCTTGGAACTGGAACTTTCTAACCACTCCATATCATTAAGCCCTTCCTGCACTCTTTTCCACATCTGTTTGCTCGCCTCCCTCTTCTCCCTCCCTCTTTCTCCGTTTCTCTTCATTCTTCTGTTCCTTCTTCTTATACGTTGTTTTCTGTTCATCATCATAGTTTATGTCCTCACTTCTCTCCCTTCCTCTGCTCTTCCTCCTATCTTATGACTGCAAATGCTCTCTGATGTAAGAAAAAGCTAAAGTATTTGCAGATTCACATTCCAGAAACTTTTTTTCACCAGACTCTCTCTAAGGAAAATGTAATTTTTGGGGGGAATAGGCCAAAATATGTGAATCAAAGTAGGACCTAATCAATATTTTTGAATGCATTTTTGGATTAGCTGGGCCATAAGTGTTATCAATACTAACATGTATCATCTCACCATACTATTCTATTGTTACAAAAGACTTACCATATCATACTAAAGAGCTCTCATGTCTAAATGAATGACTATTTAGATCGAAGCAATATCTGTCAAAATAATAGTTCTTGAGTTTGCCAACAATATCCTTTTAATCACAAGATTGTGATCTCATGAAACACATTATCAATAGATGGATGTGAGTTGGCTTTGTGATTTGAGTACTTTGTATAATCACAAGTTGCTGAGATATTGTTGATGATAATTAAAGCTATACTAATTTTGTCTATATGGCCCACCCATAGCTAGATAGGTACAGAATGGAACAAAATGACCCTGGACAGAAGTGCATTTTGGTTGTATTTTAGCACTCTAGTTGCCTGTGGTCTCTCACTCTGTGAGGCTCAGTGAATGGATTCGATGTGGGCCGCAGTGTTTGCTAAGGGACTCTTCCTTTCAGCGGGGCCACAACAAAAGGCTCATTGTGGCCCAGAGTGCCACAGGCTTTATATAATAAGGGCCCTTTACTGGTCCAATCTCAGCTCTTCACAGCCATACTATCACTAGCTACTGTACTGTCCATGACCATTTACCGTTGTTTGTTGGACGCCTTGGTACATTTCTTTGTGCTAGTGGAAGCCTCTTTTATTTATTTTTGTTATATTAGTGTTTACACTTGGCAAATGATTAAATGGGGATGTTTTTTAACAGTTTCACTTACGTTTTGAGTGAATTGTGAGAATGACAGATGAAAACAGACAAATGGAATATGGATGAAGGAATGAGAGCTGATCATTATCAGAATAATATATAGAAAAACGATACCTGTTCTCGGTGGACACATGATCTAAATAATATATTTTATAGTTCACAACAAGTGTCACAACAATCTTTACTGGAGGTTTAAAGCTAATAGAAACTGTTTGTTTTGTAATATCAGATGTGTTCCACCATTACTACCCTACCCCATTTATCTCCAAGCCTTGGCACACACACACACACACACACACACACACACACACACACACACACACACACACACACACACACACACACACACACACACACACACACACACACACACACACACACATCTGCTTGCACAAGCACACCCTATAGCTATCTCGATAAAGGGGATGTGTGGGTGCCCCTCTTTCATTTCCTGCCAAAAGGATGTGTCCTGGAGATCCCTTTGGAGGCGGGAAAGAAGAGGCCCCCTAACGTGTGCGCATTCACATCAGCGCGTCAGTCACATGCCCGGACGAATACACGCATACGTGTGTGTGTGTGTGTGTGTGTGTGTGTGTGTGACCTCCACTCTCTCTTTCTCTATTACACACACACACACACACGCACGCGCGCACACGCACGCACGCACGCACGCACACACACACACACACACACACACACACCACAATCCTATCTCATCTCCCAGTGGAGATGTGATAGGATACGACAGTGTGGTTCTGTGAAGATTGCGCTGGGATTGAGATTAACATTAGAGAGTTTATCTGCACACAAATGTGATCAAGGATGAAATTACTTTAACAGGCTTCAATTAGCCTCCATTGTTGTCCATCATTTATTTGCCCTCCAAATTTGATATGTATGCTGGCAACGCTGCCCCCCCCTTCCATGTTAGCCTCCACAGTAATAATGTTTTCCGTGTCTCTCTGTTTTTCTCTGCTTCAGAACAAGCACCAGGCTGTGCCTCCCATGGGTGCCAGTTTCACTGTGCTGTGACTCATGATGGGCCTCTGTGCTACTGTAGCAACGGCTATGAGGTTGCTGCAGATGGAAAGGCATGTAAAGGTGAGTGGGTGATTTGGCAGATTTTTTTCTAGCTTGGCCGAAGTTAAATTGATAAAATCATCTGATTACTCTGGCCTTCTACTTGCTGACTGAAATCTGCGTGGGGCAGCATATAAAGATGATTAAAGATTTTTATAAAACCATTTGCGTCAAGGTAGTAGACAAATGCATGTTCCAGAGTTTGCTAGTAACCTTTGCTTTTTGTTACATGGGAATAAGATAATTTTCTTTTACACCCAATGCAGCAAGTATATTTCATCACTGACTGTATCTGTTAATGTATTGTGTGATTTGCCTGTAGATTTCAATGAGTGCAATGTGTACGGGACGTGCAGTCAGACCTGCACTAACACCGAGGGCTCCTACACCTGCAGCTGTGTGGAGGGCTACCTGCTGCAGCCTGACAACCGCTCCTGCAAAGCCAAAAATGGTGAGAAAACACACCGAACAACTGCAACCGAGAAAAGGATTCAGTTCATTTCAGACCAAAATTTTTTATTTAGTTGACTTATTTCTCTGGTGAAAATGTCTCCTGCATGGGATGGAACCCCCTTTTGTTTTACAAGCTTGTTAACTAGAGAGAGAAGTATTGACCTTTTGACTCCTCTTCATCTCCTCCTCATATCTCTTCCCCTTATGCCCTCTCTTCCCCATTTTATCCTCTTTCTCTGCTTGCCCTCCCTGCCTACTCCCCTGGTCCTGATCACCCTCCCCAGAGCCAGTGGATCGTCTGCCTATGCTGTTGATTGCTAACCTACATGACATCCGCTGCACCTCCCTGAGCGGTTCTACGTCCCGGCTGCCCTCCATCCCCACCAAGCAGACAATGGCTATGGACTTCATCTATGCTGAGGAGACCGTCTGCTGGATAGATGTGGGTGACACCCCCGCCGCCACCCAGCTGAAGTGCGCACGCATCCCTGACCTCAAGAGTGTCACTAACATCCGCACCATCAACATCTCCCTCAGCCTGCACCGTGAGTAATAGTTTAACTGACGAAAACTACTGTAACAGAAATCTTTTATTTCTAGAAACTGTATTTTCTGCTCACACAGATGAATGCTGTCAAGTTCTTTGAGGGTATGACAGTTTAGTTACAAACAGCCAGTAAAAGAGAATTTAATTCCTCGGATAAGAGCACTTAAGCAACGCCCTCATAATCAGTTGTCAGCTCACCCCGTGTGAAATTCCCTTACTTTGCCTCAGGAATCAAATGGTCAACTTAACATCTGCTAGCTCAGACAAATGTAAAAAACTTGAAGCAATTCAGCCTCGTCTCTTTAAGCTGCTCCTACTAGCATTAATGTGCCAAGTAGAAATGCTGAGTCCAGCTTTATTTTTCAAAAGGTTTGTCTTTGAAGAACAGGGGCATCCTGACACACCACTAAATCATCCCGTAGAGGCAATATGTGTGTAGCTTACATACGATACATATATGGCTGGCAGGATGCCTTCAGCCATTAATTTGCCCATTTCTTGACAGGCAAACCGTAACCTACTGTGTAGCCTGGTTTATGTACTGACTGTGCATTGCTATTCAGAAGCCTGGAAACGTATTCCTGCTTTTGTTTAATGCATTTGAATGTAATCGGTTCTATCCCAGAGTAGGCCATTGATCTTTCATACTATGACATAGAAGTTCTTTCTGCTTTCACAAGTCGTCGCAATCACTGTACATTTTGTCCTGGAAGGTGGTGTGTGTTGTGTGTGTGTGTGTGTTGTGTGTGTGTGCGTGTGCGTGTGTGTGTGTGTGTGTGTGTGTGTGTGTGTGTGTGTGTGTGTGTGTGTGTGTGTGTGTGTGTGTGTGTGTGTGTGTGTGTGTGTGTGTGTGTGTGTGTGTGTGTGTGTGTGTGTGTGTGTGTGTTAGATATAGACCTCAACTGATTGATTGACGAGTGAAATGTCTTGCCTGTGGAGGTAATGTTCTCATAGTCATAGGCATTGTCATTACTCACAGCCTTTCACCTGCTGGGCATCGCCCAGACACAGACTAACATGTGCAGCATGGGAACACTTCCCTCTGACAGACTTGCTCATATAATGCTGACATGATTTATCTCTGATTACAAGCCTGGCAGGGTTTGTTTTGATTCGCCTGACTGACGGAGCTGTTACTCTGTAAGAATAGGGGCAGAAATGTAGACAAAACATAAAAGCTAGGGTGTGGGTCCGTGCTCGTGTGCATATGTTTGTGCGTGTGGAAAGCGTTCCCTTGAGAATTGGCCTCAGGCATCTAACGGCAGACGCGAAGAAAACAAGTGGAGAAAGGCGGGTGTGTAGACCCAAACCTGCGACATGATTAGAAGTGCCTCGGCTCATATCCACTTCAAATGAAGCTTGTGCAACCGCTGTCACTGCTGACAGCCAGGGCTCAGAGGCTCAGTGGCTCAGTGAACCCCAGCAGCCTACAATGTTTTTTTTCCAGTTGGTTCACTGCACTTTCGTGAGTGGCCCATATCCAAACTCGCGCTCATGTTGTTACTGCCGTCGTTTTTTAAAATTTTTTATCCACTGCTCTGGTAAGCGGTCTGAGAAGTAAATGGGGGCAAAAGGTGGAATTGTACAGGGACCCCAAGAGAAAGATTGAAGCAAAAGAGACGAGGGAATGATAAAATGAGAGAGAGAAGGTACTGATTTGCTGTACCTTGGAGGTGTGTGTGTGTGTGTATATGCGAGTGGTCATGCAAATGGTATTTACATTCCTCCGTTGGGTTATGTCAGCCTGAACAGCCCCTACATTCCAGTCTGTCCAGTCAGGTCAACAAACTCATAGCTGTGGCTCAGACGGGCACGCACACGCACACGCACACGCACAGAAACACACATTCATCAACCTAAATACCTTGGACTCATGCACCCATTACTTGGTGACATATTATTTTTTATCATTTGAGATTTCGTCTGCCGCTATGCAGTTACTGTATCTGTCTATGTGCTGTCTCACTTGCGTACACTTGTAGAATATGCGAGGTTTGTATTTGACACCTAAGTCAATCTGTTAATAAGAGACAGCATCAAAATTAAACTAGCATTTAAGTTTCATCATATCTAATTTGGGACTCAGAAAGTGCAGTTTGGAATGAAACAATCGGGAGAATAAGTTTCTATTAAATTTATAAAATGGCTCTGCAATGCTCACACAGTGAAAAAGCCAAAGCGAACTGTCTCTTAGCGATTAACTAGCGAGAGATGTGTGTTGGCCAAATTTCTTGACCCATAATCTAGTTAATTTTTTTGATTTGCAAGTGTTCATTTTTAAAGTAAATTTGATGTGTGTGAGAAATGGATAGAGCAAGACCTGCAGCCTTGTAACTTAGTTTCAGAAATAAAACTTAAACTTGAGTGAGTGTGTGGGAAATATTATGTATCAAGCACAACCTTGTGTTTTTAAAGAGTACAATAATACTGTTGTATTTTCTTTAACTAAGCAACCAATCTACTTCCATTTTACACCGGCCCCACGCATGCCCAGTGTAAGTGAACGGTCATGTGATATTTTTTTGTCAGGCGTGTAAGTATGTATGGAAATTATTTCTAAAACAGTGCTGAAATACTCAAGTGGACAGAGATCGTTTTTTCGTTTTAAAACACCAGTAAAACGAAAAGGTATTAGTGTGGATGTAGCCTTAGACATAATGTCTGTGGATCTGACTCTGTGCTGTACTACTGAAATTGTTTAGAGGCAGCACTAAACCAACCAGATCTTGTGTCTTGAGACTAAACAATAGCCACACTCATTAAATGTATTTCCTTTGCTCTGTGAAATTGCACAATTTCTCATTTTTTTGGTTTTGTTTCATTTCATGAAAATGTTTTAAGAAGTTATTGGAGGCTTCGTTTTAGGTTAGGTGTCCCACCTTAACTTTAACACACTGTGGAAATCCCTGACAGTGTTGGTCCAGCCATGTCTGTTTGTTGGTTTTGAATGTCTTTTTTGCTCCCTGAGTGACTGAGAACAAACAAGCAAGAGGCTCTCTTTGGACTTTGGCTGACTCCCCATTTTTATGTTGCATCAGTCTGGGCTTTCAGCTGCGATAAGAGACCAAACCCCCTCTGTTAATTTGGTGGATCTCAGCTGAGTCAAAACGTAATTTGTGGCATGTAAAGTATTGTTTACCCTGTGGTCTTTTGCTTTAAAATGTTAGCCAAGCTTCACCTGTATGTCCTTCTTGATTTAACCATTTGCCTTTCCTTTTCATGAACTTGCTCTTTCAAAACAAAGTCTGATCATATAAATAATGCCAACGGTAACTCTGTTAGCTTTCTTCAGTGTTTTATAATGAGCAGGGCTCAGGTTGTAGGGTTCACACAAACAGGGTGATTTATAGCTTCTGGGAGCCAGAGAGAGCAGGGCCGATAAGTATACGAGGGTTCCAGATGTGGCCTGCTCTGTCTACATGTGTGAGTCTCTTACTGGGAAGATAAAAGGGGAACAGAGCCTACCGGTCCCATCCTCTCCACCCTCCGAGCGGAAATCCACAGCAGGGACCAGCCCTTCTCCCCATGTCCCCCTTCCCATCGACCTCCTTCCTTCTTCTTTCTTGCCTTTGTTCTTAAAGTTTTTTTTCACTAAATAAGTCAGTGCACAGTAGGTCTTTATAAATTTGTGTCAAAATCTGATGATAAAAGTATAGTTTTATGGTGAAAATCATTATAAATCCCTATTCGCACAGGACTAGTATTTCCAGAGGAACCACCAGATTTACTGACATGATCCCCGAATATGATGTCAAAGATCCGCTTATATAAAAAAATTAGACTATAGAGTATTTAAATTTAATATTCTTACATTATTTTATTATTAACAAAGCAGCCTCCATAGTTCTCAACTGTGTTGGAGGCAAAAAAACAATACAATACAAAATACCTTGCAAAAATTCAATACAAAATCACAGAGATGCCAAGATCTGTGTTTGTCAAAGTATGGTAGGTAATTTGTGGTTAAATCTTTCCTGGTCAAAATACGGACATGGCAGAATCCTACGGGATAAAGATCACAGAAAGCATCCGCGATTATAAGTTCCTAGAGGTCCCCATATTAATGTGCATCTAGTTAACACAAAGACTTCTAATGTACTGCATTATTCTCTCAGCTGTTATCTGCATCCACATGTATATTCTAACTAAAGGACTTAATTTTATCATTTCTTATCTCTTCTTTTTACCTGCAGCAGATGGGGATTTGCCAGTGTCATAACTGTTAAGAATTATAGCTCCTTATCTGGGGGAAGTATGTCAGGTGTAATGGTAAATCATAAACGCTTAACTCCAAAACTGTGCTCTTCAGAGGTCAATAGGGGTTTTTAAACCGATTAATGGGATACTCTTGGAACAGGAAGTATTATGGAAGTAGCGTGATGTCGATTCCCTCTGCCGTGCCCATGTAAACATAGGAATACTTGCACTGACATGCAAATAAAAAAAATAAGTCATGTACACATTTTGTGGTGCTATTTCTGTTGTTGTTTGACACGGATGTGTGACTAGTTTGAAGAACTAAATAGGCTGTGGCCCAGAATGTAAATAACTTTGCTTTTTGGGCAGAAAGCATATTTGTTGTTGCCCATAAGACCCCCTCAGTTCGTGAAACGTTTCCTCAGAGTAGTGTGAGCTGGTAGGTGTTAAGGGCAGGAAGTGAAATGGGGTTGTGAGGGCAGGGTAATTGGATGAAGAGAAAAGGGTGGGTTCATTCAGTTTCCCATCAAACTTTCCACTTAACAGAATCTGAAAGAGTAAGGACGTCAACAGACTGGCTGGCTCTCTGGATAAGGGGGTCCTCTAGTCGCAAGGCTGTTACACAACATAGTAGAGCACTGTGTTGCACAACCGGCTCCTCCACTGTGTATAGGAGTCTAATCAATGCCTGGTGCAGCCAGCCTTCCAGCTGGATTTCTTTAGAGTATGGTTTTAGAGCTGATACCAATGGGAGTATCACTATCCTTCTCAACTCCATGATAAACTTCCCCCCGTTGTCAGAATCTTGGTTCTGATGTTTATGAAACATCTTGGACTGTTTTTTACTCCCTCCCTTTGTTCTTTTTTTTTTTTTTTTTTTTTTTTTTTACTAGCTCATGAATTCACAGCAACCTCTCTATTAGACGTGAGATGGCCACAATCTTTGCAGACTTTCATTATTTTTTTTCCAGTGTGGAGGTGCACCAGAACTTTTAATGTTTCTGATATATATTTATTTCACCATCAATAACTTTCTGTCTTTCCCAACCACTGCCACAACCTGATCCTTCCTATTTCTCATTTTCTCCTCAGCCCTGCTTATACTGTAGCACTAGGCATACTGTAAGTCCCATGTGAGCCAGGCTTTTTGAAGCTCTGTGTATGTTTGGTAGGTGTGGTGGGGGGTCGGGTGGGGGGTTCTACATTAGGCCCAGATGTGTGTATGCTCTGTTTTGGATCTTGCATTGGCTCTGTCTGAGCAACATATTTTGTCGTTGTTGGGGGAGCTCCAGCGCAGATGTTTTCTTTATGAATTGTCAGAGCTCTGCAACGGTCTGACTGCTGGCTCACTGTCAATGGTGCTAAACCCCCTTTGGTGTACCCCAACTTCAAAGTTGTTGCTTGAAAAGAACGGTATAGACACGTATGGTCACTTTGATACTACATGTGTGAGTAGTGAGTCTGTGTGATATGTATGTGTGTATACAGTGTTCTGCCTTGAAAGAGAGTGTGGTGGCAGCTGTTAAAACATAAGGCTGTATGTATCTTCAAATCCCCCCCACCCCCCACTCCCACCTTCCCACAGCTGGGTCTCCCTGTGGTCTGGGAATTCTGCACCCAGTCCCATATAGGATAGAGGATCTCAGAGAGTGAGAAATATTTCCAGTGCTAACTCGACACTTCAAACCTCCTCAATCCTGGGGGAACTGTCTGAGAATATGCAATGCTTCCTCTTTCGAGGTTGGCTTGCCTTGGAGTTACAAAATGTCAAGTTCCTTTGTAGGAGGTGTTGCAACAGTATTTTGGGTCACTTTGACTTGTCAAGTTCATCCCTAAATTGACTGAGCTTTGGGTGTCATGTTTCTGTGCTGCTATGGAAAAACCCTTTTGCATGTGTGTGTTATGAACTTCACACCTTTGAAAATAAATATCCTCACACCTTTGAAAATAAATATCATGCAGAATTCATGCCAAGGAGTATTTACGGTATTCTCACTTTACCAGGACACTTTATGTTGTTTTTCTCCTTTTAATTGGTCCCACATACTGTATGTATGTTGCTTGTAAACTCCACCAAAATGTGCATCTTTATGCAGGTCTTTTAGTTGTGAGAAATCCTCTATAAATGGCAGATAGACTGATTTCCCATTTCCAGTAGGCTGTATGCCTTTCTGTTTGTTTCTGGTGTGTCACTTTCAACATGCCGGAAAACAGCAGGCAGACCAGTGAAAATGTTACGATTCTTTTTTTGATAGCCATTACTTATTCAATCTCTCTTCAAACTCGGTGCCAACTATTTTGGGACAATGTTCAGGCGCTGCTTGGACGGAGACTGACAGAATTTCTTGCTGAGATGACAAAGACAGTGCCAGAAAAGGGACGTAAATTCACATGTCTACCCGGGAGTGATTTTTCCATCACTGCCAATCTGAGCTGGAGCCGATAAATACTTGTGATTAGTGCAGAGTCACTTGTCCCGGGAATGAATGCTGATTATTACCTTCCCACTAAAAACAAAAACCAGATGTTAGTGGGTGTAGGCTTTCTTTTACTCCAGTCTGAAAGGGGCTTTAGTTTTATATATTTTTTAAATTCCTCCAGTGTGTTGTCATGTTGGTTAGTTTATGCAGGCCCACTGGGTTAGCAAAACTGCTTTGACGGACTTTCTCTTCATAGTCAAGGTCTTCTTTAGTCATTATAATAAGTGAGCCATGCACACTTATATATTTTATAAAACAGTGTATCCTCAAATTCACCCAAAAGTAAAGTCTGGAGTACGGCATAAAAAGTGCAGGCCTTCACCTCTCACTCTTTGTCAGTCACTTTTTGTGTTTCTTTCCTTCCCCCATGCCCTGCTTGTCTTAATCAAAGACAAGTGGAGTGCTGGTAATGTACAACCTCTTGGACCCAGCAGTGCAGGAAGATGACAGAGGCTCATTAATTCAGCGCTGTTATTTTTGTTTTGGAGAGGGTCATGGCATCACAAAGTGAGAGGTTTTGAAATGAGGCTGGTATATGACCAAGAATTGCATAACTGTACTCCCACGAGGCTCTGCTTTTGTAATGGTTCTGTCTCCTCTTCTCTTCGCTGCATCCCTCAGATGTGGAGCAGATGGCTATCGACTGGCTGACCGGAAACTTCTACTTTGTGGATGACGTGGATGACCGGGTGTTTGTCTGCAACAAGAATGGCCAGACATGCGTGACCCTTCTGGACCAAGAGCTGTACAACCCTAAAGGCATCGCCTTGGACCCGGCTATGGGGTCTGTACTTCCCTCCACTCTTCTTGACCTAACAATACCCTCAGCAGCGTTTTAGCAACACTTGAGAGGAAAATGATGTCTTATGATCAGACGACATGCTGACCAAACATGCGGTCAAAATCAAAGCACTTCCTCCAGATGGAAATACTTGCATGTTTGCTGTTTCTTTTCCTGATACTGACAAAGTTCCCTTTTCTGTAACATTACCTTGTTCCTCTTCTTCTACTACAGCAAAGTGTTCTTCACAGACTATGGGTCTACGCCGAGGGTGGAGCGCTGTGACATGGATGGCCAGAACCGCACTAAGCTGGTGGACAGCAAAATTGTCTTCCCCCATGGTATCACACTGGACCTGGTCAACCGGTTGGTGTACTGGGCTGACGCCTACCTGGACTACATCGAAGTAGTCGACTACGAGGGCAAAAACCGACACACTATTATCCAGGGCCTGCTGGTGAGGTTTGAAGGATGTCGGATGGGTGTGAACACAAAAAAATACCATTGACACTCAAACATACATAGAGATGCACTCAAGAAAATAGATTTTCAGATAGTTGAGCCTCTTTTTAAAGGTTGAATCAAGCAGCAATAGCACAGAGTCCCTGCTTACTTTTCAGTCTTTCCATAAATAAAATTAAACATCTGTTTTCCACATCTGTATCATCATTGATTTAATATCATCATCTTCTAGAGGTAGTACTGGTTTCCAGTTGTCTCTTGTTTGTCAAGGCAAATAGAGCCATCCTCTCCTGAGAACAAGACCTATTTTATTGCCATGATTGATATTACTTAAAGATTGTGTGATTTTCCTGGCTAGTGCCTCTCTAAACAGATTAGTCTGGCCATTACGAAGCTTGGCTCAAACTTTAAGTAGAGTAATGATCTTAATGAAATCAGGACTGCAGTGATGCTGTGCAGGGGGAAGTAATATGAGCCTGACCCATACATCTTTCTGACAGTAGAGGAGAGCTGCACAGAAAAGACACTTGTATAAGTAAAACCTATCTCTGTTTAACAGCCGATTGGAAGTGTAGCCATTGTACTACCCTGTGCCAAGTTTATACAATCTCTCTCTCCTTATCTCTCTGTCCGTGTCCGTCTGAGTCTGTCTGTCAGAGATTTCTTCACATTGTTAGAACCTGTCAAAATTTGTTTATACTGATTGTTAGGAAAGTTTCATTATGCAGCAGTTACAGCGTTCAAGATAAAAATGTGTACACAAACAATATCACAAAAGCCATTAGTCATGCACCATGAGCTGTTTCACTGAGAACGTCAGCATTTTCAGTTGCAAGCTCAAGACAACTTTTTTGGCTAGCTCAAGACAAGCTCAAGACAACTTTTTTAATTTCGCTGCTTTATTTTCTCACTGCATTTCAGATTGAGCACCTTTACGGGCTGACTGTATTTGAGAACTACCTGTATGCCACCAATTCAGACGAAGGCAACCTCAACCCAAAGACCAGCGTGATCCGAGTGAACCGCTTCAACAGCTCCGACTTCCAGGTGGTGACGCGAGTAGACAGGGGAGCCGCACTGCACGTGTACCACCAGAGGCGCCAACCTCAAGGTACTCATTCAAGAAGGCACTTGGCTTGACTGCTTACTGATTGCAGTTACCATTGCATGACTGTTGTTTTTTTTGCCTTTTCTCCTGGCTTAGTGCGCAGCCATGCATGTGCCCTGGATCAGTTTGGGAAGGCTGGAGGTTGCTCTGACATATGTCTGCTGAGCAACAGCCACAAAACCCGTACGTGTCGTTGTCGCTCTGGATTCAGCCTTGGCAGCGATGGAAAGTCCTGCAAGAGTGAGTATCAAGACTGAGGGGGGAATTTATTTGGACAAATATGAACCCCTTCCCAGTAGTTTCAGCAGTAATGATTGATGATGGCAACAAAGTAATGGTGGTTACAAAAACGCTGGCAGAAATCATGACAGTTATTCATTGAGAATATTTCTTTCTTACTTCCCCTGCAGAACCAGACCATGAGTTGTTCTTGGTGTACGGTAAGGGTCGCCCTGGAATCATCAGGGGCATGGACATGAACGCTAAAGTTCCTGATGAATACATGATTCCCATTGAGAACCTCATGAACCCACGAGCTCTGGATTTCCACGCCGCCAGTGAATTCATCTACTTTGCAGATGCCACCAACTATATTATTGGCCGACAGAAAATAGATGGCACAGAAAGGGACACCATACTAAAGGAAGGTAAGAATACAATGATGGCTTTGCACAGGATTCTGGCAAATATTTTTACTCTATCAAAATCCAGGAACTAAGGGTTGAAAAGAATTCAGTCAGGCTTTTCCATTTGATTTTCACTTTATTCTCTTCATATTCATCCTGAATTGGCCAGCTAATAATTTCCTTTTCACACCGACTTCTTTCGCTTATCTCAGGAATTCACACAGTAGAGGGGATAGCAGTAGACTGGATGGGAGGTAATCTCTACTGGACAGATGATGGGCCTAAGAAGACTATCAGCGTCGCCAGGCTGGAGAAGGCTTCTCAGACCCGCATGACTCTCATTGAGGGCAAGATGAGCCACCCTCGTGCAATTGTGGTGGACCCTCAGAATGGGTGAGACAGTGGAGGAGAGGGGATTGTTATTTAAATGGTTATTCATTGTTAATAAATGCTATGTTAAAGTTATTTATCCAGTTGTAATGTTTAGGTGAAGCAGCATTCAACCTCTGTGTTAGTATGAGTACTTCTAGTGTATTGGGAGAGGATAGTCTTAATGCCTGTACTGTAGATGTTTGTTAAAGCATTCATTACATTGGTATGAGTGTGTGTGTGGGAGCTGATGATTTTTCAAGGCATTTTTGGATACTCCCTCTTTTGTTTTTTTTTCCATGGAATGATCTTTAAAAATGCATCAAAACTTAAAAAGTGTCAAACATTTTGACGACTGCAGCTGTCACGGAAAACTCATCTCACTCTGCTTTTGAACTTCATGATTCATCTTCTCTTCTCCCAGATGGATGTACTGGACTGACTGGGAGGAGGACCCTACAGAGAGCAACAGAGGGAAGATCAAGAAAGCATGGATGGATGGTTCCCATCACCAAGTGTTCCTGACCAGCAAGACAGTGCTGTGGCCTAATGGCTTGAGTTTGGACATTCCCCAGGGCATCCTGTACTGGGTGGATGCTTACTACGACCGCATTGAGTTGGTTTACCTCAACAACACTGAGCGCAAGGTTGGTTATTCTCATGGAATATATTTAGACTGTGTTATATTTTTGTATTTACCGACAATGAAAGCGTTATTACTCCAAAGTATTAAAAAAACATTTTGGTCAGAAAATCAAGGTAATCAGTTTGTTGGAACACAGGTAATATTTGGAGATCCAACCCTTTTCTCTTTTCCTGATTCAAAAGGTGGTGTATGAGGGCCAGGAGCTTAACCACGCCTTCGGCTTATGTCATTACAAAGAATTTCTTTTTTGGAATGAGTACCGCGGCGGCAGCATTTACAAACTGGACCAGGCCACTAAGACAGTCACTCTACTCCGCAACGAGAGGCCACCCATCTTTGAGATTAGAGTGTATGATGCACACCAGCAGCAAGGTATATCTCTACTACTCATTCATCCTCACTTCACGACTTGCTCATGAATAGATCAAATGATAATATTTTTACTTTCTGCTTGGTTTGTCTTTTCTTCTAGGCTCCAATGCGTGTCGAGTTAATAATGGTGGCTGTAGCAGTCTGTGCCTTGCTATTCCTGACGGCAGGTCCTGTGGCTGCGCTAACGATCAAATCCTAGATGTCGATAATGTCACCTGCAAAGGTACTTAGCTGCTCAGCCAGTAGAAAGGTTTCACAAAAGATCAATGTGGAAGGTTATGGAAAATTCATTACTCAGCAGCAGTTGAGGCTGTTAAGAATCTATGCTGTACTTTCCATTTGCAAGGTATACTATACGCGATCTTTGCCAAATCTAGGGAGTTTACTCTTCTCTAGCAACTTTGAAAAACTGATGAAAGCGTACCTAGGATCCAAAAGGTTTTGTTTTGTTTGGTGCTTAGCTCTTGTCTTAATGGCCGATCTGCCCATCCTCCTACCCCTGATTTCATCTCCAGCCAACCCCTCCTACGTCCCACCGCCGCAGTGCCAGCCTGGGGAGTTTGCCTGCAAGAATAACCGCTGCATCCAAGAGCGCTGGAAGTGTGATGGGGACAACGACTGTCTGGACAACAGCGATGAGGCCCCTGAGCTCTGCCGTAAGTGTGCCACGTCATTGTCATGGTTACACAGCAACACAGAGATAAACATAATTTCAGTTTAAGGATCTTAGCTAATGTGAAACGACAGTGCCCAAACTACAGTTTCCAAGATTGTCTTTTTCATGCAGCGTAATGTGATTCAAATTTCTCTTACCAGTTCACTGTGAGAATTAGAGACTCATATTTTCCTTGGATGTTGTTCTCTTTTTGTGACTCATTTAAAGTGACAGATTTAAAGGGTGAGAGGATTATTTAGCAGGCTATATAGTATATCAAACAGAAAGCTTTGATTAACCAGTGAGCTTGATTTTCAAGAAATAGAAATTTTTATAGCAGAAAAACACTGGCAAGTTGCTGGGGAGCGCTTCATCCACATTTACAACGCCAGTGCCTTTCAAAAAGCTCCAGATATTTTCAACTAGAAGTGCTCTGAGAAGCCGCACAAGAAAGTCAGAGTTTAGAATAAAGGTGGTTGGTGCAGTGCTTTTTCTTTAGGCACAAACTCTCTCCTCATTGGTAACAATTAGAAAAAAAGAAGCTGATGCTAAGAACAGAACTCCATAAGGACATTCAACCTTAATGTATACTTTTCTTTTTTCTACCCCAGACCAGCACACCTGCCCAGCTGACCGATTCAAATGCCAGAACAACCGCTGTATCCCCCTGCGATGGCTGTGTGATGGCGACAATGACTGTGGCAATGATGAAGATGAATCCAACACCACCTGCTCTGGTATATATAAACCTGAAGGTCTTGGTAGATTAGAGAGCATTACAGTTTTTCATATTCTGTTGGTTTGAAAGATACAACATTTGATTTGACGAATATGTATTTGATCTGCAACTAAGATAAGATAAGATAATCCTTTATTAGCTTATTAACTAGGGTTATTGCTGTTAAATGACAAGTATTTCAAAGGCAGTTATTAATGGTTAGTTAAAATGGTATAAGTTGAAGAAAGACCATTGGGCAGACAGAGTTGCAACTAAAGCAGACATATTGGGATCTGTTAGTTTTGAGTTAATTCAGTTCAGATTTGTGCGGTGATGGCGGCATGAAATAAAAAAACAGCGTTGGTCCTTGGCTAACAGCGTTTGTTACTTTTAAAAAGAGCCGTCTCTCTGATCGTAGATTAGAAATTGTCTTTAATTTAATTAAGATGATGGTATTGTTTTGCAGTCACAACCATTTAAAGCAGTTTTTGTAGCAATAGAATATTGGAAATTAGGTTGTCAAGGTCTTATTTGACCATGATGAGTCATTGCGAGCTTAAATGTTGAGTCAGGGATATTGCAAGAGGGACTTTTTATATCTATTACCTGTTTTATGCCAGCTCGCACATGCCCACCGAACCAGTACCCTTGTGCCAGTGGGCGCTGCATCCCCATTTCCTGGACATGTGACCTGGATGACGACTGTGGAGACCGCTCCGATGAACCAGACTCCTGTGGTGAGTCTTAAATTGCACCATTATATTGCCGCTTTTACATCTTTTTAGATCTTATGTTTTTAACATATTCTCTCTTGACCCCTCTTCAGCTTATCCAACCTGCTTCCCTCTGACTCAGTTCACCTGCGCCAATGGCCGCTGCATAAACATCAACTGGCGCTGTGACAACGGTAATCTTCTTCTTAGACTTTCTTCATCCGGGAAGCTGCAAAAACAACCCAATAACCGACAACGAAATATTCTGTGTGTTCATGTACAGACAATGACTGTGGAGATAACAGTGATGAAGCAGGCTGCAGCCATTCCTGCTCCAGTGTCCAGTTTAAATGTAACAGTGGCCGCTGCATCCCAGAATACTGGACCTGTGACGGCGACAACGACTGTGGAGACTACAGCGACGAGACTCATGCCAACTGTACCAACCAGGGTAAGGAGCAATTACTGTTTGTACCAAACTGAAATAGCTCTGCTCTAAGTATTTGCTTTTCCTTTCTTTTCGGCATTGTTTATACTTTTACCAGCATTATCTAGCCCCATCACATCATGTATTGTATTGTCGTTTACAAAGGTTGACACAACAAAGACGGGCTCGTCTCCCTCCCTGTTTTATTTCCTCCGCTGTGCATGCCCTGCCTGACCTCTGGCTTCCAGTTATCACTTTATGTTTTGTGGTTAGATAACAATTAAACTATTTCATGGTCTTGTACAAATGGCACAGATGTTTTGACTCTGCTGCCGTGATATGGATTTCCATGTTTAGAGTTTGAAATAGCTGATTTGGAACATTGAGTTTTGCTGGTTAACCACTATTGTAACAATCACTGAGGCAGCGTCATAGAACAGCAACGCACTTATTCTTCAGGCTGCCTAGAAGCATACGCTCCTCTTCACTGTCTAAGTCCCAGCATGCAATAACGGGGCCCAGCGTGACCTGTTGGTCTAATGAGCAATCTGTGCTCTTTGTGTGTGTCTGGCTGTGTGTGTGTGTTTGTGAGATCTCTTGGCATGATGTCTATAAGTTATTAACTGAAATAAAAAGGCATTGCTATTGCCTTCCCTTCTTGTATATTGTATTCTGTGCTGAAAGGTCCCTGGTCCATTTCCTGCTTTAGCCCTGCCAAGAGCTGACCTTTGCTATGAGGGGATGTCATTGTGCCACCTCACCACTGGTGCCTTTTAATCAGTCACTGAGCTGTGTGTGTCATTGTTGTTTGACTTGGTTCAGTTTCAGGTTGTTATCCCAGCATACCTAAACATTAATTAATGACTAGAATTTCCTCTTCTTTGTTCTCTCCGTTTTTTGGCAAGTGTGTGTGTGTGTGGTCTGTGCAAGGGTTGTGTGCTGGTTGAGATTCGAGTCTAGTCATTTTTCAGTTGCTGAATTTTATTGCTTCTTTGACATTGGCTAAACTGTTCACTCCATCTTTTTGGTTTGGCTTACTATCACACTTTGTCTTTGTCTGTTTTCTCTCCAGCTACCCGTCCTCCAGGCGGCTGCCACGTGGATGAGTTCCAGTGTCGGATGGACGGTCTGTGCATTCCCATGCGCTGGCGCTGTGATGGGGACACAGACTGTATGGACCTGAGTGATGAGAACAACTGCGAGGGTGTGACCCACATGTGTGACCCGGCAGTCAAGTTTAGCTGCAGGGACTCTGGTGAGGATGCTTTCAGCTGGGCTTAAGTACCAGATGTTAAGGTCGATGAACCGTTTAACAATGTTGTTGTGTTAGTACAGATATGTTTTTTTTTTTTCTCTCTGACAAATAGATGAAAGAGTAATTGCCTGCTCACACCAGAAACTAGCTGTGGAAAATTAATTTACGCATCCCTCATGTGGCTAGTTTGTGGCTTTTATGTTGTGGCAAACTGGATACAAAGAGGAAACTAAACCACAGCTCCACTTTGGCGAGCAGCATAATATGAGATTGGATTGGTAGAGTTCAAAATGGAGGAAGCTTGCACCATTTTGGACTCTCCGGTTCTCTCCATTCTCTCAAAGGTCGGCACCATCAGGATGATTTGCAATTGGTCAAAGGCTTGAATTTGCGTGTCAATTCATCAAAAGTTCATTTAATTTCAAGCTCCTGAGCAAATCCTCTGATTGCAGTAATTTTATTTGAATTTATAGATTTTTAATAGAAATGATGGTGTGACCATGTCCTGAAACTTGTTTAAAAACAATGACTATGAAGATATTAAAGTCTTAAAATAACACAAGCTGATCATTTTTATTTTGTGGTCTTGCCAGCTCGTTGCATCAGCAAAGCTTGGGTTTGTGATGGCGACAGTGACTGTGAGGACAACTCTGACGAGGACAACTGCGAGGCGTTGGTGTGCAAGTTGTCTCACCACATGTGTGCTACCAACGACTCCATCTGTCTGCCTGCTGAGAAGCTGTGTGATGGCACTGACGATTGTCCGGATGGCTCTGACGAGAAACTTTGTGGTAAAACGTTCGACATAAACCAGAACAGGAAAATGTCTTCAGTACCTGTTTCATTTGTCCTGTACCTTCTATATTAATGTTAAAAACACCTTAAACAGAACATACAACTCTTTTGTCTTAGATATATTCCAGCTCATTCCAAATCTGTTTCTTGCCTGCAGATTTGTGCTCATTGGACAATGGTGGCTGCAGCCACAACTGCAGCATCATTCCCGGGGAGGGCTTCATGTGCTCATGTCCCCTGGGCATGGAGCTGGGAGCCGACAACAAGACCTGCCAGATCCAGAGCTTCTGCGCCAAACATCTTAAGTGTAGCCAGAAGTGTGAGCAGGAGAAATCCAGTGTCAAGTGCTCCTGCTATGAGGGCTGGGAGCTTGAGTCTGACATGGAGAGCTGCAAAAGCACTGGTAAGGTAAAACAGTGCACTTTTGGCACCAACAGTTTATCTACTCCTACAAACTGAAGAATTTCTTTTGGCCCCAAATTGAGAGCAAAAGTATTTTTCTTGTGCTGAAGAAACTCCACAAGCCTTATTCTGCTATAAGTATATCCAGTATTTAATGGATCATGGTGTTGAAGATATCTAAGTGAGAAACAAATGCCTTCAACTATATATATACTTTTTAAAGGACAGATGGAGTGGAAGACATTGCTCAGACAGCTGTGGCAGGATTTGATCCAAAACAAACAAGGGGCTTTGTGAATCTGGACTCTAAGATAAGATTTAACGTGATGAGACACTAACACTTTTCCGGGTTTAACATCTTTGCCCTCAGATCCGTTCAAGCCTTTCATCATCTTTTCCAACCGCCATGAGATCAGAAGGATTGAGCTTCACAAGGGGGAGTTCAATGTGCTGGTTCCAGGGCTGAGGAACACCATCGCCTTGGACTTCCACCTCAACCAGAGCACCCTGTACTGGACTGATGTCGTAGAGGACAAGATCTACCGTGGGAAATTGTCTGATAATGGTGGTGAGGCTGCTAGTTTGATAAAACTTTTGGTAATCTTGGGTTATGCAGAGAGATGGATGGGTTAGTGGCATGATTAGCCACTCAGAAGAGTCTAATTAACATAGTAATAAGTTATATTTTCATTTTTGCAAGTTAAATAAAAGTAGTAAAGTGGGTTTCTCCTTTCTGAGATGGCAAATTATATTTGTTACTTTGACTGAGCATTTCTCCTGAATCAACTTCCGCTGAGCACTCTGTAATTTCTCAGAGCCAAATGTTTTTAAAAAGAGTCTGTGGTCAGCAGCAGCGGTCTGTGACCCTGAATAAATAGCCAGGTCATGGCCGGCCTTTACTGCTCCAAAACCCCAGGTCTCTTTGCCAATCCAGGTTGTGTTCCCAGCACAGCACTTGGGGAGCACACGGAAGGCTTTGTCTCTTCCCATTTGTCTCAGTACTCGATGTGCGTGACTGCAGCTAGAACACTGATGTAGCGTAGGAGGCACAATACACTGCAGCTCCAGTTCCCAGCCCTCCAACTGCACCATTAAAACAGCACTGCCAAGCAGAGACATTGTGATCAACATAGATCAGCTCCTGCTGCTTGTTGTTGAAGCCATTTCAGAGTCTCTAAAGTTGTTGGCATACACTGTGTAGTTCACACAGCTCAACCAAGACAACCCTACCCACACATACACGCAGAAAGGCAGCCATAACTCCAGCATTCCTTTAAGCAAACTGTGAAGACCTATCATTCTCCCTCTAATTACCACTGGAAAGCCTTGTGAAGAACTTGTCTGATCACCCTCAGCCAGAGATGATCACACATTTTGGTTTGCACTTTAGTCTGCATGTTCCTGTTGTTTCTGGGAAAGATTAAAAAGAGTGGGAGATCTTGTGTTGGATGTTTGTTTTTCTTAGAGGTTGGGCAGTGGGGCTGAGAAGATAGCGCTGGTTGGACCCACACTGACAGACACAGCAGCAGTGCGTGCTGTTCACAGACAGATTCCATAAGAGCAAAGAATTCTAAACAATTTGTTATTTGTCAGAGTTTTTATTATCTTTTGAAATGAACCATATGTGCTGGCTGGAAATTTGCTCTCCTTGGTGATAGTGTCATAAGCCAAGCTATTAAACTAAATTAGCTGAATTACAACTGCTATTTTTCTACTTGAAATCACCACAAACATTAAAATGCTACAAAATGTCCCATTTTCATCTTGTTATTCAGTTATCTATAGCCAAAAACCATCATTCTTTTAAGTCCCTCTTTCTTTTTGTTTCCCATTCAGCCCTGACCAGTTTTGAGGTGGTGATCCAGTATGGACTGGCCACCCCCGAGGGCCTGGCCGTGGACTGGATAGCAGGAAACATCTACTGGGTTGAGAGCAATCTGGACCAGATTGAGGTTGCCAAACTGGATGGGACCATGAGAACCACCCTGCTGGCTGGGGAGGTGGAGCACCCAAGAGCCATCGCCCTAGACCCTCGTGATGGGTAAGAAGCATGGATCTAGGGACTATGAAGCTGTTTTAGGCCTTTCAGTAAATGGAAAGTTACTGGACTTTCCACTGGAATGATCTTTTTAGTGTATGCTATATTCCTGCTGATTTTTCTATTAAACTGAAAAATGTTCTCTTGTGAAGATACTGAAGATACTGTGCACATCTGTGAAAATCCCTCCTCACATTGATTTATATTTTGTTTGCAGTATTCTATTTTGGACTGACTGGGATGCCAGTCTGCCGAGGATTGAGGCAGCATCTATGAGTGGTGAAGGCAGACGCACCATCCACAAGGAAACAGGCAGTGGTGGCT
The DNA here is from genome assembly GCF_027596085.1 of Anoplopoma fimbria. Taxonomy (NCBI): domain Eukaryota; kingdom Metazoa; phylum Chordata; class Actinopteri; order Perciformes; family Anoplopomatidae; genus Anoplopoma; species Anoplopoma fimbria. The sequence continues at coordinate 13,398,649 of NC_072460.1, read as the reverse complement.
GGCCCAATGGTCTCACTGTGGACTACATGGAGAGACGCATTGTCTGGATTGATGCAAGGTAACGTTTGCCACTAGTCTCTGAATATACAGAGTGCTCTCATGGCACAGCATCCACCCATTCACTCAGTATTTTTCTTTTGCTTGCCGTTATTCCTTTTTTGATAAACATGCAGATGTTCTTGGCTTATGTAAAATTAGATACAAAGTACAGACTCCTCTAGTAGCATGAGCATCATTCACTTAAGCTTATTGCACATATTATGTAAAGTATACATCTCTGCCTTAATCCTCCTCCAGGTCAGATGCTATCTACTCTGCTATGTATGACGGTTCGGGGCTGATTGAAGTGTTGCGGGGTCATGAGTATTTGTCCCACCCCTTTGCCGTCACCATGTATGGAGGAGAGGTCTACTGGACTGACTGGAGGACTAACACTCTGGCCAAAGCCAACAAATGGACAGGACACAACGTCACCGTAGTCCAGCGCACCAACACACAGCCCTTTGACTTGCAGGTCTACCACCCGTCCAGACAACCGGAGGGTAGGTTGCACACCACATGCATATGAATAAACAGACACTCAGAGAGAGAGAGAGACAGAGACAGAGACAGAGAGAGAGCCTCCATATCTCAGATTCAACCCCTACCTGTCAGCGTGGCTGACTGAGTTGGGCTTTAACTCAAAGGAGAATGGTGACGAGCACTCAGTTCATTGCTGACCGTGTTGATCCACAACTCCTTTTCTCCAAAGACAGCTGACCTTTCAAAGCTGTGAGATGTGTTGTCTCCTTACTCTGGCAGCAATTTGGACACCTCCTTCAGCCTCATTGATCAAAAAATTCACCTCACTGTTTGACATTTCCCACCGGCTGAGTTGGATATATAACCCTCCTCCTGCGACTAAAATGTCACGTCTTGGAGGTTCGAATGATTGACAAGGTGCCAAAAAGATCTGCAGTTAATCTGTCAAAATTAACTGTCACCTTGATGTCTTGTAGCCAAAAGCTATGGGTGTGTGGACAGCAGAGAGGCAATGGGTCCTGTAATGGGAAGCAGGAAAAGACAGAGATCTCACAGAATCGTTGATTGACAGCTGCAACTGATGCCCATGACAGTGATGAGGCAACACCCTAGGTTGACATGTCTGGCAGATGTGGGCTGTGTTGAATGGTCAAGTCCTATCTTGTCCCATCCACATTTCTTTGACCAAATGGAAAAAATCATGAGGTCAAGGAAAGATCAGGACCTTTCCTTAGCATTTAGATAATTCAACCGGCCTTACCATGGCTGCCACTTCTGGGTCGTTTCACTCAGTTAGGAAGCTTCCTAACAAAAATGACTTTTCAACCGCAGCCAAAGTATTTTTCTGCCCTCTCTCTTTCCTTGAGTGTCCATTGATGGAGAGGTCCATTACACGCTTGACTGTAATACTCTGGAAATAGCCTCTCACGTTAAACTGTTGGCTTAGTCTGGATTTATGCTCTATTTTTATGAATTTTGGGAGATGCTTTTTGAAAATATATACACCGCAATCTGCTAAACATAGTGTGAGCCTTAAAGGAAATACCCTATCTTTTAGTGTCTTTGTCTCTTTCATCAACATTTCCTCTCATTCTGTCTTTCAGCTCCTAACCCGTGTGCCACTAGTGATGGTAAAGGCCCCTGCTCCCACCTCTGTCTCATCAATTTCAACCAGACCTTCTCCTGTGCCTGCCCTCACCTCATGAAGCTTCAGCCCGACAAACGCACCTGCAAAGGTAAGGACACATACTGTACAGACCGGTTCTCTTAACTTAAAGAAAACGCCCAGACAGAGTGTGTTTATGCAACGCTGCCATATACAATGCATGTCATCAAGGAGCAAGAAACGGGCTCTTTCTTTGCAGGAATGTTTTCTCACAACTGTCATGACTGCTACAGTGCGCTCAGCTCCCAAGCGTGACATCAACGTCACTGACTGTCATCCCTTATGACAGAAGATCTAATTACTTATCCTCTGGTTCTGCCAGGCGGCCTTCTTCACTCTCATTTGCATTTCATTTCATATAAAAGACTGTCACAAGTGATGTGCCTGAAGTCTTCATTTATTTCTGGGTGTTTATGAGTGGGCTCAGGATGGTTTTGAGGGGTAGCTGTGGGAGTCTGTGTGCATGTGTGTATGTCTGAAAGTTAAGCAGAACAATCCTCATCTCAGCAGTGTAGATTCAAGGATAACTGGAATAGAGGGCGTCTTATGCGTTCCCCATCAACACAGGAATTTTCATGGAGCTGAGCAGAATCTCAACCAAACAGAAGTTTTTCTCTGAACCTGGACGCATTCAACACTTAAATTACGTTTAAGCTGCATGATTTTCTGACTGACAATAGGTAATTTGTCATCTCCAGCTCCCATCTCTCAGGCGATAATCAAGCCTCGACAATGGCAACATGTTACTGACTAGTCAGTTTGACCCTCTTGAGCTTCTGTTTCCACGGATCCAGCTTGCTCCAGCCTTTGATTGGGTGGCAAGTCCAGTGAGAAGAAGCCTAAACTTAATTAAACTTTCAATCACAATGTACTATATAGAAATGGGACAGACTTGAGCCAAGCTCAGGAGGTTTCTATACAGAGAAGTCTCTGTTGCTAACATTGGACTTTTATATACTTTATACATTGGCTTATTTGAAAATCTTTTCTCTCTTCGCCGTTCCCATCACTTGTAGATGTACATAATAATTCATGAAAATGCAACAGAAATGATTCAAATCGTTCTTATTCTGAGTACATGTTTTTTCTTTCTTCCTTCCAGAATCCCGCAAGTTCCTTCTTTATGCTCGTCAGATCGAGATCCGCGGTGTAGACATTGACAACCCCTACTACAACTACATCATCTCCTTCACCGTGCCGGACATAGACAACGTGACAGTGGTGGACTATGACGCTGTGGAGCATCGCATCTACTGGTCAGATGTTCGAACGCAGACAATCAAGAGAGCTTTCATTAACGGCACTGGGGTGGAGACTGTTGTGTCTGCTGGTGAGAACGATTACAGGAATATTTTTCATTCCAATTTTATCTTAATTCTTTGTTTTGATTTCAGTTGCTTGTTAAAACTTTCTGTATCTATTCGAAAATGAGATTAAACCCTTTTTGCATTGTGATTCCCCAGACCTTCCTAATGCTCACGGGTTGGCAGTAGACTGGGTGTCCAGAAACCTCTTCTGGACCAGCTACGATGCCAATAAGAAGCAAATCAATGTAGCAAGACTGGATGGATCTTTCAAGAATGCTGTCATCCAGGGCTTAGACAAGCCCCACTGTCTGGTGGTGCATCCGCTACTGGGGTGAGTTCTGTTTCCAGTTAGTTATGACTGCATTCAGATCAAGAAGTGAATTCTCTATCTGATGCTCTTTTTCTACCCTGACTGCCACTTCTCCCTTAGCCTACTTGTTTTTCCTCATTTGATGTCTCATTTGATGTCTCCTATTGCAATGCACCTTAGGTAGAGCATAGATCTTCTCCAGAAAATAAATCTCAGCTGCTCTTCATGTCTTATAACATTTATATTTGACTTCAGGAAGCTGTACTGGACCGACGGTGACAACATAAGCATGGCTAACATGGATGGTAGCAACAGCACCATACTTTTCACCGATCAAAAAGGACCAGTGGGTGAGCACATATACCCACTACTTTGAAAAATAACTGTCAGCAAAATAATAAGAGATCTCTATTTAACTCTACGGTGTAAAGCACAGATTAAGCCTATTAGGAATGTAAATGTATAATAGCATCATTATGTTTCCCACTCAGGCCTCTCTATAGACTATGAAAAAGAGCAGCTGTACTGGATCAGCTCAGGAAACAGCACCATTAGCCACTGTCATCTGGATGGGACGAAACTGGAAATCCTGGAAGGTGTTAAAGGAAAACTTATCAAGGCTACTGCACTGGCTATTATGGGTAAGTTGAAAAACATGATACCTTAAATGTATCCTCTCTGGTTTTCTCATCTGTCTGATCTGAAATTGTATAGTTACATATTATCCTACTGCTTATATGCTTAGAAAGATGTTAAAAGAATATCATACAAATATATTAATCAATTTCCCACACTGTAGGAGACAAGATGTGGTGGGCAGACCAGGGAACTGACCAGATAGGAACATGTGACAAAAAGGACGGAGGAAACTGGAAGGTTTTGCGAAACAACACCTCTCCAATGATGCACATGAGGATTTACGATGAGGATGTACAGAAAGGTAAGAAATTATAATCCAACATATTTTGGAAGAGTCGGAAATAATAAGATAATTTAGATTAAATTCACTTGAGACTCATGTTTTGACCATATTTATGCTCTATTCAGCCTAAAACTAGAAAAGAACAATATTTGTCTTTCTTTTTGGGCCTCACTGATCCTCTTTACTCCCTTTAGCGGGTATCAACCTGTGCAGTAACAACAATGGAGACTGCTCCCAGCTGTGTCTGCCTACCTCACCAACAACTAGGGCCTGCATGTGCACTGCTGGATACAGCCTCAAGACAGGACAGCAGTCCTGTGAAGGTAAGACACCATTTCACAGCTACAGTCACACATACTGTAGGAATTCAGTGAGCCCTAAAAACAACAATATATTGTTCTGTCTCTGAGCAGGCATGGGCTCTTTCCTGCTTTACTCTGTCCATGAGGGAATTAGAGGAATTCCACTCGACCCGGCAGACAAATCTGACGCCTTGGTGCCAGTGTCTGGCACCTCTCTGGCCGTCGGCATAGACTTCCACGCTGGTGAGTGAAACTGCTTGACATAAGTAACTGGAAGACCGTGCTTGAGTGACATTTTAAAGCTGTCATTATCTCAGTGAAGTGAGTATTTATAGGTTGACACAAAAGGCCTTTTTGTTTTCAGAGAATGACACCATCTACTGGGTGGACATGGGCCTGAGCACCATCAGCAGGGCTAAGAGAGATCAGACGTGGAGAGAAGATGTGGTCACCAATGGGATTGGCAGGGTGGAGGGCATCACAGTCGACTGGATCGCAGGTCTAGTAGTAACAGTTTTAAAATCCTATTTTAATGATCTTGTCCAGGACTACATAGCTGATTCAAATCTCTGTTCTTTTATAGGAAATATTTACTGGACTGACCAGGGCTTTGATGTGATCGAGGTAGCAAGGCTGAACGGCTCCTTCCGCTATGTAGTCATTTCCCAGGGCCTGGACAAGCCCAGGGCCATCACTGTTCACCCAGTTAAAGGGTAGGTCTCCCTGGCAACAGTTAAATTTGGCCCTCTGTAATGCCGTTGCCTTCAGTTACTCGCATGGAATTAAAGTGATAATTTATATCTAAAATTCCACTAAAATGCACTTTGGTCTGCAGGTATCTGTTCTGGACTGAGTGGGGTCAGTACCCTCGTATTGAGCGCTCTAGATTGGATGGCTCCGAGAGGTTGGTCCTGGTCAATGTGAGCATCAGTTGGCCCAATGGAATCTCCATCGACTACGAGGTATGGACCACGGCTGACATCATAGTATTTAAATGCCATAAATCATAAAAAAGAAAAAACAGGTTTGATCATTTGTTATACAAAAAAATTAAAGAAATGGGGGCTCCGCATGCTATACATCTTGAACTATTTACAATTTTTTTTTCACAACCTCTCTTGTCCCCTCCTCTCTGCTTCAGCATTATATTTTACGGCATTAGGTGCTGTAGCGAACAAGCTGAAGGGGACATTAGAATAATTATTATGACTTCTGATGTGAATTAACAGTGTACAAGCATGCCAGTCTCCTTAATACCTTTCTGGAGTGATTTTCATTTAGAAAATGTGAGCTTCCCGAAGTGATCAACACTATCTTTTTTCTGCTCTGTCTTTCCAGGGGGGTATGTTGTATTGGTGCGATGCCAGGACAGACAAGATTGAGCGTATCAACCTGGAGACTGGAGAGAACAGGGAGCTAGTGCTGGCCAACAACAACATGGACATGTTTGCTGTGTCTGTTTTTGAGGGATTCATCTATTGGAGTGACAGGTCAGTTCAGGGGTTAATTTATTGGTTAAACCAACCATTGAACAATCACTTTCCATTTCTCTACCATCTGTCCATACCTGTTGATGCATGGCAGCTTTTGAAGTATGTGGAAGATTTCATATTGTGTGATACTGTTAATGGAATCCGTTTTGTTGCCTCTTGTTCAGGACTCATGCTAATGGCTCCATTAAAAGAGGCAGCAAAGACAACGCTACAGATGCTGTGCAGCTGAGGACTGGCATTGGTGTACAGCTGAAAGACATCAAGGTTTTCAACAGGGCCAGGCAGCAAGGTAGGAACACTCGCAAAACACTAGGCACCCTAAACTGAACCACCACAATAAATAATGGGCATTTATGAGTTAGTCCTCACATGTATTCAAAAACATGCCCTCACAAACACAATGATAAAAACTTTTAGCACCCAACTTAATCCAGCCCGCCTGGAATCGATGAAATTGAATTTGTGTTTAACAAGGCTCATTATTTGTTTTAACAACACACCTAATCCATGTCACTACTCCTCAGGCACCAACGTCTGCAAAGACAACGGCGGCTGTGAACAGCTGTGTCTTTTCCGTGGCAACGGGCAGCGCACCTGCGCCTGTGCTCACGGCATGCTGGCAGAGGACAACCGCGGTTGCCGCGACTATGATGGATACCTGCTGTACTCGGAGCGTACCATTCTGAAGAGCATCCACCTGTCTGATGAGACAAACCTCAACGCGCCGATAAAGCCGTTTGAGGACCCTGACCACATGAAAAATGTAATTGCCCTCAGCTATGACTATCATGACGGTGGAGGGAAAGGAGCCAACCGCATCTTCTTCAGCGATATCCACTTTGGCAACATCCAGCAGATCAACGATGATGGCACGGACCGCAAGATTGTGGTGGACAGTAAGTATGGAGTCATCCATAACATGTCATTCTTTTCAACAAAAAACAAAACAAAAACTCCGCTTCAATCATCACTTCACCCAAACTTTTCCCTCCGCTCCACCTGTCTGCATATATTTCAGCTGCGTTGCTACCATTAATAATTGAATGTTGTCCCTCGTCCCCTCAACACTGTAAACAGCCATCATCACTCATTTTGACAACACAAGCACCCATGAGGATCCACTGCATGTACACACAGCTGCAGCTTCTCAACTAGAGGGGATTGACATCACTTAGTGCTTCCACTTGAAGAAGACACACTTTCACACACAAATGCACATAAATGCACACAAACACACACACACACTCACTTTTCGCACAGTGAGTGTGCAATCTCACTCTCTTTAAATTATTCAAGAGAAGATTGTTGAATTTCATACAGAAGCATTACATTTAAAAGCCCTGGGCCCAAAGCTGTTGGCATGCACTATTCAAAACATGAATTCTGACTAGGAAAGTTGGGAAAATAAATAAAGCGCATGGGGTTAGTTAGTTTATTGATGTTGTTTTGAAAAGTTTGAGAAAAAGACAGCTGGTTTTCCATATTACAGAAGGACAGAATTGATTCCAGTTTTAGGAGAACTTAACACAGCTGAGCTCAGAGGAGTGTATTAGTTCCAGATAAGATAATTGGCAAACAATCAATATCATCACAACTTTTTGTAGGATCATAATATGATGATTTGCCCATATTGCCACTGTTTTACTACATTCTGCTGTTCAAATTAACATACTCGTTTTTCGAATTCTCAATGTTAAGAAATCCAAGCAAATTGTAAGTAAAAACTAGCACAGTTGGATAATATACAGGATAATACACAGGATAATAAGATTTTTAGTTCACATACAAAGAGCTTTTACCTGATTTAATACATAACAATGGACATGTATTTAACATCCCTTTGAGCATTGCATGTGTTATCGTTACATACAGTGATAAATTAGTAAGTAAATACTGTAACTGTAGATATAGTAAAGCGTTGAGTCTGTATTGACTTAGCAGTGTTTTTTTATCTGGCCATAGAGTCAGTTTTGGCCTCTTTCTGAAGTTGTGTCCAGCTCAAAGGGCTGCACAATGTCCCTGCCCATCACATCAGGGCAAACCGTCGGACAACTTTTGCACCATGCCCAGCGCCTCCTCCCTAGCTCTAGTAGGTCTCGTCTAAACTTCTGAGACATAAACCCATATAGTACAGGGTTTACCACTGCTACCGAGGACGTCAACAGTCTGGCCAGGATTGCAATGGTCTTGTATCCAGGTGAGTCAATTATGGTTCCTCCAATGAAGGAGAACATGAGGACATAGGAGGGCAGCCAGAGGAGAGTGAAGACCAGGACCAGGAGAGCTGAAGTGTGAGTGACCTGGCTCTGGTAGCGCTCCAGCTGGGGTGCGTTCCCCAGCAGCCGTGCGTGTCGAAGAAAACAGTAGATCTTGGCATACATCAGTACAATGATACCCAGAGGTAAAGCGAAGCCAAACAGGAAGAGGGCAATGCTGTAGACCAGCTGGCTGAAGTCAGACAGGAAGGCAAAGCAGTACACAGCGCTGGAGGCGGTAACTGTGCGGAATGCAAACTGCGGCGCTGCCAAGGCCGAGGCAGGGACCCAGAGTAGAGCTACTGTCAGCTTAATGCGTCGGTGCATTCTTGAACGGTACGTCCAGGTGGGGTGTACCACTGTCAGGTACCGTGTCACAGCTAAAGCTGCCAGGGTGAAGACTGAGGCAGATGAGCAGGCCACACCCAGGAAGCTGATGACCTTGCACAGGAAGCTGCCGAAAGGCCAGAAGCCCAGGGTGATGGCGGAGGTGTGGAAAGGCAGGCAGAGCAGCAGCAGCAGGTCCGCAGCGCTCAGAGCCAGCAGCAGGGTGTCTGTACCATGCGGGGGTTGACTTATTTTCTTCCTCCTGCCAGTAAGAATGATGATGACCAGAGTTTGACCCACCAAGCCAGTCACCAGAATTAGTCCATCCAGGATGGGAACGAAGGCCTTGAACAAATCCTCATCTGCCCTACTAATTAGCTCAAGGCGGCTGCTGTTTACCTGCTGCCCAAAAGTCTCCATGAATTCACAATAAAAGTCTATTGAGTAATTAATCTAATGGCCTGTTAATGGTAAGTATCCGAGCAGCATGTTCCGGCTGTGTCTGGGTGCTGCATCTGTTGGCTCCATTCCATGTCTTACATTGTATTAATCACAAGTATGACCACACTCCATTAAGTCAGCTAGTACTCTCACAATGACAGTAATTAGATAAACAGTGAAAATCGCACTGGTCAGTTGACTTTGTCTCCATTGGAGTTTACAGACCTTGCACTTGCAGGAAGAGAAAGGAAAGAGTATATTCCAGTTTATTTTTAGTTTGTGTGTGGAGTTGTTAAAGTGAACTGCAAAAACATACAGTCCATCCATATGCAGTTGAAATTAATTTTCAAGTGCCCAGAGAGAGTCAGGTCGTAATGTCCTCCTGCTCTGTGTCTGGTTGACTCCTAAATGTATTTATAAATAAATTAATTGTAACTACCCATCGTTAACCAGTTTGAACCAGAAAGTAAATAAATATACTTGACCTTAAAGAACATTCCTTGCACACTGGCTTTTCCTTGGCTGCATCAGCATGCCCTTTATAATCCAAGGAAAAGAAGGAAAGGAAAACCGGAGAGATCCCAATGCAGCAATTTCTCTATGGCTGTATTGATTTCTTGACACCAGGCAACGGTGGACAGATTCTTCCCAGGGACTGCAAACTGATGTTCCACTTTAAAAGCAGTCAATGCTACTTGATGCTAAGTGGTCACCGCGGCAGGAGGCATCTTGTCCATTTAGAAGCTCTCAAGAGACTTGCAACCTTGTAGACGTCACCAGCAGAAGAGTAACTCTATGATTCGCGTGATTTCAATTATTGAAGGAAAAAATAAATAAGTAATGCTCGATCTTAAAATGAACAGTAACACAAGGTCCTCTGGTGTCACTTGGATAACTACACTTCTCCTGTGATAGTCGAAGAGACTCTGTTCTGAGCGGCAGTGGTCTTCCCAACAGGTGTTCACCACTGTTTGCACAGTAACCAGGGGATGAGCTGATCTAGGAAAGGGGAGGGAAGACTATGTTGTTCGTCATTACATAATACTGGCTTGGACCTACTTTATTTATCTCTGCCCAGTTATAGCTTTTTCTCATTTCTGTTTTGCTCGGACTTATTGTTGAGGATGAAAAACACAAGTGTGACTTTGTTTGCCTGACTTTGTATTCGACCCATAGCTGGTAGTTTTTTTTGCATTTAGTTTGGTTATCAGGGTATTCAGCCCTAAAATTGTCCTGCATTAAGGTTGATTATGGCACTTCGTCATTCATTTAAAAGATCTATTAAAGGACTTTCAACGAAGAGCAAACAGTTGCGTGGAGTGTTCAGGTTTTTATTGTTGGCAGTAAGTGGTCATAAATGTGGTTGCTAGTGTGACCAAGAACAGATGGATGCACATCTTGGATCCCGTAAGGCTGCAGTACAGAGTCCTTTTGCATGAAGGTGTGCGTCATGTAGGCATAGTAAGAAAAAATATTACTATTAGTGAATGTCCTATGAGTTGGGGGTCGCAGGACAAAAGGACAATGGCTATCGAGGGCAGCTTCATCTTTGCCGTTCAGGGCTAATTTTTTTCACCATGGCCTATGTCCCTTAAGTGACTCAAGCTGTTAAGCGGCAGTTTTCTTCCCAGAACAAGAAGTCACCATGAATGAGGGTGTCCACAGGGAGCTGTATTTGTGTGTGCAGGCAGCCAGCCATGAAATGACAGGATGATACAGACTCTTTAAACTCTCTCCAGAAACAGCAGGTGTGTCACATACTCTGCTCTGTGTGGTGCCACTACCATTTCACTCACCATTCATGAACTGATGTGGGAAATGGGGTTAATCTTAAAAGCACTTAACCACTGCCTCTTAAATAAAGTCTCAGAGTAAACCACTGGGGAAACTTGTTTAACTATGACAGTGATTAATGATTTGTTGAGATCTCACTGAAGATCCTCATTCAGTCTCCCACTAACACCCCTGAGAGTCATTAATAATTATACTGAAATTAAAAGACTTTGTTCTTCTCAAGCTTTTTGCCTCTTGCAGCATTGGCTGGATGACACAAAAAGAACTATTGTCTGAAAAACTACAGTCATCGGTCCAACTTATTAACAGAGGGCCAACTTCTTCCTTCTCTGCTCCACAGATGTAGGCTCAGTTGAGGGCCTGGCATACCACCGCGGTTGGGATACACTCTACTGGACCAGTTACACAACCTCAACCATCACTCGCCACACTGTGGACCAGAGCCGCTCCGTGGCCTATAACCGCAACACTGTGGTCACTATGTCTGGAGAGGACCACCCCAGAGCCTTTGTGCTGGACGAGTGTCAGGAGTGAGTCATTAATATCAAAACTTTCAGAGCCCTTTTCATTTACTTTCTTTTGAACAGTAGATTTATTTTTATTTCAGTCAACTGTGACGTTTATTCCTAGACATTTTACGAGATCCCACTGCACATCATTATGCTTTTCCTGTGTTTGCTCCCACTACAGTCTTATGTTCTGGACCAACTGGAATGAGCAGGCTCCAAGCATCATGAGGGCCTCGCTGAACGGAGCCAATGTGCTCGCGATCATTGGCAGTGACATTAAAACTCCCAACGGCCTGGCCATAGATCACCGTGCTGAGAAACTCTACTTCTCTGATGCCACATTGGACAAGATTGAACGCTGCGAATATGATGGGAGCAGCCGTTATGTAAGAAAGCCCTTTAATTTTCTCTTTTCTCTACATTGAGGAATTGATTTACATCTTAGAGTTCTGTGAAATGAATGCCTAAATGTTTCTGCTTTAGGTCTTGTTGAAGAATGAGCCTGTGCATCCGTTCGGCCTGGCTGTGTATGGAGACTACATCTTCTGGACTGACTGGGTGAGGAGGGCCGTCCTTAGAGCTGACAAATACACAGGAGGAGACATGAAAGTGCTACGTGCTGACATCCCTCAGCAGCCAATGGGCATTGTGGCTGTGGCTAATGACAGCAACAGCTGTAAGTATTATTCACTGAAGTTACTGTAAAGCTTTTTGTATCCATGCTAAAGGTGAGGTTTTAGGGACGTCCATGTCCCCTCCACTTTGGTTCAGACTGAAGTACTTCAACAAGGAATGGATTTCCATGAAATTTGCCACAGATATCCATAACCCCCTCAGGAATCTGTCATCACTTTGGTTATTATCAGGTCAATTTTTCAAGTTTTTCCAATACTTTGATTCAAGAACAAATACCAGCAAAACTACTCCCATCAGCCTTGGCTGTACTTTTTGTACTTAGCAAATTCTAGCATGTTAACAAGCTACAGTACGTTGGCGGACATGGTAAACTTCATACATGCAAAACACCAGCCTGTTGGTATTGCAATTACGAGCATGTTGCCATGTTGATGTTAGCATTTAGCCTTAACATGCCACTAGCATGACTGTAGAGTAGTCTTTTTATCTTGTACAACCTACTTTCATAGACTGTAACTATGGCCAAGCTAAAAGTTATTGCAAAAGTTTCTTTGTGCCAGAATATACTAACTGCATTTCATTATATATATTAAATTGTGTTGAGCTTTCTGCTAATATGTTATCCACAAGGAAATAACACTCTAACTAACCCTCCTGTGTTATACCAATCGCAGGTGAGTTTTCTCCTTGCCGATCAAATAACGGAGGTTGCCAAGACCTGTGTCTGCCCACATCCGATGGACGGGTTAACTGCAGTTGCCGCGGAGACAGACAACTCCTGGACGACAACACCTGCTCTTGTAAGAGAAAGACTTCAATCATTTTAGGATAAATTTCCCACCTTTTGATTAAAAGGTTGAATGTTGCTGAATTCAAATGTTTCTACCTCACCAGCACTGAATGTGTCATGTGGAAGTGTTGATGACTTTGAGTGTGGAAACGGCGACTGCATCAACTACAGCCTGACCTGTGATGGAATGGCTCACTGCAAGGACAAGTCTGATGAGAAGCAGTCCTATTGTGGTGAGTTTTTTATGGGACTATTAAGTGATGAACAATGAGCTGTCACAGGTCATCATTTATATTTTTATCATTTTCAGATAATTAGCTGATGGTTTTAATCAAAGCAATTAGGAATGAGTGCAAGAATAAAATAAATGATGATAAGATGATTATGTTAGTGTGTAGAGGAGGGCAAATATGAATAGCCAAGGAGGAAATTACTGCTTAGGAGAGAAATACATTTTTTGAGCTGAAGGGAGAGGAAGGGGGGAATTTGATACAGAGTACGAAGCACATGTTTTTTAAATGACTCTTGACTTGAGCTAACTCTAATCATCTGCTGTTCCTCCGCAGCCAATCGAATTTGTAAGAAAGGCTACAGGCGCTGCATGAACGGCCGCTGTATTGGCCACCAGTTCTGGTGTGATGGCACGGATGACTGTGGTGACCACTCAGATGAACTGCCCTGCAACAGTAAGCAATTTATGTAAACTTTTATAGCTGCAGCTGAATGAAAAATCATTGGTGTTTTGATGGATGTCGGTCTGGTATCAGATTTTGCGATAAGTTTGACTGTTATGTCCACACAGCCCTGCAATGTTTTTGCTTACTTGATCAAATTGCCTCCTGCAGTGACCTTGTGCAAAGTGGGAGAGTTCCAGTGTAAAGATGGAAGCTGTATTTCCAACTTCAGCCGCTGTGACCAGGTGGTCAATTGTGAGGATGCTAGTGATGAAATGAACTGCCGTAAGTAATCTACCAAAATTATTTTAACAAGATTATTAAAGGGGAAAACTGAGATTACATTGTGGAAAATGATCTTAATGGATTAGTTAAGATATCTTTTAACGTTAGTTTTTAAAAGCTTTTTCCATTATCATCAGAACCCACCGATTGCTCCCGTTTCTTCCGCCTGGGAGTGAAAGGAGTGTCCTTCCAGAGCTGTGAGAAAACTACTCTGTGTTATCTGTCCTCATGGGTGTGTGACAGAAACAATGACTGCGGAGACTTTTCAGATGAGAGAAACTGCCCAGGTTGGATGCTTTGTTTCCCCTCTAAAATGCTCCTGCCTTTCTTAAATTGTAAGAGATTTTACATTCTTTGTTTTTCTGTGGTCTTGCAGATAAAAGGAAGCTCAAATGTCCAGTCAACTTCTTTGCTTGTCCCAGTGGTCGCTGCATTCCTATAAGCTGGACCTGTGATAAGGAGAATGACTGTGAGAACGGAGCTGATGAGACACACTGTGGTCAGTGAAAACACAAATTATACTAAGAAAAACAGCCTTTTTTCTTTTGGCTTCCCACTGCTCATAGAAAAACGTGTGCAGTGTAAATTAGATAATTTGTCCTTCCTTTGCAGACAAATTTTGTACATCCACCCAGTTTGAATGTGGGAACCATCGCTGCATTTCCAGCCACTGGGTGTGTGACGGCTCTGATGACTGTGGAGATGGTTCTGATGAGGACCAGAAATGCAGTAAGTGACATATTAATTACTCACAAAAATTTAAAAGTACCTCCTCCCATGCCCAGTGGAGTCATTTGCCTGAATGGGTAAGATTTCCTGATGTTACATCATCATATAACTTTTACATAATTGTCGTCACAGAATCCAAGACATGCAGTCCTGAGGCTTTCCAGTGTCCCGGCTCCCACATGTGTGTGCCTCAACGCTGGAAGTGTGATGGAGACAAAGACTGTCCTGATGGAGCTGATGAGAGTGTCAAGGCTGGCTGCAGTGAGTGGGACAGTTACTAAATACCTCCATGGAATAATCTGTCCACTTTGTGTTGTGATTGAATAACAAAAAAAAATGATCAGAAACTCTGCCAATACAGTTTCATGGCCATTAACCAAAGTGTGTTCTTTTCCACTTCCAGTGTACACCAACAACACTTGTGATGAGAATGAGTTTGTGTGCCAGAACAGACAGTGTATCCCCAAGCACTTTGTGTGCGATCATGACATCGATTGTTCTGATGGCTCAGATGAATCTCCAGAATGTGGTGAGTGTGTGTGATTATGATCCTGGAAGAGAAATGCAGGACAGAAAGATAAAAAATTCAACCCCCCAAAATATATATTTTTTGTGATAATGATGTGTATTTTTTGTGTTAATGATAAACATACTCTTGTTGTTGTGTAGAATACCCAACATGTGGTCCAGATGAGTTCCGCTGTGCCAACGGCCGCTGCCTCAACCAGAAGAAATGGGAGTGTGATGGAGAGTTTGACTGTCAGGATGGCTCTGACGAAGCTCCCAAGAACCCCCGCTGCACTGACTCAGGTAGAAATGATAACTTTTTTGTAAATATGTTCATAATTTTTACTTTTCCCAATGTAAAAGACTATGAGTGATATCATAAACTTCTTGTTCAGAAATGCCACATCCTGTTTCAAAGTGACACTAATGTAACCTTCCATTTGTCTATGATTTCAGAGAGGACGTGTAATGAGTCAGCCTTCATGTGTCGTAATGGGAAGTGTTTGAATGAGACTCTGCTGTGTGACCGCAATGATGACTGTGGTGACGGCTCTGATGAACTCAACTGCTTCATCAACGAGTGTCTCAACAGCAAGCTGAGTGGCTGCTCGCAGCTCTGCGATGACCTCAAGATTGGCTTCAAGGTAAATCGTCTTATTGTTTGTTCATTTGCTTTTTATTTCCAAATCTTTCAAGAGCCCCTAAACCAAATCACATTACTTTGGGAACTCACTGAGTTGATTGTCCAAGACATTATATGTCTAATAGGCACACAGTTACATCACAGACAAATTGGGTGCATACTATTAATAGTGAGTTAGACAGGAACTGAAGTATCAAGGTTGGGAACCACTCGATTCAGGCATGCAGTTATGTAAAAAACATGGTTTGGCTGTCGTCCTAGAAGTAGGAGGTCATTATTAGAACAGCTTGAACTCTGTGTGAACTCTCGTCTGTGAAGTTGAGGGTGTGTTCAGAGCTTAATTTTAAAATGATAAGGAATGATTTGTAAAAACTCAAAGGTTTCACTTTTTTGCTGTTCAAAGTGTCAGTATTCAATGTTTGGACAACATTTAATTGTACATAGCTTCACCATCACAGAATTGCCTGTGTGTGTGACTTCCTTTGTACATAGTGCACAGTACATAATGCTTAGTATCCTGCAAATTCCCACATAATGGCAAAGGAGTAGGATTTGGAAGTGTGAGAGTGAGTGTTTGAGTTATTTTAAAACACAGAAGTGCTTATGAGTAGAGACAGTTAAAGCTGATTATGACTAGTAATGAATACATGTTTTTGCACATTTTATGTCAGCTTATTTTTTACCCAAGCTCTCTGTTGCAAGAGTATTTTGCAAATGAGAATCATAGCTATTTATGCAGCTTATCTGACAGAAGCAACTGGATTTCCTGACAGGAAAATGTTTGAGATGTTTGTATCTCCACATAGGAATTGGCTTTTGGTGAAAGGAACAACACATGTATCAGGTTGACTGACAGAAGTTTTATGTCAGGCAGTGGCAGGCCCTTCTAGTTGGTCCAGACTAAAAGTGAATATTGCCAGAACCTGCAGGCGATGAGATTTGGACATATCTCCTGTGCTCTTGGCCCCTTCAGTGCAGGTGTCATCCCGGTTTCCAGCTTAAGCGTGATGGGAAGACATGTGTGGATATAGACGAGTGCACAACCACCTACCCCTGTTCTCAGCGCTGCATCAACACACACGGCAGCTTCCACTGTCTCTGCGTGGATGGCTTTGAACTCAGCCCCAATGACCCCACCATCTGCAAGTCCACGTCGGGTAAGCCATGCTTGTGTGTGTTTTGGATTTTGCTGGTTGCTTATATCCAAGTCGACCCTGACTTAAATGTCTACTGTCTGGTATTTGTTTGTAGAAGAGGAGCCCTACTTGATCTTCGCTAACCGATACTACCTGAGAAAACTCAATCTGGATGGATCCAACTACACACTTATAAAACAGGTGAGACACACTTTATCTCAGTTTGACCTTCTGATACACTACAAGGTTAATCTCTTATTGTTTGCACTCTTGTTAATTCACCTGTTAAAACTGTACCTACCTCTGCCTCAGGGTCTGAATAATGCAGTGGCATTGGACTTCCACTATGCAGAGCAGATGATCTACTGGACAGACGTGACCACTCAGGGCAGCATGATCCGACGCATGCTTATGAACGGCAGCAACATAGAGGTCAGTGAGAAAATCAGACCAGCAGAGACATTAACAATCGTATTTACTCCTTTTTATGAAAGTTGTGTGAATCCCTTGACTGGAACATTTCTGTCTAACCCTGTGATCTACTGACGCTGCAGGTTTTGCATCGGACCTCCCTGAGTAACCCAGATGGCTTGGCAGTGGATTGGGTTGGCGGGAACTTGTACTGGTGTGACAAAGGCCGCGACACCATCGAGGTGTCAAAACTCAATGGGGCCTATCGGACTGTGCTTGTCAACAATGGCCTGAGGGAACCTCGTGCTGTGGCTGTGGATGTCCGCTTTGGGTGAGGAGCACAGCTTGAGTTTCACAGGCTATTAAAAACATTCTCATCTGGTCATGGTGACTGCTGAGCTATTTTTGAAATTAAAGGTAAATTTCCTTTTGAGTCACCATACTGTAACTCTAAAACTATCTTTATCCCCTGCTGATTAGGTACCTGTATTGGTCTGACTGGGGAGACAACCCTCATATTGGGAGAATTGGGATGGACGGCACCAACAGAAGTGTCATCGTCGAGGATAAGATCACGTGGCCCAATGGACTAACCCTGGACTTCATAAACGACCGTATATACTGGGCCGATGCCAGAGAGGACTACATTGAGTTTGCCAGCCTTGATGGCACCAACAGGCACACAGGTAACAGACCATTTCCCATTCAGACATCGATACCCTTCTCTTACAACTTGGAGCAACTTGACTGGTGGGTCACGCTTTTCTCACTGGTTTTGAACATGTTAGGTCTCCAGTTTCATGTTTTGGTCAACATTTTTGTCTGTGAAAAATTAAGATAAGTATGAGTAGTTTTTAGTAAGTAAAACGTAAAAAAAATGAAAAGTTATCAAAGCAGGAAACTGTTGAATGCCACATAGATGCATCTTCAACTTGAAATAATAAGGCACCATTGTTGATGCATTTATTGATTTAGTCTTTAAAAGAAAGCTGGTAGGCAACTAGGAAGCTTTAAATTGTTTTGTTTTTTTTAAGTCCACTTTTAAGTCCAGAAATTGGAAGTGAAACAAGGAAGTGCAAAATTGAATATTCAGCCTATTAGCGTTTGTTATGGCTACAATTTGTATTGTGCCAGGCTTATGGGCTTGTGATCTGTCTGAACAAGTTTCCTCTTGTTAAATAGTCATGCATACGTTCACATACTTGTTTTGGAGCCACCAACCATATGCAGGCAGGTCAGATGGTTCCCTGCTGGGCTGGAAGCATGCAGCGAAGGCCCATGGTACAGAAGCCCTTTTTGTTTTGACCAGTGAGGCCTCCAGTATGGATGACGTCTGCATAGCGCTCAGTTGCTTAACACCCTCACTACAATAGTTGATATTGTCAGCCAACCAGGCATGCAGAAGAATTCTGGAGCCCAGTCGGGTGTATTGTTTTATTCACTGAGCTCTGCTCAACACACATAGATGGCTGTGGCTTCCCATCAGTCCTTGAATGAATAATGTACATACATGTAAATTTTGACTTGTGGGAGGATATTGTGCTATGTGTGCTCTTCAAATTCTGGACATGCTGCATATTTCATTCAATGCAATGTTCCAACAGGAAAACTGCACCGATTTAACCATTTTGGAGGGAAAACTACTATTTATACAAAATTACAATTCATGATGGAACATCAGGGAGTCTTGTATTGGCTTGTGGTGTTAGTTCACCAGCAGTTTGTCCAGGGAGTTATTAACCCGTCCTTTGATATACAAACACCAGTGTGGCCTTGTGTGTGTTTGCAAAACAAGACTTGGCCTGTTTGAGTTTCAGATAAGGATTGACCAATGGGAACTTCATGCTAATCTGACTAATATCAAAGTTCCACCTGATACTTCCATCACATTATAACAACATTTTTGTTGTTTAAAGCACTTCACATGTTGTAATCAATACTGAAACCATGTTCACCTAATGACAAGGTTTCTGAACTTGTTCCATGTATCCTTCATTTGTGTCTTCTTGCGTGTGCCAATCCATGCATGTGTGATGTTTCTGGATTGCTGAGTTTTACAACAGAAACTAATAGTGTGTTTCCATAACGCACGAGCCTCAAATACTGAGAGCAAACACATGGAAAGAAAAGATGTGGGTGCAGAAAAGGGGCAATAAGAGTGTAAAGCCTAATGAGGCGTAGAAACCATTACCTAACACACAGATAAAGCCACTGTATCTGTGCACCCCACCCTGCCTCTGTTTTACATTAATAGTACAAGATTGTCCAAACAGTTTCTCTTTAAGATACAGCTGCAAGAATAAGAAACGTTTAATTGCTGAAATCACAGCATTGTCTTCCTCTTCTTTTTTTCTTTCACATTGGATATTGAATTTCTAGAGTGAAATGGAAATATCAGACATGTATTATGAATATATATGTATATTTACTTGATTAGACATTAGTATAGTGTAGTTGTATGCACACCACATGTTTCTCTTTTTGGGAGAACATAGTGTTTACTATTGATGAGCATTTTTAAGCAAAGAAATATGAACAAATCAGGAAAAGATTTTTTTGGTCACAGAACTGCACTAATTAGTTATAAAAATGAATCAGTGGGAATCCTTCAGTATGACAGATTTACTGTACCAAACAACTCATTAACAATTTGATTCAATGTTTGTCTGTTGCTTCTCAGTTCTCAGCCAAGACATCCCCCACATCTTTGCAATGACTCTGTTTGAGGAGCACATCTACTGGACTGACTGGGAGACAAAGTCCATCAACAGGGCTCATAAGTCTCTGGGTACCAACAAAACCACCCTGATAAGCACCTTGCATCGGCCCATGGACATCCATATTTACCATCCCTACCGCCAGCCCGAGGGTAAAAGCTGCTTTTTGATCATATCATTTCCAATTTCCTAATAAAAGGCCAACAGACTTTTACCTGTCTCTGTTTCAAGATAATATCTACCAACTAAACGTCTAGTCCAAGAAAGATGATTTGAAAAAGTGTGAAATCGTTTACGGTGTAGGAATTAATTGTATGTATTAATGAATACAAAGATGCAAAGACATGCACACACTCTCAAACACATAATTATTATGTTCCCTACTTTGATCCAAATATCATAAAACCTCAGTCTTGTGCTGCAATACGTATCGGTGGAGTCAAAGTTTAATAATTTCCCATCTTTCCGTCTTTTTCCCCAGTGCTGAACCACCCGTGCCAGACAGACAACGGTGGTTGCAGTAACCTCTGTCTCCTCTCTCCTGGAGGAGGCTACAAGTGTGCCTGTCCCACCAACTTCTACCTGGCAAATGATAAGCGCACTTGCATGTCCAACTGTACAGCCAGCCAGGTAAGGAGGCAGTTTAAACATATTCATCAATGTGAATATGACTGAATGACTACAGTTCATAAGTGGATTTTCATATCTTCATGTCTCGCTGTGTCTTGTTTGATGATCTGCTACACCTGCTGATAGTCTATTGATAGCTGGCTGGCTGCCCAGTGCTACAGCAGCTAGCTCCTGCCGCGTCAGCCCTGTTGAAGCAGAGGAGCTCTGGTGTTATGCCCTTTCATCACTGTGATTAATTTCGCTCTTCCTGCTGTAGTTTGTATGCAAGAACGACAAGTGCATTCCTTTCTGGTGGAAATGTGACACGGAGGATGACTGCGGTGACCGGTCGGATGAGCCAGCAGACTGCCGTAAGTGTTTGAGAAAGATCATTAGGAGACTATAGTGTGTCACATTGCTGAATGTAGGTGTAGGTGTGTAAATCATTTTTAAATAAATATCTGCAGGGAGAAGTATTGAAAAATGGGATGCTGACAAAACATTTTTTTCATGACAGCTGAGTTCAAATGCAGGCCAGGGCAGTTTCAGTGTGGCACTGGCATCTGCACCAACCCTGCCTACATCTGTGATGGAGACAATGACTGCCAGGACAACTCAGACGAGGCCAACTGCGGTATTTCCCCAAATTATTTTTTTACACATTTTATAATCTGCATCCTGGCCTGTCTATTTTTTGTTGGATACTACCATCATCACTTTATTGCTCAAATCTGTTGCTTGTGTCTTTGTTTGTCTGCTTGTGTAACTGCCCCGCAGATATTCACGTTTGCCTACCCAGTCAGTTCAAATGTTCCCACCCAAGCCGCTGCATCCCGGGCATCTTCCGCTGTAACGGCCAGGACAACTGCGGAGAAGGAGAGGATGAGAAGGACTGCCGTGAGTTTTCAGTTACATCATATCTAATACAGTGCCAGCTTTGATATGCTATTCTTCACTTTGATGCTTAATTTCACAAAGTAACTATCATCTGTCATTCCCTCCAACAGCTGAGGTCACGTGTGCGCCCACCCAGTTCCAGTGTGCCATCACCAAACGCTGCATACCTCGTGTCTGGGTGTGTGACCGCGACAATGACTGCGTGGATGGATCTGATGAGCCCGCCAACTGCAGTAAGACTCCCATTTTAATTAGCGTTTTGTTTACCCTGAGTCATCGTAATCAGCTCTCAAATGTAACCGCCCCCAAAAATGTTTCTCTCTCCAGCCCAGATGACTTGTGGTGTAGACGAGTTCCGATGCAAAGACTCTGGACGCTGCATCCCCGCTCGCTGGAAGTGTGACGGCGAGGACGACTGTGGCGACGCGTCAGATGAACCAAAAGAGGAGTGTGGTAAGAATATCATCTCTTTTTTAAAATTAAGATACACTGAAGCCGCATTTCTGCCACTGATGTTTTCAAATCTGATTTAGTTTCTTTCCATTTTTATTTGATTGATACTAAAACCTTCTGTGTTTTGTACAGCTGAGAGGACATGTGAGCCGTACCAGTTCAGATGTAAGAACAACCGCTGCGTACCAGGCCGCTGGCAGTGTGACTACGACAACGACTGTGGGGACAACTCTGATGAAGACAAGTGCAGTAGGTTTCACTTTACGCTTTGGGACAACGCCTTTATACCGTGTACTGTCAGCATCTCTAATCTCACCTTGTCCAGTCACACTTACACTCATGCCTGGTCCACTGGAAGCATCCTCACTTTGGACCTTTAACCTGTTAACTCTGCATACTAAGTCACTTGTTTACAATAACATCCATTCTCTGTCATTTCGACTGCATCTCACCTCATATGATATTTGTTTCATTTCATACTGTCCTGTTGGCATGAGCCAGAGGTAAGTTACTCCACCTTCATATGTCACCCCTCTGCTGTGTCTTCTACTCCACACTGTCTCCACTCTCATGCTACTGTCCAGCTGTGATCCCCACCCACCTGTGAAAGTCTGCAAACTGAGCTCTAAATACTGTAGATTATTTTTGCTATATTTCTGTTCTATATCCAATTTGTCACTAGATGCAACTGCATAAAACTTTATGTTTAAAGCAAATTTTTCTTATTACCACAAATGTAACATGGAAACATAAATAAAACAATCAAATTAAATATGTTATATAAAAATAGAATTTAGACGTATTGAGCTCCTTTCATTCTCTCACATCACCTCCTGCTGCATCTACAGTCCTCCTCTGTGGTTGTGTCAACCTTTGTCCTGTGTTTTGTGGTGAAGACTAAAACAGCCATACCTCACTGTTAAGGGTGTTTATGTGTAAAGTTACTGACCTTGTCACCCTGCCTTCTTCTGTAGTGCCTCGACAATGTTCTGAAAGTGAGTTTGCCTGCACCAATGGCCGCTGTATTGCTGGGAGGTGGAAGTGCGATGGAGACCATGACTGTGCTGATGGATCTGATGAGGTCAGAAACTTAATATTTGGGCATCTTTAAAATAATATCTTGTATTGACCCAAAAAGAAAATTTAATTATCTCTGTTAAGTATAAAAGCTGATCCTGCGGGCTATGATGTTTCTTCAGAATGGCTGTGACCTTAAGTGTGACAACGACCAGTTCCAGTGTAAGAATGGACACTGCATCCCCATCCGCTGGCAGTGTGACGTCGACCCTGACTGCATGGACGGCAGCGATGAGTTGAACTGTGGCAGTGCTGGTAAGTGCACGCTTGTGTCTATAAATGCTGTTTTGACTTCTATTACTTATTGTGAATTTGACCTACTATTCTAATTGTGGCCTTGAAGTAGTAAAAAAAATTTTTTTTGTTTTCCTCAGCTAGGGGAAACTGCCCTCAGGATGAGTTCCAGTGTAACAACACTTTGTGTAAACCCCTCGCTTGGAAGTGTGACGGGGAGGACGACTGTGGGGATAACTCTGATGAGAATCCAGAAGTGTGCAGTGAGTGCAGCCTTTCTGAATCACACCATGTGCATGTCTATCTTTTGTCATCTTTTGTCCTGACCTATGTTTTATCCTCTAACTTTTGTCCTGTTTCTGTTCGGCTTTTAGGGAGGTTCCAATGTCCTCCCACCAGAGCTTTCCGCTGCCAAAACGACCGTGTATGTCTGCAAGTGTCAAAGAGTTGTGATGGTGTCAATAATTGCGGCGACAACTCGGATGAACTGAACTGCGGTAAATTGAGGAGGCATTCAAATCTTTGTAAATTCCCCTCCTACTTCGACTTTGATTAAAGAGATTGCTGACGTGTGTGTGTGCGTCATTTATGTCTACAGAGACCCCTCCAGCTGTTCCCACGTGTGAGAAGGATGAGTTCCTGTGTGCCAACGGCAGATGCATCAGCTCCACTCTGCGCTGTAACTTCTTTAATGATTGTGAAGATTATGGCTCTGATGAGATCAACTGCAAGACAGGTGCTTCATGTCAAAACAGATTTCTATATTACAGCTTATCACGGAGTTGATGTTTCAAATGTCAGACATCAGCAGAATCACCTAGATTTTAAAATCCACCGACTCATGTTTGACTTTTTTGTGTCCAGACACCAAACTAAATGACTGCAGGAGTAACAGGACTCAGTGTGGTGATGGAGACGAGGCCCACTGTGTCACCAACGGCACCGACTCTTTCTGCTCCTGCAAACCAGGCTTCCAGAAGTTAGGACACCACACCTGTGGAGGTACACATGCACAACACACTGCACCTGACCATTAATAACTCACCTAAAATATATAAATGCTCAGAGGTGAGGAGCTGGGGAGTGGTATTTTCCTTATTAATATTACTTTCTATTTGGCTCTCCTTTATTCAGATAAGAATGAGTGTCTGCAGTTCGGGGTGTGTTCCCATGTCTGCAACAACACCAAAGGCTCCTACAAATGCAGCTGCCACAAGTACTTCACCAGGATCAGTGAAACCTGCAAGGCTGACAGTGAGAACCAAAACTTCATCTGTTTTATACACTGATTATCCTTTTATGATTCTTTTTAAAGTGCTCCTAATAATTGTTCATTTTAGTTTCAAAGGCCATCCTTGTGACTTTTTCTCTTTTCCTTCCAGACATGAACAGCAGTCGACAGATTCTCTACATTGCCGACGACAATGAAATCCGCAGCCTGGACCCTGGCATGCCTAACTGGCGCTATGAGCAGACCTTCCAAGGCGATGCCAGCGTACGTATTGATGCGATGGACCTGCATGTCAAGACCAACCGCATCTTCTGGACCAACTGGCACACGGGCCGCATCTCCTCTTATGAACTTCCAGGAGCGTCCACATCATCATCATCTTCTTCGAGTGAGGGCCGGATCACCAACTTGCAGGTAATACTGGTCAAATGTGTGCAGATGCACAAACTCTCCGTCATACCATCACAAACACATCAGACACAATCATATTGGCGTGCAATGACTGACTCTCTTCCTGTATCCAGATCAAAGAACTGAAGATGCCTCGGGGTATAGCAGTGGACTGGGTGGCTGGTAACCTGTACTGGACCGACTCTGGTCGAGATGTAATCGAAGTGGCTCAGATGTCAGGCCAGCATTGCAAGACCCTCGTCTCTGGAATGATAGACGAGCCTTATGC
This sequence comes from Anoplopoma fimbria, assembly GCF_027596085.1. Lineage (NCBI taxonomy): Eukaryota > Metazoa > Chordata > Actinopteri > Perciformes > Anoplopomatidae > Anoplopoma > Anoplopoma fimbria. The sequence continues at coordinate 13,373,594 of NC_072460.1, read as the reverse complement.
TATCGTAGTGGATCCACAGAGAGGGTAAGGGAGAGGGAACTTTTTGACGGTGGCTTCAGGGCAACACTTATAACACATATCATTTCTATGAGTGTGTTTCATCTCTGTGTTTCCCTTCAGAACCATGTATTGGGCAGACTGGGGAAACCACCCAAAAATTGAGACTGCTGCCATGGACGGCACTCTGAGACAAACTCTAGTTCATGAGAACATCCAGTGGCCCACCGGTCAGTACTACGTTAGCATTATATGATTATATGATAACCCTGATTTGTCCAAGGAAAGGAAAGCATGCATGTTATTTCTCAGCAATTTCCTGCTCCACATCCACAGTTGGATGCCTTTTTTACTTTATAGGTTGCCATGTCTTTATCATCAAGGCTCTTCCATTCTGTCTCTACAGGTTTGGCTGTGGACTATTTCAACGAGCGTCTTTACTGGGCAGATGCTAAGCTGTCAGTGATTGGTAGTGTTCGTCTGGATGGCTCTGATCCTGTCATTTCTGTCTCTGGCATCAAAAACAGTTGAGTTGTTTCTTTCCTCACATCAAAACTGGGAGAAACATGAAAGTTCGGAAATCTGGTATAATCAGTTGCTTGCTGGTTTTTTCTCTTTTTTAATCCATTATCTCTTATTCCCCTTTTATTTCTTAGACCTGCTCCATCCATACAGCATAGATATCTTTGAGGACTACATATACGGGGTCACCTATATCAATAATGTTGTCTTCCGGGTCAACAAGTTTGGCAAAGGCCCCATGGAGAATCTCACCACAGGCATCAACCATGCGACTGACATAGTCCTCTACCACCGTTACAAGCAGCCAGAGAGTGAGTTTGCTTTTTCTATGTATTTATTTCATTATTTCCTGAAAGTCGTAAGATACACAATATATTTAAGTTGTATACATTTTATGCAGTTTTTCTCACTGGATGTCTTGTTTGTCTCCACCAGTGACTAACCCGTGTGACAGGAAGAAGTGTGAGTGGCTGTGTCTGCTCAGCCCCAGTGGACCGGTGTGTACCTGCCCCAACAACTACATGGCAGACAACGGCACATGTGTGGAGAGACCGAGCCCCACCCAGTCACCATTCTGTAAGTCTGCATTCATAATATCTGAGCAGTAGAGCAACAGCCCTATTTTGGCATGATAGAACTCCTGGATCTTTTTAATCCGGGTGGCTTTACAATCAGATATGGCACACTAAATGTTGGTTCATCATGGAATCCTCCGCCCCCCTACAGCTCCCCCCTCAGGGCCCTGCGATATCCAGTGTCAGAACGGCGGGAGCTGCTTCCTCAACGCCCGTCAGGTGGCCAAGTGTCGCTGCCAGCCCAGCTACACCGGAGAGAGATGTGAGATCAACCAGTGCAGGGACTACTGCAAGAACGGAGGCACATGCACTGCTTCTCATACAGGTACACATGTGATTGCTTTTCCTTATTTGACAGTAAAGCAAGAAGTAATAAGTATTATTCAGTCTCAGGTGGGTATTTTTATGTAGAATTCAAAAAGTTGAATGGCCTTTGTATTAACTTTGTTAAACCAACATGAGTGGGAATACTGTAATCTGTCTTGATGTTATTAAATAGCCACTTTTCCTTTTTTGGGAAAATGTTTCTAACTAGCAAATTATTAAGTGAAATAAACAATCTATGGCAACTTTGATGTGAAATTATCTTTTTTTTTTGGCAAGTAGTTTATGCCACTGATGGCAGCCAAGCAAACATATTTCAGTTGGTCTGAAAATCATTAGTACGATTTCCACCCATCCTTTTGATGTCTGTGAAAGCTCTCTGGAGTATTCATTAGTAACAACAATCCCAGCAGGTGATTTCCAAATATCACCAACTGTCTTCAAGGCTAGATCTGCCTTTATTCTTTAATGTGTAAAATCTGTGTAAACTTCTAGTAACAGTCAACTAAAATTGGGCAAAAACATTACATTCTACATCAATTAACTGAGATACATAGCTGCAGACTCTGAATAAAACCACAATACACATTCATATTTGTCTCACAATTTTTTGAACTTCAAATTCATGTCTTGTGTCCCCAGGTGCCCCAACCTGCAGATGCCCAAAAGGCTTCACGGGGCCCAACTGTAACCGCCAAACTTGTCAGGACTACTGCCTGAATGAAGGCAACTGCTCGGTCAACATGGGCAACCAGCCAACCTGCAGCTGTCTGCCAGAGTACAAGGGAGACCAGTGCCAGTACAGTAAGTGGCAGCACTGTCAGATGTTGCTACATTGTCTTTAAGGAGTCTGGATCTGTATGGATTCTAAGCTTCTTAGATATTTATTCTTCTGTCGTACTTTATGTAAAAATATGTGTTTCATTGCTTTACTTTATGTTTTAATTTACGACAAATGAAAAGTCTAAAGTGGCGTATTTTGTCACAAAATTATCTTTAACTTTTAAAATGTTATCTTTAATTGTTTTTCGGGGAAGAAAACAGCCCCTCTGATAATACAACCCTATGGATCAACATTTGAATCTATGGCAGTTAAGTTCTTTGCACTTATCACATGTTTTCTTTCCCGTCCTCAGCTAATTGTGAAGGGTTCTGTCACAACAGTGGAACCTGCTTACAAACATCCAACGGCACCAAAATCTGTTTGTGCCCCACTCAGTACATTGGACACCAATGTGAGGTGGACAAATGTCTATTCTGTGGAACGGGCAAGTGTTTGACGTCATCCTCAGGCGAGGTTTCCTGCAGGTGGGTACACTGATGACAACGTGCAACAAAACCTGCACAAAATAAGTTAGACTTTGAAAATATTTGTACATTTTTATTTTGGACTGCTCAGTACCAGGTTGGCAAGGCCACACATGAATTAATGTGCCATGTTTGATTCTGACACCGTGAGATTTAAGGCTGCTATATCAGGACTCTGAGGGGATATTATTCAAATTAATAATATTTTTTTAAATTATTGTGTTTGTGTGTGTTTAGCTGCCCCAACGGTCAGACCCAACCCAGCTGCTATTCCTGTTTGGACTACTGCTCAAATGGACAATGTTCAGTTGACACTCGGAACCTGCTGCCTCAGTGCAAGTAAGATATGACACCACACCCTTCCCAACCCCAAACACCAATACACTTTCTCTGTCTTCAAACTCAAATACACATGCCTATTCCCATTTTTACTATGTACAGATTATTCTAACCGCAGTGTAGAAACGGACATCACTGCTCAGACCCTGAATGCACACAAATCGTTTCTACTAGTAACGCATTTCTTTGACATACTACACTTTTCTTTTTTTTTCTTACTATGCTATGGCTTTTTCTATGGCATACTATGCTTTGACTTTTTCTATGGCATACTATTCTAGGATTTCTTTATGACATACAAGACTTTTTTAAGACTTATTTATTGCATATTATACAATGACTTTTTTACGACATACTACATTATGATGTTTATTTATTATTTTTTATGGCATAATCTACTATGACTTTTTATTACATACTATACTATGGGATTTTTATGGCATGCTATACAAATACTTTTTCATGACATACTACACTATTCTTTTATGGCGTAATATAGTGTGGCTTTTTCTGACATCCTATACTATAACATTTTTTATTTTTTATACAAAATATACTATGACATTTCTTTTTTATGCCATAATACACAATTACGTTTTTATTGCATATTATAATGTGACATTTTGTATTACTTTTTTACTACATAACCTACTAAGACATTTTATTGACATGCTATACAAGGAAAAAAAATAAGACTTTGTTATTGCATACTATACTATGAAATTCTTTGACTTTTTAATGAAATACTATAATATAGCGTTGTTTACCACCTTTTATGAAATACTTATGTTTATTTTAATGACAAACTCTTATATAACATTTTACTTACTTTAAATACTTTAAAATAAAATTGTCTTTTTTTTATGGCTTACTATCATGTGCCTTAACATACTTTACCAATCATTTTTTTATGATTTTTCATGACATAGTATACAATGACAATGAATTATACTATGGCATTTTGTATGATTTTTTTATTTTTATTGAAATTTTAATGTTTTTTTTATTACATAATATACTTTTCCTTTTAATGACATACAATACTGAAATATTATGGCATAGTATACTAAGATTTTTTTTTTTTATGACTTTTTAATGACAAACTATACTAAGCCTTTTTAAAAAAAAAATTATGACATACTATACTATTACAATTCTTTGGACTTTTTAATGACATATTAAACTAGAAAATCATGAGATATTATACTATGACTTTATTGCTTTTTTATGACAAACTAAACTATGACATTGTTTTATTACTTTTTTATGACCCACTATACTATGACGTTTTAAAGGTATTTTTATGACATTCTTAACTCTTTATATTGTGATTTTTTTTATTTTTTATTTTTTTTACTTTTTTATGACATCCCCATACTATGTAATTTTAAGGGATTCTTTATAACATACTATACTGACATTTGTTATGACTTTTTCATGACATACTATACTGTGACATACTATTATATGAAATGTTAAGGGAATACTATACTATGACGCTTTTTATGACATATTTATAACGTACAATACTATTTTTATGCCCTACTATACTTTGACTTTTTCATGACATACTATACTGTGATATTTTTTATTACTTTTTTTATGACATACTATACTATTACTTTTTTATGAAATACTATACTATTCATTTTTTTATTTTTTTACATACTATACAATGCATTTTTACTTGCATTTTTATTACTTTTTTTATGGCATTCTATACTGACATTTTTAAATCATACTCTGATATTTTCAGACATCTTTGGTGGTGAAAGCCTTTGCCGGACGCATTATGTTTACGTTTTGTCTTTACTCAAATTCTGACACACTAAGTGATTAGAATTTGATGGTTAAAGGTCAAGGTTCATGACCGCACAAAACACTTGACACTAAGTCAAGAACACATATGCTATTCATGACAATGCACTGCGATTTGACTGAATGGAAATAACAAATGATTAACAGATGCTTCTATTGTTGAAGAGACATCACACTGTCTTCCTCTCCCTGACTATATTATTATCAATTATACAGAATAACAAACAAAAAAAGATTTCTGGGGCAAGAGAGGAAGCATGAAATAACTCGAACACTTTGTAACTCTGTTTCATTGTGTGTGTCCAGGTGTCCTGTGGGATGGACGGGATACAGATGTGAAATTGCAGCAGCTACTATGGATTCTTCTTCTTCCAGTGGAAGTAGGTCACACAGTTCAGAGAATCTTGTTGGTAAAACATGCACTTTGGTCCTATTTGCTCACATTATTTGCTCACTTGCAGGCTCTGCCTCCATCGTCATCCCAGTGCTGCTCCTGCTGTTACTTGCCCTTCTGGTCGTTGGTGCCATCTTGTGGTACAAGAGGAGAATGCGTGGGTGAGTACTGGTTTCAGAGACTTTTGATCCAGACTTCATTTTTTCATCTGGTCCTCAAACTATCTGCTATCTCGCTTCTCTTTCTCTCTTACCTCTTGATAACTATCTATTTCCTGTTTCCCAGGTCTCTATGGCCGGGCAAATCTCGTTCTCAGTCCTCGCGGTAACTTCATAGGGTTACATAATTCACCTGTTGACCCACAACTTCTGTCCCCTCCCTTCCCTTATATCCAGTCTGATTGGCCAATCTGTTTGTCAATCCATTTGTCCACTCTGTTGGTCATTGTAGAAATCTGTTTGCAATTGCCTGCAATCTCCTGTTTGCATACCACTGGGTTTCCCAACCAGCAACACAGGGACATATTGACTCTTAGCTGAAGTAGCTTTGCTGGTGATGCACAAACAGTCAAACTGTTATGTCCGTCTTGCAACTCCATACCTTCCCTTGTTTACATGTGTAACTGTTAGGCCTAAGCTATGTGCTTGAATACGAAAATATACAACTGTGCATCTATGAAAAATGTTGATGTGCTTGCAATGTGAAAATCCAGCATTCTCCACACTAGACATGCTGCCGTATATTCTCTGGGTTTGATCAAATGAGCTTTTGTCAAAAACTCATTCGACAACCGTTGATACATGTTGTCTTGATTGTGTGAATTGTACGTTGCTGAGGAGTCATTACATTGGTTTATGCAACGTTGTGATATTTTTCAAGCATCTGCGATTTTCAAATTTAAGGTTTATCTCAAAATATAAGTCATGATCTTCTGGTTAATTGCTTTGGTGGTTTATCAGTTTGTTTATCTTTATCTGTCCGCAGTGCAAAGGGCTTCCAGCACCACCGTATGACAAATGGAGCCATGAATGTTGAGATTGGGAACCCTGCCTATAAGATCTACGAAGGAGACCCTGACGATGACGCTGGGGAGCTCCTGGATTCAGACTATGCCTTGGACCCAGACAAGGTAGCACACATAAAAGGGTTTTTTTATATAAACAATCTTTTCTCAGAAAACATCTCTTCTTACTTACTCCCAGTGCTAAATAGCTATACAGAAACTTCTGCCACCTAAAATAATGTCCAGGAGCAGGCCAGTACACTATATACATTAATAACACTATAGGACATAACAACCTAAATAACAAACCAAAACTATCCTAGGGTTCTAGTGGTAAGAGAGAAAATGGTTGGTTGGAATTATTTGGATGAGCTGACCACTTTATGTGACAAAATGTTTTTTCTTGATTTTAAATGAGCACAAAATGCAGTAAATGCCATCATCACATGTAACGGATCTCTGCCTTTCTCTTGCCCTATGAGTCACCATGTCATATTTATTTGCTTTGCAGCCGACCAACTTCACCAACCCAGTGTATGCTACCCTGTACATGGGCGCCCACAACAGCCGCAACTCTCTGGCCAGCACAGACGAAAAGAAGGAGCTTCTCTCCCAGGGCGACGAGGACATGAGTGACCCGCTGGCGTAGAGCTTGGCATGGAGTGAACTCTGCCAACATTGCCCCGCCCAACCCGGAGCTGGGCCAATGAGCTCTCATCTTTTGCCTTTACCAATTGAAAAGAAAAGCAACAAAAAAAAACGAGAACACTGTATAAAATGTATAAAATGAAGGACTACTTTTTTAAGTGATTGCAGTATTATATTTTGTTCTTTGACAAAAAAAAAATTCTCTGGTGACGAAAAGGAACCATTTTATAGACATTTATTCAGTTCTTTTTAATTTTGCTCACCTCCTCCTCACAACTCTCCCTCCCCTCTCACGCATATAGCCACTACCTCTGTGCAAATGTAAAAGATAGAGAGCTACAAATGGCAGTGGAACAATTTGAATTTTTTATTTTTGTATGAATTGTATAGGGGAGAAAAAAAACATTATTGTTCCACCTTAGTAAAAGTTGCCAAGTCTTTGTTGTTCATGAAAGAGAGAGGTGTCAGTGCTCACTCTGAATGCTTCCTGGATGCTGGTTCGGCACAGTCTTTCTCATGTGTACATGTACGTTCGCTGCTCGAGGTCTAGAGGGAGACCGAGGCTGGGAGAGTACATATGGAGGACTCCGCATCCCAGACGGTGTTTGTTCTGTTGTCTCAAAGAACTACATTCAAGTGATTGTCTTTTACCTCCTTGCACAGACTAAAGTTATATATATATTTGCATATATATAAACCTATTAACAAAGTGTCTTGAAAATATACCCAGGAATACAAACATCAGTAACAAATAGCAGTCTGTACTTTTTAAAGTTTTTTGGTTTTTTTAAGTCATTGTATAATTGACATTATTCGTGTCAGCAATGACTGAGTCAATAGCAGTGTACGAGTGTGCTGGATGAAGATGATTGTAACAAAGTCCACATTCCAGGATGAAACGTCTGGGATGGATATCTGTGGCCTTGGTTTAATCTACTGCAGGACACTCTGGACAGGAGTCGGATATTGCTTTGAAACTGTTCTAGAAAGTTATTTTACTAAAGGGACAGCAAGCTTCTGTGAATTTCCGGTCATCACTGGAAAAAAAAAACAATCTGCATTTGGCTTCTGTTCCTTGTCTTTTGATTGTAAATGTACTTTCAGGAAAGGCCGGGGAGACGTGTGATGGTACGTACTTCTGTGAGAGATTGGTATTTTTTGGTGTGTTTTTTTTGTTTTGTTTAATTGTATGCAATTACATGGATGTGTAATTTAGGTTAATGCTCATTGTTAAGTGTATTCCCAGGAAGGGGACTGATCCGCTCCCTGATAAGCATTCCTTTAATTCCTTTGCCATGCTGCTAACGCTAACCATCTGTCTGTCCGTCAAACTGGTTTTTAGTCTTAAAGTGTTGCCCTCTGTGTCTCACTGCTCACCACGTTGCTTTTAACTGAGCTGACCTTCCATTCCTGATAAAACACTCTGCATGGTGCTCTCACACACCCAACTTAGAGGAAACTATCTGGCTTTGCCCCTCACTTGTTAACAGTATTCATCACTATTTTTTTAATGTTACATCCTGCTCTGTTAGATTTTCACCTGACCATGTAAATTAGAACAATCATTTTTCAGTTGGAGAATTTCTTTTGGTGGCAAAAACCCACATGGATATTTGTGGTTCTGATTGTTTTATTATGATTCTATTTCTTTTTGATATAAGAAATTAAATGGATTTTTATAGTAGAAATGTATGGTGGCTCTGTCCGTCATTTGGAGAGACTGAGAGAAAAAGCAATCACTCATTATGTCTGACTGGAGTACATCTGAAGTGAACATCAAGTTTCCTTTGGAAAAAATTAAGAAATAAAACATGAACATGTAGTAATCACTTGTTTTGAATGTTGCTTCATCAAAGAAAGAGCAGCCTTTGTTTTCATACTTCTGAAGTGTAAGGACAGTCTTTGGTCTTGCAGTTACATTATTCATCTTATTTATTAAACAGGAAGTGTCAATATCATGGACAATTTCTTCTAAAAAGTAAATTTCTTGATTTGAATGTACAGTAATATAAATTTCCACTTAAAGAATAGTGTCTCATACAATGTTGAGCCAAATTAAGTAGTGTAAAGATGGATTCCTCAACAGCTGTTCGGCGAAATTGCATCTCTATTAAAACAGAGGAGATTGAATAAAATTTTAAAACATAAGACCTCGTAGGAATAGAACCATCCTTCATCCACCACCACATCAATAGCAGGTTAACATCACCAGGGCCCTTAATCAGCAGTCCATTTGGAATCTTCTTCATACATTTGTCACTTCCCAAATGACAGAAAGTGTTGTCAAGGCATTGATTCAGTTTTTAAGAATTACTTGGACAAGGCACAAAGAAATACAAATCATAATTAGCTTTAAGACACTGATGAACCAGAGGTAAATTAAAGAGTAATCGTAAAAGCATCATTCCCCTTACCGTCTAGTTGTTGTATGACTTTAAAGCTGGAAATATAAACATCTGCATATTGTCGTCAGTATTATAAGACTAATGTTATAAAACAAGGCAATACAAAATACAATCTTCGAAAAAACAAATGAAAGCTGTAAATGAACAAATTATGGCTGCTTCAAGAGAAATAACACTGTTTACACAAAAAAAAGGCACTTCTTAAGCAAAACATGAGGCATTGGAGACATTTTGGTTTGACTAGCTTGTCCAAAAGAACCAGCAGAATTGATGGTTTTCCTTATTGAAAATGTGATTGAAATCTAAATAGTCAATATTTAGTCTTGATTGGTTTTTGGAAACAGTCCCCAAATGTTTCATTATAATATTAAACTTCTCTGTTATTTGTAGGAATGTTTTGCATTTTTCTTCAGGACAATCATCCCAGCAGCAGAGTTGGCATCTTCCCTTGGCTGACTTCCAGTCTAAGTCCTGCTACGACTGCATAATCTGAGGAAATTAACGGTCTTGGGAATAAGATCCACATGTTGGCAGCCGCTTTGTTAGCGAAAACAAAGTTCCTCCTGCTTTGTGGTCCGTCAGTTCTCAACTCACCTCACCTGTTATGTAGTTGCCCTCCTGGTTCTCCGTGGCAACAGGGCAGGGAAAGTCTTGTGTTTGCAGTGAGACAGGAGTAACCCATTGTGCTTCTGTAATGTTGCCTGCTCACTTAAAGTGGCTGTAAAGGTCCTCCATAAATAAATAAATTACCCAGCTATAACAAGGGCTCTGTCCTGTCCCTCCTTTCAGTCTTTGTGATCTGCAGCCTCAGGGTTGAGATAGACCATCGGGACACAGGGTGGGGGGTTATAGTGGGGAGGGGAGTATAAGTGACCAATAAGTGGTTTAGGGTCTTTTCCAACCGCTCCGGATCAACGCATCAGCTCGCAGGAAAGGCTGGTTTCGGAGATCTGTGAGTAGGTATGGAGAGAGGGGTCAGAGACGGGGATGGGGGACACACATGTTAGAGGACCCGGAGGTCAATAAGCTAACTTGCTACTACTTGACTTAAATTTAAGCAATTTTGTCTTAAACAGAGCTAAGAGTGTGTTTAGCCATATATGTAGTGCAAATGCACTCAGTTACCGGTTTAGTGGTACACCTAATAACCACATCTACCCAATAATTCTATGTCTGTCTGTGGGTATGTCCTTCTCATATTTCAAGAATCTTTCATCCTTCATACTAGGCAGGTGTATTAACAATGACCAAATGATGTGGAGTGTTAAATGTGGTGCAATTTGGCCAGATGGTGGAGCTATAAGAATGAACTTAATGTTTTTTTTAAAAAGTCATAATAAAGTTTGTAATAAAAAAGGCAGAGTAGAGTGTCATAGAAGCATACATAAAAAAGTCAATATAGCAGGAAAAAAATATAAAAAGTCATAAAATAGTGTGTCATGAAAGATATCACAAAAAGTCATAACAAAGATTGCCATGAAAAAAGTAATAGTAAAGTCATAGTATAGTATGTCATAAAAAGTCAAAGTATAATGTGAAGAAGTCTTTAAAAAGTCAGAGTATAGTATGTAATAAAACTACTTAAAAAAGTCATAAAAGAGTTTGAAGTATAGTATGTAATAAAACTACTTAAAAAAGTCATAAAAGAGTTTGAAGTATAGTACGTAATAAAAAGTCACAGTATAATGTGAAGTCTTTAAAAAGTCAGTACAGTATGTCATAAAACCCCTTAAAAAGGTCAAAGTATAGTATGTCATTCAAAGTCATAGTATAGTTTGTCAAAAAAAGTCAAAGTATAGTGTGTCATAAAAAGTCATAGCATAGTATGTCATAAAAAGTCATAGCATAGTATGTCATAAAGAACAATAAAGAAGTCAAACTATATTATGTATGTAGTATGTATATTCAAATGTCTTGGAACAGTCATAACAAAGTATGTTAAAAAAAAGTCATAAAAACATACAGCTCAACAGCGCCACAAACAACATCCTACAAAATTGAATTGAATTGTTGAATCAACAAAAAATGAAACTTATAACCTTCATGAAGGTAGGAATTATTTCAGGACTGCTGCATTAGACTGCATTAGTTATAGTTAGGTGTACCCTATATACCGGCAATTGAGTTTACATGTGTATATTTTAGTCAAATAATTATATAATATCTGCAATAACTTCTGCAGTTACTTTGTTTACTGCGTATAAGAAATATCAAAATGGCAATTACGGCATTAACAATACAGACTGAACACTGAATGACACATTGCCATAACCTTGCATTTCAACTAGTAGTAAAGATACACAAAACAGTGAAATTCAAGGTTTTGGTAATGTAGTTATTGCAACATTGTAATACTAGTAACGCAGCAGTAAAAATAAAAGTAGTCATTACAATTACAGTATAATGGTCAACAAGCTCTACAAAAAACAACAATCCAGCTGGCTGTGCCTAAAGTAACAGAAAACCTCTCAGCTCTGTAAAGAATGTAATTTATATCTGACTGACAGTTTTTTCTAGAGCCTGTTGACCAAATAGCTGTTCAGCACACTGCAGATGACAGTTAGCAAAGACAAAACATGGCGGACGTTGTTGACAGGTGAGAGGTAAATGAACATTGGACAACATGCAACACATAATAGGAGGGGATGATGATGATGATGATGATGATGATGATGAGGCTCTCAATGGTATAGTTATGCATTTAAACTGAACAATGACGCTCTTAAGATAGCACAAAGGTTGCATCGTCTCTGATGCAAAGACTTGGTGGGAAATTAAATAAGTGAATTAATGTTTTATTTGCTAGCGGTTGGGGCAAGTGATACTGTATTTCTGTAAGTTCGCTTCTTGATTAATCTTCAGTAACTGGTTTTCTAACTAGTGTGTTGTAAACAAAAATCTCCTTGCTGTGAAGCCTCTTTGATTTTTAAATTTTGCATCCAAAGCACTAGCTGAAGCAGCTGACATCACTGTAGCAGCACACAGGAGCCGGAGGGCCAAGCGGGCCAGGTTTCAGCCAGGCTACCTTCCTTACCCTCTCTTAGGAGTGGGAAATACTGTCATTAATCTTCTTTTCAGCTGGAGGGGGTAGAATGAACAGTGGTGGTTGAGGAAAGAAGAGTCACATGTTAGCAGGAAAACCAACACCAATAAGTTAGTTTCATGGAACACGGCATCGATGATCAAACCAGTAGATTAGCCAAACCTCTTCATGTTATGATTGTTCAATTCAGCTTCATGAAAGAAATATGTCGTAATAATGCACAGCCTTTTACAAGTGTCATGCATGGTGATAATGTAATCACAGTCATGGCTGATTGTACTGTGAGTGAGTCAACATATTTTTCACACACAAAGAAATATGTTGACACACTGTACAACTTTTTATTTTTCCATGGAGATCTACGCCAGGCAAAGAGGTTTGGCTGACTCCTATCACCAGATAGGAATCCTCTGAAGTAGAACACAAACAACCAAATGACGGCCCAAGTTAGTTCATAGTAGTTGGTGGGGTTTGGGTGGGGTGACAGGGGATCATGCTGCATGCACAGTGCGGTCAGGAGGCGTATGAGAGACACCTTGAATAACCTTGGCATTAGGGGGGAGGGGCTAGCAGTTGGCGTCGTCACAGAGGTTGGCTTCACAGAAGAACCGTGAGCCGCGTTTAGCAGTGCGGGCTGTGAAGGGCACGCTCTTCAGTACTGGGGGAGGAGGGTGAGGGAGAGAAAACATGTCACACCTGAGACACTGTCCTCCTGGGGGGAAAACAACACTGGACCACCTTCAAATTTCTGTCATGAGACTGTAACGAAACTGTGCTATTTCTGTACTGTATGCAGCACGGATCTATGGTGGCAAACCTTTATGTGAAAAGGAATTAACTGAATTAGCAGCAACATTTGACCTTATTTTGCACTACATACACGTTTAATAAAGGGTTAATAACACACTATGATGTAGTTGGAAGCCGATATATTCTTAATGTATTTGTCCAAAACTATAACTAACTCATCCAGTGGGCACCCATACATGGAGGTTGTTGTATAAACAAATTAATCGTTTATACAGTAGAAATTAAGCGGAATTTTTATAAAATGTGTCTTCATAGGAGAAGATTGATTGCCGTGAAATGCTACACATTAACCAACGAAAAAATAATTCCTTATAGCGATATGCATCTATATTTAAGTGTGTTATGAACAATTTATTAAATGGTTGTATACTGCTTATGAATGCTAAATATGGGGCCTTAAAGTAAAGCTTTATGGGATTAGAACACATTTTTTATACCTTGGAAAAGCATCAATTGCACAATACGCTGTTAACAGCTCTGATAGTAGTGGCATAGAAGCATTATTGATTACTTAATTAAACATTTATATTATTTACATTTTAAGCACTGATTAATAATCATGACAAAAACATTGGTTAGCTTATGTGCTATCCTGAGGCTGTAGATACTGATTTTTTGTTTCTTCTATTAAAGCCCCTTTATGTGGAACTTTAAAACAAAAGCCGTATAAGAATACTTTGAAAAATACTATAATCGCATAAAATAATCTACACAGAGTGGCTTTGAAGAAGGACCCTGAAAATAAAATAATATTTACTTAATTTACTGTACATTAGGAGTCAAACTTCCTGTCTACTTATCTTCATATAGAAGCTCAACAGCTTTAGTGCAGTGCATTTCTAACTAGACATCACGTCATGGAAAAACTAGAGGCTGCTGTGCTGCTACGTGCTGTGCTCCAGATGTGGTGGTGTCTGGACTACGTAGCACAAGGTGCACTTCAAAGGAGCTGAGCAGTGAATGACCACAGTCATCCTCGACCTGGGAGGACCGGGGCTACAGGCACCCACATGGGGTCTTTTTAGGGTGCTGTCTGGCCCACCTGTGATGATGTCCTCGATGGTGCCATCTTTGCCCTCATAAACTGGACGGTGGTCTTTGGCTTGCCGCTTGCGCAGCTCTGTGATCAGCTCATGCTGCTGCTGTCTCTTCTTTACGGCCTGGACCTGCAAACCAGTGGAGAGGATATTTGTACTGTGCTTTTTGGCATGCTACAAAGCTTTATTTAGCACTGAGTAAACATCTGATAGATTACATTCAGCTCAGTCGCATGCACTTTGACTGTACCTTGGGGTCCTGCTGTTTGGCCTCCTGAGCCAGTAACTTTTCTCTCATTGCTTCCTCCTGCTTTTTCCTCTGTTCGTTTTGTTCCATGGCATCCTGTTGAGAAGAGAAAAATGTGACCAGTCTGCAACAAGAGACAGAAGCTCAAATAAATCCAAGTCAATACCCTTGTGTGGCCCTTTACAGATAAAGAAAACAGGTCAAAAGGGGAACATAAACAGGACACACACAAATAACCCACACACTTTGATGGACATAACCAAATGGATTTCAAACCCACAGAACTCCCAATAGATACAATAAATGTGCTTTAATGCCACAGTTTGAAATATTTGGAATTACACATATTCACTTCTGTGCTGAGAGTTAGATGAAAAGATGGATACGACTCTCATATTAAAACGCTAAATATGAAGCCAGCAGCCAATTAGCTTAGCATACAAACGGCAAGTTAGATGGACTTTTCAAAGTTAACAAAATTTGACAAATCTTTTTTTAATATTTGGACAAAGCCAGGCTAGCTGGTCCCCCCCCTGGTTAACTTAAAAAAAATATTTAAGGGACAGATTGGAGTATGGATCTTTTCATTTAAATTTGTTGCATGTTGTTGTCAGAAAGATAGTGATTTTGCAGTCAAATCAAATTAAATGAGTTCATTATTTTTGGTTTCTATTTCAAACCAGCTCCTCATATTCTTAACTCCTCTCCAACCTTGAATAACTTGGAATCGTAACAGGCGTATTTCCCAAATGGCAAACTATATCTTTAAGTCACTCATACAGACACATATGCGTACAAAGAAATCCTTGTTCACATTTCCTTAAGCAGATCCCATAAATCCAGACTGAGAACAATCTCAGGAAATGTGCTGTGTGGTGGGGCAGGGCGAGGCTGTCCGGGGTAAAGGAGATGAGGGACAGGGGGGACAGGGGGGGTGGGGACGGACGGACGACCGAGTCTAAACACCACAGCTGCAGCGCTGGAGTCAGACCCAGATGGCTTTTCCTGTTATTTGGCCTCGGACTATACGCCACGTCCTGTGGCACAGAGGCGGCCAGAGCTCTGCCCTGTTCTTCTCTCACTGAGACGGACAACATCCAAGTCTGAAACCAGGGAACTCCCCCTCTGACCAGGAGAGCAAGCTGAAACCTGTCGGCACAGAAGTGAGGAAAGATGCTGCTTAGTGTCCTCACCTTGTAGGCCCTGATGAAGCGCACAAACACGGGGAAGAACACAGAGGGCGGAGTTGTCTTGGCACTCTCTCCGAAGTAGTTCACCACATTGTTGAAGGTTTCCTAGAATCGGGAAAGACAGTGCCAGATTGGAAGCAATGTATGTAAACACTGTCCAGTCATGATTGGTTGTGTGTAAGAGGTCAGTGAGCTGAATCTGGGACAGAGGTATGTCTCATGTCTATTTAAAAAAAAAAAATAATTCCCAGTGAGGTTAAGAGGTGAGGACAGTGGTGGATACCTCTGCTGTCTTGGCGTCCTTCTGCAGCTTGTCAAGCTGTGTGTCGCTGGCCTGGACGAAGCCTTTCAGGACTGAATGGTCATGGAGAGCACACTCTCTCCGGATCAGGTCCATGCCTTTCCCCAGCTCTCGGACATCCAGCAGCACATTTTCCAGAGATACTTTTGTACAGTCAACAGGGAATATGTTTTATTTAGCAACAATATATAAGCACAGTGTTATAAAAACGCTCTCATTTCACTGAACATAACTAACATTTATAATAATATGTCCTCATAATGCTTTCTCTAAACTCACCTGCTGCAGCTTTATCCACAAAGTGCAGTTCGTTGTAGAAGTTGGCCAGTTCAGGGTACTTCTCTTTCAAAATGAGAGCTATGTAGTGGAGCAACGTCATCTTTCTGTCTGTAGACTTAGTGTCCAGCAGCTGTGTAACAATAGGAACGAAATGGAATATCAGTCAAAGCACTGCACAAATGAACTGTGTGTAATGCTACTACCGCATACTCACCAGATCCAGACTCTGTAATTTGAAGCCATAAACGCAGCCTCGCTTGCTGCTGTTCATGTAATTTCCCAAGGCTAAAATAATCTAGAGGTAAACCAAAGGAATAAATGAATACACATAATCAATACAAACACTGCTGATATTAAAACTCCCGTCAAATAAACACTTCTTACCTCAAGCACTCTTTTTAGCTTTGGTGCAGATTTCACTGAGGCAGAAGCAGCAATGACTGCATTGAGCTGGGGAATGAGCATGTTGATGTTGTCAGTAAAGTTCCCGACAAAAGTGATGATGTTCATTCTCTGCGTGAGCCTCTCAATCTTGCTGAACGACAACATGAACCGATCTTCGTCCGCCAGCTGGTCCGGTGGACGCCGCTCACGCTCGTACTGGCGAAACACCTTCACCTCATTCTCCGTGGGAAGGAAACGCATCAGACACTCCACAAAGTCGACAGGTAAGGCCTTGAGGTCAAACCTGAGAAACACATAACATATATTAGCTACCATCTCGTCTATGGATCAGAAAGTATTTGAAGTCCAGGAAACGGGCCTACTTCTCGATTGCTTTGCAGATCTCCTCTGTGGTCTTGTGTGCCTTTCGCAGTGTGATGGCTAAGTTCTTGGAGCGATTGGCGTCCAGGAGGGTGACTTTGTTTACCGCCTTCTGGGCTACTTTGCTCTTTGTGCAGGAAAGATCCACGATGGGACCCTGGGCTCTGGTCTTAAACATCTCCTCAAACCTTTCCAGATCCAGCTCCTACACATGAGTGACAGTTTACTTACTTGTTCAGAACTATTATTAGAAGGTCTTGGAAACACATTTTCTAAATCAGCATTTTAATACAAGGGATGGACCAAGGTAGAAAAGTTTTGGTCATTTCACACGAGATATCTGAATTTTTTCTCTGTGCTTTTCTGACTGGTTTGATGTGGGCGAGGCTCAGTTGGAAAAAGGTGATGTCATGTATTTCCATTCCCCAATCAGGATTTATCCATTTACCTCAGCCTTTGAGTGTAAATAAATAGTACAAATTAGGATGTTTTTGTCCCTACATTCTTTTTACTTTGTTGCTCATTTAGTTATAGGTATTCAACGATTATGATGTTTTCAGGGACATTTCAGCAGTTTGATTTACCTCAAGCACACGTTCATCATCAATCTCGTTGAAGACTGTGCCGTTGATCTGATTGGGCTTCAAGGCTGTCCAGTTAAACACTGGAAGGCGGAACTTGGTCTTGATGGGCTTCTTGATTCTGATAGCTGTAGTCGAGAATTAAATAAAAACAAATAAAAGTGTTAATTCAAAAATTGGTTTTGCATGATTGTAAACATTCATAAAGAGCTTTATAAAGTCTTATAAATGCATAATTATGTCTTATGAATGTGCTAAAGATCCATTGTAGACATGGGCTTCATAAAAAGAGCGTTACATTTAGCTCTATTACTTGGAGTGGGACAGAAAGCAAAGACGTACGAAGGTGCATAACAACAATGTAATTTTATATCGGCTCTCACCTGAGAGACCCAAACTCAGGATAACTGATGGAGAAGCTCCAGGCAGAGGTGGAGCGAGAGGTGGCGGTGGTGGGACTGGTGCACAGTGGCCTGCAATCAATGTACAAGAAAATGTTGAATGCTTTTTACTTGAACACTTGAACAAAAGTGTTCTCTTCCAAAAATACATTTTATCAATCCTATAACATCACTTTGATCTATTGTGTTTGCGATCCTTTGTTTTTCTCTATATATTTAACCTAATTCATTATAAGATACGGTGGCTTTCAGGTAACAGAAAAAGCACAAGGCTCTCTCTAGAGACAATTTTAAGTGTTTCCGTTTTGGGCCATGGTAGAAACATGGCGTTGCAACATGTCAGACTCAGTGAGGAGGATTGTGCTCATAGGATCCATCCCACACATAAACAGCTCATTATGCAATAAAGACACAGTAATTCTTAGTTTAAGGTGATAATACACTACTGAAAACATAGTTATTAATACTGTATTCCATACCTGCGAGAAAAAAAAACACCCTTAATTCTACACACTGCTCCTTTAAATAAAGTTGCCAAAAGAGCTGAAAACTGCTCTAATAGTGGATACCATTTCTCCTGTGCTACATTCTGTCTGCACACTCGCACACAAAGGAAACCACTTGTATTTCCCTTTCCTGTCTAGGGTAGAAAACCACTGCTGCGACTCATCACCTGACTTAGCATGGATGAACAAAGAAGGGGAAACAAAAATAGACCTCCTCTGAGTGTCTATAGTCAAACAAGGGTAACTTTTACATGTATGTGTCACCAGACAAAATCACTGTGAGTCATGGTCCATCACCTAAGGCTGAGGGAAGAGGGGGAGGAGGTGGTGGAGGTGGAGGAGGAGGGGGAGGGGCTTCACTGGCTGGTGGTAAACTTGTGTCTGGTCCTCCCGGTTCGGTAAACCCAGCTGTTGAACCCAAAGACAGCTGCCTAATGTCCCCCAGTGGGATTCCAAGGCCACCAACACCACCCCCAACACCCAGCGGCTCGATGGCAATATCTCCATCGGCCTTCTTGTGCAAACGGATGGTGCCTTGCTGCTCGAGCTCCAGCAGCCTCCTCTCAATGTTGAAGTGCCTCTGGGAGGCTGCATCCTTCTCCTTGATCACCCTCCTCAGTGTGGTGACCTGGGTGTTGGTCGACTCGTACGTCTCCTGGAGAGTCACCAGGGGGAGATAAAGAGCACAACACAATGACTCTACATGCAAAAGAAACATCCTGTTTCCTGCTGACCTAATTTGCTATCACAGCAATATAGCTACACGCATCTGAAACTGATCTTTGCTAACACACAGTGAAATGAGTTGAGCCTTTCTAATGAGAGGCAGGCAAAGAAATATTACATCATTACAACACGCGGCTTACCCTTATTGCATGCAGGTCCTTATCTTTCTGCAGGAGCACCTTCTCAAGATCAGCTACTTTCATCATTGTTTCATTCTCAACCTCCAGCAGCTTCTCCGTCACCTGTGAAAGAAGACAGAGAGATAAAACAAGAGAGAGATGAGAGGAGGTGAATACAAGAATTGATCCATAGCCCGGGCATCTTTCCCAGTTCCACTCCCTCCCACTCTCTCCCCTATACACTGTGCATCATCAATAAGAAATAAGATATACCCAGCAACATGATGCAGCAAGAGCATGACACAGCTTTTAGTTTTGATTTTGAGCAGATTACACATGTTGCATAGGAATTCACAGAAATTCTTCACCCTCATCCTCCCACGTCATTCCTGACTTCTGAGAGCAGAGTTTGTTATGAAATTCTTAGAGTGATGTCAGGGCTGCCCACAACCTTTCTATGAGAAGAAGGTCTTTGCAAAGCAGTGTGGGATACGAAGGCCACTGCCCAGAAAGAATGAGCCGACACAAGAACAATATTAAGCTTGTTTCACACGCAGTATTTTCCAGTGTTCTCCACCCCGTCATTATTCTGAGCCACTTGTGAAATGCAAACACAGAGTAGATTTTTTAATCACCATGTAGAAACAGCCAAGTTAAGTGCATGGCTGGTGAACCACAACAATCTCATAAACGGGCCCGGAGAGCTGTGTTGGTGGCCCAGACTGGGTGGTGCACTTACGTGGGACAGGTGCTCCTCCAGTTCATCCACCTTTTCCAGAGCAGCATTCTTCGTCTCTGCATCTTCCAATAGACCACCCACGTCAAACACGTTATCCAGGTAGGCCTGGATCTGCACCGACAGCTTGTCACTCTCTGTGTGTTTACATTTCTGACGTGAGGGAGAATGAATCAGCATTAGAGATACTCTACACCCACTAGACAAATAGTCTCAGTCAGTCCATTTATTCGGATAGCCCATTTTAACCACAACATCGTCATCTTACCTCCAGGTAATCATCCAGTCCAAGCTTGGTGAATTCATACTGTAGGTGGACTCTGAAGTTCATGTCCTCCACCGAGTGCACCACAATGTTGATGAACTGCATGCAAGCAACCTGGACCACAGAAAGAGTTAGAACCAAATATATTCAATTAGATAGATAAAAAGATGGACACACATTCACACCCAAATAAAAACATCCATCCATAATACAAAGTTTATCTTACCATGTAGTCGATGTTTCCCTCCTCAATGCGGAAGTAATCCATCAGTCTCTCAAAGCGATGCTTCTCCTTACACACCTAGAATGCAAAAGATGCAGAAATACAGAGGAATGAAATTAATTTATTAATTTAAGTTTCAATGGAGGAAACACAAAAACTGAACCTAGAAAAACAAAAAGCCCTACATGAAGAGAAGCTGAATGGAAGGTCAAAATAGGTTATATAAAAGCTCCTTGTCTAATGTTAAAATATACTGATTAATCCGATCTATTAAAGATTTCACTTCTAAAAGCAAATTAAATGATCAGTCTCCTGGTTAAAGCGTCAGCGTGCAGTGGAGAGAAGACATTAAGTTGGTTTGTGCCATGGAGAAGAGCAAAGCAAAGCTACAACTGAAAACAGAGGTTTTTATGCAGGAATGGGCACCAGTTGCACGGTCTATGCCAGAACTGTGTATTTCAGAGTAAAGGCACCACCGTCTTTTTTCCCCTTCAATTTTCTACTTATTTTATTATCTAAGATCATATTCCCTCTATATTTGTGGGTTGTTCTGTTGTGTCTTGAGTTCATGCAATAACAATTAAATAAAGTTTAAAATATATATATCAAAACAAACATCAGAGGTCCTCTGAATATCTGTATGACTCAACTACAGTATATTAATGAATGCGACAAATCATAACATAATGAAGTATTTTGTTCTGATGAAACACATTCCAGGATTAAATAAGATCTTAGCTGTATGTAAACAGAGGACAGCTTCCTCCATTTGCAACAACAACCTCTTCTTATTATCATAATTCATGGGAAGGGAAGCCAGCAGAAGATTAAGACATGAGACCAACTTTTTAAGCCAAATTCCTGCACAAAAATACAATGAAGGGGGAAAGGGAGAAACAATCATTATTAAAGCTGCTTTATCCAGCACTGTAACAATTAAAAAAGTCATGCTGATTTCTGACAATCCTAACTAAAACATTAGTAGTTGTAGACCTCATACTTGATTACAGTACAGCCGTCGTTGAATACCATAGGTGGCCTTCTTGAGAGATTTCAAAGACCTGCCACCTTTTATTAATGTATAATTAAAAAAAATAGCACTACAGAAATACCATCTTGTTTTGAATAGGGGGTTGATTTCGCTCTTGCGTCTCTCTGGGGCTTTTCGACTGCGAGGTAATTGTCTTGTTCCGGTGTTTAGATCACTGAGTAGTAAGAAACTGAGAGGCTAAGCAAACCTTTGTGGTCTACTGGCTCCCATCAGGGAGTTGATCCTTATCATTGTTCAAGGTTGGCTCACATCTGGTGTCTTAATGAGACTAATGACCTCAGACAGGCCACGGTAGAGCACAACCTCAGTAAACATGAAATCTCCCAGAGCTCCTCCACTTTCATTCATCTATTCCAGTTCTTTATGCCCTCATGCATACCAGTGATTTGGGAAATGGTGACAATTTAATTAATGCTAGATTATTTTTTAGCACATTCAATTCTAACTCTTACCACTAAATATTAACAGCCCAACGTTAGATGATAACAGTTCAAGTTTCATTAAGACATTGCTTTGGGCACCTCTTTGAAGTTGTCAAATGCTGAGAGGATGATCTCATGACCTCCTCGAACTAGACAGACGGCAGCCAGCAGCTCGAGGACCAAGGCTTTTGTCCTGGAGGTACAGAAAACACAATAGACATACCTGGATAATGTTCAACTGCAAACACTTCTCAAATTAAAGGTTGGAAAGCACAATATTTATACTATCTACGCTAACATAATGTATGTCCTCAAAATGAAGGCAAACTCATCAATATACAGGATTTTAAATCTTTAACCCATACTGAAGTGTGAAGCAGGGCAGGCCTTTATAGTTTTTACCCCTTAAGTGTTTACTCTCCTAGCCCTCATTATGAAGTGATCAGCGCTAGCGGTTCACCACTAATCTCCCTTTAGTAAACATTCTTTACAGCCTGTATATACGTCTCTGATCCCCGACTTCAGAGAGAAGCTGAGCCCCATGGAGAATAAGAGGCATATCATATGAAGTGGCTGCAGGGTTTCCCCAATTGTTTGACCTAGCCCTGCTTCTATGGAGACGGGGGCCCTCAGTTCTTACCGTGAGTTCTTATTGTTCAAGCTGAGAGCAATTTCATTGACTGCGTGTGCGTGAGACATGACCATATTGAAGCCATACTGGATGAAGAAGACAGAGAGAGAGAGAGAGAGAGATCAGGATGTGGTGAGAAAAAACTTTGAATATATAGAGCATTTGAATGCACAGGAAACACAATCCTCACGTTTATAACAGATATCTGTGTCAGATTGTGCTGGTGTTACCTGATAATTCATGATTGCTCTCAAGCACATGATGCACACATGCACATCATCTTTTTGGCTCACAAGGCGGGAGTTCTTGATGGTTTTGGTGTTGGAAACCGTGCCATAGCTGCAACGGATGGCAGAAGTTAATATCTGATCGAGATTTAATGATCAAACTCAGTATTTTACTTCAAATTTGATGTTTAACCATAGCTTGTTTGATTAACATCTGGAGTTTTTTCTGGTAGTCATATGACTCTTGTTTTAAGTGTGTAACATAGAGAGGGGCAGAGAGAGAAAATTACAGAGAACGTGGTCTGACAGAAAAAACTAAGATGGCTTTTGAGGTTGCAGATGCATCATGGGAGATGACTGGTTTCCTTGCTGCTGTCAACAGACTGAGGTCTATGCAAACAGACTACTATTATGTAACTGAATTGCCCAGTCATCATGTAGTATTACTTTTCTTGAGCAGTTTATACAAGGCTTTTACAGTAAATCCAGCATTTTTGACACACTAAGGTAATAATAAATTATACATAAAGTTATGCTAATACATATTCAGCAGTTATCTTAATCTCTTTGGGGACTATTTTTCTTTTCAATTTTCCTTTCCGACTTTACGCCTTGTGTCTCTTCATCTCTGGTCTGTGTGTGGCTCAGTGATGAAGAAGACAACTGTCCAACATATGCTGCAGCTCACAGCTGGCTTTCATCTGAAGACAGTGCAGACGCACATCTGGACAGATGAGGGAGGACCGTTAACAAAGAGAGCCTCATAACGCAAAAGGTCAAAGATTTTAGCATCTATCTCTGATACTATATCTGATTGAGTTTGGGCAGAGCCTTGAGGTCAAGAGAGAGGTCGGCCAAAACATAAATAATCAACCATTCAGGCATCGTCCTGAAACAAAACATCACCAAGACAACTGGCTTACATGCTAATACATATTTGTAGCATACAAGGTAGCACAGCGGGGCATTAACAGGGATAGGTAACAGCAGGGAAGCTAGCTTAGCAATACGTACCGGAGGACAGACTGACGGGCAGAGCGCACCAGTGTGTTGCAGAAGGGTTGGGTGCTGGAATGGTGCAGATCCTCTATGGACCTGCTCCAAGATTTTGCCTTATCCAAGAAGCCATCCTCCCCATTCTCCAGCCCCTCATAATCAAACCTGGGCCACATACAGTCATGGACAGACAAACAAGCCAACACAGAGGCACGGGGGTGAGAGGAACGGGGGAGTTTAGGTCAGCGAGGCAGCTTGGTAGAGAGCCAGGGATTATTACAAGAACTGTCATCGAGCTGCATCATAAAGCTCAGCACAGAGATTCTTACCCATTCAGGCAAGGTATAGCTCAGCACTACACCACATAGCATACACATTTAGTTTGCCAAGTATGCAACAAGGCCAAAGAGTGCGATTTGCAAAGAGCACATTTTTAGATGCACAAGCAGTTTATTACAGGCTCTACAGGACAGGACGTGTTTACCCAGCAGCTGAATCCACTTCCCAACCTAGTTCCTTAGGAAGGTTTTTGTCCAAGGCCATGAGCGATATGTGTGTGTGTGTCTGTGTTTGTGTGTGTGTTTGTGTGTGTGTGTATAAAGCGTACTTGTATAAAAGTACTCACATGACAGCACACTGGGCAAAGGAGAGGTACTCCACCAGGACGTCAAGACCTCTGTTCTCATCATTGAGGAACTCCCTGACCCACCTGTGACGCATGAGGACACATAGGGGTTAGCAGGGCACCACATCAAGAACACACCCTTATCCTTTTATCCTTTGGGATTGCATTTTCCCATTTATGCAGAAAAAGAAAGTAAAACAGCAAGAAAATGGAAAAAGCCTTCTCAAAAATTGATCTGTATAAAGTTGTATCAATAAAAATCTTGTAATTTGGCCATCCTCTTTATCACTAATAATAACTAAAATATAAATCTGTCTTATTAGGTGTAATGTCTGGAAATAATGTATTTAAACAAACATCTACTTGAAATACTGAGAATAAGTTCTTTAAAAGAAATTACAAGGAATTTGTAGCAAAATGGAAGCCCAAATATAGTCAGATGTATATAGATGAGTGATTAGTATTAATATTATCATATGTTGAGATAGGTGTGTTCACACAGATTTGTATGCATATATATGTATGTATGTTTTAATTCATATCTCCACTGTCTTTCCTGACGCTTTCTGGGCTTCACTGTACAGCTGCAATGATTAGTTTATTAGTCCATTTACTAATCAATTAATTGTTTGTAATTGTAGGTTCTCAGATGTGGGATTTGCTGTACTTCAGGTCTTTCATTTAAAGAAATTGAATACATTGGGATTTTTGACAGTTGGTTGAACAAAAAAACATTAAATGACAACAGATTGTGCTCTAGAATATGTGATTGAGGCATTTTTCACAGTTCCTTGATGTATGAGAGACCAAATTAAATTGATCAATCAATAAAATAATTGGAAGATTAATCGGTAGTTGCAAAACCTACTTTCCTATATTAAGAACACATGTATATTTTTCTTTCTTTCATTTTTTCTCATTCTACTGTACAACAATTGCTGAAAGCCTGATGATTACACCTACAAAAGTTAAAACATGATGAATTGGGGGTTAAAAACTCAATATGACAATAATTACTCAATATCCTTAATGACTAAATTGTGCCGACCAAGTTCATTGTTAAGATTAGGGAAAGCTGTGACATTGCAAAAATAAGTCAGACAGGACAGCAAACACAAGCAGTCAGACGATTACACAGGTTTTGAGCAAACCCCCAGGTTAACCAAAATTATTAATACAATAGAATAAATGCAAAATTGTTGATGAAACTGTCCATTCATCCATCAATTTGCAATAGTTGTGCATGCTCATAATATTTCAGTGCAATGGGGGACTATAACAGACATTTAAGTTCATGCAATTTCTGTTTTACCAAGAATAATAAAGTTTCTGTAATCTGGCTTGACTTTTAACCTGATTACAACCTGTCTGCTCGTACTACGGTTTGTGTTTCTCCCCTGTCTGACTTATTGTTGCAGCAATATCACCTTGCTCCAATATTGCAGAAAAAGATGGTATCACAACTGATAGAGATGATTACAAAAAATAAAACCCATGTTGTATTAAACCGGAATGATCCTTTAAGGCAGCTCTGAGGGGGGTCTCCCCTCCCCTGAAGGAAGGAACTTGGCAGGAATGTCATGGAAAATAAACCAGAACGAGGCTTCAGACTCCACATTTAACTCCAGATTTTTGGAGAGAGAAGCAACTCCAAACAAAGGAATTCCCATTGCGATGAGTGAAAGAATGTGGAGGGCATATGGCTGAAGGAGCTGAGCTGAGGTCGAACCCCTGACAGTCAACAGTATTTAGTCTGCCTCCCCCACAGACCCCCTTCACCTCCTCCCCACGTCTTCAGAGAACTCCAGGGGGGGACAGGATTGGGGTAAAAGGTTCTTAAAATAGTCTTGGGGTGCTGGTTATGATGACAGTCAGCCAATGGCGAGTCAGGCAGGAAAGCAATCAGAGCCTCAAAGTAGCGGAGGGAGCGAGGGAGGGAGGGAAGGAGGGAGGGAAATGGAAGAGAGGTGAGGAGAAGAACTGAGGAAAGCAAACAAAGCAGTAAGAAGATTGGGTGCAGGAGGAAAGGAGAGGAGGGGTGGACAAGGAGGAGGGCTTGATCATCGGTTTCCTGTCTACCACCACCCTCACTCCTTCCTTGCACTGACCCCTCACTCCTTCCTCTCTCCCACCCTCCCTCTGCTCCTCTCCAACCAGTTGCTATTTCAGATTTTCTTGGCAATTTCTGAAATAACACATCAGAAAGGGCCCAGGATTCAGACACGCACAAACCCAG
This sequence comes from Anoplopoma fimbria, assembly GCF_027596085.1. Taxonomy (NCBI): domain Eukaryota; kingdom Metazoa; phylum Chordata; class Actinopteri; order Perciformes; family Anoplopomatidae; genus Anoplopoma; species Anoplopoma fimbria. Next base: position 13,346,844 of record NC_072460.1, on the reverse strand, counting down.
CATCTATTACATTTAATCCCATCCTCAAAAGTCTTAAATAGCTTTCTTTTTTATTTGCCTGCAAGTCTTTCTGGGAAATGCATTGAAACAGACCTTTATTGATGAGGCCTAATACAATATGAGTTATTCTTGGAGCTCAACGAACGCTATGGAAAAGCAAAGCCTTTTACAGGCTTCTTTGGGTCTGGGAATTCAGTGGCAAGTCACTGCAGCACATTTTTTATGTCAAAGTATCCGTGTGACATCCAGATTATAAAGTCAAGGATCAAGTCTGCAACAGTGAAGATAAAGGCTAGAAAGGCTTCACATGACATCTGCATACACAGCAGTTGTATAGTGAACTGTACAGTATTGAATGTCCATGACAAAAAATTACAAAACAATATAAAATGATTGTTTGTTTTGAAATGAGGCTAATGTGTAAACATAAAAGTATCCTTGTGTGTGTTTTTTGTGCTATTCACTGGGTTCAGCTTTAGTCAACCAGGCTTCCTGTCCCTCTGGCACACACAACAAAGCTTCCTGCTCTACACTATGGGGGAGTGGACGGGGCAGCACAATAGCTACCATCTGGGCATTATGAGGACCAGTTCTATGAAGTGGAGCTGCAGAGTTTGGCAAGTTAGAACAATGGAGGATATCTGGGCACCAGAAAGAGCTCTGGGTCCCTGCAGCAGCAAGAGCACAGAAAGGACTATTCTTTACCAGGGAAAACAATAATGTGGTTTCCTTCAGGTTTGTGCACCATTAAATAGATCTGTGTACAATCTGAGAGATAAGTATTGATTACCCAATGTGGTTTGTCCTCAGTGAGATCTCCAGCTCCCTCAAGACTTTTGTAGATTCCTGGACCCGTCTGCGAAACTTCTGAAACACAATGAAAGCACAGTGTTTTGCTGCAGAAATATAATTATTCAATACTTAATAAGCAGTGAGAGTTTACAGGTTCCTTTTGAAACAGTACCGATTTAGCATTAACACTTTTGTTACCTTGATGGATTCACGATAGACAGTTTAATAAAAACATATTAAAATCTATGCGTTCTTCTTTTTTGTCTATACTTTGTTGGTACCTACAGTACCCAGAATGCAACTCAACCACCGATAGTTCATACCGAGATTCGAGTGGGTTGTGCTAGCAATGGCTAACGTAGCCTACCCTCAAGCAGAGATGATGAGTGGGCTACAGAGGTCTGGTAACATCACTTCTTTCTAACTACAGAACTCAAGATCTTTTCATTTCCAAACTTGCAGCCAGCAAAGGCTTTATAAAAAAAATGTCACATATGCAAAAGTACTCCCCAACACATTTAAGACTGCGATGTGTAAAATTGGCAGAGTTCCCCTTTAAGTGGACATTATATTTTAGAGGACATTGGTATTGTCCCACCTTTCGAGTGACTCCGGGGTCTAAGTATCCTCGTAGCTTCTGGATGTAGGTGTGAGGCGGATTCTTCACCTGAAACCTCTCCTGAAAATACACAACAGCGTAAGCATTGTAATGTGCAGTTTGTTCAAGTTACTGTGTTGGTGCAGACTGATTAAAGTGATGACAGCAGGTTAGTGTACATCGTGAGAGCTGGTTTTGTCGTTTACGAATCAGAGTTTTTGAATGCACCTGGTCGCAGATCAGGTCCCACTTCTTCTCATTGTCATACTGCCTGAGGAGCCGCGCTTTGTCTGGAGGCAGGTTCATAGAATTCTGAAAATAGAAGATGCCAGCATTAGTTTTTATTTATAACCACATATTTCCTCTTTTCTGTTTATTTGACTATTTAAAGCAGCTCTGACTGAGTGTGTGTCAATGACTGGGCCTCTGGCGCCAAGAGCAGAGCAGCGTCGAAAATGTTGGGGATTCACACCCTGACCTCACTTCCTGTGTTGACACTCAGCATCCTGCCCCAGGAGATTACATTACATTACATTACAGTCATTTAGCAGACGCTTTTATCCAAAGCGACTTACAATAAGTGTATGCAACATAGGTATTCAAGAGAACTACTAGTCACCAGAAGTCATAAGTGCATCTCCTTTCTTAAACAAGCATCTAAGAGCATAAACCAGAGCAAAAGTATAGTGCAGAAGCAAATTACTACGAAAACAATAAGTGCAACAAACTAATACGAATGCAATAAGTGCTACGAGGAAGGCTCAGGGTAGTACTTCTTGAAGAGGTGAGTTTTCAGCCTGCGCCGAAAGATGGGCAGCGACTCTGCTGTTCTGACGTCAGTGGGGAGTTCATTCCACCACTGTGGGGCCAGGACAGATGGTCTGGGCTCCTCTGCACTCTTGAGTCTCAGTATCGTTCAGGCACACTTTGGTTTTAACCACAACACCCCGTACCAAAGCACAGGCCTATTACCAGACCTGTCATCTAATCCAGCCATAAAAAAACACTTGAACGCCACACGAGACGTCCTGAGGCAGCCAGTTTACTGTGGCTCAAATTAAACCCTAAATGCTCTAATTTGTGTTTGGAGACCAACCCACTTAAAGCGTTTTATGACCTCATGACAACAATTAATAAATAACTAAACAACACAAGCTTTTGACTAATAACTTCCTTGACTAAGCAAAGAGAAACAGGGGGTTAACATGGGAATCTTAAAAATGAGGAAGCACAACAATATCAGGGAGTTTGCCAGCCCCTGAAACTGATCACCTCAGCGTTTTCTCTTTGAAGAGACATGAGGGATTGTTTGCACTGGGAACCCTCATTTACAGCCGTATCGACAGAACCCCAGCAGCCCGGCCACAAACAGCCTGTCAGCTTGACTTTTAACCTTGAGCTATAACTCAGCCTGCCCTCTAAAATGCAGCACCCTGTTAACCCATCCCAGGCCTGATGTGATGTTCACACTAGTATTCCTCCACTGGGGGAGTGTTTGATACATGGAAAAATGAAATAAACTTGTTCCTATGACAAGTTTTCCACATCGGAATTTGTTCACTCTATCAGCACATCATGAATCATCATGTCTAAAGTTGAATGAGGTAAAGAAACGGTGCATCTGCTTTTCTTATAATTTCACATTAAACTGCATATTTCTGAAATCAGAAATTACAAAGTCAAAAGCACATGCCGATGGATTCCAAAGAATAACCCTCAAAAAATGTAAAAATGCAATGCTTGACAAAGTTATAGCAGTAGTGGGAAACGGTGCAGAGATGTTGCATATGGGGCCTTTGACATACCCTGCTTTATGAATCAAACGCATGACAGAGGGAAAAAGCAACATGCATACCAGATGTCCAGAATTACAGGAGGAATGTGTCCTGTATATAGAAGTAGTTTATAGTAGTAAATTCCCTCTCTTGTCTGACCCCGAGCAGCTTTCTCCTCATCTGTCTCTTGGGAGAAATTTCATCTCCGATACAGTCTCTAGGACATTCGTCCTGGGAAGTGAAGAGTAATGTCTCACATCTGTATCTGTCTCTAATAAATGATCTCTCTCTGAGCATTCTTAACATAGAATGGACACTACTTTAATAAGCATTGGTCATTAATAACTTTATTAATGTATACAGTATTCATTTAGGATTCATTGAATTCTTATTAATTAAATTAATGCATCTATGAAGGAATTACATCTAAAACATTTATATGACTAATTGATTAGTCGATAGCCAGAAAATGAATTGGCAATTATTTTGATGATCGATTAATGTTTTCAGTTCCAGCATCTGTTCAAACCCAAAGTATGGTTTCTTTTTTCTTTCTCAGTCAGTCATGCATACTGAAGTAGAACTGTAGGGCAAAAAGGCAAAGAGCAAAGCTCCCTTTTGTAGTCATTTTATTCTGAGTTACTGGAAAACAGGCAGACACACACACACAAACACATAAACACACACACACAAAATTAAGTAAAAACCTGCAGACTGTTATTGGATTTGAAAAAGATTTCTGTCATAAAAACATGAATTAAAAGTGAAAAAAAAAGTGTAATACTATAGGTTCCCTGCCATTACGAGCCATGAGGACACACACATGACTTTGATGTTTAAGACGGTTCTGCTCTTTGTCAGTTACAGCCTCAGGTAATGTAAACAAATACAGGTGGGATTGTGAGCAGATGTGTGAAGCTACAAATGTTGTAAAAAAACGGGTGTAAAAAAAGCATTTCTCCGACACAGAGGAGGTTAAATGCGGTTTCTCTTGCAACAAGGCAAAAGGCAGAGAGGATGTTTCCTTTCTGACTAGATTTGGGTAATTGGAGCCAAGTAACCCAATTTAGCTAATTTAATTTCACTTTCTCCCACAGTGATATAATCTTGCCCTTCCTGTGTTTATAAGAAGCTAGAAAGAAGTGGTTATATCGGGGAGAGGGGGCAGTGACACAGCTTTGGATTCATCGGCCCATTTTAGGAGTAAAATACTACAGAAATGCCAAAAATGTCTGATGCTTGTTATGTTGCCATGTTGCCCACAGACTCTCTCCTCCAGCAAGGCCTTTCTTGTTTGACCTGAGACTGGCTCGACAAAGGATTCAATGTGGCGCTTTGTTTTGATTTGGTGCCGTGCCATTCCCATCCTTTGACATTTGAGCTATTTTTTTCCTCATAGAATATCGCTAACAATGACTGGTGGGCAGGGTCAGTGTTTGCCCCCTGGTGCTGTGTAGAGCACAATCCGGCTAAAACACAACACCAGTACACTGCGCAACCAGATGAACCGGTTTTATTATCACCACTTACTCTCCAATCATTTGACTCCCATTTTGAGCCAGAACAGGAGGCCGAGGTTACAAACAGAGAATAAAAACTCCCTTGTATGAAACCGTCATATAGTTTAACTTGTTTAAATACCAATACATCATTTTTTTGCTTTTTATGTAAAGATCTCTTCTCTAAAATTAGTTAAAGAAAAGGAGTAAATGATTGTGGCGAAAAATGATATAATGGAGGAACTAAGATCTAATAATGAATAGTCTTCTGACAGAAAATCTATCAACATACATTCTGATTCAGCGATTAATCGTTTAACAAATACAAAACTTTAATGTGAGAATTTTGGTTTATCGTTTTATTGATAGTGAAAATAGTGTTGGAATTTCTTGGATAAATGAAAGGTAAATAAACTAAAAAAGAGAAGATATTCTGCACAAACCAAGGGAAGTATGTAAAGTGAGATACCCGTTTAGAGGTGGAAGGATGTTGTGGAGGAGGATTAAGCACAGGAGTAACACCGGCCAACAGAGAGGGCATAAACTCTAAAACAGACATTCGAGCCGTTGACAAAGGAAGACGGAGGTTTTCAAAACTCAACAGTTAAAGTAGTTGAGGGGGTCAGGTTTCAGGTTAAGGAGGCATGGAGAGTCCAGGAGAGCCATCAGGGACTCAGCAGAGCAGTCAAGTCACGCATCACCCCTCACAACTGAGGGGTGATGCTGCAGAGCCCATGGTCACCTCCGACATGAAGAGTCATCGGGGCAACTCTGTCTGCCCTGAACTGGACAGCTTTCTAATCCGAGCTGATTTACAATCAGCCTTGAGTTGAGTTTATGACTAGAAACTCCAGCCAGAGAGACAAATGGAAGAGAGTGACAAGACGTTTCCCCCCTGATCTTTTTCACAGCTTCACACTTTCAGTCAGGATAAGATATAACACCGCCATACACCAAGACAAACTGACTCTTCACTTTAGAGCCCTGCCTTTGGAATTTCCTCAGCCTGTTTATTGTAGAGAGCACATTTACTTGGTCTCAAAAGCCTGGAAGAGAAGTTAGAATTACCAATATTTACTGTGAATCATGGTTATTGGTTTATCAGTGAAGGTCTGACAAAAATCCTTTTGTGAAAAAGATTTGAATTGATTCTCTTTTTTGTAGTATTGTTTGAAAATGCATGTGCAGCATTCTGGATCTAGCTTATATTAATTTGTGGTGGCTTGTAAGCCAATGTAAAGTGGACATAGCTGTATGCAATAATACTAATAATAATTACAATACACAAGACACAATTATAAGGTTTTGTGCTCTGTCTTATACCATGTAAATCTATTTTCAGACTAAAACACCCAACAAGTTGCCAGCTAAGCAGATGCATTCAATAAGATGAGCTCTATCAGTGGGTTTGAAGCCCGCAGTCTGTGTTTTTATCTACTTTGACGGGTTTACACAGGCCAGACTTAGTTGTCATCAGCTCAGAGGAAAAAGAGTGGGTGGCTAAAGAGGCTACTCTGCTGGACAGATCCTGTGGCAGATCAGACATTGAGGCCCAGACTGCCCCCTTTAACTCCGACAAGTCGGAGTGTCTTCTCATCAGGGCGGGGTCCAGGAAGAAGGGCTTTACAGTACAACTTAACTGAGAGCCAACATAATCAAAGGGTCACATCTGCACACCACAATGCACGGAACTAAAAGCACACATTCGAGGAAATGCAAGTTAATTTATTCACTAATGTCTGGTACATTTCTTACGCAATGGCAATTCAAGGAATTCACAGATGATATTTTTGTTAAATGAGGAGATCACTTCATTTGAAGAAAACGTACATCTAAAAAGTCCAAGTATCCCTTAAAAGCTATAAATAATTACACTAGTGTCAATAAATGGTAAAACGCCTAAACTGATCAATTCATTTATAGACAGATAACAAAAAAAACAATACTAAGAGTTGATGTTACATATTTTTTCAATCTAGTTTCAGTTTCAGCAGCCAAAGGTTACTAACCTACAAGAAATAAAAGCATGGATCAGCTTTTTCAGATCCTGTGTGGATGTTAATCATGTGACACTTGCTATACTTTACAGAGAAATAAAGGCTGACATTGGAAGTGATTTCAGATGGCTGCCAGGACTCGGATATCTGGTCTGTATTTTACTTTTCAAGAACAACAAATTGGTCAATAGAATGTGCAGACTTTTAATGTAATCATTAAAAATGTTAGAGAAAGAATTGTGTCTGGCTATTTTTCTTAATCCCCAAAAAGAACTGGCGTATATTGTTTCAAAACACTTTAGCTTTGAAAAAGGAACACTTTTCAATGATCTGGTAACAAATGAAAATACTGGACAAGCCAATGAGGGGGGAGACAAGACCAGCAGCTGAAATGAGGGTTACTGTCTGAAGAGGTTGGAAAAATGCAGGCCACTGATCCCTTTCAGGAGGCAGAGCCAACAAGGAGGCAAAGAAAACAGAATGAATATGTGACTTGGCAGGACTGTGTTTTATTTAAGCATATTTCAGGCCCCCACAATGAGGAAAGAAAGTGATGATCCAGTCCTTTTGCTAGAGATGGATGGATTTAGTTCAAAATAAATGTGTCCCACATTAAAAACAGTCTGCACAGAAGAACAGGAAGGGTAAATAGAAAACCAATATCCGGGCGCCTGTCTGTCACACTGTACATGACACATACACCGATGACTACATGAGGTGGGGCTTAACAAGGCGTGATGGTCTTATTTAATGACATCATTCATGGTAAACGTAGTTGTGAATCACACCAGCTTTTCATAATTGGACGCTATTGTTTGGATTCCTCCTTTTCCTTGCTATGGAAACACAATGAGAGGGGACAGGATGAGAGGTTGTCGTCACCGTAGTGCAGGGACTTCCTTAACTCTTCAGGAAATCAAGAACTGCCATGAGTAATGTCATGTTTGTACCTTCTGTTACGTGTAATATGAGCGTGTGCATGTTTTTTGCACATCCATTCTAACAATGTGTTTATGTTTGTATGAATGAATTGTAGGTGTTTTTCCAGCTCCCAGGTAAGCCTCGTGGAACTGGAAGCGACAGAGCAGAGTGTGAGAAAACACTGCACACCCTTTCTCCGAGCAGTCATCCGATCACCCCATCGCTCTTTGTCGAGGTAACCCGAACCAGGCAATCACAACAAAGCATGAGTACTGCACAAAGATACTGGAGGACCAACAAAGCAGATGCTACCAGCTCTGCCAAAGACAGAGATTGAAGGTTGGAGGGACAGAAATCAGAGAGGACAAGAAGAAAGGTTTTCATGGAGTTTAGGACTCTTTCTTGACCACTCCCCCTAATGTTTTGTCCGTGTTTACTAAGCAAACAGATTCAGTTAAGAGCTTGTTTATTTAGATATTAGCATAACAGGTAAGGGCACACCTCATTTACATGCAAACATGAGTCCGTGATCAAACCACATTTTCGACTGTGTTACACAATTGATACAAACATAATTTACATAATTTGCTTTCCATTTCTCAACCAATACACAGCTTAAACTCTTCTTAGTTGAAGAAGCTCTATAGTATGCTATACATTTGGGCTAAAAATTGAGATATTTGATTTATGGATAATTGTTCCCACTTAAACTGTGAATTGTTTCTTAAAAAATCTAAAAAACTGTGATAATTTTGAATAACTTTTCCTGATAAACGACCTAAAATGATTCAGTAATGATCAGTAAAATTGTTCCATCCTCAAAACTCAAAGCTCCTCTACTGGCTGAAATCCATATTATGGAGTGTTAAATCCCCATTAAATCAGGAGCTTAAAGGCAACACAGTTTTCAGCTGTGGTGTGAGGTTCTCCGACCTTCTCCTCTGCCATCCTGTTAGCCAAAACCTTTCCTTTCCCTGCCTGAACGCACTCTGAAGCCTCCTCTCTTCTCTCATGAACTCACATCTTCTACTATGTGACCTCTGCTCTGAGTCACTCTGTTGAGAGAAATAACGTTCCCTGCAGTCCCTTCTTTACAACTCAAGGCCAAATGGACATTCCACAGCCAGTCAAAACAACAGGAAGTTGTTTTTTTTCGGTTGATAAATCAAGAACTACCTCCAAGAACCCTTTGCTAATCCATTTATGTACCCGGTGACACGGCAGTGATCGACAGCGGTGATAGCTAGAGACCGTTATCATCACAAGGTTCTTTCAGCCGAGCAAATGGCCACAGCCGGAGATAAAAAGGAAAATGTCCTTCTGAAGCCAGATGTTCCTCAACCATCAAACGTGAGAGAATGAGCTTATCTAGAAAGCTTTTTGTGTTCCAAAACAACTCAAACTATCCCAGCAATCCCACCTGACAACTAAATTGTCCTATTTATTAGGTTTTTTTAAACATTGTAACTAGGAAATGTGAACATAAACAAGGATATAAGTTCAGTTAGGACTGAGTTATAAATAAATACTACAATCGCTGATGAATCGGAGGTACTCGTTCATTCCTGCGTGGCTAACATCCTGTTTGTTCTCCTCCGTGCGTCCGAGCAGGGTCCAGGGAAGCCCCAGCCAACGGATGATATACAAAGGGAATGTCAGGAATGCAGGTACATGAATGACTCAATAACTCATGCCGGCCAGGCCTCTTGACACACTGCCCTGTTAAAAATATGAAGATTGGCCAAAGAGAAAGGGGCCACAAATCTGACCCTGTGCTGTGTACAAATAAAAGTTTTGAATCAAATTGGATTTATCTTCTCGGTTTGTATTTGAGGAAGGGGAAACGGTGATAATAAAAGAAAGAGGAACCAAAGACGGTCAAGACACGTAGACTCCAGATGAGAACTGAATCATCTTATTAAGATGTCATATGTCTTAAAAAGTTCCCCTTTGTTTCTCAATAAGTTACTGTAAAATCAGAAGTCTTAAAAAAGGAAATGATACAGAAAAGCTACTGTGTGTCATTTAAGGAAGGCCTGGGAGATAATAACATCATATCACGAGTGTGTAGGAGAGGTAGCTGCTATAATCCATTGGCTCTTTAAACGGACTTACAGCAGGTCTTCTGAGCGTCCCTGTAAAAAGAGTGTAGCGGCACAAAGGGCACCAGGGGATGAGGCCCCCTTTCTAAAACAACACTGACTGACAGAGTCCCCATTGTATTGAGGAGGAAACCACTTCTCCAACCTACAGCCGTGGTGCAGCTGCATCAGAGAAGCATGCAAACCCCCACTGACACGCACAAATGCATGCACCAAAGAAACTTACATATGCATAGAAATGGAAAACACATGCAGTTGCTTTGCAGAGATGAATACATCCAGATCAATGATGTGCACAAACAACTTGTGCTAGTTGCTGTTTCTTACGCTTGTAGGTCGAAAAATTAAAATCTGTCCCCAAATAGAATCTCAAAAAGTAAACAACAAATATTTATTTGTGCTATATCTAAGTTGGTCTGCCTGGCTATAAATGTAATAGATGGCATTTTGGGGAAATACACCTATAGCAAATCAATACCACTCATCAATTATGCAGCCAGCAGCTGGTTAGCTTAGCACACATTTCTGGAAACAGGGTAAAATAGTTAGCCTGGTTATGTCCAACCAAAACTTGTTGTTTTTACAACTTACACACAAGCTAATCAGCTAATGACTGTAGCGTCATATTTTCCATAAAGACACAATACTGGCCTTGATCATCTTAACTTGCTCTTGGCAAGAAAGCAAATAAGCAGCTAATGCATCTCCCAAAATGTGGATATATGGGGACATGTTATATCTGCTCAGTCATGGTCTTTAACTTGACCTTTGCTTTCCAAAATAACGACATGGAGAGAGGTAGAGAAGCACTAAAACTACCCATAAAGGCTGGTCCAGATTGGGTAATTGTAGCCTAAGGGTGGAGAAAGCCAGGTGGACAGCCTTGTGCTGAACCCCCCCATGCCTGCTCCACTGCTCTAAAACCTAATTTAAGTATGTGCTCTCTACTCCCATGATCCCCCTCTTCCTGGGATATAGTGGTGGGTGGCTGAGCCAGATGTACACACACTTCAAACATTAGTTTAATTCTTTTCTAAGATAATTCTTATCTTAGAAAAGATGTTGCATGTGAGAAAGGGAGTGGTAGACATACCAGGCACATAAATAAACTGCGAGCACCAGTCAACAAATGAAAATGATTTAGGTTTTATGTCCAATAAACACATCGCACAGCTTGACTCCATTAGTTCCACTTGAGTGACATCTATCAGACACTGGAGCTTTCTTTAGACTTCAGCCATCAAGACACAGTGATGTCAGACGGGGAGCTGGAGTCACATTGTCAGCATGTCTGATTTCTCAACCACTTTTTTTTAATCTGGATTTTTCCCAGCATTTGCTGCTACTTAATGCTGAGAAAGTCAAATCTCAAAAGAAAAGTCGAATGGCACATTAAAGCGTGACGAAACCTGATGTAATAGTATAAAAACTTTGAGTCAGACAAATCGGTTAGGGTGGTTTCCAACGCAATTAGGTGGTGTAAATAATCAAAAGCTGCACCCATAACAGCTTTTTTAAATGTGTGCGCTATTTAATAATGTTGGTAAAGTCATTACGACCTAGAACAGTGGCACGCTGCCAGTTCAAAGAGAATTTTCCCTTTCTGAGTTCTCCTGTGGCCCCGGCGGAGACTAGACCGCAGGAATCCAGTGGTGGATTGGTGCTCGGGCACTTTGAAAGGGGATCTCAGGCCAGGCATGCACCTTTGAAAATGCCACTCACTGATCTCACATCATTTTCATTAGGACAGAGTCATATGGAGAAGGTTATTGTGTAGGACAGACCCACAGTAAATTCAGGGATTGTGAGGGTAGGAAAAACTGAGTGAGTGAGTGAATGAGAGGTTCCACTTTCATTTGGAATAGCAAGGATAAGTAAGAGTTGGCAAGGATAATAGAGAGAGGGAAATCAGCTAAAACTATCAAGAGTATGCTAGCAATGACTAAGGTATACTTTTAAAGACATGGCTTATATGCTGTGCATCTGTGAGGTCCAGGTTGACCAGCTAAACTAATGTCATGTTGCAGCCTGCAGGAACACAGTTCTTATTGTAAAGCAAACCAACCACAACGAGCATTGGAAGCGATGCAATTTCCCCCGTTAAAACGAAGAAAGGAAAATGCCAGGCAGCTGTTTCCAGCCACAAAAGAGCTCAGGCTGTTTCTGAGGATGCTGAACAAAAGAGACGAGAAGGAGACGATGTCTTTAGCACATGCTGCCGGTTGGAATGGACATTTTATTAGCAGACCGCATGAAGAAGTTGAAGCTGAACCAGGGATCTCACCCCTCCTCTGCTCCCCTCCGCCGTCTACAGTAGAGCAGTCCTGTTAAAGTCATTAGCCCTGGGATATTACTACACTGGCGTAAGCTGCTGCACCCATGACATCATTATGGGCTGCTGTCAGTCCAGCGGGACGTCTGTGAGCTGTGTCTGAGAGGAGATGGGCAGTCCCACCACGCAGATGCAGGCACATCCATTCACACCAGAATGCCATCATGCAGCAGGAAACACAGTGGTCCAGAGAAGGGAAATTTACCCATTTCAAAATATCCATTTATGGAACGTGTGTTATTTCTGAGGCTGCGACGAAGCCTATTATTTCCCTACTCACAAACACGGAAAAAAGAAACCTGCCCAGTTCAGAAAAAGCAGAGTGAATCACTCAGACTATTTTTGGAGTATATGATGCTTTACAGCCACCGCCAGACAACTGATCCATGGCCTTGTCTCCCTGAAGAGCTCCAACCAACAAGACAGAAGCTTTTGATGTGCCTTTATCTCCAAACAAGGGGCCAGCAGGGCAGAGAGACGTCCATTGTCTGATAAGAACACTAAAATATACAAGCATGTTGTTCTTTCCCACAAAGTAAAGGAAATCTGGGGCTACTATGGGGTAGGGTGGGGTGGGGTTGGAGAGCTTGAAAAATGTTCCCAGTCAAAAACACAGCTCAAATGTTGAGTCTACTGCCTCTTGCATAGAAATCATCTGCTCTGCACGGCTGAACATAATAACAGGGATTGACTTTGTGTTGCAGGGCAGTCAAACAACAGAAAATTATTCCAGTCTCTAGGCAGGATGTATGTTTCCCTTCTTTACAGGAAATATGACGACTACAAATCCCATAGAAAAACTTGGTATAAAATGTCCCAAGCAATGAGCCATCTGCGTAAAAGAGACATGACTTGAGCTGTCATTATGGTACTGACAGTGTAGCATAGTGAATTATTGTCATAATAGCTGAGGATTAGCAAAGCAGTCAACAAGCAGACCTTGAATGGCTTCTTGCTGTGCTAGTCTCTTCATATGAGGGGGTTTACTTTGTAGCTGCTGATAGCTCTGACAACCAAATGATGGCTTCATTCCAGAAACGTGGAGGATCCACGAAGTGTTCAACAATGAGACAACATCTGAGCAATGCTGTGAAGACTCCAGCTCTCTGCTGCTTGATGCTGTAATTAAGGTCTTAAACAGCTGAAAATCAAGGCCAGGTGTGGTTAGGTTTAAATAAGTACCTGTGAAAAACCTCCATGCCACTGTTTAACAAAAATAAACTGCATAGTTTATAGTACTGTATAGTATGGTAATAAAAACCTTTATGAATTTTCTAAATATGTATTTAATGCTTCTCTGACTCTGAGTGTTGGATGACACACTGCAGCAGAGCAACAAGTATAAGGGATGTTATTGAGCTTTCTGTTTTCTTTTTGGATGGTTTAAGTACTCGAATATGCAACTCAAATGCTGGTTCTGTGAATAATACCGCATTAATTAAATGTTACTCAACTAAATGTAACACAAAATTGAGAAAAGATATTCCACCACTGTGTCAATATGAAAAGGCCAATGTGGCATTCTGATGTAACTATTTTATTTAGCACCCATTCTCCTGGTCAGGCCAGTTCTCTTCAAAGTGGCAATTATTTCTCAGCTTTCTGTCCAAAGCAAACTGCAATGTTGTATTTTCAGAACTGTGCCATGTTGCTTTACTGTAGGACTGTGGTTCCTGGCCTTTTTGGCTTGTGACCACTTAAAGTCAGGCAATGTCCACTCAACATCAAAAGTTGTTGTATGAATTAAACCAAAATATAGGCTAACTGTTTCTACCTGATAATTTATGCTAAGTTATCAGGTAAAATTCATACTAATATTTATATGAATTTACAGGCTGAGCACCAAAATATTGTGAACAAAGTGAGCCAGTTAGGGTTTCTGATTAGATGCACCTGCCTGTATGACTTTCTGGTGTACAAGAACTTTATTGCAATTGTTTCCTTCTTATTATCCCTTTCATCTGGTGACCCCTCAGGTTTATCTTGTAATCCTTTGCGCCACTGCAAGTCCCCACTCCCAGACTGGGAACCACTGCTATAGGCTACTCTGTAATAGGTAATTAGTTGAATAAAATACTTTTCAAAAACCTAAGATATTTTTCAGTATTTACTTTATTTTTTAAATTCATAATGTGGTCTATAAAATGTCAAAAGATAGTGGAAAGATATCCCTCACACATATTTTTGTCAAACCAACAGCCCCCAAAAAACCCCCAAATATTCTGTTTACTTTCACATATGACAAAAGAGAAGCAGAAAACCCCCCATTTGCAGGAGCAATGAATGTTTGGCATCTTTGCTTAAAATTTGACCCTAACTGATTAATTGCTGATCAAAGTAGTTGCTGGTTAATTGTGTGACGATGGACTATGTAATTCAGCTACTGTAGAGTTACAGATTATATCTTTTCCACCGCTGGAGATGACTGACTGACTGGCTGACTGACTGACTGATTGACTTCCTCAGCCTGACGATCAAGTTATTCTAAGTCCACATGATTGTTCCTGAAAAAAGAAAAAAAACCCTGTAAAGTCCCCAGTATGACAGAGCCAGTGCGTGACTGTGTTGATAGTCGGTACAAGTGGGTGTTGACTGTATGCTCATTAATACAAAGCGCCCAGACGGCTCCACTCCGGCCTGATGCGGACAGTGGAGGGAGGCGAAACTCTTCGGGTGTGGGAGTTTTGGGGGAATTCAGAAAATGCTGTTTTCAGATGGTTTGCCTGCAGCGAAAAACTTTATAAAAAAAAAACCCCCAGGTGAAGAATGCTGAGAAGTGCTCTCTCAAAGATATACTGTATAATGCCGACCCCTGCTAACTCTCACCATGCTTACTTCAGCCAAACGCTGAGTTTGACTTTAGGGGAGACAAAAGAACCGCAGGAGAGGAGGGGGAGAGAGAGAGAGAGAGGGGGAGAGAGAGGCAGAGAATGAGGGGCGGGACAGCTCAGGTCGGATCATTTAAAATATCAGCAGCTCTTAATGGACGAAAACAGAAATGTAAATAGTCATACTATACCTTCATGTAAGCCCAAGTAACAAAATAACAAAAGAGCACAAATACACACTTTTGTTACAGAAACACCATCCATTATTAGGGATGTTTATGATGCCACTAGTTTTAATTTGTATTCTGTAGATGATGCATTCATTTATGAGTCAGATTATCTGAAGTTAACATGTGTATATATCTATTTTGACGTTTGGACAACAACTATCTAAGACGATCACAACTTACCAAAACAATGGCAAATTTCTCCTCCAGCTCGGTGGGTTCGGGCATGGGAACCTTTAGAGGCATGATGTGATGCTTCATCTCCGACTGGCCGTCCACACTTTCTATATTACCCATTTTCCTCCAGATGTGCTGTGTCCTCCGGTCAACTTGGATCCTTTAGGTTTCCTCCAGTGGTGATAATCCAGGCAAAACAAAGATAAAAGAAATCTCAACAAAAAAAAAAAAATATTCCAACAATTTCCTTAACGGATTAATCCAAATAATCTATTTCCTCGAAACGAGATAAAGCGCTGACAGTGCAGTAGCCTCGTATCACTGTCCCAAAATGCCATTTACACTTTGCTCACGCGTTTAGGGGGTTTACAGTGTGCTCCACAGTAGCGTCCCTTCAAAAACGTTGAAATACTTTCAAAAGTAACAATCAAAGTGCAGATGCTTTCTCTTCCAGAAAGTAGTTTCTAATTTGCCTGGGCACTCCATTACTTCATACGGATTTTCCCCTCGCGACAGACAATTTTGCAAATGCCGAGTAACAGTTACTTTAAGTTGCTTCTCAACTTTCTTGGCTACGACGTGTTTCCATTCATTATTGTTGTGTGATCCTGATTAAACTCTTTTGCTGTTGCCTCCACTCAGAGGGCAGGTTTTCTCTCCAGTCCCGCCCCGAACTGGAGGAGGCGGCGCTCCTGTAGGTTAAAAGACCTGTCAATCACTTATTTTCGGTTCCCCCCACCCCTCACATCTGCATGCAGTGAGCCCACATTCAACTGGATGGAAAGGTGAGGGTTTGTCGGCACTTTATCGCCACCTGGAGGCCAGATATGAGTATGATATTTCACCACAACAGAAAAATAATATTTTAGAATTTAGTTTAAAAAGAAAAAGTACACAAAAATGAAGTCACAAACATGATTTGATTCATGAGAGTGCAAATTTTAATCAACAACTTCAGCAGATACATGATGATATGTTGCAATAATGTCAAAGCTCAGCAGTTTTCTTTCTTTTCAGTTCTTCTGACACTTAAACACTATTATCGTTCCATCACCACTAATCAGTGCCTAAGCCTTTGACCCACTGCTGGTGTCCAATATTAGCTTGCTTCTCATAAGGTCATAACTGTTTTGCCTTAAAAAAATAAAGTCTAAACATGGCTGACAGCTTCAGCCTGTTGCATTTAGCGCTACCAACACTTACCAACACAAACAAGCATGGATGTAAGAACACCAGCGATGTGTTTTCAGTAAATACAAAGTTTTCTCTTCATAAAAGCACAGTGATTTAGACTCTGCTTACAGTATCATACCTCTGTTTGCAGTGGTATATGAGGGTCTAGGTTTGTAATACTTTGATTTATAAAAGCAACTTTAATAAAGCTCTGGTTAAAACATATAAAACTTCATAACATAATTCATAAACACTGACAAATTGTGCACAGTTTTGTAATACTTAAGGCAATTATACAAACATATATAAACAAAGTAACATCCGGAATTATTTTAAGGTTGTAAAAAATCAAAATCACAGGAATTTCTCTCAGATGTGTTGGATGCTGTAAATCCATAAACATGTCTTCCATTAAGATATTGACCACAGCATGAGCCCTTTTGTGAATAAAATTCAAAGAGGACTTAGACATGCTTCTGAACACATATAAACTCGGTAGGTTGTGCAACATAGTTGCGTTATTATCAAATATCTATTCAGCCAAAATATTCTACTGAAGAATCTGTCCAAGACAGCATGACTTCACCACAGTAAACACTTTACGGATGATAAGCTACATGTAAAGTTTCATAAATACTGATGAACTGTGTTTTTGTGGAGCAGCTACGTCTTCATTTTTGTCTTCAGTGATGGTGGAAATGTTCATTTAAGCTGAATATACAAACACACAAATCACAGAAGCAACACCTAACATTAAATGGGACTTAAGACAAACTTGAGTCTTCTAGTTGGTCTCTGCTACCAAATCGTACCTGGAAAAACAGAAAGGATTCAATTTGTTGTGTAAATAATCTTGAAGAAGGTAATATATGGACATACAATTGTTGATACAACTCTATTATATATAATATTGTTCATTAGCCCTTTAAATGATTACCATTGTGTGACACCAGTCTTGAGGTCAATTTGGTCCAGGTCCAGCAGCAACTGAGGGCAACAAGGAGAAGCAAAAGATGATGTCTCGCATTTACATATCTCGCATAATCACTTCGTCAACACCGGGGAATTTATGTGACGATGACTAACTTAATTTCAGAAGATGATCCATACCTTTCCAATAAGCTCCCGCTCTCTGCTCATGAAGGAGACGCTGTTCTTCACAGACAGGTCCAGTCTTCTCTGTGCGGACTCCTCCAGAGAGAAGTCAAAGTCGAACCTACAGAAAGCGAGAGAAGTCAATTAACATCTTCACTTCTTCACTATCACAACTGTTTCAAGTGTTTGTCTTACCTCTCGTTGAATTCTGGGTTGAGGTCTCTCTTTTTGGTGGCAGTCCTCCTCTTGGTGGTGGCCTTCTTGTCAGGCAGCAGGATGAAGGAAACATAAGGGTCTGCACCGTCCTTGGAGCACGCTGCCAGCGCTCTGAGGGTTAATAGTTCACAACATGTGTTAGTACAGAGTGCTCCAGGTCAAAAATGTGACGGTACAGGAGGTGACATGGGTTATTTAGAGACCTGCAGGAGTGAATGGTGATGAAAAGCCTGCTCTCCTCAACGGAGTAGCCGGTGGTGAGCTTCACCTGGCCTGCTGAGTTTGCGGCATCACCCCTAAAGAGACAGTGTTGAAAATGTGATTTTTTACATAATGATGTCTTTGAATATTTAGGGCAAATATAGATTAAGATGGAAAACACAAATGAAACCCTGATGACTGCTATGTTTACAGTGGAGGCAGTGACTACAATGTGACATCGATGCTGGTATGTGTGACTCACGCGGGGAATCCACTTCTATGTCGGAGGTCTAAATGGGAAGGCACCCATCTGGGAAGGACTTCTTCTACTCCCCCGTCATTACCTGCGTCCCCTGGAGCCTTACGACACACTGCCAGCTGAGTGTCTAAGATCTGCAGGACATACGGATCACAGCTTAGCACGACATTGCTGCTGCAAAATAATAATTTACCTCATGTCTGAATAAAGACTCAATTTTACAGACATGCTCTGCAGAGAGACTCAGATACTGGTACAGGGGTATATGGCTGTAATCGGCCACATTTCCCAGGATAACTGTCATCACCTCTGTGGTGATGGACACCTTGCCAGTATCTGTATATGATTAGTGTTCGTGTCTCTTGGTGTGACAAGTCCAGTGTGTAGGATTCAGAAGCATCTAGCCGTGAGGATGCAGACAGCAACCAACTGAAACTTCTCCCGTGTGTCTCTGTAGGAGCACTATGGTGGCTGACACGAAAACAGAAAAATGCGAATGTGCCTATCCAAAACTAGTGATTGTTTTTTCTGCTCTGGGCTTTTATGCAATCAAAACTGTGGGATCTGCATTTGCATTTATTATAACTCCTTTAACATACAACATCACCAACAGATCTTTGCATGTAAACCATTAATTAAGAATCAATACTGTGTTTGAGAATAGATACAATATGACAAAACATAACATTACAATACAGAAGTATATCAACTTTTCTTATACCCGTATTGACAAGAGCAGAGAAATTGTGTGGGATATCTTTCAGTCTACAACACATGATATTCAGTAAGAAGGGCTGAACATCTGAAGTTGAACCATCAGTAATCTTCTCAGTGTATTGTAAAATTGGTTCTATAAAGGGAAATAGAAGTGATACAGTACAGAAATAAAAATCAGGGCATTACTCTCTTGGTCACATACAGCAGTATGTCGGTAGTGTAGAGAGAATAAGAAGGATATATCGTCGGTACCTTGAGCGTGGCCCTCAGTAGTATCTGGCTTTCTGGCAGTGCTCCGTCCAGATTGAGCCAGCGGTCGAGCACCAAGCCCGGCTCAAACAGCACCTCTCTGAGAGGAAGTGCAAAGGACCCGAGGGCCTGGCCCCAGCTGTGGGAGAGCTAGATACAAACATACACAAACACCTTTCAGAGTGCCTTTTATAACATTGGTAGGGAATTTTTTTTTCTGCTTAACAGCTAGATAGTTCAGACAAAAAGTGGAAATACAGCTGCTGTTTATGACTGTCACCTTCACTGTGAGTGTTTCATCTCTTGGGTCCCGAACCAGATAATGAAAGGCTTCGTCCCATCGAGGGGATGTGGAGCGCTCACAAATCTTAAAAAAAGAAGGCACAGCAGAATTTTCAGACTTTTCAACCAGAATTCTCTTTTATTACATTAACAAGTTCATCTCAAATGTCATGATCCTACCTTGGTTCTGTTTGAAACGCCTTTGAGAATAATCTCAGCCCCGACTTTCGGCTCCTTCCCACTCTTCTTCAACTGAAATAACAAGCAAAGAATATTGTAAAGAAAACATCGTAATCAACAGCATCTACAGCATTTAAAACATACATTACATCACAATATATTTAATGTATAAATTGCAGCTTTGTAGTGTTTTAAGCTAATCAATGGCACTAAAAGCTAGTACTTTACTTATGCTCTCTTTGGGGCGAGGAAAAACACAGCCACTATAAACAACAAATAGAGCCCCAGGGACTCTTAGATATGATCTCACCGGCAGGCCATGGCCACGCTCCACATACACAAACAGCACAGCCGCTGATGGCACAACCTTGTTGTGGTACGACTGCTGTGACTGGTACTGCAAGATCTGTAGGAAGAGGGGAATTATGTCGCACAGAGACAGTGAGTTTTAGTTTAGACTTCTGGTGAAACACCAAAGGTGTGGTAAATATTTCCTTTGCAACACTACAGACAAAGTTGTGAAGATAAATAAACTAATCTACACAAAGCATCTGTAAAGATAAGTCCATCATCCACCACTTAACACACTGCTCATACAAAACTCAAGTCCCTCACTGAAAAAGTTGTTCTCTTACCTATTGATTAAAAACAGTTTGGTCTCTTTGTTTGGGGGCCCTGCCTTCAGAAAATGTTAACTCTGGTGTCAATTTGAAAAGTTCAGTAAGTGCTGCAGGTAATAAGGGCATTACTAGAAAGAGGCTTAAGAAATACCTTCTAATAATTATAATTAAACCTGTATAATAATAATAATAATTTGTCCAAGGTTCTGGTTCTACCTAGTAAATTTAGCTGTATTTATGCACTTTATTTTTTTGTTATATATACCTGTAATTTCTTTGAACATATTTACTTTTGTATTATTTGTTATTACTCGATGCATTATTATTCTTTTTTGCTGTCGTGTCAAAAAAGGCATGCACAGTCAAGGCTTCTTAGTTATATTACAACTACAATACTAAATCATTTTTATTTTGCCATGGTACTGTATACTCTATAGAATATGAAATAAAATAAAGAGATCAAATATGTTACCTGCTCCAGCCTGGGAAGGTCAGCGACTCTGGGCAGCCACTCCAGCACCAGGTGAACTCGGCCTGACTTCACATCATTTAGAGTGTACCACTGTAACAAAAGTGTCACACAAATGTCCAGGTTAGGATATAAATACAAATATTATTTGTTAAATTATTAATTTTATATGTGTCACACACCATATCGATGAATTGCCCGCTGATGATATCTCTTAGGTTAAGCTTGAACCTGCAAAGACAAGACACAATCAATACTTTTTCCTCCTTTTCATTGAAATATTCTCTTCAGTTATAAGAGGCGTGTAGACAGAAATGCTGTGAAAGATACATTTGTTATAGCAGGGCGCACCTTCCGAGGAAATCATCCTGATCGATGTCCTTGTCAAACAACTCAAACTGGATCTCCTGACCAGGAAGCTGGGTCAAAATCACCTTAAGAAGATAAAAAAATATAAAAAAAAAGTATAAAATATAATTTTATATTAAACATATATTAAACATTAAATAAAACAAATAACAGATAATTGAATATAAAAACTTTAAGCTGAAAGCTGATACTTTAATGAGATGAGTAGAGGAGCATTAAACAAAGGTAACACCTCATAGAGTTCATTCCAGATTGGATTGAGGTTCTCTTTGATGGTGTGGCTGCGGAAGGTGATACCAGCCACACGGATCTTGACGTAGGGGTCGCTCTTCCCCTTCACCATGCCCCCCATGAAGTTGTCCTTCGCTATCAGGTTTTGGGCCTCCACCAGATGGATACGCAGCACTCCCTGTGAGCAGAACAAGGGCAGGGAAAGCTACTGTAGTGTGTGCGTGAAGCTGTATGGTCCCTGCTTCTATAGGTAACTCTAAGTAACTGTTTTTACCTCAGTTGCAAACTCTGGGTCGGGCGTGGCGTGCTGTGGTCGTGTTGGTTGAGGTTTACCTAACCCGCCGGGCCCCATGGGGTTCAGTTCTGATGTGATTCCACCCTGACCTATCCCAGGCCCAGGGGCCAAAGGGCGAGGGGACGGAGTCGTAGGAGTTTCATCGTCATTTAGCCACAAAACCTAGCAAGAAACAAATAACAGATAATAAGAATAACTGCCAAGCAGTAAATTAAATGCATGTTTCTCTTTCTCTGCTTTTGTATTTACAAGGGCAGCGTGTTCCCACAAGGATAGAAAAGACAAGGCAGAAAGAAGACATGTAGATAGTTTACTTTTTTTTGTGTTATCGGGTTAAGTTCAGTATGCACTTAAAGGGGATGAGTTAAGAGTTGTTAGAGTACTTTATAACTTCTCCAGTATCTCAGATTTTTTGATCTCAGGATGTTATGGTCAACATAATCTGATTTCAACAGTTAAAAGACACATGAACAGCTATTGAAAAATGTTTAAAAATGAGATCTCAGTTTGAAGGGTTGTGGGTGTGATACTGAAACTTGTGTTTGATGTTAGCTTCCTGAGACAGAAGCGTCCTTTGGGATTTCAAAGTCTTCCCAAACAGACAATTCAGCTGGGTTGATTCTTGCCAACACCTGTTGGATCCCTTCCCATCTAACTATACCGACAACTGTAAGTGTGCAAAAAAGTGGAGAGTTAAGAGAGTTTTAATCTACGTGTGTAACACCAACCCTAAGCACAATTTTGACGTAGATGCGGCTTGCAGAGCCAGAATTCTCCAGCTGGAACCACTGGTCCATGGTGAGTTCAGGGGTCGCCAGAAGACGGGTCAGAGGGATGCTCAGACTGCCCAGGGAGAGAGCACGGTCATCATCTTTCACCTGATTGAAAAACACAGGAATAGAAGATGTATGCAAACATCATGAGGTGAAAAGGGCCATTAATAGTTCAAAATTTCTATTCACAAAAATAACAGAATAAAGGAGAAAAAAAGTATTAAAACCAGAGGAGAAATCAATAAGTACTTAGTGTTCTAATTACCTTGACATCTCTGGACAAATTTATGTAAAATCTTTGCAGCTAGCTTGATTAGTGTGTTCAATCAATACTATACTACTTACTATTACTACCACTTACTAGAATGACTTACTTGAATGTCAATGTCTTGTTTGCCAGGATCCTGAATGAAGAAGGTAAAGGCATCCTCCCACACAGGGCTGTTGGTTCCGTAGCAAGTCTGCAGAAGAGAGCGGAAAACATTAATTATGCGTTTGGTTCAATGTACTAAGAAAAAGTTAAAACTGTATCCTTACCTTGCTCTCTTTAGTTGCATCCTGAATGGAAATCTGTGCCATTGGGCTTGGGTCCTTATTGCCTTTTCTCATCTACAACATATTAAATAAATCAATATGTGTAACAGATTAAAATGAAATGCACACATCATGAGAGGGTCCTGAATAATGATAATCTTACAGGCAGTGAGTGAGCTTGATCAAGATAGATGGCTAGGATGGCTGCAGAAGGTGGGTCAGCCATCTTAGTGGTCAAGTTCTGGTTCTTCTGGATCACCTGGTAGAAGAACAATGAGAAGAAACAAAGAACACGTGAGCAAAATGATCTGAGATCCTTAAAGCCCAACACCCAACCAGAGGCCACCGACAATTTTAATATTTTCATACTATCAATAACAAGTTCTTGATGAAGATTGTTTTATTGATTGACTGTTTTACAGTACTCTTAAAAAAAAAGTATGTATTTAGATTTCCTATTCTTTATTGTCCCTGGGATAAAAAAAATAATACACAAAGTGTAATAAAATACATGAAACATGTGATAAAAGTATGTAAACCCAACCACGCATGCTCACATAAAACAATGTTCATAAAGTGACAGCAACATAAAACCTGGAGTACCTCTCAACTGCTATCCATTTTTAAATGACTAAGCTAAAATTTTCAAGGAATCTGTTGTGGCGATGAAAGAGTATAATGTTAGAACCATTGCCACACTTCATACTCTGGCCAAGAAACTCTGGTTTTCTTTCGGTGTAACTGTTCTGGTCTTCCGTATATGGCCCACAATAAAAACTATGTCCCAAATAATATGGAATAAAAATAATACTGTGTATGAATTTTGTCCACTTCAGCACCCAAAGGCCTGCCCCTGATTGGCCAAAAAAAGATTCAGTAACTGTGCTGTAGTGAGACTCACCTCGCTCAGTCTGTCAGCAGAGGACAGCAGAGAGAGCCACTCCAGCCGGAGGTGAACGCTGCCAGTTGGGACGTCCATCAGATTGAACCACTGTTTACAAAAACAGAGGGCTCATTAAACACACATTTTTTCTCTTCTGGATGATATCTTTGAGCCTGGCTGGCAGCATAAAAGATGGTGAGATCGGAGCGGATCACGAGGAGGCACATGGGGTCCAAAAATGTCACATGCTAACAGGGTAACTGCAGTGTTACGAGGATGTTTTTTCAGAGTGTGACATTATAATAACTGCATTCTTGTGCTTGTTTATTATTATATGATCTGAGGGAGAAATAATGGTGAAACACTATAACTACTTACATCATCCACAACTCTGGCCTTCTTTACAATATCAAGATCCACCTTGACCCTGGGAGAGAGACAAATAAAGAGAGAATCAATGAAACCATGACTCAAAGAGACTAAGGTGTTTAAATTTCGACAGAATCATGGCCCAACGTGGCTAGGGCAGGGATGAGAATGACATGAGAAGCACATAGAGACGGAGTAAATGAATGAGAATGAGTAAGCTACCTCCCCAGGAAGTCATCCTGGTCTGGGTCTTTGTCAAAAACTTCCACTTCCAACTCCTGACCAGGTACTTCATGGACAATCACCTGACACACACACACACACACACACACACACACACACACACACACACACACACACACACACACACACACACACACACACACACACACACACACACACACACACACACACACACATAAATGGACAAATACACAATACACACAACAAATGTACAATATAAATACAACCACACATGGCACAATAACACAAGGACATGCAAACAGAATCACAATGCCAAGAAAATTTAACTTTTGTACTAGGTAGATGTTAATAGTTTAACATATAATTCAGTGGCTCAAATTTCCTTGAGCAATCAGTTTTTGCAAGAGGAGCTTATCTCAGACACAGGAGCTTCCTGCTACCAAAGACACAGATCAAATCAACATCAAAAAATGTTTATCTCCGACATATTTACTACCGGTACATAACCACTTCCCTACGCAATCACTATGAAGCAAGGACACCAACAGCAAGCTATAACTTTTAGCACACAAACTGGTGGGGATTGCAGCACTTGAATATCAAGGCAAACATGTTCTTCCCTCTCACCTCATACATCTCCCTCCACTGTGGGTTCAGGTTGTTGTCCACGTGATGGGAGGTAAAGATCTGGGTGCCCACACGCAGGACGGCATACGGGTCTGACTTCCCGTCGATTAATCCCTTAATGACTGTGTCCTTGGCGGTCAGGTCCTCAGCTTCCAGCAGGTGGATACGCACAACTCCCTAGCATGTACATACACATGCAGAAAAACACATGCACAAAGAAAATGTTAGTCCACGAGCTTCCTCACAAAACACGAATCTATGTTTTTATTACTTCACAATGTGAATTTGCTGTATGACTCTTTGACTTTCATGTGTTTGCTTGCAGCTTATATGCTGAGACAGTTTAAGTCTGTGTGGGTCAATGTTTCTTCAGGTCATTCATAATTAAGACAGTTACCCGTGGGAGAGGAGAGCGGAGCTGCGCAACGTGCAGGTCGGCCACCAGGGGAATAGTTAGACGGTTGGGGAGCACCAGGTGGGAGGCTATTGCATCCATTATCATAGTGTCCGACATGGCACTGTAAAATGAATGCAAGGACGATGTTTGGGACACAGGGGAGGGACACACAGACAAACAGACAGAGGCTGTGTACTACTGCTGACAATATGAACATGCATAAATAACATTATATCCATGTTCTCAGCAACAGAACCAACAGGATGCACCCAGTGGCTAAAGATGAGGACAGTTTTCTGTGAAATCATGTTGGCTAATGTCCTCTAATGTAGGAATAGTATTAAAAAACTGTCATTGAAAGCATCGCCAGAGGGAACTGACGTGTCAGCAACAAATTTACACCTCTGATAATGCTTTAATTTTCACAAAGGTACATTATATAAGATCATAACAAACAATGTAGAATAAGCAACCAGACAATTACACTGAATAATAATGTTAAATAGATTGTTCCCATTTATCAGACCATCTGTTTATTTTCATATTATAGTTAATGTTACTGTAGCTGATTCTACATTGTTTGCTGACCTTACATAATAAGCCTCAATAACTACCTCCATATGAATGCATGGAGTCGTAATACACATACTGAAAAATTACAAGGCATAAGTTGAACAACTTAAAGGATAAAGCTGGCATCGATAAATATTTTTTTCTATGACCCACAAACCCTATAAAAAGAGCAAAACCAACAAAGTGTTAATCTGTCTGTCTTTCAACTTCTCTGCCCTGTCTTTGGTACTCAGCCCACAGTCAATCGGATTCTAGTAAAGGCGGACATTTCATACAAAAGATGTCACAAATACATACTTTATTTTAAGAATGAAGTCCAAGTTATTCTCTTAAACAGCCAGGCAATGTAGTTTTTAGCAAAAGTTACTTAAATGGGACTAGTTATTGGATTTGTTTGGGGACTATATTATTAATACATATTTGATGGTTTATTGAGTATTTAAAGGTCCAGTGTGTAGGATTTGTGGCACCTGTGAGGTTGCTCACCCCTCCCTTTCCAAGTATGTTGACAACTACGGTGGCCTTCAGGGAATGTAACAATGCAAAAGGCTCTCTCTAGAGCCAGTGTTTGGTTAGTCTATTTTGGGCTACATTAATAAGACCGGCTCCCTATAGAGATATGAAGGGCGCATTCTAAGGTAACAAAAACACAACAATTCTTAGTTTCAGGTGATTATACACTAATGAAAACAAATTTATGAATACAGTATTTCATTTCTGCCAATGAATCCCACTAAATCCAACACTGGACTATTAATGCAGCAGGACATGTGAATGTGATTGACTCAAAATAAACAACAGTGACCCTGTTCATGAAGGAACATGTTACCCAGTGCAACAGCGTGACTCATTTATGTGTTTTCAAAAGTAGCTCAACAAAGTAGCTCTGTGGCGCACAGGAATAAACTATGTCAGGTTTTGGTTCCTCAGCAGGATCAATTATTTGTTGGTTTCAGTCCTTTTCCAGGATTTGTTGACAATTTAAAAAAAATGCATATCACCACACTTTTAAGGATGTGAACACACAGATCCATCATCGAACAGACAGAAAAAAAATGTCTCGGTTAGTTCTGGAACTCCTTTTAATTCCAGAAAAAACGTGAATTAGTGATTTTTATGGCAAAATAAATCATAAATTCTCTGAAATTAATCCATCAATTCTAAAAGTTACAGCCCCCCTTTCTGCATGTCAAAACTTCATCAGCCTTACTTGACAAACAGGCACTCCTCATTAAAAAAACTATTAATAACAAACACCAAGCAGACACAACAGATCAATGCAACCACACCCTAAAAGACATCTCCACAAGATTCTGTCATATAAACTCACTTCAGTCCAGGGATATCTAACAGGTTGGTCAGCCCGGTCCAGTTGATGTCCAGTTTCTACGAAACAGATAAAAGTAAAGACATATAAATACAGAAGTGTGTGAATTTATACATGGTTCACCTGTGCTTCACTCACAGGCCTGCGGATGAAGAACATTGTGATGGCTCCAACCAATGGGACGTCTCCGATCAGAGGCTCGAGGATTACACGCAGCTTCCCATGGAGCTACAAGAAGAAAATGTAATATTGACAGGCCGTTTTTCAGGACACTTAACTATCGCTTATTATGTAAGAATATCTTAGTATTCATTCTTGTACCTGGACTCCTTTCACTCCGGCTTTGCAGAAGTACTTCTTGATTTCTACGTTGATCTCAACATCACCAGCGTAGCTGCATGTGGAAGAGAATACATGTTTTAAAGTCTATAGATAAATGTTTAACTAAGGGAAGCAGCTGTTACGAGTTATTGTAGAGTTGTTTTAAGTAAACAATGATCTGCTGTAAGAGAGAAAGACAGGCCCTTCCCTAGTGTAGGACACTTTATAGTTACTCAGGAATATTTCAGTGTGTGACTTAAATGTCTATGTGTTTACACACAAGCAAAAACAGAAGATGTGATGCATTACCTCAGGTACAAATCCAACATAACTTGTCTCTTATCATGTTCTGTGTGAGCCTTTACACCAGCCACCTTCAAAGCCTGTGAACACAACAGCTGGCATTACACAAAGCAGATAAGACTGACATAGACTTAACATTCGCAAAGATGCACATGAAGATTATAATTTGCTGTGATGGACTCATCAGTCGTTAATCTTGTATTTAACAGACTAGTAGCACAAGCACTGCATTACCAGGTTTACATATTACCCACATTAACATTCTGTGTTCAACTGTTATTGCTTGGTAGTAGAACATTTAACAGCATAAATTGCTGCTTTTATGACGGACCATTTAAATACCTTGTCCCCTATGTTGACCTTGGTGAAGCTGAGAGTCTGCAGATGAATGCTGGAGGCACGGATGGCAGGAGCGATGGTTTCCACCAGCAACTTCTCCAGATACTGGCCTATAAAGGGCCAAGCTTGCTGCAGGATCTACATGACAGAACATTGATTATTATTCTTGTCTTTGCAGATATTTCCCGATGTTTTTGTAAGAGCTATGTTGTATTGTTTACAGTTTTTGTAACTGATTGTCATTGCAAAAGTCAATTGCGTTATTCTCTTTAAAATGCTTAATATACAATAGTGTAAAGGTAATTGGTCATGTTGCAGAATGGGCTTTGATGTGTGTTTTGCCCTGTTATGATGAAAGCTCCTCTAGTCTGTCCTGCTATTTGATCATTTTGGGTTGGCTCCTTTAAGTGGAAATATTGTAAGATATGCTTCAATGGAACAGGATGTGGAGCAACATTTAATCCGACTGCAGAGTGTAGACTGTATTACTTAATTTTTCAGCAGGTCGATTTTTGATAGTCCATAATACTTAAAGGATATGTTTTTGTTTATTTTTATTTTCATGGAATAAACATCATTGGATAGCTGACCATTGAAAGAATAGCCTGCAGAAGAGCATGTTTGATTTGGACATGGTAGGCTTCATGAGTCAGAACCCTTTATATCCTGCAAGAAGTGGCAAAGAAGGTCTTTAACAAGCTGGCCCTACAGTTATGTTATATAAGTTACATAGAATAGTATAAAATAATGGATAGATACATGTAATCAAATGGGATTCATGTTTGCATCCATTGTAATCTAATTCTGTTAATGACAATGAATTTATCTTTTGTGCTCTGCTTAGTCATAGCAAAATGCTACCCTGTGAATTTACCAACACAGGAGAGCAAATAATACAGAACCATGAACAAATGTAGACACACACACAGTTCACAAAGCCATGACCACAGACTGTTTGACTTGTATTTTAAATGCTTTTCAGAGAAGCTCTGGCAAACTCTGGCAGAGGACGTAGCTCAGCCATCAATAATTCAGCATGACGGTTCTGAAATAATTAAATCAATTGCACCCCAGTTATTTTGGAGAACATAATACTAAAGTCCATTATCTCCTTAATTCCCAAAAGAGAAATCATGTAATTCTGTGTGATGAATTGACTCAGTGAATCAGCATTATCACTTTGCAACAGCCTCACACTGGTGTTAGCCTCAGCATTTCCGTGTGAGTTGTAAGTGCTTGGTGCAAAGTCCTATCAGCTACTGTTTACTGATCCTCTGACCTCTAAAGTCTTGTGAGACTAGTGATGCTAACAAATCACGGCTTCATAAAGAGCATCCTGTATTATTTATGATACAGTTATGGACATTCAGTTAGGAATGATGCATTCTATTTAAAGAGCTATTCAAAGGCTTTCTTTTACATGCATTAATCACAGACATGACCTGACATTAGCCTCTTTTCGTTTGCATTTCTACAAATATAATGTATTATATAATTAAAGGTGGTTACATTTAGTTTGTTTACAGCTGCAAGTCAGGAGGGTAAGTGTGAGCAGCTTGATCACATGTCAGGAAGCCTGGAGGAAAGACGTGGGTTGTTGAAAGATGAGTCAAGCAAATAGCCATCCTACATCTGGGCTTCTGTCAGCGTGTTCATTACATTTTTCCCTGCAGAAGGGCGCTTCGTATTATTAGTATTCACCCCCACACTTGCCCTGTGCTGATGCGAGGTTACTGTACTGACAGAGAGTTCCACGGTATGATCTGAGCCACTCTCTCTGCCTCCTAATTACAGCGGGAGATAATCTGGTCCAATGGAGAGGCTGCTACGGGAGCCGGGTCACTTAAAGTCCACACAAGTGTTTTATATCTTCATATTAAATTTGAGGCATTGAACCTACTAGGGGAGTTACTCAAGTGAAACGCAAAGACTTTATCTTGAAATCATTGTTGTTGGGTTCAGCTGAGTGAAGCAGAGCAGTCCATTGTCATACAAGCATGTTGACACAACAGATGATTCATAATAAAAGGGCCCTCATGTTTAAAATACACAGTGTGGTGGCAATTTATCAATTTGTTCTTTATGTAACTTGTATCACTTGACTCTGAATATTGTGTGCATGCAGACATTGCAGAAGACCATCATTTAACTGTAATGCTTACACATTTTTATGAATGTCTTTATATGCAAAGTCTGATGTAAAGCATACCTTATTCACCCACTCCACTTTTTCCACATCGGGAAAGTTGACCTGTGGACAAGTAATATTGGTGAGGCATGAACTCAAATACAACACAGCAGTGTAAAATGACCTCTGAGCAGAGTAGTTCAGATGATTCTTTAACATTAGATGAGTTTATTAACAAAGCAGTATTCTACTTGATTATACAATTTCCCGAGCTGTCTACCTATAATCTATCTCCTATCTATAGAATATGTAATAAATATGTTAACTTATTTACATTTAAAGTAGAAAGAGACCACAGGCCGGCTGACACAATTTAGAATAATTAGACAAAATTTCAGGAAATAAACCACATGCACATCAGCCTTTCCTACAAACCACAGAAATGTGTGATCTCAAGATTAGGCCTATCTGTCCCAACACACACACACACACACACACACACACACACACACACACACACACACACACACACACACACACACACAGTTTATTCTCTCTTGCTCTTTATCCAGATATGGTGGTCCTGGTCACTGCCTCTGCTCTGCCCTAAAGTATGTTTATGAGTCATCATGTTTTTGGAGCCAGATAAGGTCAATACTGGCTCTACTGTGGTAAAACAGGAAGAGGAAAGAGGAAAAATCTCCAATTGCTAGATAAATCATTTTTTTTAGTATATACATACATTTCCCCATCTACAAAGTCTATTCAATGCGAGTGTCATGCTTTGCATCTCTCCACTAGCAGACTGCATCTGACATTTAAATCCACATTCCTGAATGTGGCAGCAGTGCAGACTAAGTCTCCAGGCACTGCACATTAGGAATGTCTAAATATGGGGCCAGGAGGAAAATACTGTGAACAAAAAGGACAGCCTTACACGTATGGGTCGCAATGAAGCAATATGTAAATAAGTCTGGAGCCTCTGATTGAACAGCAAGTACCTATGAGCAATCTACACGTAAGAGCCTATATCACAGTGATGCAAAGTAGCTGAGATGCAACTCAAACAGTGTGACAGATGTCGCAGGTGATTCGGTGAGCCAGTGCTTACCCAGGGAGGTAAATCCCTCTTGGTTTTGAAAGCCTTCTCGGTGGTGAATGCTCTCTCGTTCTCCAAAAGGTGCATGGCAAACTTGAGCCTCGTGACTTTCTCCAGTCGACTGTGTTTCCATCCCATGTAGATCATCAGAGCGAAGAGGACTACGCTGATGCTGAAGCCGTAATACCCGGCCAGGTACACGGGCAGGAGAGCACCCAGGCATTTTGCAAACGACCACAGCACAGTCAGTGCGCGTTCACCTGGGGGCTGGCTCGGTGAGGCCGGCGCTGGGTTTGCTGTGCCTCCGCTCATGCCCGGCTCTGCTGCATCCGCTGGTGGCATCGGAGGATCAGTCTGACTTCCCTGACTCGACCTGGTCCTCAGCTTCAATGCTTCTACGACTGAGTGGCAAGTGCCACTGAAGACTTAGCAGGGTTTTAATATAGAAACCATGGAGGAATGGACGATAAACTGCGGGCTTGGATCGGTTAAATCATAGTCACCGCTCCTCTCCTCCTCGGCTCTGCAACTGACTATTCGGAAATTAGTCTTTTCTCAGCGAGCAGCGACCAAATACCGTGAGGGCGGGCTCTGCTTCAAGCCCTCCTTCGCATGAAACCCAGTAGAAACATAAACCCTAGAATTAACCCGGGGCGTCACGCACCGACCCGTGCGGGCGGAGCGTTTTATGACAAAGTGAACGGTGTCTATTTGATCTGAAGACACCGACGGGCACGTTTTATTCAGAGTGACAGTGTGATCACCATTACGCACACAGGTACCGCTCTGCTGCACAGGCTGCTCAACCCGTTATCTGGGTTTTTTTTTTTACATAACAGGATGAAATGTTTTGCTGCATGCGCACGCGCCCATCTCCACTGCAGCAGCGTTTACAACCGAGCGTGACAGAAAGGTTTAGGCCCTCATAATAATAATAATGACGGAGCTTGGTTGCTTTTATGGAGGTGCATAGAATGGACAGTTACTACAGGAGAACATGCACGCGCAATCCTGTTGGAGTCGTGACACCAACAGGATGTGCGCGTACTGTCACACACGCAATGTTTGCGCACTAGCACATATGCAGATCAAATCACGTTAGCCCTTCTTATATTGTTATATTAGATGTCATTCAGCTGAGTGTGGGTGCTGGTTTCCCCAGTCCCTCACTAATAGCCTCATGTATGCTTGGCAACTAAAACAGACCAGGCTCCCTGGTTGCCTGGATACAGCCAATTACAGCTATTTGCTCAGAGGGTGACAAGGTTTGCTGATCCTTTATGCAAACAGATACATGAAGTCACATTCATGCAGTAAGTCAAGCAACTATAACTATATCCCGTAATGGCTAATCTCAGTAAATGGACTAAAATCAACAAAAATAGACCGAACATACAGTACCAGTCAAAAGTTTGGACACACCTTCTCATTCAACTACTTTGAAGAATGTAAAATATAAAACATATTCTGGTTTGTTGAGCATTTGTTTGTTTACCACATCATTCCATATGTGTTCCTTCATAGTTTGGATGTCTTCAATATTAATCTACAATGTAGAAAAAAATAAAAATAAAATAAAGAAAAAACATTGAATGAGAAGGTGTGTCCAAACTTTTGACTGGTACTGTATATTTCGAATTTCAAATCAGTATGTGTTTGGATGAGATATAGAGTTTAGGTTTTATGAAATTCCCAGAATGTGCTATGCAATAATTGATATAGGCTAGATAAAGGCTAATGTGTTCAGGTTCAGTTCAGTTCAGTTCAGTCCTACATTTTAACCACAGATTATGGTGGCCTGTCACATGCCTGTTTTGATGATCCATAAACCTCCTCAAACTGGTTCATGTATGTTTTTTTTCTCTCTGGGTTACATGTGATTTACTGTGTTCATAAAAAAATATTGATGTTTACTTGCAAGAAAGAAAACGAATAGCACCCTCTTTCTGGCACAGGAGGAGTCTTTTTTAGCCCAAATCTGACAGGAGCATTGTTTACAACCCAGTCTTTTTGGATCCTTTTGTGCCATCTATTAAATATTTTATATGTTTGATAATATGGTCTAATGTTTACAGATTATTAGTTTTCATTGATGCAGCAACATCACGCTTCAATGGTCTGTATAATAGAAATCTGTACCAACCAAATAAACGTAAATGTAACCACTGTTTGTGTACATGTTCAACAGCTGTCAATAATAAATGATTTCAAGAAACAACCTCATTATTGCATCTCAGTAATGAATCATCACTGACTGAAGCAGAAGTAGCAGTCACAGGATGAGTCTTGTTTGTGATGTTGAAATTATCCCAGTCATGTCATTTCATACAGGTCAAAGTTAATCCTGGACCTCCTGTCAGTCAGCTGTCTGTTTGGCTTTGCCAATAATTGTTTACATGTATTCATAGTCAGCAATGCAAATGTCTTTAGGGCAGCAAGAAAAGCTGTGAATTGAATGGACAAGTTCCAACTTGACTCTTGTTTTTGTGTTATAATATGTAATTGTTTGCTTGAGTTATGTGATGACTTTTCACGTACTATTCAGAATTCCTGTAATCAATGTTTTTTATGCTTCAATATTATTATTTTATTAGTTTGTATTACAGTTCAAAAGAATGAGTTCAAATTATCTGAATAATTAGTGTGTTGTAAACAACATATTTGAATTTACCATTCATGTAAGCAAATTGCAGGTTTTGGCTCATGAGTGCAAAAGAGTTTTGTAATTTGCACAATAACCACATGCACACGGCTTACTGATTAAAACTGATGAGTTGATTCTTAGAGAAATTGTCCTCACAATTTCTAAACAGCCTTTTATCGCTTTAGCAATCACATCCAAAATGATCCATTGAATAGTCAAAATCTGTCAGACATGCATGTACATCTGTGAAATGGTGCTACACAACATTAGGACGTACAATTTGGTTTGTACTGAACTACTGCAGGTTTTTTTCTTTTTTTAGCACATTTTCTGTTCAGTGTCGTTGACTTTACTTGAAAGATCAATAGTGACATTACGGTTAACAGTACATTTATCACATTGCTATATATTTTGTGTATTGTACAGTATTTACTTTCTCAGTTAACTTCATACTGTTGAAATGAGTACATAAATCTGTGCGATACACAACAGTATTCAGCTGGACAAAACTGTCATACTGGTATAGTACGCTAAGCAGTCAGCGTCAACAAAAATAATTTAATGAGATCTAAACATTTTGACCAGTACAATTCATACAATGACAAAACAGCTATTATTTTCGTGGCCAATTTAAAGAAACAGTAACTAGGTTTTGAAGCATGAATTAAATGTTTTGGGGGAGTACCTACCTTTTGCAGACATGAGTTGTGGTGTCCCATGAAACAGTCGAGAATAAAGTTTTTGTTAAGACTACAAAATGAGCCATAGCGATTGAGGAAAAACGATAAAATGCCATGTTTACTAAATGTATTGAGTAAAAAGTGTGATTAAGTGAGTTGTTTGTCTGTTTATGAGGGAAATGTGGGTAATGTACATGTTTTCTTGGCATTTCAGAATTTTTAGGAGAGTACCTATGTTATCT
Organism: Anoplopoma fimbria; assembly: GCF_027596085.1. Lineage (NCBI taxonomy): Eukaryota > Metazoa > Chordata > Actinopteri > Perciformes > Anoplopomatidae > Anoplopoma > Anoplopoma fimbria. Next base: position 13,311,797 of record NC_072460.1, on the reverse strand, counting down.
GCTAAACATGCAAACTCAGCAGAGTCTATTTGAAAGTATGGTTATTTCTTTACTGTTGACATGCATATAGAAAGTTGAGTTTTTAAAAGCAAGAATAAGTCTTGGGACCATGTGCCAATACCATTACCAGAGTTAAGAATGAATGTGCAGTGTTTACTGGACAGTTGTTACTTGTTGGATCTTTATTTTTTTTATTAACTTCAAGTCTGTAAGAGTTACCAGCTTTTCCAACATACCAATTAATATTTTGTGTCCTAAATCTACATTTTGCTTGCACTTAGTGTGTGTTTGGTGCCCTTTAAGTAACATTTACTTGTGATCATACATACTCCATTTAGTAAAGGTTGTTGCCAAGTGGAACACACACTCATAACACCACCATAAAAACAGATGTCAAATGTAAAACCACGTTTTCATGACTCATTTTCATGTGGTCAAATCACCACAGTATGGTTCTGAGTATTTGCCACCACTTGTCAGTTACTCTCTGAAGCAGTCTCTAAATCAGGTCACGCCACCATAAAGCCCATGTCACAGCAAATTGTAAACCATATTAAAAAAATAAAAGCAGAAATGTAACTAATAACATTAGTCATGGCTTTGTTAAATAAAATTGCCTTGTCAGCCATAACCATGAATGGACCTGCATGCACAATCCGAGAACACTAAAACCTAAGCAGGTCAATGAAAGTCAGGCAACATCAAATTTAATTAATCACACTTTGGAAAAAGAAAAACCCTTTTGAATCTGGTTGCCTTATCAGTTTGAGACCAGGTATGGAAATTCCTTGTGCTCACTGCATCGAGTGATTTGGAAGCTAATAAATAAAAATCACAAGATCTGCAAACTATTTAGAAACCATAACCTTTAATCACAGTTTAAACAAAAGACAAAAGTTGAGGAACTAATAACTAAAAGTCCAGAATGTCCGAGGAAAAGCCTGTCATCGAGCAGGTCTTGAATAAGTTCTCCAAAATTCAATCAGCTGCTGCAGCGCCGCTCCCTCACGTTGACATGGGTGCCACTGACAGACTTGACACCGGGAGGGTCCTGGATCTGGGTCTGGAGCTGGGCTCACCGGTCTGGTTGTAGGCAACATGTGTAGTCACAGCCACGGCGGAGAGGACAGCTTACTTGGACCTCTGCCTCATCTTCCTCCTCTTACGCTTCAGTCTGTTGTTGACAATACAAGAGTTAATCAGCCGGAAATCTCTCTAGACTGACTTGATACAAACGCGTGAGAAACACGAGGCGTGCACTCTTACCTGCGCATGCGCTTCTTTCTCCACTGCAAAAGAGAAGCACAACGTTAAGCTATACCTTGTTTAATTCCTGCATTTCTGAACTCACATGTAGTTAAATGGACAAATAAACGGCGTAAAAACAGATTATACATATTAAAGCTAACGTACAGCGTGCTTTAATGGCCCGTCGTCATGCCCAGGCTATCTAGATAGCTAGCATTGTTTAGCCACACTAGAAACAATGATTATTTTATTATAGAGATAAAAATGACAAACCTTTGCCCTCATGTCGAGAAGGGGAAGCTGAAAAGAGAAGGAAACACGTGAAGGATTAGTTGGATTGCCTTACAAACACGATGATTGACTTGGATTGTAACAGCAGTAGTTGAGACCTACCGACGGTCAGAGGATCGTTTCGGTGAAGAACGTCATCACCTGGCGACGACGTATTTATACGGATTGATGACGTCACATTCATTGGACCGTAGTAAAATATGGGCAATGCCGTTTAATGGAATGTAAACCGTAAACAGAAAATACTTTGTATACTTTACTAATATTAATACTAATACTCATTTCTGCAGCCTTTCTGTGCTTTTAAGGTGCATTATTACAGTTATATATTTTTCCCACAGTAATTAGTGCTGTGCACATGTGCAGCAGATCTCCCGGGTCATCTAAATAAACAGATCATATTCATATATATATATATATATATATATTTATTGAAAGTGTGCATTTAGATTCATTTTTTTTTCATGGAGGAACAGTAAAAACATAGGGGTGGTTGGTATTTAACAAGCCCTTTCCAGTATTTTTATTTTTTAGACTACCTTCAGCGGTTGTTAATGCTAATTCATTTTATCCTGAAAATAATAATCCTGGCAGTAGCCTTGAAACTGCATTTAGACTTTCATGTTGAGAAATACAATTTACAGAAGTAAACAAAGTTAGATAAAATGTGAACACAGACGTATCTTTAAATTAACCTCAGTATTTCTAAATCTTCAATATTTATCAGATTTGTTAAAAAATCTCGTTAACTCTGGCTGTTCCACCTGTTGGTGGCAGGTGTTTTCTCACAAGTTCCTGATTTTGCTTTGTAAATTATACATTTTAGAGTTAGACTCATATATGACTAATCTTAAAGAAAATAAACCATTTGTTGTTTGTCTGGATTTAGTTTTGAGTTAGATTTCAGTGCCTTGAGCACCACAAATTACATTTCTTTGACCCTAATTCTATTGGGGTGGAGGATGAAATTGTAGAAAGATTACAAAACTTGGACACATTGAGTCTTTCTGGCTGAATATAAGATGTTTTTTATGTGTTCGTTTAATTTAACTGAACCCTAAATTCCCTCAGTTGACTCCCACATCAGCTGATGTAAGAAATAGATTTTCTTCTATATCTTAAATTCAAAGCTTAAAGGTTGAAAGTTGAGGACATTGATCAGCTACTTGCTCCTGAAAATGTATGTTTGTCACCACCACATGAGTAGCAGTTTCTAGGGCTGATTCAATACTGTTCATTTGGGCTCCAACACAATGAAAAGCTTAGATTCATCAGAACAATCAATTGAATATACAGTTCAAAAACACAAACACACAAATGATGTCAGGTTGCTTTTTAATGTTTCCAAAAATAGTCTCTGAAACTGGGATTTGTTTTACAAAAGCATCCATATATCTAACAGGTATGGAATTCTTAAGTAAACACAGACTGTCAGACTCAATGGTGGCACCAGAAAACTGAATGCTGAACCCTTGGCAGGAATTAGGCCATCCACAACTGAGAAATTATTATTTTTTGCTATTTTAATTACTCAACTAGGTCTTAATTGTCAGTTTTAGAAATTGTTAGAGTGTATCCTACAGTAGATTCCTAGAAGTGTACACTAGCAGACGGAGCTAAGCGAGAGCTGTATAAATGCGGCAATTATGCTGAATTCAACAGTAATAATGACCAATGTCATGCTTGTAACTTCAGGTTTCAAGACAGGTGTTACACATTTCTGACCATGACAAGTTAAAACTCATTTCAAAAAGGCATGGCTTCAGGTTTAGGACTTTCAGAAAAGTTATCTTAATGCCACACAATTACGCTGACACAGTATTGTGCATTCATCATCCTTGGCCGCTCTGTCAAACTCATTTTATTTTCCATATCTTTCACTACAGTTACTGTGGAGAAAGGGACGAAGGCTCAAGGTCAAACAAATGGTTATATGATCCAGTGAGTATTATACCCTTGCACAAAATTTCCGCTTTAGTAGCAGAACTGTTGTCCACTGTTAAGAGAAGACGACTGTCTCAAGGGCAATGAGAATTACTATAAATGTACGTGTTTGTGTGTGTGTGTTTGTTTTATATGTGGAGTGACAGAATTTAGGAGCAGCATCATCCCAGACTGACATCAGTTAGATTCGGAGGTATTCACAGCGGCTATGCCCGCAAGTGCCTCAGACAGCTGGGACAGAAGGATTCATGGTGTCTGTTCTTTGGGTCATCAGATGTCTGTCAGAGAACTCTATTCTGCAGCTTCTGTCTCCATTGCCTGTCCGGTTGCACTCTCAACAGTCTTTGAAGCCTTTAAAAACAGAAATAATTGAAATTAGAGGAATCTTTTGAAACATATATTCCTGTTTATTAAAAAAATTAAAACACACTGCCCTCTTACTCACCTTCTTTTTCTTCTTCTTCTGAGTCTTGCGGCTGGCTGAGCTTTGAAGCAAAGCCTTTGAATGTAAAAAAAAAAAAAAAAAGTTGGCAAAAATGACTTTCATAACCTTACAATACATCACATAATGGCTTTGCCCAGTCTACTAACAGAATGCAATAGTGACCCCATTAGTCTAAAGCTCTCTTTTCAAGAAGCGCCTGCAATACCCCATCCATCAAACACATTTTACCTTCAGCTCTGGGTCCTCCACTTCATGCTCAGACTTGTAGAGTTCTGGCTCAAAGAGGCTGTTTGTGATTCGCAGAGGTCCATTGGCCATGAGCAACACGGTGAACTTAAACTGGGCAACAACTTCACCTGGAAAAGGATGAGGTTGAAAGTTGCATTAAACAGTTACACTTTGTCATACAAAGTGGAAATCAAACGTTTCACAGTGTACACTATAGTGCTGTTGGTCAACTAATCAAATATGGTAGGAACTAATAATTTAGACTTCCCTTGGAATTGCATAGTAGAGGCATACGTCAATTCTTTTCAACATTTGATTTTCTCTTTAAAAAGCACTGCACCCGACAGCAACGCAGGATATTTTTTCCCAAAATTTCCTGTCATGGCGTCATTTTAAAATTAATTAACCGTTTGGTTAAAGCAATTGTAAGAGGTGCTCCGTCTGGAAATAAAATAAAACAAACCAAAAAATCCAAAGTCTGCATTGCCGTAGTGATGTTGCCACAGGTACCAAAGAGATGATTATATACCAGCAAAGAAGTCCAATTGGAACTATACAGAGGTGAGTTTTAATGCCTATCAGAGACCCTACAAATTTATAATACCACGAGACAGTTTTCCCAGCAACTTTTTACCAAATATCAGCAGCCTGAGGGCAACATACAAGAGGGGAGAAAGTCAGAGTAGAGGAGAGTGGCGTGCTGAAGCTATCGCAATTTTTTGTGCAAATTGTGATCGACAATGAACGATAACCCTCATCTCTCAAGTGTTTTGTCTTGATCTAGTCTTTGTTGTGCATTTGTTAACCTAAATCAACTGAAACCAACAACGACCTCTGTACAGTTGTTACCAAGACAAAAGGTCCAGGTAGTCGAGTGGCAGCACTGCAGGGAACAAGTGGAGCGACGCCAGAAAGTTAAGTCAAGCTCGCCAGGGTTCCTGCAAGGCCTTTTCTTGTTGATTGACAACCATGTCATTTCTTGTATGGTGTATTAGAAGCTGGGAGAGGCAGACGGCTTAGCGATGAGTAAATCCCCTAGGCCTAAAAACTAATCATTTTTACCAGTACTACCTGCACAGTTACATTTTCTACACATTCCTACCTACAAGATTTTTCTCATGGTCAATTAAGCCCTTAATTACATCCCTCATTGTTCGACTCACCCTCTTTCTCATGCAGCACATTGAACGGCTGCAGCAGCTCATGTTTGGCACACTCAACCACACCCAACCTGGCCTTGCCTTCATCCTCAAACGCTCTGAGGACACAAACAGAGAAAAGAAAAATGAGATGGTGAAACCTTTAATACATTATTATATTAAGAATAAAAAAAAATAAGAAAAAGAGTTAAATACCTCAGAGTGAAAGGCATTGTATCGAAACGCCTCTCCATCTCACTAAAGAACGTGCGAGATGTCTTCATCTTTAAGCCGTACACCTTGTTGGGGTCTCGTTTGTAAACGGTGGTCCTCTGACCGCCATCCTTCGCCTGAATTGCAAAACATTGTCAGAACTCCTTGCCTTTAATACATTTTAAGTAGCACAATCAAATTTGTACCAAAAGCTCCTCTCACCTTTCCTTCTCCAGTGCTGATTAGCACATCCACTGCATATACTTCATGCACCTCAAACTCAGCCTTCTCATGGTCCTTTCTACAAAAACAAAGTGAAAATGATCACGCGCTGGCTAAAACACTCATCGGGTCAGTGACAGGAAGCACTTGCTGAGTTAACTTACTTTTGCTGGTCCGTTGGATTTTGGATGATAGTTTTCTCACCATCAATCACATGTTGTTTGAGCTGATGGGACAGCATGCCTGCACACATTGAGGGAATAAACCAAGTCAATGCATGTCAAATGAAATTCAGCAAACCTATGCCATTGTTACCGTGAATCTTGAAGGTGCTGATTGTTCACAAACACCCACCTTCAATAGGAGAGCACTTGAATGACTTTGCAATCTTGTTCCAGGCTTCTGTGACCTGTGCGTTCTGATGGAAGAGACATAATGAGGTTTATTAGATGAGGTGTGTACAGTGATGCCATTGTCGTTTCAGTAGTCATGGTGGGAGAGTTTCACCTGATTTCCTGGCTTGACAAGACGCAGAGCAGCCTCAGCACAGAGGTGAGCTGCTTTGATAACGTCAGCCTTCCGTCCAGTCAGCGGGTTGTCCTGAGGTGACACAATAAGAAAGATAAAGAGTTACAAGATGTGAAATACCAAAGCATTACTAGCTGGTAATGGTATGACAACCAGTAATCAAGTAAATTACATTACAAAACATTGGTCTTGTGAATAAACCAATGAGCGCTACAGTGCAGGTATAATTCAACAGTGATGACATACCTTGGTCACTCCAACAACTAAGCTGTGAGCCACATTTGAGATGAAGCCATCAACGTGCACACCCAAGTCACTGTGAACAAAGAGAAAAGGAAAACTTGAGTATGAACTGCAAATAAAACATTAATTATAATTCAATATATAAATTATACTATAATTGTACAGAGGATGGACATGTATACATTCGGCAGCTTACATTTTGACAAGGTCCCCGTCCTTCAGCATGACATCAGCATCACTCTTCAGAGGGGAGTGATGGCATACGCAGTTGTTAACTGACACACAAGTAGGAAAAGCAATACCTGCAAAAGAAAGAGAGTGAATGAGGGACTGCTGAGTCAGAGACGGTTGATGGTGACTGATGAAACGCAACAAGAGACGTACCTTTCTTCATGTCTTTTTCCTTCTTGAAGATTTTCCCAGTTTCTGCCATGATGAAGGCATCTCCCTTTACACACAGGCTGAGCACTGAGACTCCAGGCATAGCTGCCCCAACCACGGTCTTCAGAGCCTCTGCAAGACAAGGAGATAAAATTAGCCATGATATGGTTAAAATGATAGGTCAATAACACAGGGTTTATGGTGCTGGGGTGCAACAAACAATTATTTTCATTATTATTGAGTCTGTTGATTATTAACTGGGTCTGTCGATTAATCATTTGTTCAATAAAGTGTCAGAAAAAAGTTTGCTTTAGATTTGCCAAAATGTGCACGGTGACTTCCCCCAGGTCAAATAACATTAATTAATTTTCTGTCCATTGATTTGATTAATCGTGTAATCGTTTCCACAGTAAGAAAATATGTACTTTTTTTTGTGGATACATAGGACGGATAGCTTAGCCAACATTAAAACAAAGTACGACTCTTGCTCACTGTGTAAGGCTCAGTTAATGAATTGTGAGTATTGACAGCATAATAACCTGTGAACAACTCATTTAATTGTGACTAAGCCTTTATGTTAAGAAGAAGATAAACATTTGACAGACTGCCTGGCAGAAGGAACTGCATAATGCTTGTGGTAAATTAGACGTCTTAACTTCAGATAAGTCGGTTGACTGTGATAAGCTACAATACACATCTACAAGGACACAGTGTCATTGATGTGAGCCACCTAGAGCATGCAGTCATCTCCTAAACCTAGATGTCCAAGGACGGACTGTGAATTAAGAAAAAACACTGAAAATTGATATTGAGCCATATGAATGTTTTTCTAGACTTTTATAAAGAAGCTAATAAACTGATTTCCTAGCACCACTAATACAATATCTGAAATTAGTTTATTTCAGATAATTTCGAGTTTTTTTAAATAAATGTGAATTTAAACCTGATGTGGCAGGAAGGTCAGTTGTTCAATCTCAACAGTGACAGATGGAATATGGCCATACATAAAGACCGTGGTTAAACCGGGCAGCTGACAGGTGTGAGTAAGTGTAACCTGAGTGTGAAGGTGTGCACTGTTGAAACAGTGTGTGCGTGCTTAGCATGCTTCCCCTGGATTTACCAAATCGAATATCTTGTAAACCTTTTCAAATCTGACAACATAAACAGTCTAAATGGGCCGTTTTGGAATTCCTGTTGTAACTATTTAAATTTAGTAGCCAACAGAAAATAAACTTGGATCCAAGCTGCTGCCTAGCAATGGACTCTATTAAAACTGTCTATATTTGTGTTGGAATGAAGACATTCTGAAATAACTTTCGACGCCTTTAAGTTATTTGGACTTGCATTGGATTGACATTAAAATAACTACCAATCATGACATGAGGCTGTGTGCATGTGGCCTTACAAATAAGACACCGATATTGCATTATAGATCTGCTTCAACCACACATATTAACAGCATTTAAAGTTTACAATTAAATGTTGATGACTTAGAATGGAGCTCGTAATTGTGTCAGTATTCAAAGTGAAATAAATAAAGTATTGGGGTTTTAACTTTCTTCTGCTTATGTAAAATGACTTTGATGACACTATTTTAAATGAACCAGATCTTCAGTATCTTACTTCACTAGTTGAGTTGTTTAACATGAACAAGCTGCACATGTATATTTAAATACAGGCTTCTGGACTACGTGGGGCTGTTTGGATCCACTCCACGCTGCCGCACAGTTTCCTACTTGTCATTGTTATCTGTTGCGTTAGCATTCGCGGCTAGCTTAGGCTAGGTGAGGTAGCTAGCTAGCTAGCTCTGTTACATAGCCGCTTAGCTAGCTCACCAGGCTAATGTGACAGCAACGGGTCGACAAACAAAAATATGTGCTAATGTGAAGAAAAGTCGGCCTTCACATAAAGCAAGCGTTACATGTCGTTTATTTTGCACAAAGTCCCGCTTTCTAGTGCGATCTACCGCTGGCGGTGCTGCGGCACATGGCACAGCTGCTGCCCTGGTGCGACTAGCGGACAGGGTTAGCTAGCCTCGCACGGGTCCTCATCCTCACGCACCGTGGAGTTAAAACGGCGGGTGCACGCTGCATTTCACTTACGATTTGCAATCTCGGCCCCCATCTTATACTTGGTGACCACCAAGTCGTCGGCGATGGTCTGCTCCTGCGTATCGTCATCTCCAGACATGTTGGCAGTGTGTCTGCGAACTCAAGAGTAACTTTTTCCTCGGCGGGTGTCAGTCAGTCTCAGGATGGACCACGCTGCTCTCCGCATCGGCCCGCCCGCGTTCAGGAGGCAGCCTAGTACGAGCTCCAGGGCCCGCCCGCTGCCAAAGACACGCTCTGACAGCAAGATAGTTCACGGCCCGGCTCGGCGCTTTGACTATTACATGCTTTGAATATTACATCCAGAAAAGGCAGGGTTGATATTTTTAAAACATATCATCTGCTTTTAAAATTAGACCATGAACGAGTTCTCATAGTCAACAAGATAGTGATATATAGCTGTAAGGCTCGTGGGGGAGCAATTCACAGCGAGGCTTGCAGAAACCAACATAACTGGCAGATTAAATAAAGAGGACAGTGAGCGGATGTTGCAGAGACGCTGGTAAGGACCAAGTATAAATAATACAAATGGTAAAGATTTGAAAATGATGGAAACATAGATATACAATTTAATTTACGAATCAACCTAGTCATAGAGTTCATATTACTTTGTTGTGATACGTGTATTAGTGCATCTATAATGTCAGGACATTTCAAAAGGGCTTGCTAAATCATTCTGCTCCCAGTAGACCACATGACACTAATACACTGTGCAATACAATAGTTATAATAGTTTCTGTATATATATATATATTTCAGTTACTGTGGATTCTTTACTGTTTTTTACTGTGTTTTATATTGCTCATTTGCTTATTTATAATACTTATTTTTGATCTTGTTTTTTTTTTACTATGTCTCTTGTTTGCACTATCCTCTATGCTGCTGTAATCCTGTAAATTTCCCCGCTGCGGGACTAATAAAGGATTATCTTATTTTATCTTATTCTAACTAATACAAAACAAGTTGTGTTAAAGCCATTTGCGCATGACAAAACTGAATTTGAACGAAAACGGAAACATGCGGAAGTTAATCTTTCACTTCTCTCATCATCTTTGATCAGCCTCTGACCAAATCGCGCGCGAGTGCGTCACCCTTTTTATCTCTTCGTATGGTTTGTTTGGCTCATATGCCTCCATCTCATTTTCGGCTGTTCATACCATACACAGTCTATAGTTCATACTATAGGTGAGAAAATAAACTTAATATATATCAATTGGAACCCTGATAAAAAAAAAATCAATGACACAGGTGATTTGATATTTGCAAAATATTCAAATTTTATTCATTCATAAAATACTTCACATTATAATAAATTGTACAAAAAGACTGTGCCACTGTCATGGAACATGGTCACCTCACCGTACTGTCATGTAACAAAGAAATTATAGATTGGATGTCTTTTTTAGGATCTCTTTCATTTTACAAAGTTTATTGGATGGCTCAAAGAATAAAAGCTGTAAAACTTTAAAACAACCACAACCCACATTTATGACAAGTACTAACATAACCGGTACTATGTCTCGGTCCCAGTTCACATTATTAGGTGCGAACAGCATCTGGCTTGAGGAACAGTCTGCTGTGCCAGTAGTCTGGGTTGTCAAATGATGTGTTGTTGCCAGGCTCCCCCATGCCAGCCAACACCTTGATGTATCCCCCAATCCCTGCACACCTGTCACCGCCCATCTCCTCAGAAGCAGCCCTCCCCTTCAATGGGAGGTTCTGGTAGTCTGGCTGCTCCCACCCACTGGGCAACACTCCAAATCTGGTCATCTCCTCGTACTCCTCCACCGCTTCACCCCCTGCTGTGAGCACATCTGGCCTAGGCATGACTATGCCGCTCATATTCCCCTGAAGTGCAGGTTGTTTATTTATGTTGTGGTTCTTTTCCTCTTTCTCTTCAAGCTCTTTTTTCAACACCTCCATTATTTGGTCTGTTTCCTCTATTTTTGTTGCACTCTTTGAGGATGTTTGCCTCCCACATCTCTCCCCGGCTGGATCCTCTCCCTCGATAGAGTTGGATCGCCTGATATCCATGTATTCATACCTGCCTACCCCTTCAGCTGCCTCTCCTTGGTCGTCCACAGCTCTGATCCCACTATCAGAGTCTCCAGTGAGCTGATGTTTCTCTGTGGAGTCTCTTTGCTCTGCAACGCCTCCTTCACAATCCTCATCTTCTTGCTTAATCCTTACAGCTGTTATTGGTGTTAGAGTTTCTACATGGGCTGTGTCCTCTACAGATAAACGAGCCATGAGGGTTGGTGAGGGTGAGGGTGAGGTTTTACAACAAACCGCCACTGTGGTGGCATCTGCCTGTGATAAGGCGCCGCTGTTCGAGCAAAGAGGAGCACCAGACTTTTTGCTCATGATTTCATACTCCTGGGAGGGATTTATCACCACAAGAGACAGATTATTCTTGAGTCTTGAGTTTCTTCGCCCAGAATGAGACACGCCGCAGACTGTGGGCCAAGACAGAATGTGTAGAAGGAAGAAGATCAGGGAGGGGAAAGCCATGATTATGTATTGTTTACACTATCATTTCCATAACAGTCAAGTACATAATAAGATAAATCAGCATGCCCAAAACAGTCAAGTACATAATAAGATAAATCAGCATGCCCCCATCAAAGTGCTGGTAGTTTACCTCTCTGTGGAGTAACAGGTGACCCAGCCAGGACATAGCCATAGTGGTCCACCTCCTCCTCTTCCTCTGCAGTCCACACTTTATACGAGGATGGACTTGATGCTGATGAGAGCTTCCTTTGCCGGCTAATGGAAATACGAGGAGTACCCCTCTCAGAGCCAAACCTGGCCCTGTGGAGACTCCCAGTCCGTGAACCCTCCTCATGCAGCTCTGCCTCTCTGCCACTCCCCCTCAACTCTGACCTCTCGGGCAGCGTCCGCACCGAGCTCAGTCGAGACCTCTGAAGCCACAGCTGTGACAGAGAAAACGGAGACGTTAACTGATGCAGCGGCTCGTAGAAATACATCCAATGTTTGAACGAGACCAGTGGGACCAGAATGACACATTATAATGTGCTAATGACCCACTGGCACTGCCCGGTCATAATATTGGTTTTAATATGGCTATTAGAAAAGTGTAGCAGTAAAAAAGAGAGGCTGTTCAGAGTTACAGCTAAACATAATCACCTGTGCAATTACAGGGTGGTAATGTGTTTGTTTGCATGCATGTGTGGGATTTTGTGAGTCTTCATCACCTGGCGGATACTGTCCACAGGGCTGGGGTTCATTGGCAGGTATCCAATGGGTCCAGCCTGAGAGGAACCACTCTACAAACCAGGGAAGAAAAAAGTGTTATGTGCCCGTTTTCTTTGCCTCTGATCTACTCACAATAGTCCAAAAAGAGTCTAAAATCTAAGATGTATCTCATTACCCTGTAAGAATTAATCCGTGAACGAGACAGACTCCAAGATGGAGAGTGTTGGAGAGGAGGAGTAGTAAAACCATCCTCCAGTCCTTCCTCGTGTTGGTCTTCCAAATCTGCCTGCAGAAGCCCTCGCTCTGATTCTCTTCGATGGATCTCGACTGAGGTGGCTTCTCCCCCCTCCGACTACAGAAATACATAGAAGCATAGTGTTAAAGTCTAAGTGAACAGCCAGTGGACTTAGCTTTAGAATAAATGACGATGATAGCCTCACCTTGATGACAAGATATCTGGGTGGGTCTCTTGCCATGCGAGTAAAGTCACTGGCCAGCTCTTTGAAGGTCGGCCTTATATTTTCATCAATCATCCAGCCTAAAGAGATAAAGTAAAACATGTCAGATAATATCTTTGTGTTTGTGCATACTAGTTGTGATGTTTCATCATACTCACATTTAACCATGACCATGTAGACGTCTATGGTACAGATGTGGGGCTGTGACAGTCGTTCGCCCTTCTCCAGCAGACTCGGCACCTCCTGCGGCTGCACAGATGCATACGGCTCTGCCCCGAATGACATCATCTCCCACACTGTCACCCCTGTCCGGGAAGAGAGACGCCGCATTTGAATGCTGCCTGACAGCTTTCAAGAGGAACGTTTATTTTATTAGTGCTGGATAACATGACGCACTCACCATAACTCCAAACGTCACTTTGATGGGTGTATCTTCGAAACAGGATGCTTTCCAGTGACATCCATTTTATTGGTGTCTGGATTAAGAGACAAATTGCAGACATGACATACAGATCGGTGTGTTTCCATCACTGGAGGAGACAGTTAAAACTTCTGAACTTTGACTTATTGAATGAGTCATAATAACCTTGGTGTCAGTGTAGACGTATTTCTTGTCATCGGGATAAAGGAGGTCTGCGACACCGTAGTCAGAAATCTGGACCTGGTAGTCGTTCTTTAGTAGGATGTTACGGGCAGCCAGGTTCCTATGGACCATGCAGTGCTCCTCCAGATAGTACATACCCTGAGACACAAACATACATACAGTATATACCCTATATATATATTTAAAAACATGTGGTTAGTCAGAAAAAGTCTGTAGCTCATGTGGGACTTACTTTCGCAATCTGCACACACCAGTTGAGCAGGCGCTGGGGGTCCAGGCTGTTCTTGTGATGCCTGATGTGCTCCAGTAAGGAGCCCTGTGAACTAAGCTGGGTCACCAGTTGCAGACTGGGACCTGGACAGATGCCCAGCAGCCTAACGATGTAGGGATGGTCCAGGCTGCCCATGGACAGCATATGCTACACAGAGAGCAAAAACACTGCTTACTTTTCTGACACTGTTATGATACATTGCATTTTGTATGAAATGTATTTACATATGTGACATTAATTGCTATTTCTGTAATGCTATAACTTCTTTCAGGAGCGTAAGAAGCTCTGATTCTCACATCAGTGATCTCAGTGAAGGTCTGTCGGCCTGAGCTATCCTGAATGGTTTTAATGGCCACAGGGATCTTCACAGTCTCTCTCTCCGGAGTCCAAACACCCTTAAACACAAATAAATGCACAGCAGCATTCAAATCAGTTTACATGAATCTGTGAAATGTGTATCAGTCTTCTAAAATTCTAATGGCACATAATTCAGTGGATTATCAGTGGATGTGCACGAAGACAATAAGGTTCATAAATACCTTGTGCACTGTGCCAAAAACTCCCAAGCCAAGAGCTTTGATTTTTTTCAGCTCTGAAGGCCTCAGGATGCGGGCATGAACCTTGGTGCCTTTCTCTCCGGGACCAAGTGGCTCAAAGCTCTGCCAAGAAATCCCAGATTATTTTTTTCTCTCCAAAAACAAATGCATGTAGCAGTCAAATGCAGCTCATGAGGTTGGATGGTCTCTAAAGTCTCACCTCTCCGCTCTCCAGGTACCGCCTCATGGCTCTCTTGCGGCGGATGGCCAAGCCTCTGCGGTACAGCACGCCCAGGAAAAACAACACCAGGCATAATATCAAGCCAGCCGGTACACCTAAAGCTATGCCTGTGATCTGACCACTGCAGAGGGAAGCAGAGAGATATGCTAATGTGGGGATTTAAGGTGAAAATGTCAGATTCACAATCTCAGAAACATTAAGTGAAACTAAAAAAGTCCAACCGGGGTAACAGTTTATTTGTCAAATCCTTGCTATTTGTTAAAGTGTCGATTTAACAAATATTGTTACTGTATGAAGAACTATTGGTAATGAAGCACATAACTGCAGATATTGAGTGTTAACTCTGCTCTGTTGAGCAGGGAAGACGGAAGACGGGACAGACGCAAAAAGGGTAATTTTCCTAATATGATCTGAAATACATCTTTGTTTTTTATTTTGTATGATACTTATATGTCTAGTTTTCTTTATGCAGGTCTGACTAAATGTAATTTCTCAAAAGAAAAAGAGAGGTTCAAGTGGGTAGTTTGTGAAGTTAATTGGTGTCTCAATTGGTCAATTTGCAACACTAACCCTGTGTCATGTGTATTGAGTTGTGGATGGATCACACACATTGCAGTGTAGGGTTTTATATTCACCAGCAGGGGGAAACACTCACCTGCTAACTGCAAGTCTAGCGGCCTCTAAACAATCATTTAATCCTGGGCCTGAGCATCTGTAACGGATGAACACATCATTGATTTGATAATTGTTACACATCCACGGATGGACACATGAAAATACACACACATAATTTGGATCGAGTCTCACCCCTGTGTGCAGTTAAGGTGACATGGTTCACAGTGACCTTCCCTGTTGGGGTATTTGAAGATCAGTCCTCTCTGTCCATCATTTACCCCAGTGGGACAAGAGGACATGCAGTAAGGACCGTCTCGAAGGTTGGCGCATGCAATACACTTGTTTGCACCCTTACAATGAAAGGGACGGAGGAAGACACATATGAGAGAAGAGACACACCATAATTATGTATAACTCTCTGGTGAGGCATTGAAACCTGCAATGAACAGAGACACAGAATAAATGATTTAGACCATTAGTTACTACATATGATTTGAAATATAACGGGCAGGAAGTGGCAGAGAGTCGATACAAATTTCTTAATGGAAAAGAGCTTTTTTTTTTAGCTTTTTGTTGAGATGTTTTGTTAAGTTTTAAATTAGACAGAAGGTGTCACAAGATCATCAAAGGAACAAAGTTGTGTGAGAGACACAGATCAAATTTCTTTCAGTAATTTAGTTAGTGATCATTGCTATTTTCTTCTAATGCAGGGGAAATATTAACTCATGTCTAGACAGTATTAACATTAATCTATGAAGGTTTTGGGGTTAAGAGATTGGAAGACAGAGTAAAACTATAAAAAAAAATATGAAAAAAAAAAAATCCAGTGTACTAGGAGGTATTTTAGGAGTGTTTTGCTATTAATAGCCAAATGCAAGTCCAAATTCATACAAAGACGTTTGGCCACAGTGTGCTATGAAACACAGTGATTACCGGTGCAGTACAGCTGGTGGTCCCAGTCTGAGGCTTGCACTCTTGATGACAGGCAACACACTCGCCATCAGGTCCTGCAAATTCCCTTGGAGCTCTGGGGATACAATATTAAAATAAATATATGGTCAGATAAAATCAATACTTTTAACACACAAACAACACCAGTAAGAATATCAACACACACAAGTATCTACTGACCCAGTGTGGAAATTACAGCTGCCCACACATGTGCCGTCGCGGCTGTAGTTCCTACAGGAGAGACACTGGTCGGGCCCCGGGCCCCAGCAACCTGAGTCTGAACACAGCTGGTCACACACATGGCCCTCTGCAACTGCACACACAACAATGTGAGGAAATGATCAGGAAACTGGTGAAGATAATGTATGTGGAATTATTTTTTGTGATGTGTATAGGATAGTTTGTTCAGCTCAAAGAATAACAAACGATAACATGTTTAATTTGGATTATAGATAGGTTCTTTCTGTCTTGTCTCACCACACTCCTCCAGCGGCCTGTTGCTATTGAAGATGTTGATTTGAATTCTGCCGCCCCTGAACAACTTCAACCAGTTTACCGTGTGGTGGTAACAGAGGTCGGCATTCTGACTGATGTACACACTGCCATCACTGATCTCCCGGAGAGAGCGCAGGCCCAGTGAGGTAAGAGTGTGGATATGCATCACCATCAGAGAAAAACGCCTTTGGGTGAAAGGTTGGAGGGCAGAGGGGACACAGACAAGAAGAAACAAAGAAATAAAAACATTTAAGTAAGCTGGAGAAATATTTATGTAAATATATGTATTTATATATTCATGGGCAGCTTAGAGCAGTGAGGGGAGCGTAGAGAGAGAGAGAGTAGCAATGACACATGGTTATACAACACACTTAACGTGTAATACAGCAATATTCAGCATGTTTAATGTCAGTAAGATTACATTTTAACAGCTTAAATACTGTTTAAATATGTACTATCTCCATATATAATAAGATCTTGTTGATATATTTGTTTTATCTGGTTAATTAATTGTCTTAAACTGATTTACATCAATATCCTCTGGGCTCCAACTCACACATTAACAAACATGCACATCAGTGTGTTTAAACAAGCCTTACTTGTAGAGAGACCTCCCTTGAATGGTTGTAAGACTCGAAAATACAGACAGATCATTCAGTTCTTTGGGCCACGACTGGATGTTTAGGATATCTGACAATCAAACACAGTGATAACATGAAAACATAAAGACTGCAAAGGTATTTAGATTTTTTTAAGGCCATTAATTGCATATTCAATGATGATAGGTGATAGGTGAACAGCAACACACTCTTCTGTCATGTATCCAAGACTTATTACTCTTGATTGTATTTATTTTAAAACAGCTTTATAACCAAGTCACTGAATGTAACTTTGGCAAGAATGCTGAGCTGCATAGACAAATAATCACAATATACTAAAAATGTATTCAAACTATTGTCACTAGGGTTTGAATTGAAAACCTACCAGTGTGCTTTGAAAAAAATGTAAAGTATTATTTGCAATTACAAGTTAAGTCTGCTATAACTTGCATAACCTTAACCAAGAATTGTGATCGATTATAAGAAGCAACAAAGTTTATACAAACCTGTTATTTCTCTGACGGTGCGAAACACTTCCAGCTTTTTGGCATCCAGGGGCGGGATGTTTTTAAAGTCATCTCTATGAAGAATAAAAACCCACAATATGAACAAGCTGACTCTACACCCCTGTACGCAATGATCCTTCATCCAGGGCAGACAATTTACCCAAGAATCCCAGTGACCAGGAAGTCAAGGCTGCCCTGGATCTTGGTGCAGTTGATGAAGCTGTCGATGTTGCTGGAGTCCACCGTCTGTCTATGCTCAGCGCCAGTGCCTTCACACACTACAGGAAAGACCAAGCACCATCATCAGCTTTGATGACAACTGTACTCAATTTTAGAAGTGGAAAGTTTATTATTTAGTGGCAACCTTTTGGGCAGAGTCCACTGCAGAGCTCACACTGCTTCTGGCTGTCTCTCTCCACCTCCATCTTGTCTGGTGGACAAACGCTCACACAGGAGCTACCATCCACCACGAAATGTGCTAAAAGTAGCAAGACAAAAAAAAGAACACTATGACACATATCACATATCACATATCAGGAAGGCTAGTTAATGTATTTTCCACATTGCACAAACATTTGTTGAGGATACAAGCACACAAACAAACGCAAGCCACTCACTGGGACACTGGGAGACACAGATGGATCCGTACTGATATTTGGCATTAGGGTTGGTCTCCATTTGAAACGTCTGCTTGTTATAAATCAAAGTCTGGGGACACTGGGGCACACAGGCTCCAGAGTCGTTGAAATGACGACATGCCTACACAAACACATGCACATACACACACACATTTGAGCAAACATACAAGTATATCCCAAATGATGGGTAACTAAGTAAAGAAATCATCTGCAAGTATAACCATGGTTCCCTCAAATTATAAAAAAAATAATATAAATATGAATTTTGAACTGCTTTCCATAACATACAATAACATAACACCATACAAGACTTTATAAGTCTGTCAGTCCCTCAACTGGTCCAAACTGAAATATCACCACAACTATTGTATGGATAGATATTAAATCTTGCTCTAACTCCATCAACAGGTTGACATTTCTGGCTTTGAATGAAATGTCTCAATAACTATTGGATGGAGCTATTGTACTAACTGAAATTATCCCTGAATGATCTCTGACTTTTCATCTAATTATATTTTGAATTTGTCATTCATGATATTCCCATCAGCCTCAGATGTACATTGTGTTTAGTGCTAGTAAGCATATGCTAACATGCTAAAGTAAGATAGGGAACATGGTTGACATTATAGCTGCTTATCGTCAGCATGTGAGCATTGTAGTTGTAAGCATGCTAAAAGTTATTAATTGGAAGATGGGAATTGAATCAAAAGAGCGTGCAAAGTCCTTAAAACCTTTGACTTTCAAGTCTGTATGTTACAATTGAACCAAGTTTTTTTTTTACATAAAGGCAGCAAAACAGTTGTAAAACATATTTATTTTTAGCTTGCTTTGCTACTGAAGAATGAAAAACCTATGGTGTAATGTTTGCAAAGACTGCCTTTGTTTTCTATTCATCAAAGATGGAGTACTTACAAAACAATCCACATCCAGAGGGCCTTTACATCCCGCTGCACATTCTATGTGACAGCAGTCCCTGGGGCTGGTCCCAAAACAGCGACCATTACACTGTGGAGCGCACACCGTCTTAGTCACTGTGACACACAGGAGAAACGGGTTGAGCAGAGGTCACCAATGTGCATATGTGTGTGTGTCTTTTGCTCTGTCTCTATGCATTTCTGTCTATGAAGAGAGAC
This sequence comes from Anoplopoma fimbria, assembly GCF_027596085.1. Taxonomy (NCBI): domain Eukaryota; kingdom Metazoa; phylum Chordata; class Actinopteri; order Perciformes; family Anoplopomatidae; genus Anoplopoma; species Anoplopoma fimbria. The sequence continues at coordinate 13,292,544 of NC_072460.1, read as the reverse complement.
AGTCAGTGAGGAGAAAGAAGGAGGAGGAGGAAGAGGAGGAGAGAGAGAAAATACAGAGAGAAAATCTGCGAAACAGAACAATTGGGCACTCACAGATCTGACATTGGTCCTCATTTGGCCCCCAGCAGTAATCTCCACAAGATTTGTGGCATGGGCCTGACAAAAGGAAAAAGAGGCAGTTATAAGAGAGATAATTAAGAGATCATTTGGGGGTATTTGAAATAGGACTAACCCAACACCAACCTCTCTCTCCATTGTACTGGATGTCAATTGGAGCACTATTGTCCCTGATGATATCTCGCCAGAAGATCCAGGGGCCATAACTCAGGTACTTGTTGTTGATAATCTGCACTCCTCCCTCCAGAATCTCTGTGAAGAGAGCGCAGACAGGATGTCCTTTAGCAGACGTTACAGCAACACTTTAGATTGCAGCCAGCAAATTACAAATTAAAATACTATTTACATACTGGGTTAAATATAAAAGAAGTACACCAGTGGGTACAAGGGAAGACGTACAGGCGATAGAGTACCTAAAACTACATGACCCCATGAATACTTTATTAATTAGGATTCATATCACATCATTGTAAGGTACAGACTCACACAGAATCGTCACATGCATACAGGTACAGATTTGATATCTGCATTTAACCCATTCAAAGTATTTTAGGAGCAGTGGGCTATTGTGCCCATAACGTATGGGGAAATTGTTGGCATCTCTTTTTACAAAAGCTTTGTCATGAAAACTTCTTTCTGACATTCGTTTTGTTGTCGGTATGGTGCATGCTGGCTCAAGGTCACACTGTCCTGGCTTACTGGGACACTTGATTAGAACAGAGCCATCCTTAAAGTTATTAGTAACACCTGTGCTTTTCCTGCTAGACGAGTCTGAATATCTTCTATGAAAAAGGCCTCTTAGAAAGATCTTAGATAAAGGGCTATACCAGGATGTCAAGGATTTGGAAAAAGTAAAGAGGGGAGACCAAAACTCAGTCCCTGCACTCCTTGCCATACATTGTTTTCATACCACCTAAGAAGTCAGCTTTAAGATATGTCAACATCTTCGTTTCTTTGGACAAAACTTAAAGAAGGTTACATTGAAGAACAGCACAGCACAACCTGCATTTTTGTTTTAGCCTCAACTCTTAGAAAAGCACATTTCACACCTTGCATATAAGACATCTTTTGTCCATGCTTGTGTTTTCTCGATTAACCATCTCTACCTGTCAGATTTGCGAGGCCCAGCTGCCGCAGGCCGTTGGATCCGACCTTGGGGTAGTTGAAGAAGACCGAGAGAGCAAAGCGTCTCTCATAAAGGCTGTTTCCTCTGATGACCCGTAGTTGCCCCAGAGGAATCTCCTGGAAGTGGTTCATGGCAATGAGGACATAGCCAGTCACCTCGCGGATTGCCTGGAGGGAAAGAAGAGGAGCACACTTCTAAACCTTGTACATGGAGATCAGTTAAAAGACAAGGCAGAGAGAAGGGGGGTTACCTTGAGGAAGGAGAAGTCCCAGCAACTCTCAATCTGAGTGATCTCCAGGTTTCCCATGACAATCTCACAGCCATCATACCGGTCCTTTATTAGGTTGTACTGAATCTCCTGAGAACCTGTGGAGCTCAGTCCGTTCTGCGTACCAGGACACACCACTGACAAACACACACAGAGAAGAGAGACAAATATTACTCTGCCTAGTTTAAAGGGTGATATAGTGACTTGTGAAGAGAACCTTGGGTCAATGTATCACTTCACTTGCTATATGGTTTAGTCCGTGTCAGTGTTTTTTGTATGCTGAGTTTACACACATCCAGGCTGGATGCGTTGCAGGATCACATGCACTTAACATCACATTTAAATAATAAAACTTAAGTATTTTGCTGTCTGGTTTATATTCATTTCTGTAACGCTTGAAGATAAATTAGAAGACTCTAGAAACTTTTTTGAGTTGTTTAATCCACCACAGTGAACATCAAGTCTGTATCATAACAACATAATGCGCTGCATTACAGTCCAGCTATTATGTGATTTGGGCAATCATTAATACAGTCTGTGATGTATTTCACAATTCAAGCAAGTTTTATGAGTTGCTGTCTGCTGACTATACAGAAATGAATGGAAACAAATGGCAGCTTGGAATGTTTGAAAACAAATAACACAAAACATAAAACACAGCTGATAATTATTGGCAAAACCAAAGGAGCTAAAATATGCGAAAACACTACTATGGTCCTGTGAAGGTAAACAAAGGGTGACTATTTTGAGTCCGAGGGTTTTATTGTTTGTGCAATATTTATAGGCTTGGTGTTCCTGATACTGTGTGTGCTGCTGTGTAGTCTGGAGAGTTTGATGTGAAGCACAGTAAAAACAGGCCTGCTGTAGCCCTCGTACATGGAGCAGTCCAGGCCTGGGGCTGATCGAGTGAAGGCAGAGGGGCTTTTCTCAGACAAAGTTCCTCATTGTGACAAAACTATAAATGTGGACAGTGTGTCCCAGTGACCGAAGAGTGATGCAGCGACAGACAGTGCTTCTATGTGTGTGCATGTGCGTATGTATGTGTGTGTCTGAGGGGTCTGCGTTGCTGAGATCATACCAACAGACAATGGGCCTTGTGTGACTAGGACTTTCTGGCGGAGGGAAGGGAAATATCATGAACGTAAGGAGAAATGCACACTATCTCGTACTGACCAACAAAAACTGTGGAGCTGGCTGTTTATGTGCAAAGACAAAACACCTGCAGCTGTCAACACAACTCGCATTTCCTGTCTTTAATGGGAACAGATGTAAAAAGCTAAATCTAGCAGCAACACTAAAATTAAGCTGATCACCTCCATAAACAACAATTTAGGTGTCGGGTGGGGTTTTTATGGAAAACTGAACGTTGGCAGGTGACTGTAGCGTATCCCATATCTGCGACCGCTTACTCATTTCTTCATGGGTCTCTTAAAAAAAATACAACAATTAAAACTCATGCATGCACAAAACATGCACAAAACTCAGCTAAATCTTGTTTTGAAAAGAAAAAGGGTGATTTTCATCCAAGAATCATCTGCAGATTGCACACATCAACATGAACGGGTCCAATTGTTCTCAGAAGATTTTTACAACTGGGGTCATTGCCATGCAAGCTATTTTGTCTCCACCAGGGCATTAATGTTGCTGCCAGCCATCACTAGCAGAATATAAAGTGATGTATTGCTGCATTAAGGGCCTTGACTGTAGCCCAGTAACAACTGTAAAAAAGCTCTCAGGGAGGAGAGCACATATTGTGTGATTTGAGACAAAGGAATTTAAGGATGAGGGTTTATAGTTTATAAACTGTAGCCCCCTTAACCTGTGACAAGTCCAGATGGCGTCCACGTTATTTACTCTATTCTATTCTATTCTATTCTATTCCACCAAAATATAGTTGTATACCATGCTAGAAACTTTGACAATTCAAGCCAGGCAAATGCTAAGGAGTAACTTATTACAGGTGAATTCAAGCAGGGAAATTTAAATAACAAAAATGATAATAATAATAATCAACTGATAAAATAACATAAATTAAAACAGATATTATGAATTCCCCTACCTTCATGGGTTTGGGATGATGCTGTTTGTAGCCTCCATGATAATGTCACACTCAGTAATATGACTCCCCACTGGATCATGTTGATGTCGAATCTATTCAGTGAGATATGATCATATCACACAGGCTTGGGTATTACTCCGAGGAGCCAATGATATGATAGAAAAAAAAAATCAGGTCCCCCGCTCTGTCTCTGAAGAGAAGAGAGAAAAAAATAGTCAAAATGAAGGAGAAATGCAGCTCCTTCTATAATACTTCGCACTAAACATGAGTGATAAGAAAAGACAAATCGCGCCAATTGCAAATCAACAACAACGAACAAGTGGCAGTTAATGTTGACGCCGGGCTTCCCCTTCCAGAGGGAGACATGTGATTGGTCAGGAGCCCGATGTATTCACCAATCAGAGGTTGGTCCGTCATTTTTATACGAGCGGCTGCCTCAATTAATGCCCCGCACATCCAAACGTATAAATCCTGTTAGGTTTAGGCAGATTGATTTTATTATTTTATTTAAAACCACATTAGGCCCATATAGGTAAGATAAAGCTGAATAACATTTTAATAATTGTACTTTAATCTTTAGTATTCCAAGTTAACTACTTTTGTGTATAAATTGATTCTAAAAAGCAACTTCAAATATTTAAATTTTTTGGGGATCTCAGCCTTTTGCAAACGTTAACACCATGTACCCTATATGTCCCTTTATGTGCAGTTATTTTGGTTTCATGTTGTCAGCTGCTGCATGAGGAAGCAGTACTGTGGTCTCCCAGTGAGCAACCCAGTACTGAGTGGCTGCACTGTCTTCCATGTAAAGAGCAGTATTGTGCCCACAGCCCTAAACTGGTTAATCACCCCTTTGATGCGTATGGAGCGGCCTGTTACAATGGGCCGCATTGTCAGATGGTCAAGTGACTTCTGAACCCAAAACAAGAAAAAGCTTAATTTGAGAAAATGGCCTCAGAGCAGACAAGATTCCTGAACATGAAACTGCAAGTTAAAAGGGAACGGCTGACTGGTGGATGAATATCAGCAACTGACACATGTCCTGTTAATCTTATTTTGTATGAGAAAAGGGGGAATAGTTGTTATGTGTTTGGAAGAATCCCTCTGTTGGAATCTAATTAATATTGGGGCTAGTTCCCATTATTTTTCAATCAATCAGCCTGTACTATTAAGTTGAACTCATAACTGTCCTCCCCGTCCAGCAGGAGGAGACAGAGTCTAAGGATTGGTGCTCAGATACCAGCGTGTCTGCAGGGCCTGTGGGAGGCGAGCTCTCAGCCAGTGTTTGCACCTACATGGTTGTTTTATATTAATATTCTTTGACCCAAAAGCTTTATTACAAACTCTTCTAATAAAATCATCAGCTGAGATTTGTCCATTTGCCTGTCGAATAATGGAAAACATGACAGAGCAACAATACTCAGTAAGTTGAAAGATTTATTTTACAACTTGAGTCAGTAACATGAACAACAATCAGTGTGGATTTTGGCTTTCTTGCTTGCTAAAACATCATAAAGGGAAAATATCACGGTGGCATTTCAACAAATAAATGTTCAGTGAGTATTCTCATTCTCAGCAGGGTGTCTCTGCCGTCAGGTCAAGAAAAGTGGCTTCAATAAAGGCCTAATGGTTTCTGCAGAGTCTGGCAGTTTCACACCGCCAACATGGTGTCAGCCTTGGTGGCCCTGTCCCTTCCAAGGCGAGCTGTGGGGGTGACTGCTGTGGCCTTTTGCAGTTGCCACTCCCTTCAGGGATTGATGAATTGATTGTGGGGCTGCTGCCAGTGTGTCTGTGCCCTGGGTGAAGGCGTCCCGGTTACGGGTGGGAATCCCAGCTATGGCATCCGCCCTGTGGCTACTATTGTGGCAGTCCTGCAGGGGGCCCTGGGGGCTGGTGGCCCCGGGAGCAGCTCTGACCCACATACTGCTGTCACACCCCTGGAGACACAGCGGCACTCTCCCCTACATGGACCTCTGATTGGCCCAGACAAAATGACTCTCTGTGGAGCGCTGCAATTCCACAGGGAAACTACCTGATTGTGCCAAACTTCTCTTGATGGAAGCAGTTAGGAAAGGCCAAAAGAGAAAGACGGAATAGATCTGTGTCCTTCCCACCTTTTTGACCCGCTCTCTCCCAGCACTTGTAGACCAGTACATTTTCAGTAATCAAGCTAGTCATATGTGCTGTTAATTAATCTGGATTTAGTCTTACATGGGAACTGGTAGGATAAACATTTGCTGAGTAAAAAAATGAATCCTGAAGTCAGACTCGTGAGCATGTTGATTAAACAATTCATTTGAAATAAAAAGACTATGGGGTTTTCAATGAGGGAGAAAATGTATGTATGTCAGACTCTTAAACTAGACAACGGACAAACTACATAGATCAAAGTTGGGGAAAAGGCTGATAACAAACAAACAGATAAATAAGCACCATCTTAAACGGTATCCACTGAGGAGATAAATCAAATATGTATGGTAACACATTAGAAAAATAAATATGGCAAAATAAACTTGTTTTGGGGTGTTTTTATTGATCGATCGTCGAAGTGCCATGAATCATTAAATCATTCAACACTTTTGCAACAGTTTGTGTTGTTTTCTCCTCTTAATATTATCCCATTCAAATTAAATAAATCTATTTCTTTTTGAATAAACCTCATCTGTTGGAATGTTCTGCAGTCTTGCTTTCCTACGTTTTTCAAGTGAATCTGCCAATAATCATTGAATGAAGGATGTTTAGCCACAACAGAACTGTGAGTGCATCAGTGTTACAGATCATAGGTGGGATACTTGAATGTTGGACAATCCTACATACAAACCTGTTATCAAAGAGAAACAAACCACTGGCAATATAAGGCCACAAAAACAATTTTCACACCAAACTGAACATCACACACACACAAGCTGCTGTCAGTTGTGCATATCTGCCACCACACTGACCCCAATATCTACAGGTGTATCAACAACACTTTCATTTGATCGCAAATAACATGGTACACTTTTTTCGTTACATAAACATATATACACTTGCGCTCACATAGAAAAGCATGCTTTTGCATATTAGAAGGTTGTTCGGTAGACTTTACACTAAATCCATAACATTTATCAGTACAGCATTGTTCCAACCAGCAGCAGTAATTTAGACTAACAAATATAGTCTGAGGAAACAGGCTATTATAATTCACTTTTATTACAGATCTTGTACAGTATTAACATGCCTTATGATGCAGTATTACTATCATCCTCTCTCATATTTTATTATTCTGTATGATTTGTGTGAACACTCAGAAAGACAACTGATCTAGTTAGCAAATTAAGAAAAACACTGAAATCACTTGTCTTTTGGTCCAAAATAAATAAATACTCCATTCAAAAATATAGGAAAAAAACAGACATTACATTTTGTACAACAATAATGCATCTAGATATTTTTTTGCAACATAATGCACAAAGACACGGTTAACACAAGAAACACTCACTATGTCACGCCAATAAGATAAGAATAAATCAGGATGACAAGCAATATGAGTTCTTTTGACAGATATAGTGCAGCTGCTCGCACAAACTGACTTAAAAATGAACATTCGAAAATCATGTAAGCTCTCTGATATTGTCAATCACATGCTCTGCTGCATCAATCTCCACAGGCCTATAGCAGCATTTTCTTCCAAAGCCACAGAGCTGGTACGGTGTGACTGTTTTGTCATCTGTATCAGTTCACGCCAGACAAAATGATTTAACCCTTATTGAGCCAGGCAAGTCGACTAAGAACAAATCTTTATTTACAGCAGCGGCCTGCAGTAGTTCACAGCTCTTACAAGCCCATGAGCCAGTACTGGAATATCTCCATGCAGATTGGATAGCGGTAATGTACAGTAAGGACAGGGCACCTTTTTTCACCAGCTACCTTAGCAGTAAATGCACATTGCAATAAAGGGAAAAGAACCATTTGATGCCTTTAATGAAAATATGAATAAAATAAAACCAATAAATAAACCTACAAATAAATAAATAAATACATGTTGACAAAAATATAAATTGTTTAAGACTAAGTGTATGTCATATGGTTTTGTGTTTAATAAAATAAGTAGAATTAAAATAAACACATTTGCATTAAATCTAAAATAAATTTGATATATTTCTTTCTTTAGCACAAATTTAGCTCTGAAGCGCATGATTTGGTGTTAAATATTAGTATGAACAGAAAAGGACAACTTCACATTTATCTGAGCCTGTATGAGTATACTGTTTTTTAACAATGTGATATTTAACTGAGATAGTAGTATTACTCCCACTTAATTATTATAACATTCTTTATCATTTACATTACCTTTAAAGTATCTTACAGTTGCTCTACCATCATGGATCTGCATCATTACATTTCTGAACAAATTAAAGGTGATGAGGTCAAAGGTTAAAGAGACTGCAAAGTAGGGGAAATACATATGCCTTATCATAACATTATACTATTACATCCCAATATGTATGTATTCAGCATGTAGAATGTAAGTCATTTAGGTCAACTTCAACACCATTGGTTTGTAAATATTAAAAAACGATCACCGCAGATCCAAACAAATTAAATTATTCAAAATAAAGGAGAATTGAAACAAGTATTTTTGGGAGGGGAGAAGCCATTGAGAGTCCCCCCCTGGGAGCTTTTCAGCACTGCCTCTCCATGTAAACACAATGGATCCACTTTAACCACTACCTGGATTTCTTCATTTCTTGTTCTTCAGCTGATTGGCCAGCCAGTCCAGTCCCTCGTAGAGACCGTCTCCACTGGTGGCGCAGGTGGCCTGAATGTACCAGTTGCGGTGGCGTAGGGAGTGCAGGCCCAGCTTGTCTGTGATCTCTGCAGCATTCATGGCATTGGGCAAGTCCTGTACAAAAATCACACCAGATGGTCTATCAGGAGGCCTCAGTCTGTGCCAAAGTGCAGAAAGAATGAAATACAAAGGAGGAGACACAAGATCACATTTATACCTGTTTGTTGGCAAAGACGAGAAGAACGGCGTCCCGCAGCTCGTCCTCAGCCAGCATCCTCATCAGTTCCTCCCGAGCTTCGTTCACTCGCTCACGATCATTGCTGTCCACCACAAAGATCAAACCTGTGAGGAGAGATATTTTTAAGGGTAAAACCAAAGAAAACCACCACTTCAAATATGGTTTGGTTGCTAAACCAAGTTTATCCATTGAAGAGGCTTACAAAAACATGACTAAGATGATAATAATCAGTCGGAGGCTGTTTTGCAAATGACCTCATCTAAAACATTAGTCAGATCTGCTCTCAGGTGCTGGGGGCGATGAATGTGCTGCAGGATCTGCCACAGTACTGAGCGGCCCTGTAAAGTCCAACATTACTGACGGGTGCATCATCTAAGGGGCTGCTGGTCTGGCTCACCCTGGGTGTTCTGGAAGTAGTGCCTCCACAGGGGACGGATCTTATCCTGGCCACCCACATCCCACACGGTGAAGCTGATGTTCTTGTACTCCACTGTCTCTACATTGAAACCTGAATGAAAAACAAATCAAAATCTGTTACACAAGCTTGTGGAAATCGGTGACAAGTTTATTACCTGATGCTGTTAGGAAATTCATTATTTTCTCACACACCGATTGTGGGGATGGTGGTGACAATCTCCCCCAGCTTCAGCTTGTAGAGGATGGTGGTTTTCCCAGCAGCGTCCAGCCCCACCATGAGAATCCTCATCTCCTTCTTCCCTATCAGGCTCTTCAACAGGTTGCCAAAGATGTTCCCCATGATGACTGGCGGCTCTGACCTCAACTGCAACAGAACTGTTACCCAAAACAAGCCTGTTAACCACATGTAGAGAGTAAAAAAAACCACACTAAAAAAACACGCTCTTCAAAAGCAGGCCTGAACATTACCACCTCTTTAAGGATAGAAGCCACCTCAGAGGAAAGCCAGTAAAAGTACACTTCACACCTCGGCAGGCGGCTGACCTGACTTTAAGGCTGCTGTTATACACTTTGACAGCTTGCAGGGGAAAATCGTCCGCCGTACCGGATCTCTGTTATGTGGATCAATTTTCATGTGGTGCCCAGTAACCACCTTTTAAAACTGTTTGCTGGCAACTGAATGAACGCCAGTGTAACGATCAATTGGTATTACATTAAATAACACATAACCTCAGATTGTGAGAATGCATGTAGCCTACAGCTTTAAGGGGAGAGGCTTTGAATATCACTATCCTGTCTCTGTAAGGCCCCTTTAACAGGCCAACTATGCTGTCAACTTGTGCTAACATATCCTACCTGAGGGGTATTTTTCTTATTCATATTCCAAAATTAGATTGAAAACAAATGCCTCCACAGCCTACTGTACTGCAGCAGCAGGATCCCCTTTTCTTTTCTTTTTTACCATAGAAAGCACTTCTTTTTTTAATGATGTGTTTTTGTCACTGATGAGCTAATTTACGCATACATCCATTCATATAAAAATGCACACGCTATAGATGCTAGGGTAGCTGGGTACAGCTGCAGTGGCCGCACATCCATGTGCATTTGTCATAACGCGAGGGGGAGACGGCTGGTGCTGCAGTCCCAGCAGGCGATGGATGGGAATGAGAAAAATAACATATTCATAGCGTAACACGATTATTATTTGTGCATAGTTAAGATACTGAAAATATTAGCAAACATCTCCAGAGCTGGAAAAAAAAAAGGACATTCTCCGGGTCATATTATGTGCTGTAATGCCCCCTCTTTACAGTCACGACAAGCGCACCAGTCGGCCTGATGTCGTCGCTTAACGTCGGCTAAATTGCCCAGAATAGCTGCAAGGCGTTAAAACAGCGACTCAAACGCCGCGGTCTCCTTTAATACTTGTATACATCTTTGAGCATTTTCATCATTTGCATCTCATTCACTTACCCGTCAACGGCAGGCAGGCTACCAGCTGGATTCAGGCAAGAGGACTGGATGATAGTCTCGCGATGACACACGGTTGCGTTGGTAGGTACTCTCGCGGTAGTTGGATTGTCAAGAGCACCTCTCACGTTTGTCATCCCGGATGACTTGTTAAAAGCCAGGCGCACTGCTGGGGGACAACTATAATTTGATTGTCTCTTGATAAAATGCGAATAATTGTTTTTAGCAGTCTTTTTTAATGTATTTTATTATAGATCAAATAGTGTCCAGTTTTTATTCACACACCTTATCTTTTTCTGACAAGACATTGCATGTGTTTAAATGCTATTTATGTGGTGTTACAGCAGGAGATCAACAACGGAGACAATTTGAAATGTAACAGAGCATCTGTAGGCAAACATGCTTGAATAATTAAAACAGGAATCATCCTAATGAATAAGTAAATGGCTGACTGTAATAGGAAGCCAAGTGATACTTCCTGACAGGAGCCATCTTTGTGTTACAGACAATGAGATGACAGGAAGCATCATTGACTAAATCAATATCATAGCAGGTTACTATCCCTGAGTACTGATTTTGTTATTTTTTTCATGCATTTCAAAACGTGATACTGTACATGTATGTGGTTTTACAGGTGGCATTATATGTAGGAGTAGAACGAACCTCCCCTTGTAGATTTGGGTTCAACCCATTAACCATAAAAAACTTCCCAGTGTGATTGAATTACATGTTTGAGGCCAGCCTCACAGGTGAATCCACATTTGTCTCCCTCTTCCTCTCTGTTGTGTATCAGTCAGTGGTCCAGTGATAGATGTGTTTATCAACTCGGTGGTGAAGGCAGATGAATAAAGAGGGGAGCAGATGTTTGCAGCTGCAGACCAGATTATGGGGTGGAGCGGATGATGGGGGAGCCTGCCGAGTTGGTTTGCGCGGGGAGTTAGGAGAGGGTTACAGGGGGGTTACAGCGGGCTTGGGTGGTGGCAGGAGAGGTGGGGTGGGGAACTATGACTTAAAGGAGCCTTTCCTCTGAAGTGTCTGCCAGCGTGCACCCCAGCAAACACAATCACAAGTCTCGTTGGTTCTGCTAGCTGAACTAATGAGGGCCTGCGCGTTGAGGGCAGGGGCTTTGATGTTCTGGGTAGCTGGCTCCTTGTGTTTTCTCTCCCGCTCTCCTTCTCTGCCTGTCCCACATCAAAAACGAAAGGGGAGTTGAGAAGCAGATGTTTTTAGGCCTGTATTTATACAGAGTACACTTTATTCACCCCCTTCTCCACATCCCATTTGTCCCTTTGCTTCTGCATATCTGCTGTACGTAGAGCAAGGATATATCTCCCCATCTTTATATCCAACTAAACACACTAAATCGCTGCACTTTATACATATAATCATCCTGTCAATCAAAGTGGGTAACTTTTATCTCCTAACTTCCTCTCTATGCCTCCCTCTCTTTAATTTCAACCCAGTCTGGTTGTCATTACTCGGGGGGGCAGTCAATGTGTTGCTATGCATGCGTCTATGTCTGCAGCGATGAGGGGGAGAATGGGAAGGGAGAGAAAAAGAGAGCAGAGAGGGAGAGAAACCAATCCCAGACTGTCCAACAACCTCTGCCTCACACATGGGAGAAACAGTGACAGGAAATTCCCTTTCGCAGCAGCTCCAGGGTGAAATGATAAAGGAATGAAGAAATGCAAACCAGAAATCCATTCTCTTATCATTCCATACGAGTAGTCTGCCTGTTATTCCCTCACTAAATACCAAACAGACAGAACGGTTGATTCACCCACTGGCACTGTCATTCCTCAGGAGTCAAGGGATATTTACTGAAGTCCATACAAACAACACTTAATTGGCATTAAATCCTATATGGCAGACAGTGCATGGAGTTTGGATCATCTAAAATATCTAGGAATGCTGCAATCATAAATTCAGTCGGTGTTGACATGAGAATTTTGCTAAATCTGCAGTGTTACTAGAATGGAAGTGCAAATCATTCGGGTCACACAGAGTTCTGTCAGAGATCTGCATCAGCATGCATATTTTTGATTGTGCGTCAGTGCCGGCTTTTCTACATGTAAGTGTCTTTTTGCACAAGTGCATGCTTTTGTTTATGTGCCTGTGTTTATATTTGTGAAGTCTGTTTCCCAGGTAACAGGGACACAAAGTCCCACATGATTAAGCAAGTCCCTTCTTTGGTTATGTATGAACTCTGAACAGATGATCCCCTCAGACGCTCACACAGCAGAGGCTGGTATAATCACCCCCACTCTCTGCTCTCTTGATGCTTCTCTCCAGTAATAAAAGTCATACTTTAAAGAAACAATATCCTGCAGCCATAAAAAGGCCTTCTCTCAGCATGAAGTGGCCATAAAAAAGGCTCTCACCTCCCAAATCTGTAATGTGTAGGACTTGCCCCCCCTTTACACAGCAACAGACTCACACACATACACATACCCTTCAGCATCAGTTCAAGACTAAAGCAGGTCCATCTCTCACTTTGACATGTACTACATGTGGGAAGAATCTAAGGAGTGCTCAGACTTATGAAATGGACAAAAGGCAAGCACAGAATAATAAGAGCTCAGTCATGGTTTCATAGGAAAAGTGACACTCATCACATCACAGTTATATTCATGAAATACTGTACATGACCACTAGCGACCACTCTCTCGAAGTACTTACTATTGTTACAATGGTGTAAATAAATCAGATTGATAAGTTAGTCAGCTGAAAGGACAGACTTTGTCTCCAAACCTTTCCCATCTTGATTTCAACATCTATACTCGCTTTGATAAGCTTATGAGCTCTCTGTCCAGATATATCAGTCCTTAAAAAATCCAACATTAAAAACATTGTCCTTTATATCATCTTTTTCTATTAGTAAAACCCTTGTCCAAAAAGATTAAGTGATTGACCCCGAAATAAGTATTGTTGCTTTGTCTGAGTCACAGGTGCAAAATATACAAATGGAGTAAGTATCTTGGGGACCATTAGAGGAGCCCAGTTAAATGTAAGATCAACTGAGATGAGACTTTGTTTTTTCTGACAGCGCTGATTCACCATCCTGAGCCACTCGGCCCGCACAAGTCTGGCAGTAACTAGAACAAAAAAAAGACAGTCTCCAACACAATAATAATATTAATACAAAATTTACAAATATACACGTACACGTTAAAACACACAGCTACTGTACAATGAGATGAGTCAGCATGTAGACAATGAAATCGAAATGGTTCTCTGCTCGTCTTTGTTTTGTGGGATAGAATAGATGGGTTATAGGCTGTTTTCATGGCTGAGAGGGCAGCGTCTAAACAGACCATGGCAAGATAAATGACATGAGTCACCTCCTCAATCTCTGACTTGGCATTTTGAGAATAACAGCGGCTACAAAGAGAAAATAGATCCCAGATGATGGACCAAAAAAAGGAACAGGGGGGATAAACAGATTCTCTGGGAGAGTTACACAAGGAGCAAAACAAATGCTCAAACAAAAGTAGTGGGCGAAAGGGACAGGCTCGCCATCTTGAGTCCTGGATGGGTAAAGGCAGCTGGGACTGGGAAGAGCTGTAATTTACTTGCACACATTGACCCACTCTGTGAGACGACACTCCTCACACAGCACGTAGCAACACCAGTGGAACCGGCAATTGCAACGCTCGCTGCGTGTCTGTTTTAGAATGTTGTGTCCACGGCCGCAGCACAGCGAGCCGCAGCTGTCTGTGCTGTAGCTGGTTTTGTTGCAGATGCGTCCTTGTGTACCCGGAGAGTCTACGGACGCATCATGCTCACAGAAATCAGGGGACTTCTCAAAGAACACCAGCTCCCTGGACACGGTTCGACGGCGGCCTCCGTTAAGCCCCCCTGCGCTCCTGCTGGCGCCGTTTCCTGTCCGAGGGTTGAAAACCCCATTGTTCTTGTTCTGGGAGTTGACGATGATGGCCGACAGGAACTTTTCCTTGAGAAGAGAACCCACAAGCCGGAACTCTGGAGACACATGCCAGCAGGTCTTAAACTGACAGCTCCCTGATGTGCCATGACATTTGCACTTCCTCTTCATGTTGTCATTCACTACCTGTGTGGAGAAAGGTAAATGATGTAACAAATCAGAAAATCAACAATGACCCTGATAGTCATGTGTGCCAGTGAGAAGAAGCTCTGATCTCCAAGCAACATAAAGAACATAGTGGATAGGCACATCACTCACCTGCCGTCCCACTCGGTTGTTATGTATCCTCATGCGAGCGTGGATGTCTCTTGGAGACCCGCGGGAGTCCAGCCAGTCCCGGGAAAAACGGTCCCCAAAACGGACGTCATGACTGCAGCCCCCCCACTCCCACGTCTCCTGCATGGCGCTCAGCTCATCTGGTAAAGGCTTGAGAAGGGCGGAGGGGTGGGTGGAGCGCAGGTTAGCGGTCAGGTCGCCATGGTGACCGTTTAGCTCCGAGGGTAATGATCGTGTCATCCCGAGGCCTACTCCACCCTTCTGCAGGGTCTGCAGCTGCAGCTGTGTGAGCTTCAGCCGGATCTTGTCATCGTCCTGGCGACGCTTGGCCTCACAGCCACACCCCCGCAGCTTGCCCATGCTGCAGGCCGAGGCCACAGAGTGAGCCACACCCGCTGCCAACAAGGCCAGAGAGAAGGCACTCTCGCGGAAACCTGGGAGCAGGAGACACACACTCAAAGAGTTGAAAATGACAAACAGTGTAGCCCTAAACCAGCCCTGCGTTTGTGAGCAGAACTCTCATACCTACCCCTACCCATCCCATAAACCCAGGTCACATTTTGACCACCACTAGCTTGCCTCAGACTCTCACCCCTGTTGAGGATGGTGTTGTGGTGGGGGAGCTTGCCAAGGCCCTCCAGTGAGGAGCAGTTCCAGCGCTGATCCCGGAGCTGGTGCTGGCATTCATGGATGGCCACCTGGATGCCCTGCAGAGCGGAGGCTGTCACATCGGGGCTCCGCACACACATCCGCATCTGACGTTTGCTGAGGCCTGCCAGCTTCAGGCACACAGAGTTGGGGGTTAGCACTGGATCTCCTGCCACCCTCAGGCTGAGGATATCATTACACAGCACCCTGCAGAGAGAGAGAGAAAGAGAGGGAGAGAGAGAGAGTTGGTGGGTGTTGGGGGGTCATCAGAGCTGGTCAGGAGTTCATTAGTCAAATTCAGAGAAGTATGTGGCAATGGAAAGATGCTTTGGATGCTTAAGAAAATCTAAACAATAAAAAACCAGATTCAAGACGATGTACTACAAAATGAATCTCATCTCTCTATTTGCTGAATACACTAAGCAATAAAATGTGTTAATCTAGGGCACAAATATTTACTACAGAGTTTCTACAGATGTTGCTTAAAGCAGGGAAAAACATAATTCTAAACAGATCATCCAACTGTAAAGTCCCAAAAGTGGAGAGTTACTTACAGTTACTACATCTTATGGAGAAATAACAATACTGGAATTTATATTCAATCTTCATGGCATAGCTTAGAATGGAAGAAGGCTACACAATTAGAAAACATTGATTCCAATGTTTCGATATAACACAGAATCAGCCGGTGAAATCAGAGGCAGATGTTTCTATTTGTTTTTACTTAATATGTTAAATATTCGTTTCAATCATTCAGTCATACACAGTAACTTCCCTCAACTCGTGCCGAATTCCATGTAGCCAAAAACCCCGCGTGTTACATCAACTCTCCTGGTGCTCTCAAGTGCACTCACGTTAATGCAGGTGACATGAGGGCTGCTGCCAAAATCAGGAATTGGTCCCAACGGAGTTTGTTTGATAGCTCCATTTTGTTAAGCGTCTTACGCGACGTGACATTAAAACACTAGTGATAAAGTCCTGATTTGGATAAGAATATCAAAAAGAAGAGGAGTGGAGTATTATCGATGCACCGCCAAACGACCGAAGAGTGAAGACGGAGAACAGAGGAGCTCGGGGGCGCGAGTAAACGAGAGGGGGAGAGAAAGAGGGGAGGGGAGGAGATGCCTCCACAGGACGCTGTTTGCAAAATATTGGCCAACATGAAAGTCGGATCACCAGTTGATCATTTTATCATTTCAGAGTGGGATCATTCGCCCATGCGTAAAATTACGTCTCCAAACTTTTACGCACAAACACCACTTTGCACGCCGTGCGCACAATGGTTTTGGCAGATAATCTAAAAAATACTGGATCCTCTAAACATAATTAATACGATATAAACATATTAATGTATTTAGACTAAGCTAAGCTTTATTGGTCGGTCAGTTTATTATGTGGTAACGACTTCCATTTTTTGGAGAGAAAGAACAAAGAAACGCTCGGTAAAATGAAATATGGAAAGTCAAATTGGATTTTGTTCATAAAGGGGTGAGTTAAATGATGAATGGGGGAGGGGAGAGCTGCTGGTTCCACTGTACGACAGGGAGGCAGCAGCAGGCAGGCGGCTCCGCTAACAGACCCTCCAACAATACTGTTTTTGGTCATGTGGTCCCCCCGTCCTCCCACCTCCACCACAGCGGCTGTTTCTCATTGTTGTGTTTCACTTTGTCACCCCAAAGTCTTTATTTCAGAGTATAAAATGATATACATAAATTACGATAGTGACAGCTCTGACTTTTTGTGCTTCTGTGATTATTCACATCATGGCGTCATACATTTCATGGCAGATAACACTTTATTGATTTATTAAAATGGGTTTGTGAGCGTCATAGGAAGTAGGATCTTAATGGCTTTTAAATACATCTTATGAATACTCAAGACTAGCAAACGGCGTCTTAATTATCTATTCAAATGCGTTTTTACATGCTCAGTAATAACAGGCCTATGAAAGCAGATACTCAGGCCTTCTGTTGGGATGTAGTTAGTGATGTGGCAGCTCGGCACCGAATCGATGATTAGCATAATACTGAATCAACAGGTCAATCACTCGTAAAGTGAGACTGCTATTATTTCACAAATTAAAAAAGTGCTCTAGACCGGACCTTAAACAATGATAAACACTGCTGTTGGACTCACCAAAATGCATAGGGACACTTTCATAAAATTAAGTTAAAACCCCCCTCGAACACGGTTCGCATAGTGACACCAATTCATCTAATCTCCTTCCATTCCCTAAGCTGCAGCAATGAAAAGTGCATTAGCATTCTGCCTTGGCGTGTATATCTAAGTGGCTTAAAAAGTGATTTGAAGTTGATTTGTATATAAAAGGCCCCCTTTATCCGGATTGAAGCTCTAATCTGCTCGGAGTCGCATGACTGCTCCAGGAAACCCGTTTGAGCACCTTCATATAAGGCTGGAGTATAAACGTAGGATGGCTGTCATTAAATCCTTTTTTACAAAAGCCCACTTCCTTTTACTGTCATCTGAGCGAGAGCGAGAGAGAGAGAGAGGGAGAGGTTTAGAGAGGGAGAGAGAGAGAGACAGAGATTATTCAAGCTACAACCGCTGCAGTGACTAATGTGGAACATGCAAATTAGCAGATAAATGTCACATAATGAAACATTCACCCATGAACCAACATAGAGAAGTTTGAGGACATTGAAGCCTTGCTCCTAGTCTGGGGGTTAGATGGAGATGCCGCAAAGTGGCTCAAGCTGTGATTACACTGGGATGCATGTGCGTCGAGGGAGGTCTGCAGGCCAGATGTTAGGAATGGTTTTTATTCTTACTCGTCCCCCTCTTTTCCTGGTTCATCATACATTACACTTCTGATTGGAGACTGTATTTCATCTCTCCCGCGATCGAAAAAAAAGAAGAAGAATTAAGTAGCCCAGCAGGCAGTGCGAGTTATATGACAACTAAGAGCTTATTATTGCGAATTTCTAAATCCCAGTTTCGTTGTGTGTGCGCGCGCTTGGGCTAGAAAGATTGGGGATAATAGATATGTGTATTGGGGGGTAATATAAATCAGTATATAAATATAGTAAGATACCCTCATGAAACATTCTTAAATAAAAGTTTATTAATCTTGCAATGTGTAATAATGTAAAATACTTTGCATGTATTGGATTGGTGTAAAAAGGAAACGAACTGAACAGAAATATCCTTAGTCACTACACATTTGGAGAGCGCATTTGGGAGAAAGGAGGAGGAGATGCGGTTAGGGAGTAGGCTAATCCAACCACCGGGTAAAAAGGGCAGTTTTAGATGTCTCATATTCCGCTGTAACTGTACTGCACCGTGACAACAGCTTTGAGCAGCGACGGAGCACCAAACCGGGCGCACCCACAGCATCTGTACCAACACCACCACCACTGCTTCAGGGGCACTTCTCCTTTCTGCAAGACTGGATGTGGAAGCAAGCGCGCAGCCAGTGGGGGGGGAATACTCTCAGCCGCACACATTTACAGGGAATCGATTATGTGATGATGACCGTGAGATTCCACAAGTAATATGCGCAACTCTGTGGATTGCTTTTTTCTTTTCCTTTCTCCTTTCTGCCCAGTTGTGTTTCCTTATTCATTGTGCGCCCTATGAAGAGCATTAACTATCCCTCCCTCCAATCCTATTGAAAGGGCTCCGAGAAAAAAAAAAAAAAACAGAGGGAGATGAGAGCAGCAAATCCCTTTTTTATTCCCCTCGTAGCGCTCAATAAGAGAAGAATGTGTTGCCTATCAGTCACCGAGGGGATCAAGTCTTCGGGACTGTCCCACGCGTTCAATGCGCCGTGCAGAGCATCACTGAGAGAGACAGAGTGAAGAGGACTGCAGCAGCAGTAGCATCCTGTCTGGACACTTCACATCATTTAGCAACCTGTCTCCACTCAAGATCCATTTAAGTCAATTAGGGCTGCCTGCTTCTCTCACCTTTCTAAGTCCTCTCCCCGGACGGTGGCGTGGTGAGTATATACACCTTGCAGCATTTTTTTTTTTTATCATAATTCAGTAGATCATAATGATAAAATATATTTTCTTTTAGTGTTTTTTTTTTAGCAACCGCGATGTACTTACTTATGCTGACGGTTTATTGTACTTCAATTTGTTATAGAATGTGGATAATTGTGTTTGGGTGTTCATATGAATACATTACTTTTTTTCTTTTTTTTTTTAGAACTAGGCTATATAACTTTTCCTGAGCCAAATCCATTTGACATGTTTCTCCTCCTATTGAACCCTGAAGGAACGATGAGGAGTCTGGCGCTGCTGTTGGGGGTGAAAGCCGCCTGCATCCTGCTGGTGTCCTCGCTCTCAGGCACCGGGGCCGTCAACAACAGCGGCAGGTGGTGGTGAGTTCACCGCTATCTATCTACTGATGCTGTACATCCATCCAGGGTTCAGCATCCTACCACAGAGCCCTGTCTAATACACGCCGGTTTTGAGCGGGGAATATCCTGAACTAGCGTTTCATTGGGCGGACACATTCCGTGCTGCACGCTCGAAATAATGTGTTAGTTTTGGCACCGTAAACAACTTCTGTTCAACCCTTTGAAAAATAAGAGAAACCGCATGATGTTAAAGCTGGTGGGATTTTTCGTCTTCGAAATTCATTGTCCGTTTAGGGGAATTAGCGAGCAGACTATCTCTTTTAACAATAAAATAATTACGTTTGTAATAGGCCTAATTATAGGTTTACCTTGTATTTGCGGTAGATTTAATTTACTCTCTTTTTCGCTGCTCCCTGTCATTTGGGCTTTGTGGTTTGAACACGAGACAAGATTTTTTTCAGTCCAATGTGGGATAAATTAAATATGGATTTATTTATTGGCTGCAAAGTATCACAAACGAAGTCTTCTCGATCGTGTTTTATCAAATACTGTAGGCTACATTATACATTCTACATCTTAAAACTACCAATTCCACAATCATTTGTAACAGATCTGTAAACTTTTGCAACAATGCTTTTGTTTAAACATCGATAAACTGTGGGCTGGGTTTGTTGAGGTAATGATTTAACGAAAGCTTTTTTTCTCGTTTTTGCGGTGTCATTAGATGGACAGTACTGTATTTACGCACAACGTCCGGCGTTTTCAAATATTTAAAGTGTCAGCTGAAATCCAGGAAACAACTAGGAGAAGAAAAAAACAAAAAACTGCGGGGTAGCTGGAATGAAGGAAACATCCCAAAAGACGACATTATCGTTAATGTTCCCAGGCCTCACCACACAACTGTCTGGGTCAGCCCTCTAACAGGCCAAGACTCGCCCGTTTTTCCGAATGATAATGCTCAACAGGAGACACAGCCATTAGGCTACACTACATGGGAATCAAAAAAAATGTGACACTGAAATGTCACAGATATTGCCAGCAGACAAAGTGGAAAATTATATATCAGCCAGTGTAGTCAAACACTAACTAGAAATGTTCTGAAACCTGACCACCAAAATCTGAAACTGGTATATAACTGGAGAAGAGCAGGTGCCTTATTTGGAAACAAATGGTTATTAAACCAAATACCAGAATATTTTCTGATATCACTTGGCAAAGGGTAAACAAACATTGAGTTATTAATATTATAAAAACAAAGTGACATAAAACAAAGATATACAGAATATGAATATTGCTTTTAGTTTTACAACTTTACATTTACAGCATACAAACCTAACGGCTTAATGTTTAGTGACATGGGCCATTTTGACAGGATGATCATATTTGCAGGTGAGATTGGACACTCTGAACGTGTCAACTACTTCTCTTCATCTATTGTCCTATCACATGGTACTCGGAAAAAATAAGGATGTTAAACAGGACAACACATATGGAAACCTGGGAACTGATGAAACAGATCTGTCATTATACCTGGTTTGGATCAAAATTATTTATGAAAAGGGAAAAATATAGTTTAATGTTATTTGCCAAACTACAAAACCTGCATTCAGACTCAGAGACTCACTGTCTCCTCCTTGTCTTGAAACAGTGTGTTATGCCACAGTTTTAAATAAGGAAAACTGGGGGAAAAAAATCTGAAACACTCATGAGATGCCAAGACACATCAGTTTAAGAGTTTAGAGGGTCAAAGAAGTAGCAACGAGCAATAACTGCCGGCTCCATGACTCTGATTGGCTTTGTCCTTTTGTTGTGCCAGGGGTATTGTCAATGTGGCCTCTTCATCCAACCTCCTCACCAATTCCAAGAACGTGCAGTTGGTCCTGGACCCGAGCCTGGCCCTACTGAGTCGTCGCCAACGCCGGCTGATTCGGCAGAATCCTGGCATCTTGCACGCCATCGCCGCTGGGCTGCACACTGCCATAAAGGAGTGCAAGTGGCAGTTCCGCAACCGCCGCTGGAACTGCCCGACCACCCACAGCCCAGCCGTTTTTGGGAAAATTGTCAATCGTGGTGAGCCTCTCTTGTCTTTCATACCAGGCATTATTTGGACAATTTTGGCCAGGATGTAATGGAATCTCTTGTATACATTTAATAGGCTTTGTCTTGAAATATTTTCCAATTATGGGCAAAAAATGGGCAAAGCCAGATTTAAGAAGCTGGAATTGGTTTTGATTTGAAGTTTTCATGTTGTTTCTTTAGGTTGCCGAGAGACTGCATTTGTATTTGCCATTACCAGCGCAGGGGTGACCCACGCTGTGGCTCGCTCCTGCTCAGAGGGAGCCATTGAGTCGTGCACATGCGATTACCGCCGCAGAGGCCCTGGAGGTCCGGACTGGCACTGGGGGGGCTGCAGTGACAATGTAGACTTTGGCCGGATGTTCAGCCGTGAGTTTGTGGACTCCAGCGAAAGGGGCAGAGATCTGCGCTACCTCACCAACATACACAATAACGAGGCTGGCAGAATGGTAAGGATTTTATATTCAAACATGCCACAATTGTCAGAATTCCCAAAAGCTTCATATGTATTTGCTATGTCCACTTTGTAAGTTTTCATCAGTAGCCTTTGGTCTCCTATCTGCAGACTGTGTCATCAGAGATGCGTCAGGAGTGTAAGTGCCATGGCATGTCAGGCTCCTGTACCGTGCGCACCTGTTGGATGCGCCTGCCCAGCTTCCGCACAGTGGGAGACTTCCTCAAGGACCGGTTTGATGGTGCATCCAGAGTCGTTTATGCCAACAAGGGAAGCAACCGTGCCTCTCACCGAGCCGACCCCCGACACTTGGAGCCTGAAAACTCGGCCCACAAACCCCCCTCTGCCATGGACCTGGTCTATTTCGAGAAATCGCCAAACTTCTGCTCCTACAACGGCAAAACTGGCACTTTGGGAACTTCTGGGAGAACATGCAACAGCTCTTCTCCAGGCCTGGATGGATGCGAGCTGCTCTGCTGTGGACGTGGGTTTAAGACCCGGACTGAGAGTGTGACTGAACGTTGCCACTGCACCTTCCACTGGTGCTGTCATGTCAGCTGCTTGAACTGCACCAGTACACGGACGTTACACCAGTGTCTATGATCACAGGCTGACACCAGTGGAATATTTATGCATATTTGATTGGTAATTGGCGTAGAAAGCCACTAGAACACAGGTGCTTTGAGATGTTAGAAAAAAGCTAGAAAAGCTTTAAGGCGGGTAAACTGATACAGGGAATTCTTAAAAAAAAAATCTGAGTTTTTAAAGGAGGGGAGATGGAGAAAAGCACAAATATATGAACAGGGTATGGAGGGAGTATATGTGCTCGCAACTTTTCTTTGATGCTTAACAGCAATAAGAGAGTATTTAAACATTCAGCCATCAATATAGAATGGAAATCATCCACACCCCTCAAATGTTTACACTGTGGATACATAAAATTAGAAGTAAAGGGACAAAATTACATGATGGTTAATCGATCAGTGTAACCAGGTACTAGAGCCTTATTCTACCCCACTGAGGTCAGTGACTGGACATAATGTTTCACAGATGTTTCTGTGGCCAGAGAGCCACAAACATGTGCTCTTATAAACTGGTGAAGACCTCTAACAGGAGGGAAGTTTTTTAGTTTTTTAAATCACAGTTTTGTTTATTTTGCCGAAGTTTGGATTCTCTCACATGAAACTGTGTGAAGTTTATCTCCAGAGATGGGCTGTCTTTCCCTAAACTTGTGTACTTAAGCCCTGGATGCAGCCCAACCACTTATCATTTATTCATCACATTTTATCATTTTATCTAGATTTCTCTGGAGTTGAATAAACCTCAACCCTGATTTGCCAATATGATTTCCCACAGGATGGTTACATGACTGTAAGGAAAATAGAAAACTGACCGAACAAATCATACCGAGGCTATGAAATTTGAATGTATTATCAATACACTGAATATAATGACATGACTAGATCTGAGGGGTCACTATTGAAAAAAGAAATGCAACCCCCAGAATCTCATCATGCTCTCAAAATTGAAAAATAATGCCATTCTGAGATGACATTGAAGTAAAAAAAAAAAAAAAGACACTAAATTCTTGTTAATAAATGAGTGTTGCATTAAACTGGTCCAGGTTTAAAGTAGGCGTATACTATGTGTTTTACTTCAGGATGTAAAAAGCAGATAAACATTTTACTTTGAAGTAAAACAGCCTCTGCTGTCAGAGATCATTCTGTATATCAGCTATGAGAACCAAAATGCTGTAAATATTAAAATATATGAATATATTTATAATTACGTAATTTGTATGTTTTCTGAATGATTTATGCATCTGTCAGTGGCTGGAGAATATGCTATCATTAGTGTCAAGTCAGGAGATGTTCTAGATCCTATGCCTTTTTCTTTTCTGGTGTAATGTAGCTAACACGAAACCGACTCTAACTAGAAACAAAACATTATCACATCTTTGCTTGTTTTCTGTAAAAACACTTGTGTTCATGCACTGAATATTTACCTTTTTTATTAGTGTAAATATAAAATATTTATTTCTAAGGATTTTTATACTGTTATAGTGAGATGTAAGAGAAGACTTTTTTTTAGATTTTAATCAAAAGATTTAGGCTCCAGTTGGTTTTGTATTGTATGATAGAACAATAAAGTCTATATTTTCAATTAAGTTGCCCTCCTGAATGTGTCAAAAGATGCTATTATGTCTGTTGTAGTCTGTGTTTGAGATAGTTTTGACAACCAACCAAGTGAACATTTAAGCCTGTCCCTGGGTGTCCTTTGCTTAATCCTATTACCACCACCAAAGCAGCCTCTTTCTCCGGCTCACAAAACATCCCTGCATCTGTGCTCCCAACCTCAAGAGACGGCCCCTGTTTATCCAGCCACATACCTTATTTTATACAAAATAGAATTTAACTGCATTTCATGTTTTGATTCATTTGCTTAATGTTGGAAAGAAATAGAGAAATATACTAAAAAATAATAAAAACCTAGAGTCTCCCCTAAACCCTGGCAACCCGACTAACCACGGGAGTTTGGAAAGCTTAACACTTTCTACTTAGCTCACCACAGCACAGGAACAGCCACGGTCATCCAGATAGAGCACAGCGACGTCACCAACAGGCACCCAAAGATCCAAAGGTCCTAATAACAGAGCAGCAAAGTTGTGGATGTAAGAGCAGACAGGGTGACATAGTGGGACAGGGACGAGAAACTTTCAGAATTAGCCATTATGATACAGGGTTAAAATTTGGCATCACAAAGTGCTCTTTTGCCTGCTGCGAGCAAGAAATTAGGTAATGAATTAATAAATTGAGACTGGTCCACATCTAAAAGAAAGTTTAAAGTTTAAATCTGTAGACCTAGGGGGATTAAGAAAATAAAAAAACAGAGCAAACTGACTCAAAATACTGCAAATTATGGGGTCACATAAGGGTGAACGGCCTACCAAAACAGAAAGATGAGAACTTAAAATGTGTATTGATCACAATGTAACACATCTGAGTGCTCCAAAATATAATATTCTGTCTTCTATGACTGCATAACAGATGAACACATGATTTGGATTAAAGAACAATGTGATGAATGGAGAAAAAGTCAGGAGAAAAGAAAAAAGTTCACAAATGTGAAAACGATAAAAATCCTGGCTTGAGAGAGAATTGATAGGCGATCGTGGACACACAGAGAGAAACAAAAGAAAGAGAAAGTGTCAGACAGATTTAAGAAAAGAAGAGGGAAGGCAGAGTTGAAAACCCAGGCGTGAGAGTGAGGTGGGAGAGTTGGTGGAGAGAGTGAGTGGAGGGGGTGCTGCCTGTGGGAGTGCTGAGGAGTCAGTGATAATTAGCTCAATTAGTGACAAAGGCAGTGTAATAAATACCGACTTAGTGTCTGGGTCCCTGCTGGCCTCTCCCTGCGCAGCCTGCGATGTGGCCCTGGCCTGACGGACAATTCATTAAACTGACAAAATACCCCACCGTCCAGGCGTGACGCAGCGAGTTAGCCCCCTACAGGCCCTGCTCATTGTTCTAATTGTCTGGGCTGGAGTCACTTTGTGGCCGCCTCCTCCTTCACTCACCCCGCCTTCACACTCTGCCTTCAGAAAACCCATGGAGCTAATGCCCCTACCTTACTCTGTAAGTAGGTGATCGGCAGGTTGGGGGGAAAAAAAGCAGTAAGAGTTCCTTGGGGTGGGGCAGCTGGTGGGGGAGGCAGTGGGATTAGCGAATGGAGGTTGCCTGGGAGTGCTTTGAGCAGCACCGATCGGAATGTAGGAGAGATGAGTCCAGAAGCTCGGATGCGGGACAAAGCGAGAGTTAATAAGGAAAGATTGAAGGGGCTGGCGACAATGGGCCGCCACCCGAGTCGAGATGAAATTGCTTCCGAGGATTATTGGGAGAGGGTGTGAGCGTTGTAGGCTTTTTGTGTGAGTGTGTGTTTGGTTGGGCATTTTGTGTGTTCAGGGGCAGGGGGAGCGCTGGATTGATGGCTGCCCCTCTGGTTGGGGAGCAGGGGACCAGGGGAGGCTAACCGGCTGTTCCCACAGTCTGTTCTGCTGCAGCCACCTTTGACACAAGGGACTGCCAGGCGGCGAGCAGGCAGCCATGGTGAGAAGGGCACAAACAAAAACAACAGCTCAACAACACAAAAGTCACTGTCTCTGGAAGGCTGGTGGAGAGGCGCGGGCTGGAAGTGAGGGCGCGAGGAGGGAAGAAAGGGAAGGAGAGCAGTAAAGTGTGATAGGAAGGACAATAAAGATGCCACATAATCCAGTCGGTTACTGTATTGCCAATATCTTAAGATAATAACACGCTGATAACCAGTCGTGACTTGTATCAAATTGTTAGTGCAACATTTATGCAGCAACATTGAATCTCACTTTATTTTCTAAACTGTCATGTCAAAAAAGAAATTGCTCCTGGGGCTTACTAATTGTTACATGGTGAATTTACTTTTGGGATAAATCTTTATTAAAAAAACGATGTTGTCTTTATGGGACCCTTAACTTCTGGAACAACATAGCTGGGGTACAGGGTTAAGTAACTTGATAATAAGAAATGCTGCCACGCTCCTTGCATTTGACCTGAGAATGAATCACTTTGAAAACGTTCATGATTTAAGCTTGAGAAAGGAAACTGTTTTCACTTCATTGTGCTCCTAACAATAATCAGGTCAATCACCACAGAACAGGCAGAGAAGATGATTTGGCGGCACAGCAGCTTCATATTAACATTTCTGCTAAACTGTGGAAAAATGTTTGCCCGTTGGGTGGAGTTGGCTTTAATATGAAGGGCGTATGATAAAGAATTTAGATCTGGGTTTGGATCACCGCACTGAATGATGCTGCTCACTGTGGTTGTGATGGACAATGTGGCGTGGCTTGGATCTGGCACTCAATCCTTATTTAATTTCTGTGCAGCCTCAAAATGTCATTGTTATCCCAGCATTCGATTGTGGCCAAGTTCCAATTAATTAAGGCATGACGGGCACACCCTCATTTGTTTGGTGCCATTAAGTGACCACAGGGCTATTATATTATGAAATATGCATTTACAGCCTCATCACACACATATCACATGAAGAATTATAATCAACTAAACCTCACCCAAAGAAACCGAAAACTACAGAGTGGATTAATAGCGGTCAGTACAGTGGGTCAAATTTACTTTAAATTCAATTCAGGTTTCTAAGAAAGAATGAAGAGAGTGTTATTGTGCAAATGTCTAAATGTTTGTGTGAGTTTGTGTGCATGCTCAAGCCAGTGTGTGTGGGTGTGTGGATGGCAGCTGGGAGGCAGACACGGTCCAGGAGAATCGTCCCCTAGCAACTGACCTTTTCGGCAGATGGCAGTTCCAGAGTAACAGCCACCCAGCATCACAATGGCCGTGGCCTCCTAACATCTCCATCACTTCATCATCTACCGGTCTGCCACAACCTGTCACACACGGGAGAGGGAGGGAAGTTTAAATTCATCACAGCATGCGTACACAGACTCAAAGTGTCCTCTCTTTTTTTTTTGTATCCTTTCGCTTCAAGTCCAAAACATTCCACACACATCACTTTGGGTCTGCCCTTAACTGTTCACGTGTTCCCGGGGTATGCAGCAGGCCAGTGGAAGGGGATGAGAGGAGGATGGATTTAGGAGAGACACAGCGGACACTCACTGCTGTCCGCAAACCTCCAGACACTCTCAAACCACCGTTTTCCGTTGTTGGGTTTTCTGCACATAGTGAATCAGGGTGGGAATGTGGACAGACCACTCGACCATGGTGAGCAATCAGTATGATGTCTGTGGTCAGGCTCTGTGCCCCTGTGGAGCGAAATGGAGAGCAAGGCCTGCAGTTAAGGTGGTGGTGGGGGATATGACTCTGTGGTGGTTGTGCGTGTGTGCGTTTGTGATATGCCAGCACTCTTCACGTGTGTAAAGATGTCATGAATAAGAGCCTCCTGTGTGTGAACACATGCAGGCGTGAGTGAATTGGCATGGGGTGATAATATGTTTAGTTATCAACACTCACCACCCTCTGCACATACACAGCATACACAGATTGACCTTTTGGTTGTCTTGGCTTGATGGACTTTTCCTCCGTTGGCCCATTTTTTTGGTTAATATTAAATACTTTCTAAACCTCAAGCCTGCTGAGATAAACACCTCTTTACCATGAAGCATCACCTATAAATACCTAAAAGTGGTCTTCAGTCTATTATACTGAATGGTCAGCTTTAAGTACTGTTTGTACCGGAATGCTGGAATGAAAAGGCAGTAGTTATCCAAAAAGAAAAGGTTAAAATCCCCAATCACCCATCTGTGAATGGTTAACCGGGCAAGAGACAACAAACAGATAAAGTGACACGTCAAAATTGGTTCCATGGGAATTAAGTGTTTTAGGTGGAAAACTGTGCGTCAGAGTGCGACTTTAAACCACTGTATACTCTGGGGGAGATCATGTGCTAGCAAACACTGTTATTCCTCCTGTAAACAGAGCCGTAATGACAGGGAAAGACGTTGGGCAAGGACAACCAACGGTAGAATATGTTTACAGACATCTGACAATGTATGGGTATGGCACAGCAACAATTCAGCTCTGAGATCAACATGAAACATAAGCACGAACTGAGGTGGAATCTATGTGACACAACACAAGCCTGCGCATCATTTCACCTGTCGGATGAAGCCTGCAGTTATTCAAATCAACTAGACTAGTCGGAGTTAAATAATGTTAACACCTCTCTTCATCCAAACGTATCTCAAACTGTCAAATTGTGTGATGTTCTTCTACAGTAGTATGTGACTGTTTTACTTGCCTAGATGTGAGATCATTTGTGCAACTGAGTAAAATATGACTAACCACAGCCAGTCAGAATTACTGTATCCGCACTTAACCAATAAAGATGACTCGGTTGTTTTACTAACGGCTGGCCTACTTGAACATCAGCTGGACCACAACATGCCATCTTTGTGTCAATAAACAGTACTGAGAAATTTCTGAGAGCATGGGGCCATTACCATCTAGTAATACTGTTGGAAAACAAAAGGAGAAATGCTCAGTTTTTGGTTTTAATTACAAGCTGTGTTTTACAGCGACAGTGGGCGAGGGCTCAGCACTGACACAGCAGTAGAGGAATGTTTATTTGCAGCAGTTTAGGAGCTGAGTGGCTTGCAGGAACTATGACACATTCCTGTGTCACTGGCTATCCTGCTCACAGACACACTACGGCATTCACACTGGCGCCCCATGTGTTGGTTCATGGCTGCACAGACACACACAACTATTCCCTCATAATGTGTCCTTCACACATCCACTAAATGTGGCATCTTTGGAATCTGTAAGTATGCCCAAACCACACGCTCATTCATGGCAACTTAGTTTGACATGACTTACTAGGCACTAATACTTCCCCTGTGTGTCACAGTGAATGTGTGTGGCAGTCGTACAACTGTGACTTGAAGATTAATTATTCACACCTTACTTCAGCATTATGGTGATCCCGTGCATGTGTGTGTGTGCTGATAACTGTGTATGTGCTCACTTGGATGTCTGCTGCACACACCTCTTCATCTTTCTTTCTGCAGTCCAATCCATTATCCCCCAGCATCTGGCAGCCAAAGCCTGTAAAGAAGACATTTCTCTTGGCAACTGGGTTTTTTTTAAAGGCAGTGACACAGGGGACAGCCAACCACAGGAGCCACACATCTTCCAATCTACATGCATACTGAGAACTGCTTGCATAACAGAACCGCCCCAATCTTCAACTCTCTCAAAACACACACAAGTTCTTTCTCCATGTCGCACTCAAACTCACACACGATACTGCTCCCACCCGCCCTTGTCTCTCCGCAATGTACTCACCCAAGCTTTGAGGGCTAATCGCTTCCAGAGCCAGAGCTGTCCTACAAACTGTGCCAGCAGGCTTTCAGTACATTTTGCACCCTAAAAAGTCCCTTCTGGCCCCTAAATGAATATTATGTGAGTGTAATATATTATAGCTGGGTGAGCTACACTGCAGAAGTGTTGTGATTTGATGTACAATGTGTTTCATTTAGTGACATTTTGCTGACATGGTCAGTGTCCAAAATGCAAGTTAAATTAGGATAATTGCTCTATAACTGTCATCATATTGGATTCTACAGCTATTAGCAAATACTGAATGGACACTGAACCCACATTGCCTTGCAGAGAAGTTTGCTGAAAGATGAATTGCACCCTGAGTTCACCTGAATGTGTCCTTGGTTGACACTGCTGAAAAATAAACACATTCTTTCTATAATTGAAATGGCACAATAAATGGATAAATTAATATCACATGCATATTGTAGCCCAGTCAGGGTACAGCTGCAGGGAGCAGCTCCTCTGAACTGCAAGCATGTTTGGAAACATATTTGTTTTCCTTGGCTGCTAGTCATGAACTTTTCTGGCATCTGGATCGTCTAAAAGACAAATGGATGTATTAGCTTGATGGAATAATTGTTTTGATTCCGATAGGCTACCAGCTACACATTTATCAAGCAGCTAGAAGATTTCCTCTAAAAATCCTCTGAAATACAAACACATTTGTTGGATTACAGCTTGATTCGCTATTTGGAAAATAGATGAATAAGGTGGCTTATGAAGAACTGTGGAGAGAGGGTCGGATGCAAGTCAAGTGAATTGCACACTGTTATGTTCACACATTAGTCCAGGGTTAAAGGTGTGCTAGTGCTCAACTGTGTTTGCGCTTAAGGGGTCTGGAGATTTCTTTAAAGGTCTCCTTCCTCGTTTATAGTGGACTTTTGTCTTCTTTTTTATAATTATTAAGGTTGTATAGCATCTGAAATGCTCCCCTGAAGAAGGAATGATAAGGATAGGAGATATTTGTACTTCTGGGGCAATTCGACCTGTGATTTTGACCTATTCCATCTGTTTATCAGTTATATCTGGGGAAAGGACGCTCCAAACAGCCACACCTCAATAAGTCATGTTGCTGGGATATATTAACCCAAAACTTTGAGACAACAATGCTGACTAATGAGCCATTGTTTCAAAATAAGTACATTCAAGGTTTTATAAAATACATCAAATGTGAACTGCTTAACACATTCTACATGTTGGCCTCCATGTGGAGTGTTAGGAAAGATGCAGGAAGGAGCCACACTAAGTATAAGACAAACACATGTGAGGCAGTCACTGTGTGTTTTGCTACTGTGCAGCCGCATGTCATCACCACACTGCTGCCTACCATCCAATGAAGTCAGCGTTAAGGAGAAGGGCCGACTTGATTAACTAAATGATCAACGGCTGCCATCTAGTGGAATAAACGTGGAATTACAAGCTTTAAGTTGGTCAATTCAAACTGAACACATTGATGGATAAAACATGCACAATGACAACCACCCTGTTTCGTTTGTTACAAACAATGAGGCGAACACAGCATCTACAACAACAACAAAACAGTTAACTAACGATACATTTTACGTTGAATAATTAATTGGGTTTTACTTTCGTTGACGTTAGCTGCCTGGGTGTCCCAGCGTCAAGTCACCAAGCTGAGGCTTCTGCAGTGTCCTATGTTTTAATGTTTCTGACAACCATTTGAGAACAGAAGAAGAAAACACACCTGGAGACACATGGGAAAAGTTTTCTGTCAGAAATGGTCTATTTTTCACCCAAACCAAGATCTTTAACTGAACCTAACCAAGTCGTTTTGTTGCCTTGACTTATTATATTCCTTTATTGATCCCTATGGGGGAAATCCGGGTGTTTTTTTCGGTAAGTACAACATATTATACAATAAAAATAAAAATAAAATAGAATAAAAATAAAAATAAAAATGTACAGTATATCCACAATGTGTGACATTTAAACATTTGATTCACAATACACAAGGCCTGCAGTATGTACAAGGGGACAGTGTTTGGAAACTCAGTCCATCAGTAGTAGCACCCTCTTCATCCTCCTCTCACCCACTGACTCCAGACTGTCCAGCTCCAGACCCACCACAGAGCTGGCTTTCCTCACCAGCTTGTTGAGCTTGTTGGCATCTCCGGTCCTGATGCCACCACCCCAGCACACTACAGCGAAGAAGAGGGCGCTGGCTACCACAGACTGGTAGAATGCCTTGAGCAGTTTATTGCACACATTGAACGACCTGAGCCTCCTCAGGAAGAACAGCCTGCTCTGTTCTTTCCTGTAGAGGGCGTCAGTGTTGCGTGTCCAGTCCAGTTTATTGTTTATCTGCACCCCAAGGTACTTGTAGGACTCAACTCTCTCCACTTCCCCTCCCTGAATGAAAACAGGGACAGGGGGGGCTTCTGTTCCTCTGGTAGTCCACCGCTCCTTGGTCTTGCTGATGTTGAGCTTCAGGTGGTTGTTGCTGCACCATGTGATGAAGCTCTCAATCAGTCCTCTGTACTCCTCCTCGTTGTCCCTGGTGATACATCCAACAATGGAGGAGTCACCGGAAAACTTCTGGAGGTGGCAGGAAGCAGAGTTGAAGCGGAAGTCCGAGGTGTAGAGAGTGAAGAGGAACGGTGCCAGGACTTCCGCTCTGGTTCCTGCCACCTCCAACTCTGCTTCCTGCCACCTCCAGAAGTTTTCCTTGGGGTGCGCCGGTGTTGCTGATCACAGACTCAGAGACACAGCCATCCACCCTGACGTACTGCAGCTGGCCTGTGAGGCAGTCTGTGATCCAGGAAGTGGTGTCGGGTGCAGGTTCATCTCCAGCAGCTTCTCTCTCAGTAGGGAGGGCTGGATGGTGTTGAAAGCACTGGAGAAGTCAAAGAACATGACTCTCACAGTGCTTCCCTGCTTCTCCAGGTGAGAGAGGGCCTTGTGCGTCAGGTAGATGATGGAGTCCTCCACCCTGATGTGTGGCAGAGGTGTGAATGGGGGAAGAGGTGTTAGGTGGAGACCTAGCCTCACTGTCTGAGCACACCGGGTAGGGGGTAGTGTCGAACCTATTGAAAAATAGGTTGAGCTCCGATGCGAATGCTAGGTCACCCTGTATTCCAGATGAAGGCAGACTGCAGCCTGTCATCATTTTCATCCCATTCCACACCTCTTTAGTATTGATCTGTCCCATCTTAGCCTCAATCTTCTCCCTGTAGCTGTTCTCAGCCTCTCTCAGCCTCCTCTTCAGCTCCTTCTGAACAGCCCGAAGTTCCCCTCTGTCCTTAGCCATGAAGGCCCTCTTCTTCCTGTAGAGAAGGCCCTTCATTTCTTTGTTAATCCACGGCTTTTTGTTGTGGTAGCAGTGGACCATCTTGGTTGGCACAATGGTGTCCTCACAGAAGTGAATGTAGTAAAACTTAAGGAGATTTGTGGCAGTAAACTTCTCTCATGTGCAGAGGGGGGAGAGCTAGAAGAAGAAGAAGAAGAAGAAGAAGAAGAAGAAGAAGAAGAAGAAGAAGAAGAAGAAGAAGAAGAAGAAAAACAAGTAACATTAAATCCTTTTCACACAATGTAAATCTGTGATTTACTTGTTTCAGAGAGAACTTCACCTCAGAAAGGACACCTGATGTCACTAAGTCACAGTGCATCAAATTGGATCACACAGAAACATGTTGTAGTTTGCTCTTTTTATTCATGATAACCTGTATTCATGAAGAAAACTATTTTTTTTACCTGACTAAAGTTAAGAGATAAAAGGGCTATACTGTATTCCTATAGTTCAAATCACATAGAGTTTTTACACTATTACCAACTTTTTTCTAAAACATATTATAGGTTTATATTTATAATAAGTACCTCTTGAGCAGCCACTTGTTACAAATGACAGTATTCTGAGACTCACCTTTAGGGCTACAATCAACAATTATTTACATAACGTATCATCCAGCTATAATTTCTTTGATTAATCAATTAATTGAATAGTGTAACATGCCCCTCATAGTTTCCAAAAGCCTAGTGTGCAACTTCAGAATGCTTGTTTTGTCCGACTAGCAACCCAAAACAATAGATATTTCATTTACAATGATGTAAAACAAATAAGAGCAGCACTGACTGGCTCAAACAAGCGAAAATAAATGAACAGCTGTGGCTGCATTGAAAATAGAATAAATGCTTTCAAAACAAATAACTTCAGTCTTGGAAACAGTCTGAGAGTATCTATCAGAGGAACAATGCCGTCTCAAAGTTTCCTGTTGAAGTCCGGTAGTCAAATTTTTTCAAGATTCTTTTCTGAGAATTGTAAAAGCTGCACATTCTACAAGTACGCTCAAGTTGTCCAAATTCTCAGACTGGCTCTAATTATTAAAATGCTCAATCTTGGTTACATTGAATTGTTTGATAAAATACTTATTTCATCTTATGAAAATGTAAACAATACGCCCAAACTGAGAAAATGGTAACCCCCAACTGAAGCTGTAAATTGGGTGGGGACGTCAATTTTGTATTTACGTGAGCTTTTTATTTTGTTTTGTTTTTCTATCTAGTGACAGTTGTACTAAGAAGTGTTTTTTGTGGTATTTCTGAATGGTGTCATTCACTGTGGCTCTATTTATGTACTTTTTAAATTCCACCTGGAATTTATATGTAGGAGCAAGTGTGTCGTCAAAGTAGGAAAGAATACTCTGTGTAGATATGTATTTTTTTCCATATTGTGATTTGTATTTCTGAATGGTGTCATTCACTGTAGGGGTGGCTCTATTTATGTACTTTTTAAATTCCACCTGGAATTTATATGTGGCAGCCAAAATAGATTTTCCACTGCAGAAGAAAAAAAGGTCATAACCCACCTGAAACAGACAAAACCAAGGTCTGTCATATAAAGGCTAAATGTCATGTGAATATAAAGCAGTCTATGTTTAGCCTTATTCATTGTTAACAATTTGCCTATTTCAAATGTATATCTCAAAAGAAATACAGTGCTTACCCGTACCTTTGAAGGCTTAACATCCAATATACAGTGCAATAATATTAAATACTATTTATGATATATTACAGTGGCATTTAACATATGTATTTACAGTATATATTTTTTACTTTTTAAGTTAAGGTTTTCAATATGTGTCTTCTGTGACAGATTGATTTTCGATGGAAAATTAAAAAAAACAAGGAAAATTACCTAAAAGTTAAAGTTGAACATTTCAAGACAAAATAAATGATTAGGCTTCAGTTACAATATCCTCACGTAGATTAGAGTTTACCTTCATAGATGTGTTATATTGTTAAAATTATGTTTGCAATTTTTGTTTAAATCCCATGGAGTTACACTGGAATATTTTCAGCTAGTAATGTAATTTATAAACCTTATTATTAACTGAATATACCATACAGATTACAGGCAGCTGTCCAATTATTTACATCCTTAAATCTGTCATGGACTGATGGACACAGCTTGATGATTTTTTTTTTTTTTTTGTAGTAATAGTAAGCTTAATTAAAGGAAAGAGTGTCGATTCAGCGTATTGATAGAGTAATGTCCTGCAAAGCCTGTAAGACTTGGAATTCGAAATGAGTTATCTTTGTGAATTAAATACTCAAATATGTAATCTGCTTGTTTTTTGTATTTTCACATATGAGACAGTGAGAGACTGAATGAGAAACTCTTAAAACAACTCTGAAAAATAAGCACAAAGATGTGGATGCCATCATATTCAAACTAGAGGAAATCACTTTTACAATAAACTCAACTTTATTGACAGTAAAAAGTTTTGAGAATATCGAGGGGCACGCATCTGTAACTGCAAGAACATCTTGGAAAGCAACATGACTTGTTGAAATAATGAGGCAGTTGTACATCTTTAACTTTGAGGTAAAGTGTTTTGTCATGTTACATCATTCACAAAATATTGTATAACATTTAAAAGTCTACACAAGGAGACAAAAACCCATGCCTCATTTTCACTTCTTGAAAGTACTTCACATTTCAAAAATAATTCACAATTCAGGGAAAAGCAGAAAATGACAAGCACACATGCTATATTCCATTCACACACATTTCTCTACTTATCAAACCAAGTGCATTTTTAGATTACTTTTTTTCTCAAACAGTTTCAAGTATATTTTTGCCTGCGATCAATGGAAATTAAGTTAAACTATGAAGCAGCAAATCCACAATAAGAAGAACAAGTAAGAATACTGAGTTTGGTCTCATTCATGTTCCCAATATTAACATTATCAGATAACTCACCATACTGTAGCAATAAGGTATTTGGGTGCTATAAAGAAGCAGGAGGTAACATTTCATGGACTTGAGGAATATGCTGGATAAGATTTGGAATATAGCTGATTAAATACACCAAGGCTGAAACAAACAACACTAAATAGATAATCACAAGTGATAACTCAACAGACCGAAACAGATTTGTTAAATAATTCTAAATAATTAATTTCTTAATTCACTTTTGTTATGCAAATTGTTCTAAATTCTCAGCCTAAACTGCTGAGTGCAAAACAGCAAAATAATTGTTTTAGTTAAACTGATATTCAGCTCTCAGTCTCACATTGCAGCAAACTGCAGCGTAGACCGCAGAACCAGTGCAACGCTCTGTTGAAGGCCGGCTCCGTTAAAAATACACTGGTGTTGCAAATTAGATTATCAGTTAGTGTGAGTATTTTGTGATTCATCAGTGCAGCAGAACAATCACAGAAATAAATGGTAAAGCCATCAAGTGCTTCGGCAAAGATGTTCATATATAAGCAGGGAACCCAAAAAGTGCAATCCTGTATAGGTATAGCACCCTGGGCCAACCTCAGTCAGGCTCTTACTGTACACTACATGGCTCGTGGTCTGATCTGCACCAGTATGCTAAGGCTCACTTTAAAATCCAAAAAACCTATATTACATCTAAGCCCTGAAGACCCTGAATGCTCATTTCCCTCATGATTTCACTCTGTCCTGATAGTCTCACTGTGCAGCTGCAAATATTCTCTCTTCTGAGGTGACTTCACACGTGCTGTAAACAATGTATTCCTACAGCAGCGTACTACTGTAAGAGTTAAGGCAATCCAATGCTGTGCTTCGTCTGTGACAAAAGCTCCTCCCGAACCCAGAGGTACAAAGCTCTCCGTGCATATTAAGCATACCTGACACACGACACAAAGTACCCACCTCAACCACAAAAACAAAGCTCTTAGTGCATACTAAGCATACCAAATAGAATTCTTAAAATGTACATGCCATGCTTACCTTAACTGCCTGTGCACAACCTTTCAAAAGTGCTAACTAAATCACTTAGCAAAAGATGGCTAGTTTGATTTCTGAGCACCAGTTCCCCTACAGTTTTTTTTTTTAAGTTAAGAGGAAATCCCCGAAGAAGGCACTTTTGAAGCAAAACCAGTAGTTTTGCCGGATGATTTTATATGGGAGTGCAATCAATCATAGAATGTAATCTGCCTCCACTAGACTTTGAGTGATGCGGTGAAAAGATCTTTCACTCGCGTCTGCTTTAGTTTAATAAATGTTCTCACTGTAAAACCACAAATCCTTTTACTTACACTAGGGATTTAAAGCAACTGATCTGGTGCAGAACAAACGGGAGCCTACAACTTTAGAGAGCAACAGTCACCCCTCCTCATCCGACCTCTATCCCCCTCTCCTCAGCCCACCTGATGCTCCCCGCGGCTGATGTGAGACGAGAACTCGTAGCGGTCCTGGCTACGGTGGCCACAGATGTTGCACTCGAATGGTTGGCGGAAGCCGTGGCAACCCATGTGGATGGTGAACATGACATGGTCCAGGAAGAGGATGCGACAGTGGCGGCAGTGGAAGGTGCGCACAGGCCGGCCATCCCTGTCTAACACCTGCACGATCTCCCTGGAAGAAAGGGGTGAGACAGGGCTCCTCTTTGCTATGGCGGGGGGCACAGGACACGCTCTCTCCCACTCTGGGTCCAAGTCTTTGGCCTGCCTGGGGCTGGAAGTGGGATGGCTGCGGGGCAGTGCTGGGGTTTGGTAGTGGAGGTGGTGGTTGTTGGAGGTACTTGTCGGGGCTGTAGCCCTTGTGCTCTGCTCTTCCGCTGTGCTCTCTGTGTCTGTGGAGTCGGGGCAGCCGTTGGGCGAGGTGATGTGCCTTTGGGCTGAGCGCCGGTCATCACGGCCTTCACCCGCCTGCTGCCCTGCCAGGCCGAGGGACACTGCTGCCAGCCCACCTCCGCCTTGGGCTCGGGGGCCCTGAGGAGTCGAGTTGCTGTTGATGGAGCCGATAACCGTGCGTTGCTCCGTCAGGGAGGCAGGGTGGAACTGAGACAGTGCAGGCGGCTCATGGTTCTCCCTTTTACCCCGGCTGCCTTGGAGCTGTTGACTGTCCAACCTAGCAGAGTCCCCAGCAGGCTGAGAGCTCATGAGGTCTGCCTCCTTCTCAGAGCCGGAGGACAATTCGTAAGGTGCTTCAGGTAGGTCGAGGTGCATGTGCTTTTCACCTATGAAAAGCAGTATCAGTAATATATTGATTTACATGAAATGTCTCCTGGATTTACTTCTCCATTTTCATGGAGCAACATTGACCAGGTGTCCCCACATTGGTAACGGCAAATTGACTTTTGACTGACTGCACTGCAGGACAGCTGATACGATTAGACAAAGATCAAATTCTTATTAGTTCTGTGCTTTTTCAAGCTAAAGATAGAACATTGTGTAATTTGAATAAAAAATAGAACATGTATGTGTAATAGGTTATACATGTATTTCTATAATCTTACTAAATATTATTAACTTGGACTGTCTTATTAAAATTAACTCACCCAAAAACTTCTGTGGTGTTGACCTCTTGCGCTTGGTGAGGCTAATAGCCAGTCTATCCACAAACTGGATTTTTCCAGGTTTCGTAATTGTCTCCATATTTACTGACTCTTCACCTGCAAACAGAAGGCCCCTTGTCATCAATATACTAACGTAAAAATATGTTTAACTTTGTTTATTCAATCTATTTTGCAATCACGAAGAAACTTTTTTGTGTGGTGTGATATGTTACCCTGCGCTGTCTGTGCGATGACTGCTGTCTGGTGGTCCAGACTCTTCAAATAACTGTGGCAGCGCTCTAGATGTTCCTCCAGTGTGCTCTGTTGTTTATAGCTGCGACTACAGTAGCTGCACTTGAAAGGTTTTCCCACCGTTGGAGAAGAAGCTGCAATTTAGAGAAAAAAATACTGAACTGATGATATATGGACAAAATCTTACTCTAGACGATGGATACTGTTGAAATGTAATTTGCTGAGAAATATTGGGTAAACTCTTATAGCGTTGTTGTTTTTTATAATGTTTGCGGGAGGGGATTTTTATCATAAAGAACAACTTATTATTAGCTAAGTTTGAGAGTATGGATTTCCCCATTGATTGGCAATTCCCGAAATTGTGCTATCTTGATCGCTAATGACGACAGAAAACGCCTAACCCTTCACCGCAATGATTCTTCTAAATAAGTCGTCGGAAAGACTGACGTCAATTCGCTGAAATCCAGTTTGCAAGAGTTCTTTCTTCGAAAATGAACCTCTGAGACCCGCGGAGATCCATCAAGACCTACTGTACTGTACTGTGTGTCAACACCTGTTAAAGACGCCAACAGGATTTCCTGTTATTCACTAACTGTTAAATGTCATATTTTGTCATGTGTTTTACAGTACATTCTGCTGTACCTATTTCCTCTGAGCTTCACAGAAAGGGGCTGTTCTAATGAATCCGCACTTCTACCGCTTACCGTTGTCTCATCAGTTTTACCTCATTACAATAAGGAATAATGTTATGGAACAACTGTGTTCATTTATGAAAATTAATTTCATTACTTTTGTATTGCACTTAAAGCTCACTGATTTACCTGCATGTGTGCGTAGATGTCCAGCCAGGGCATCTCTCCGGCGACAAGCATAGTTGCAAACGGGACATTTGAAAGGTTTCTCTCCCGAATGCAACTTGATGTGGCGCAACAAGTTCCCCTTCTGGGTGAAGGAAGCACCACACTGGTTACACTGAAACGGCCTCTCGCCTTTGAACACATGGATAGAGAGAGGATTTTAAAGGTAATTCATTTCAAGTTTATTCAAATTTATTGCCTTTTTTTAATGACATTTAGGGTAATATTCTGTCACTGCTTTTCTGGCTTGTTCCCACCTGTGTGGCTACGCTTGTGCACCATCAGCACATTGGGCCCGATGCAGACCATGCCGCACACCTCACACTGGAGCTTCCCGTTCGGTAGGCGGAGAGGGCCTGGGGAAGCAGAGTTTGGACTGGCCATCTCATTGTAGATGCTCCCTCTGTCTCTTGCAGCCCCAGTGTACTCTGTGCTCCCTTCCTCCATGGTGTCCCCTCTGTCATCCCTCCTGCCATCGTCGCTCACCACCTCTCTGTTCTCTGGCTGTGGAGCACCTGGTGACTCATCATCGCTGCACAGCTCAACCTTGATGGAGTTTGCTGTGTAAAGAGAAGTGACGCGAAAAAAAACTAATTTACTATAATACATAATGTTAATGAAGAATTTTACCATGTGTCCATGTGGCCACAATGAAACAGGAATAATGACTGACCACTGACAGAGGACTGCTGGCTGTTTGGAGATCTTGCAGAAGGGCCTTGCAAACCGCTATAAAAATCCTGCTCCGTTGATGACTCTCCTCCATTACCTGTGTAACAAATATGCCCATGTTATTATATTTAGCATTAAAGTTTAGAGATATTACACCCACATGTATATAGTTTTATCCCTTTTATATAAACTTACCTTGTGCATATGAGCATCCATTGCAGTCATCAGCATTCATTCTCTCACCAGATGCCTACAGAAATATGATTCAAAAAGAGATTCTCGATGTTACTTTTTCTAATTAATATTTGTCGTTTTTGAGAAGATCCAATTCTCCAAATCTTAGTCACATAAAAACTGCATACAATATCATAAAATAACCTTACCCGCTGTTTGTTGCTACAAGAATAGGAAAACAGACAGCTGACAGACGATGTCTAATAATGAGTTCACTATAATAGCTAATAAAGTAAACTTTCTGCCCTCCGATGAGAGGCTCCACATTTATAGAAAGCTAATGAGTTTTGGAGGAGGAGTTAAAACTACCGGGGTGGACAAAGAAGCTGGAAAGCCTTACACAAATGACGCAAGCTCAAATAAATTCTAAATCAAGATCAAATTTCATTGATACCAGGAGGGAAGTTTAGCATTAGAGACACACAAAACGGCCAGAGAGGTACAGAGGAAAAGAAGACAGACATAAACTATATACAGATTTTTTTTTAAAGTAAGAAAGCTAAATATAGTACCATATACCTTACCCTAACCAGACTGTACATGTAGGCCTATGTGCAAGCAAAGCCAGTAGTGCAGTTCTCGGCTAAGCTATAAATGTGTAGTTGTGTGTGTGTTAATAAAATAAAATAAATAAAAATATACACACACATACACACACACACACACACACACACACACACATACATACACACACACACACACACACACACACATACACACACACACACACACACACACACACACACACACACACACACACACACACACACACACACACACACACACACACATACATACATACATACATACATACATACATACATACATACGAGATTGTGTTGAGATTCAGGGGTTATATTAACTTAGTTATATATTTATGTATTTGTTCATTTTCATTTTTTCTAAAGAGGTAAGGAGAATACACCAATTTCCACCACTGGCGGTGGTGAGTTACAAGATTTCCAGACAGAGAACATGTTGATATTATGTGACCAGAGTTGAGGTGAGGCTCTATTTTATTTCATGTTGGAAAAAAAAATAAAAGAGATAGAGAGAGAGAGAGAGAGAGAGAGAGAGAGAGAGAGAGAAAAAAAAAATACCCAGATGTAAAATGCTGCACCTTTTGCTCAAATGGATGACAACAACAATGGACAGAGGAGACTATGGAGAGAGCAGGGGGGGGGGGGAGACAACGAAGCGCAGGGAAAATGAATATCCTGGCATTGGCCGTGCATGGGGAGCAACAGGCGCTGATGCAGCCGGGAGACGCGCCAGTCACACTAGGGCACGGCGATTAAAAAAATAAATAAATAAATAAAAAAAGAGCGACGCCGACACTTGCTTGACAATCATCCCTGGACGACTGTGCAAAAAAAAAAAAAAAAAACCCACATTGCGTTACATTTTATTATTATTTATTTTTTAAATAAATGCCATGCTTCTCTATGTGTGTGCGGCTATTTGTTTTCGCTGCTCGGTGGATTTGGTCTGTTATGACAGCAGTCAGCTCAT
The DNA here is from genome assembly GCF_027596085.1 of Anoplopoma fimbria. Taxonomy (NCBI): domain Eukaryota; kingdom Metazoa; phylum Chordata; class Actinopteri; order Perciformes; family Anoplopomatidae; genus Anoplopoma; species Anoplopoma fimbria. The sequence goes on along the minus strand of NC_072460.1, from coordinate 13,250,176 downwards.
GGACGGTCGAGACATTGGCGAGACACAACGGCAATTTGTTGCAGGAGTTGCCACAGTCTGAATTGTCCGCATGAACGCAGCTGTCAGCCGACATGGAGCGCGTCAACCCGTCCAGGGCTACACAATGTTTCTCATGAGCCGTTGCTATGGCACCCGACCACACGACAAATGGCATTCTCCCCACCAACTACTCACAAACACGAGCTCCCGCATTAAAACCGACGGATGGGCTTACCAAGCGCGCGCGGTGAAGATCCACGAGCCTCCTCCTTACCTGGAGACCGATCGGTGTTTTCCTTTTTAATTGTCCGAATAGCTGTTTGTTTTCCCAGGCGACGACAGCATCTCCGGGATTTTTTTTTTTTTACCTGGGAATCCCAAACAACTTCCGGGCCCATGCTGGGATACAGACCGAATAACTGTACAACAGAACTCCTGATTCAGTGATTGCCGAATGCATCGATGCATGTCAGCCCCGGGTACAGGTGGTGCAGACGTGACCGTGAGCCATAAGGAGAACTAACAGGCCACTGTAACAAGACTGTCATAGGCTGCTGCTCTCATTCCTCAATGAAAACATACTAGTTATAAGCCGGCCTGCATTGTAAGCCTGCTGCATTTAGTCAAACATATTTATTGAAAATTCAGACACGTGGCTGTTTATGATCGAGGCCTCTTCCGGAAATGCTGGAGAATGGAGTAGGCGGGTAATTTCACAATCTATCACACATTTGCATCTACCTTTATTACATGATATTACATACAATAATACATTTTATTATTATTATTTATGCTGTGAAATAATATAATATGTACTCGGTGTTGTTATTCTAGAGTTTAATAGCAAGTAAGCAAATGCAGAGTAAAACATAATCATAATTGTTGTGATCAAATAGTTTAGGGTGATAAGACACCTATATGGCACCAGAGGGGGGCAGTAAAGTGTTGTTTGTGACCAACTCTGCCAAGTAACTAATCACACAGCTGTGAAATGATGTGGGAGTCTCTGTGCATGCTCTTGATTTGTTTTACAAACAATAGAAAACACTGACTGATAAAAATGCCACCAGGGTCTCTCTGTTCCCTCGTACTATTCAGGCCAGTCGGTTAAGAACGAAGCGCAACTATGTGAATCGATGAGGTTTGTGCCGTCGAAGAAGGACCTCGTAAGCCTCATGGATCTTCATGAACGTGGCCTCAGCATCCTTGCTGGGGTTGTTGTCCGGATGCCATGTCTTGGCCAGCCCCCTATAGCTTTGAGTTATGTCTTCAAGAGAGGCCCCTACTTCCAATGACAATACCTGTGACACAAATATATCAGGACACACAGTGTGGAGATTACGACAATGCCAGAGAAATGACTTGCTGAAAATGTTCCGACTGATAAAACTACCCTAACTTGTCACTTTTAAATATAGCCTTTCAAGTTATGAACTTGCTCACCTTCAGTGCCTCCTTTTCTCTCTCCGTGTACTCTTTGAGCAGTATTTCCAGAACCTTCCTCCAAGCGTCTTCATAGTACCCACCTCCAGTAAGAGCACACAAGAGCCGATACGGAATTAAAAGAATGTACTCAACCACGTTTTTGAGCCAAGGCAGGAACCAGAAAATATCCAGCAGTGCTGATACACAGTCAGACAGGTAGTATAGTGTGGCTGTGGTGTTATGGAAAATACAGTAACCCAGCGGAGCAGAGAAGGCCAGCCAGGCTAGACCGAGCATGAAAAGCCGTGGACCTGGATGAAAGACAGAAATAAATAGATTTTTTGTGTTATCATGATGTAAAAGGAAGTTAGATGGTTTTGTTATATTTGAGAGATCATCTCACCTATTTCCGGCGTTGGCCCAGGTGGCCGTGGAGGTTTGATCCTGCAGTTCTGTGCAGCAGTGACACTGGCAGCTAGGCTTATAGGGAGAGGCGATAGGCTGCTGCCATAGAATATTGGCGAGGTTATGAGACAAGCAGTCAAAGTTTTTTGTAGATCAGAAGTCTGCTGGCCAACACAGGACACCAGATGTACACCTGCGCCCACACATAAAGGCAGGACGATCAAGTAGAAGAAACTGAGGGAGTTCAGTCCAATCAGAGCCACTGTGCCAAAGTATATCCCGACACACACCTGTCCAACAAATCTGACGGGGCCTACAGGTGGAGGCACCATAGGGGGAGGGGTTTTTCTGTCCTCTGCGTCTTGATTGGCCTCACCAACATACGCAGGAATACGTATGAACTCCCTGACCCATCCAAAGCCAAATCCTCCCAGAGTTAACATCCATAACAGAGCGTGGCTGTCTCTTCCTAAATATAAATGGTGAAGGCCCAAAGGCCCACCTACTGCCCACAGGGCATAGGCTACCATGACACTTTTTACCATTGTGCGTCCTCAGAGGTCCCTGTTCAGGTCTATATTAGTCATCCCTCATGAGTATCTGCAATGAAGTAACAGAAGAGTTCAGTCTTACATCATGCATTTGATCACATAACATATTTTAATCCCATGTGCTCCCATCACTTTTATGTGTTTTACATACTTCACTACAAATCAGGGTTGTACATTTTGGCATGTTTTCTCTATGATCTGTGTGCTGCTGCATCTTGGCAAAGGGATTTTAATCTCTGCGATCCACTTCCCGGTTAAATAATATATTATATAAGAGGGATTTATTTCAGCTTGTGACGGTCATTGTCATTTTAAGCCTTTCCAAATAGCAGGCTGTAACTGTCAATAGTATTTCATGTGCTTTTGGAGAGAAAATGATCACGTGTTGTACTAAAAGTTAGAAATTGAGATGGTATTTCCCAACCTTTCTCTATAGGAAAATCCATAGTTAATCCAAAAGCTAAAGCAGACTGATTGCTCAATGTATTTACTTTTTATACATTTAACACATGTAAGACCTTTTCGTTTTTTAACTAATATAATAAGGTTACTTACTGAGAACATGATTTTAAATCCTTATCCCGATAAAATCCCCTCCTGTCCTTTCCGTAGTTGGAGTTGTTGCAATAGTTGGACTTTGGATCATGACAATGAAACTACGCTGCGGCTTCATCTACAGTTAGGTTCTTTAAACATCGGAACTGGTAATATGAGCAAGGGACATTTGTGAGAGATATGATTTAAGTGCTTAAAGATGCCTTAAGTTGTCTGTAAAAGTTTCAAAGAAAAATGCATGGCAACACAAAGCTACACAAATTAAGAGCATTAAACACACATTTAAAGCTCATATTAAATTCCTATGTACAACAACAATGACAAAAATTCTCATTAAGAATATTTTAAACGTATTCCTTGAATATGATGTTAATACAAGTGTTGGAAGACGTATTCAGGTTCTTTAAGTAAGTAAATAAAATCAAAAATATTACTTTAGAAGTAAAACTCAACATTTTACCTAACAGTATTATGAATAAAGTGTACTTGTTTGTGCAGACAGAATGGGCCGTGTCAGTGTTAATTTAATATCATGATGTTGAATTATTTTTATTGATGCATAAATGTATAAACAGCTTTAAATCTGGTGGTCATGGAGCTAATTTGAACTGCTGTTAGGTAATTTAACTTTACTCTTCAACTGTGCATCATATTTTTATTGTCGTATGGAATTATGAAAAATCTTAATGTGTAAAGTAACTAGTATTTATATATATTATATTAATGTAGTGGAGTAGAGTGAGAGTAAGTAGGCCTCAGAATTGCACCTGCACTTATGTTGCCTACAGGACTGTGCTTACTGTACTGTACTGTACTAGGCAGAAAATGTTAAGAAAAAATTAGAAAAAGCTCATCTTTTAGTCGTGTGCCATTTCACCAATACATTTCAGTATGAATATATTCATTCTCTATTAGGCTAAGTGTTGGCTTACAGTGAAATACATTTGCATATTTGTATGTATATGACAATTGTAATGTTTAAGCGGCATCTCTACTATGTTAACTATGCACACACACACACACACACACACACACACACACACACACCTCTTTGGATGTGATCAACATGTAAACAATGTGACTATGACGCTGAGGTATTAATTGGGAGATTATTAGTGATGATTGACAGCTACCTGCAGAGCTCTGCGGGCTTCCTGCGCTCCCGTTTGGCCCCGCCCCCCTGACGACCCCTCCCTCCGTGTCCGTCTTTTATTACAGAGTCTAGCTTAGCAGCAGGCTAGCTCAGCACTTCAGATGCAGCGGGGCCAAGACAGCCGCACATCCATGGCATTACTAACAAAACGCACCATGTTTTCACTTTTCTAACCATCCCACCCCCTCCTTCTCCTTTTCCCCTCCAGTGCGTGTAAGCCTGAGGGTTACTGTTATGGTTTCGGAGAATGGAAACGGACGACGTGTCGGTTCGAGAGCAACTTTTCCACAACCGTGTACGGGAGACCATAGTAAGTACCGCCGTGATCATGCAACCGTGGGTTAACATGCATGAGACAATACAAGCAGACACTTAATCAGCATCAGAGAGACACACGTCGTTTAATGAAGTATTTAGTTCGCGGTCACTTAACCAAAACTGTTGCTCAACACTCAGCAAAGTGTCACATTTCAGCATGTGGCAAAAGGATGTGTAGCAGCGAGTTTAACGTGCTTTAATGTCAGTGTTTGTTAGTTTTTTTTTGTGGCATTCAGATGAAGTTTTGCAACGTTCATTTGAACACGGATGCCGCTGTGGCGCAGGAGCATACTTGGCATCATAGAGCTCCTCCTTTTCAGTTTTTTGGACGACCTGGACCTCTTCTCAAATCTGTGCCATGGCTTGGATCCTCCTCCTTCACATGTCACAGTTTGACTATACTGTTAATGATGCATCGTACTTTTTTTTTTTTTTTTTTACTGTGTTTAGCCAGTGGCTGATTCAGTTTTGTGCAACATCCTGTTGAACTTTAGTCAGACCTGTCAGAAAGATCAATGTAGCTACAGCAAGGCACATGGAGACTGACCTTTAACCCCCAAAAAGGTACAATCAGATCTCTAATAGGCAGTTTATGTATTGGCAATATTGCTGATATAGTGTTGCATAAGGGACAATGGCAAACAACTTTTCCGCTGCTAAAATGAATAGTTGACTTATCAATTTGTCCTGGTTTGGCCCAACTGCAAATCGATAAGAAAAAGCTCAAATTGTAGTAGTACTGTAAAAGAGTATGAGCAGAATGTGTTTCAAATTAGTTACTGAAATATGTAATGTTAAAATGAATGATTGAGTCATTACAACAGCAAGTACCAGGGTAGAATAAATGAACAAGTGAAGCCAAAATAACTTTTTCAGAGCAGACAGTTTACACGTCATAGCAGCAGAACCCCAGTAAAAGCACCCTAATAACATCAATAATGCCTGTATTATATTTAGGTGTCCCAGTTCCAAGGCTCTGCTATTGTATCGGGCAGTTAATAGGACTGAGTCAACATTTTGGCTGTCGAAATCGCTTTCAAGTGTAAAAACATCCAAAGCAAAAAAGTCAGACTAAACAGACTCAGCTCCACAACACCAAAACTATCTTCTATCTATTTTTTTCAAGTGAAAGTCAAGGATATTTCCAAATTAAAGTTAGTAGTGACTAGATCAGTCTGCCCACATTGGGTATCACAGGCAGAGCTGATTACATGGTGTAGTCTAAACAAACTCGTGTCAAATAGTGCTCCTAGTAGTAGACATATGTTCATTTGGGTAGACTTAACTTTACATGAGCAACAATTGAGTGTCCATATGTATTTTTATGCCCTTGTTTTGTCACCTTTTTGTCACCGCTTTCACCTAAATATCGAATGCAATTAGTTAAAGGTGCATTCTTAAGCCACTGGCTGACCTCAAGCTTACCATCTCTGCTCAGTGCTGAATAGATAATATCGATTATGCCTTATTTGGACGAAACCATACCAAGTCAACACGCAGCATTTGCCAAATATGAAGCCGTATCACTGTGAAAATGTGAATAAGGCCAATATTGTATTTCATCTTTGTTCAGAGCAAGTGTAACCGGTAGAGATTAAAGACATTGTCGCTGTGAGATGGTTAAAGCTTTTGAGCTATGAGTACACACCCATTTCCTGCACCCTGAGCCTAGAGGGATCAAGAAGGATCAATGATCAGCAGAATAAAATGGCATGATAAGTGACAAAAACATGCGACACCAAGCATCAGCACGCACAAGATATCAAAGTCACATTAAGAGAAAAGACAGGGTCAAGAGTAATTAGAAAATGTGCTGTCCACTACAGAGGTGTATTACTTAGAAATCACGTTCTGTTGGACTTTTGAGAGAGAATAATGATCTGTCATTTTATGGGAGCGTTTGATCAAATCTGCGTCTCACTTTGATTCAGTTTAGCTTTAAGGAGAGGCTGTATTATGGTTTTGTTGTTGAAAGCATCGAAGAACAACGTCACTGTTCATTTAATATTTTCTATTCTCACGGACACAATTACCCAACTGGAATTTCAGTTGTTGCTTCTCTTAAATCTTAAGCTATCGAATGTTGCATGACACGTTCCAGTAAAATGATCGAAACCCTTGACACAACATACAGCCGCTGCCTACCTTCTTTTGGATAAGGACGGCTTTTCCCGTGCAACTTTTAAAGTTATTTCTGGCTGTTACATAAATCTTGAATAGGTCTTTCCTAATCTATCCTCTTACTTAAACAAAGGCCGTCATGCATAGCTTGAAAGTGTTTAGCTGGACAAGAGGGCTGTGTGCCCCTGAAATAACACACTCGGGAGTGCACTTGACATTTTGCAAGGATGCTCAGTGCCAATGCCAACCTCCTGTTCCTTTTTGAATTATTACTGAAACTACCAGATGAAAACATTTGAGCTTCATTGTTTTTAGCTTGACTCTGCACAAAGATGTTTAAGTTACTCTGTGAATTTTAAAAAAAATGCCCTGAGTGAACTCTGCTCCCCAGGCCTTTGTGTTCAGCACAAAGATGTCCCTCTGGAAGCTAAACCCCTTTAAACTCTCTTCTGTGGCCTGCTATGTGGCCTGCTATGTGCTGCCAGCTCTCCACATTGCCAATCAGCATGGTGTTAAGGGTGTTATTCTACCCCTCCACCTATTTCTCACCAAAAACCCATCCTTTGTTTCCTTCCTTTTCTTTTGTAGGATTAACCAAAGCAAATTAGACTGCATAATTGAACAATTTTGCAAACTGAGCTGATTAGTTGTTATGTACAGTTCATTGTTTTTTGTGTGATGCAGCTAATATGTTTCCAATGATCATTCCCACTTACACTGTTAAACACTGCAATACTCAACAGATTAAAGTTTTATGTTTGTTTGAAATTGAATAGATTTGTAGCCATATGCAGAAATGTTTTGTTTACATTCTAAAAGTGGGTCAACATCTAGCACTTCCTGGAGCCATACAGAAGGTCATTGTAACCTACCATATGTCCCAGTGATTCATTAAAATAATCCTTTGTTATTAACTAAGAATGATAGAAACACTGATTGTAAACGCACCGTATCTCATCATTAATCATTTTTACGTGTTTTACTGTTCTGGGACTTGTTATTTTTACAGTTTCCTGTATATGTAATTCACTTTTTACTAGAGTGTAGGTTTTGCTTGAACAGAATTTTCCCAAAATGCTCATCCCCCACTCACTCCCAACTCTGAGGCCAGTGACACTTTTTTTTCATCCTCATATGGACTGTTGCTCTTACACCTTTCCCCTTTTATATTGTTATGTATTTGACTATACTGCAACATTACTTTAACGTAAACCTGATTCTTAAGAATTAATAATTTCTAGGCTCTTTCTTGTTTGTTATGTTTATGTTTACATTTTACATTACAGTCATTTAGCAGATGCTTTTATCCAAAGCGACTTACAATCAGTAGTATATTACATATCATTCAGCCATTCACACACTGATGACAGGCTACCATGCAAGGTGCCACCATCAGACTCTAACTAACATTCATGCAACATCCAGTCCACACCGATGGCAAAGCCTTCGGGAGCAACTTGGGGTTAAGTGTCTTGCCCAAGGACACATCGACTGCCGAAGCCGGGTATCGAACCACCGATCCTCTGAATGGAGAGGAAACTTGTTTTACACCTATTAAGTAGTTTGTTATGTGTCACATTTTTGACATTCTTTTGACATTCTTTTGACATTCATGTCATTTTGTCAAATCTGTCACTCTCTCTTTTTGTTTGGTGCTGTTGTTACTGCAGGGTAAAACTTCTACGTCCCGCTAACCTTACTGAGCTCCCTCTGAGCTGCCATGTGGAAATGTTTTGTGATCTGGCAACATATATTTCATTGATCTGTCAGTAAGACACTTTGGTGCACTACATCTCCAATGTTGAATGGTTTAACATGACATTTAGTACAGCTGAGGCTAACAGGACTTTGGTAGGGAAGTGTTTAGCCTGTAGTTTGATAACTAATGCCAACATAGCATTCTAGCAGCTGAGCCAGAATCGCTGAGAAAGAGGTTTCCTAAAACGTTCGCTGCAGAGAGAGCGTAAACCATTTTGATTTTGACAACGAAGCCCATTCATTGTCCAGTAGAGGTGATGATAAAATAAGAAAGTTGTATCTCTAATTTTTCCATAGAACAACTTTAGAACAAAGTTAGGTTGTTTTCTGGTTTGAAATGAGCACTACAGACTAGCGGGGCAGCAGGCATTGTCATAGACTTTTGGTCTTGTTTTGTATTTTGTGGGGATCCTTAATTCCCGTCTTTCTGGTTCATAGCACCTAGAACTTTTATGGCAGAGAGGAGTGAATACACCCTCTATCGCTCAGTTTTAATTGGATACTTCTTCTTGTACGACAAGTTTGGCATAGTGCACAGATGTGTTAGGGATGTGTCTTGTCAATTTGTTTGCTGTGACGACTTTTTTTTTTGTCCCGACAGGTTCACTGTTGAGAAATATTTGAATATTTATTTAAGTGTGTATCTGAACAATGACTGGGTGTTTAAAATCTGTCCCCTGTGCTGCATGAGGTGTAGAACTAGAAGTAATCTTAAAGATATATTTTCGCTTACATGTGGTTTGTTTCATTAAAGGAACTTTTCTCTTTTTTTTTGTGTTAGTCATAGCAGCGATTTACTTCAGTCTTTGGGGTAAGATGTTGAGAGCTTTGCCAGACAACAGATTGCTGAGTGAAATTGGGTTTAGCCTAAATTTGTTGGCAGATTTAGTGTAGTGTCAGACAATGATCTTTATAATCTGTCACTGGTATTAACCCTTTGTCTTTTACTAGCCTTAATCCCTCCTAGTTCATCACTGTCACTCATTTTGCATTTTGTTGGAACTCCATCTGTCTATCTTGACCTTGTTAGAATGGTGAATGTTTTGGGCTGTTTGCATTTTGTTTTATTATTTCTTGCTATTTATCTGCACAAAACAAAACAGAATATTCTATGAGCCTGTGCCTTCTCTTTCTCTTCAGAATGTTTTTGGTATCTTTGCTACGTATCCACCCCCGCTTTTAAGACCTATCAGAATATGCTAAATCGGAGACGTGAGCCAACCTAAATAAATGTGTTGCTCATCAGTGGTGTTGGACGGAAAATGACAGCTTGTTTACAAGGCTGCTCTTCGTTTATGTGATCAGCTGTGTAAACAAGTAAAAGAAATACCAATATCTCTTTTTTTTTTTCCCTTTCTGTCTCCCCTCAGATCTGTGTGCTCTTGTTCACATGCCTCTACATGGTGGCCTACCTCATACTTACACATTTCAAGAAGACTGCCGAGTTTGTCACAGGTGAGTTTAATAATCCCCCTTGTCCTGGGTTTTTACAGGTGTATCACACAATGAATGCTCTGTGAGAAAGATCACCTTCATTTCTTATGAAGAACTGCCGGGAGGGGAATTCATGGTGTTGACAAGTACATTGATTACATTGGTGTATGGATTTTTTTCCTCATAGGGCGTAAGCCAAACTTTTCAAGAAACCACAGGTGTTAATCAAACACAACATTTCTATTTTAAGTAAATAGTCTGTTATTTATATTTTGTTGGGGGTAGATGGATGGAGGAGGAAATAAGCTCATTATAGCTTTACTTGAGGATTCTTCTTAAAGCTAGATGAAGCTCAGACAAGCAATACAATTAATATCTCCTACTTCTCAAACTGCACCCTACATGTTCTCAAAGGAGCTGTGTGTATAATTAAGCGGTATTTACTGGCAGACAATGAATATAATATTTATAACTATGCTTTCATTAGTTTATAATCTCCTGAGACTAAGAATCATTGTGTTCTTGTTAACTTAGATTGAGCCGTTTACCTCTCTTACCTCTTGTGTCACCGCAAAGTTTCTACAGTAGCCCAGAATGGACAAACCAAACACTTTATTTCATGTTTTTATATTACCTGAAGGCCAATCTATTTCTCTGACATGCTTGGAAAGGAAGGGATTGAGCGGAGCGGTGTTAAATTGGAGGCAGTCTGCAACCTCATAACTTAAGGCAACTAAATCCTACACATTGTCCATACATTATTGTCACTAAAGAATATCTTTTGTTTTGGATAAATGTTTTTAGATGTGAATAATAGCTGTTTGCTGTGTTGGCTTGCAAGGTTCAGTTAACTTAAGGTTAGCTTAAGTTACTGAACCTTGGCTGGAGCAGTCCGGAGGTGCAGAAGGTGTGTTTTGTAACATGTAGCCACAGCTTCAGGGGGTGTCCCTGTGGATCAGGATGGTGGAGCGGTGGTGAAGAATGTGGCTACAACAAATACAGGGTTGTACTTTTGAGTTGTAGCTCCTCTAGGCCCCTCTACTTGGACACAAACATCTCAACATTTTCAGCAATCTTATACTCTACAAGAAACAACATCCTGGAACTGGCTTAATCGGTCATTGCTCTGTAATATTGACAGTTAACAACTTTGTAGCTGACAAGCATTCGCCTTAGTGCAACAAATCTCATGTACTTGAATCTAAAATATGTTGTCTTTTATTAAAACTAAGAAGATGTTTAAAGTTCTGCAGGGTGACTGGGATGCCAGTTACATAATGAATGAAATAACTTGCCACTATTGGAAGCAGATGTAGGATGTCCAACTAGGCAGGTCTCTCTGCTCTGCTGTAGCTGGATTTTGAGGGACAGGACCGGCTATTTTTCAACCCATTGTGTAAATGTGTCTGTGCATCAACAACCAGCAGAACAGTTGTCCCCCGAAGCTAAATGCAGATTGTGCAATACCTCTCTTCAGAGATGTTTTTGACTTTAGGGAGCCAAGAACTGGTTTTTGCTCCTCAGGCTTAACCTTGTTATGAGAAAACATTTGCAAATGAAAAAAATACAGCATCATGTACTGTGATGCACATTACTTTGCTTTTTACAGTTTCCTGTATATGTAATTCACTTTTTACTAGAGTGTAGGTTTTGCTTGAACAGAATTTTCCCAAAATGCTCACCCCCACTCACTCCCAACTCTGAGGCCAGTTTTTTTTCATCCTCATATGGACTGTTGCTCTTACACCTTTCCCCTATATAATCTTTGTATATACAGCACACACTCATACACTGCCCCGACAGCTTTTACCAACACAGACTTGTTGTTATTGGATTAACCTGTATTTAAGCCTTTGTCAGTTACAAAGTTATAGCAAATAAGTTTGCTACATCTGTGGCAACTAATCCTTGTTAAAATATAGATGTAAAAACAAATGGTCTTAATCACCTTTTGTAATATATTAAATCCTACATATTTATCTTGTCTTTCAGATGATGTTGAAGATGCCACCGTCAACAAAATTGCGTAAGTGAAAACCTCTAAAAATGAACAGATTCACAGAAATCAGTTCTCACTCGCCCACTTTGATTAGTTTTTTAGTGAATGATTGAGCAGATACCTTGACATGTGTAGTGGCCTGAGGCCACTTGGCTGTAGATTTATTGCCCCGTCTTGTGTGTGTGTATGTGTGTTTATGTGGTTGTTGGTTGGGATGAGGGCACTTCAGTGTCACTTCGCCCTTTGTCCCTACACGCTGGCGCTGTATTACCTCAGCCACTTTAGTCTCCACACCTAGGCGATACTGTTAGTATGAGGCTGTGTGTATTCACTGATAGCTTGTCTATTTCCTTCTCCCAGGCTGTGGCTGTGTACGTTCACCCTGTCTGTTGCAGTGTGTGCTGTGCTCCTTCTCCCCATCTCCATTCTGTCCAATGAAGTGCTGCTCACCTTCCCACAGAGCTACTACATGCAGTGGCTCAATGGATCTCTTATCCACGGTATATCTTGATGTTTTTTATAAGTTGACAACACCAAACCGTTGATAATCATGACAACATGTCAAACAGCAGAAGGCATTACTGTCTGGAACTGGATCACTGGTAATAACCTCCCAAATCAATACACTACAGGCCTGTGTCCAAACAGATAATTACTATGGACAGAGTGGCGGTGACCTTGCAGTGTGCAGTGTATGTTCCACCTGCTTCACAATTGCTGCTGTTTACCTCAGCTGAACCCTCCAACACCTAACTAATAATAATGTATTTTTTTCAATTGATCAACTTGAGATGTAAAGTAATAGGTTATGAAGCCTGAAAGTAAATCAGGCCTGAATTGTTGTTTCATTTGAGAAACATTGGGAATATGATATCCTCAGCTTTTCAAAATGTTTAGTTACTTTTGAATGATTACATGTTCTTTATTATTTATTATAAAAAAAATGTTGGGGGGGGTAGCCAGTCTTGTCATGCTACACTGCCTGGTAGGACAATACCTCACAGTGGTTGACATTGTTACTGCCAAAATGCTTAGCTGCTATTTTATCCCTTATGAATCTTTGCGCTAAAAACTTAACATTCTGAACATCTCTCTTCCTCTCTTGTCAGGATTGTGGAACCTAGTTTTTCTTTTCTCCAACTTGTCTCTGGTCTTCCTGATGCCCTTTGCCTACTTCTTTACTGAGTCTGAGGGATTTGCAGGATCCAAAAAGGTACCAGTTTTGGCACTCCCTCAAAAATGCTATTTACTAAAGACTTACCTGTAAATTGTCAGCGTATCACAGTGTGTGTTTTGTTTGCCTAGGGGGTTATGGCACGAGTGTATGAAGCAGTTGTGCTGCTCTTGCTGCTGGCTCTGCTTGTGCTGGGCATTGTTTGGGTTGCATCAGCCCTTCTCCACGACAACATAGCCAGGAAGAGCCTCTATGGTGAGTCACATTCATTATACCTGAAGAACCCTCCGAAACAATTGGTTTTACAATTGTTTTAATATGGTTGCTCATACTCTTCTTCTCTGAATTTAAGACCTGTGGGAGTATTACCTTCCTTATCTGTACTCGGGCATCTCTCTGTTTGGAGTGTTGCTGCTTTTGCGTGAGTATATGTCATTCACATTTACCCGAGCAGCTAAAGTCTACAGCATATGACACTTGCCCATCACCATCTGTGTGTTTCCCTTCACAGTGTGCACTCCCTTCGGATTGTCCCGGATGTTCAGTGTAACTGGCAGTCTTTTGGTCAAACCGAGGGTGAGTCTCAGACCCAGTGACGACACTTCCCTATTCCCACAGTTGTCTTGTGGCTGTGAACTGAGTTGACTGATGTGTCTTATCCCCCTCAGCTTTTGGAAGATGTAGAAGATACTTTGAGCTGCACCGCATTTGAGGAAGACTCGCTCTCCAGGAAACTGAAGAGTGAGTGTGTCACCACAAACCTAGTCCTTTTCCATTTTCTGATAATTGTGTTTAAAGCTGACTGACTTTTTGTTCCTATCATGTGTTTTGTGTCTGATTTGAAGGTGGCAGTAGGACATCATGCTGGGTCAAGCTGAACATGGAAGTGATGAAAAAAGAGTACCTAACAGTCCAGAGCAAGCGCATTGCCCTGGGTAAGGTTCACTAAACAGGCTGCTCTCTGCGGGGTTTCTCTCACAGTGGTTACATTGTAAAGTCATTTGTTGCTGTACATTCATTTATTATTATGCCTTTTCTCTTTTCTTTTTTCTTGCTTTTCTCATAGAAATGCGCAGGAAAGCGTCCCCATGGCAGCGAAACTTGGGCTATCCACTGGCCATGCTTGTGCTCCTCGCGCTGACGGTACATGCTTATTTATTGATCTATTCTCACAGGCTGTTTTACATCATTTACAAACACAGATGGTTGTTTTGATTGCAGCATAATCACTGTTCATGTCTCTGCAGGTGATGTGTGTCCTGATGGTCTGTTTCAATGTGTTGGAGTTGCTCCTGGATGAGACGGCTATGCCCAGAGGAATGGAGGTGAGGATCTGAACTGGTGAACATCTCATGCTTGGTGTGCCACAGCCAGTCATCTGTGTACACTGTTGATTGTTATTCTTGTTTTGATTAAGGACCCTCACCTTGGGATGGCCTCCTTCTCCATGTTTGGCTCACTGGGCGCTGCAGTTCAAGTAGTCCTCATCCTGTATCCTTTTTATGATATTCACCTGTGGGTGTGTGCACACAGAGTAAACTTATCTTGTTCTTTGGGCTCTGACTCAGACGGTCCTAGATAAATGTTTTATGTTGACTCATGCTCTTGCATACATGCATTTAAAAATCATTGATAATTGGCTTTCTGGATTTTATTTACTCTGTTTATCCCTGTGAGTATATTAGTCTTCTAGTGTTTTCCTTAAAATTCATTTCAGCTATCTGATGGTGTCCTCAGTAGTGGGTTTCTATAGTTCTCCTCTCTTCACTGGCCTCCTGCCACGTGCACAGGACACCAACCTCACACAGGTATACCACCGTTGCATTAATCTTAATCTTGCAGTGATATATATACTGTATATAACCATAAACTAGTGATGTTCTGTGTTAACTCTGCCTAGTATATTAAAAAGTCGTGCATTTCTCTTCCTTTTCAGATTATTGCAAACTGCGTTTCACTGCTTATTCTGAGCTCAGCACTGCCTGTGTTTTCACGCACACTTGGTAAGGACATGGCATGAATGACAAATATTTATGCAATATTTATCAAAGACTGCAGCCAGTTCCCAATTCAATGCTGATTCTTAGCAGATTTTGAGTTTGCTGTGTATTCACAGTGGGATAGTATACTAAGAGTATACAAAACATTCAAACTACTCCTTCTTTTTGAAGTTTCATAGATTTGTATAGTAACAGCATTTATTGCATAAGAGAGGACTAGAAGTTGACAAGTGGTTTATAGCACATGCATTATAGTACACGTTAAGTATGTAGTACAGAATTGGGACACAGCCGTATGTAATGACAAAAGTGGCTTGTAGTTTTAGTAACACCCACAAGAGGGCATCTGTATGCCATGAATACTGTCTCTGCAGGTGAAGCCTGGCTTGACCAGTCAATTCACAAGTAAACCTTTTTCTTTTGCTTCTTTTCCATTGTGTTAGGGATCACGCGCTTTGATCTACTGGGAGACTTTGGTCGGTATAACTGGCTGGGGAACTTCTACATTGTCTTCCTGTACAACATGCTGTTTGCTGGTCTCACCTCTGCCTCCCTGATCAAGACGGTCACCTGGGCTGTACAGAGAGAGCTCATCCGTGCCTTTGGTCAGTCTACTTTCATTTATATTTTATGAAGTCATGTGTATTTGGGATTGTGTTGTACTGAAATTCATTAGACTTGGGTAGCCGTGACATAGGTTTTCCCACCTTTGGGCCCCATTTCCCTATGGGTTGGTCTCTCTTCCTCAGATAGAAAGAACACAATTCTTTCAGGAAAGTGTAAAGGGACAAGAGGAGAGTCGGGTCCCCTTGGGGGCCTTCAGGCACACCGCCCTAGACCCCTCGTAACACACACACACACACACACACACACACACACACACTCACACTCACACTCACACTCACACTCAACCCCTCCGCCCAACACAAACAAGCGCTCAGAGCATGGACACGCCAAACGCACACACACACACACACACACACACACACCACACACACACACACACACACACACACACACACACACACACACACACACACACACACACACACAGTCCCCTTCCTTACAGTACAGATAGCATCTGTGAGCCATGGCAGCTCTCCTGCACTTTCCCATTGCCTCCCAACTCACTTTGTTCTGTGATTAATAGACTTTTATTTAACCTAGATCACTATTTTTCTTAGCTTTGCAAGTTAAGTGCTCCACCTTGTGATTGTGCGTAAAGTCATTTTCCGTTTTTTGTTTTTATGCAGGTCTCCACAGACTGCCTTTAACTGTGTCACGCTCCACCGTCCCCTTCAGACTCCTCCTGGCCAGTGGACTGTCAAAGATCCAGTGACTTTTCCGCCTCACCACTGCCTCTCCTAACCTTTCAGAAACTGAGCCACCTCAAATGTGCACCTATTGGATTAAAGACATTTGCAATTCAGACACTTTGCCAGTTGGTACGTGGTTCACGTTTCCCCGTGTGAAGAGACCAGAGAAGGTGACCAGTCTTTCTGCAGTGTCCAGTGGGAGCTCTTCTTAAAGCTTTAGTGACCAATAAATCAGGGTCCTTTTTATTTGTGCAGTTATTTAACTGCAGGGACAAGTATGCAAGCTGTTAGCTGTGTGATGGTTACAACTGGAACAATAGGAAAGGGGATTTAAGCCGTATTGGCAGTCCTGCCTTAGTGGACAAAAAGAGAGCTATCCTCCCACAAAACCCGATGCCTCATGAAAAGAGGATCCAGAGGACAGCCGTTGTTCAGTTGACACATGTGAAAGTCAGCAGAGTTATTTTGAAATATTACATTGCAACTGTGACGTAATATCCTCTTCCTGCTCCAGGTCGATTGAGTGCACTCTCGTTCTGTGGCTTCCCCACGCTTTCCCCTCTTTGGTTGTACCACTATTTTAAGATTGGGAATCTTACTTCCATGTGTTTGGTGGTCCAGTCTGCACCAGTGTTATGTAAGTTAATGAGAGGAAATTGTTATTCTGCGCAAATAGGACACAGGGTATCTTGTCTATCTATGGATCTGCAGGTTACACAGGGAACATGTGAGGGAGGTAACTATCTCAGTGTTGGAGCTCTTTAATAAATCCAGTTTAATAGTAGAATTAAAAACATTTTCTTTGGTGATTTACCATTAAGCAGGGTTTTTACTTTGTAGTTGACAGTAAGCTTACTGAGTATGAAGATTACTCATTCATTTACAAAAATACACTAAAAAGAAAGCTTTACAATTTAACTTATGCAAACTTTTGAATGCCATGTGATACTCACTAGGAGGAACATTGCCTTTGACCAACTGTGAATTATTAAGAAATTATGCGGGGAAGTGCAATATTTTATAAGTAAACGCACACTTTTTAACCTTACCAAAAGTAATTTCTAAATCTTCTGCAGGTTTCTTTTGATTTTTCTGTGAAGTATTTTTCTCATCTCAATCCTCTTTGAGGCTTAGAATAGTTTCAAGAAGCGAATGTGACCATCAAGCCATGCAATCTTTGTCAGTTTTTATATTTGATGTTTGTCAGCTATATCTCATCATCTACAATGTGTTGGTGACCCTGTGTCACCGTTTGCCTTTGCTGCTGTATCAGCAGGTTATAAGCTGTTGGTTTGACCAGCAGGGGACAGTGTCTCTCAAACCCAACACCAGCATCTGTGTTGTCACGTCTCTCTCTCTCCCATTAGTTGTTATTATATGCATTATATAAATATATGGAGCATTCTGAGGTTTACTCATTTCACTTTTTCTGGGAATTTTTTGTTTGTTTTTGGGAGCACAGATTTTATGATATACTGTATTTATTGGCATTTTGGGATCCATACTTCACATGATGACTCTTGGGATTTTTAACTGTTGTTCAAATGTTGAATGTGCTACAATTGAGACATACAATCTTTAGAGTTGTTCTCAAAGATGAAAAAAAAAATGTTTGTTTACTTTTGAAATACTCTTATGTTTTTCGGAGCAGAATTTTTAACCATCATGGTTTCATGAGCAGAAAGCAATAAAATCATCTCATGTTTTTAACTTCTTTGCATCTGTTTGGATACACATCAAGGTGACTTCCTGTAAACTCTTTCTTTGATGTCATTACGCGTTTGTTACATTTTATGAAATGTAACTACTTTATGATTGATCTGATGTGGCCTGTGATGGGTGGGTGAGACTGGTGAGGGCGTCTGTCCTCTACGGCCCTCCACCCTTTTGTTGCACTTCTTTAATCAGCAGCAGAAGAAAGACATATTTTGGCCTGTCTGTCAGCACTGTCCAGCCGCCACGCCACTACAGCCGTAGCCCACGCTTTCCCCACTCTGATGCAACTGCCAGATAAAAGCCCTGCAAATCAGGAGGAGAAGCGACATCCACTCACATTCACTCCTTCACACCCCACCACCCACCTCCTTTCTTCCATTCCTTTTCCTTGCCCATTGTTCATTTCCTTTTCTAATTTTTCTGAAGTCAGTTCAACAAAACCTCGTCTCTGATTAATTTCTCCCTCTTGATTTTTGTTTGCATTTCTTGTTTTGTTTTGTTGGATGTTTTAATTAAGCTTATTTGGATTGGGTTTTGTTTTGCACTGGGTTTCCTTTGCAAAAAGGAAATGAACTCAAATGTCGCCGTAACATTACTTGCACATCTGGAGACTAGTAACCCTCTGCGGAAGTGACACAAACCAGATATAGGGTATGTGTGAGAGAGCAAGAGGTGTAAGTGCATGATCAGAGTTTTTCAATGTGATCAAAGTTTGAACAAACCCAAGGCGAAGCTGTCACAAACAAGGTCAAGAGGTCGTGATTCAGAATGTATGTATATATCAGAAAACCCCAGCAAACTAACTCAATTCCTTTAATTATTCTGTATGGACACCAGACTTTTAGACTTTAAGGAAAGATTAAACAGTTTTTTGGCGTTTATTAGAGAAAAAACTACAAACTGTACTCAATGTTTTTTCTAAGTTACATTGTACACACATATATATATATAGAGAGAGAGAGCATGTAATAACCCTACATAACCCTTAACCTTGGATTTAGTTGGGGAAACACTAGGATAGCACTTCTCCCTGCAGCAAAATATAAAGGTCGATAGCAGTGCAATCAAAGTGTCCCAGCAGTCCCATTGGGTAACACACTCTATTGGACTGGATGTCGGGTATATCAGGGGCAAGGCGGGAGACGGGCAGCATGTAATGGGATGAGATATGCTATCTTTATTGTCAAAACATAAGAATGAAAGGGGGAAAAAGACCCAGATTAGCTTTCCTGACAGTCGGCCATTTGAAGTTTGTGCCAGAGCGCATTAAGGGCTGTTATTCCCTCGTTTGTACGCTCGCAAATACCCAACCACTCACAGGAAAAGGCGAGACTTGCCCGCTAATCAACTGATAATGGGTCACACTGTCAGTTCGCCATAGCCGCCCGCCATCCTGCGTGCACACTCACGGCACACTTGCTTCACACAGTTGACTGCTGCAGGCCTTTGTTTCATTGGATAACTTTGGGTGAATGGCGTGACATGGACTTTTAAAAAGAAAGGGAATATCACATATTACCTATCGCATACGTCAATTCATAAGAGTCTTTAAGCATACAGTATGTAATCTATACAATGTTTTTCTTTTTTGACCTATGACCTGCTTGTCTAGGGGCCAGGAAGTTCCACCCTTCTCAGTCTATTGTCCACTTCGTTGCAGCATCGCCTCAAGCTCAACTCACTGGTGCTCTTTTGAAAAGGCCATACCAATGCAAAGCAACTTAAAACCTGGACTTGGCGCACACACCACTGTGTGTGGTACGACTAAGTCATCACATGACACATGCAGTGATAGGTGTGTTCTTAAAGGTTGAAGCATGGCGAGTAACTACCAACATAAAGTTATAATGCATAAATCAAAAATCATCCAGAGTGTGCAGTAGTCAGAATGCGCCACCCTGCCTCTTCCTGCACTGATAACATGGTGAGAGACAGTGGGATGGGCAGAGAGAAAGGACGTGTGTGCGTGTGGAGAGGGGAGGGAGGTGGCCATCTAACGGCCTCCATCTGAGGAAGTGGATCCTACAGAGTCTCTATTCAGCTCCAAGAGACAAGACAAACACTTGAGATGTCAAAGCCAGCATTGCTCCAAAACCTAATTACTGTTTTTAAAATGACAGCATCCTTAGAATAAATAAGAGCTTTGCAATCCCTATAACATTCTTGGCTGCATTTGTAGATTTCATTCATTTGCAATTATAAGTGCTCCAGTCAGTTTTCTGAAAACTCCACAGAAGGAGAAAAAGGTGTGTGCTTTATTTAACCATGAGCAGGTGCTAACATAGACGTTCATTTGGAAAGAACAAAGCAGGGTAGGCTAACCCAGGCAGGAAAGATCTTGCAGTCTGCGCTGTGGCTTTGCAGGAAACCCAACCATTCACCGGGCCATGTACTCCCATCCTGAAATGGGGGAGTGAAATGCTAAGAGCCAGAAGGAGGCAGGGGGAGGCAGGGGGAGGCAGGAGGATGGGGGTACCAAAATAAAAAAACTAATAAGAATGGCTTTATTTCCATCTCCAACCTGCAGATGTTTGCTTCCTTCCTTTCCCTTTCATGTCAGATGGAAATCTCGTCTCTTGGAGGGCTTTGAAGAGAAACATCGGTGTGGTTAATTGTAGATGTGAAAGTGTTTGCTTTGTTTTTGATTGAGTCATTGCCTGCATTTGTCATGAAGGCTGATGTCTCTCATCTGTGTTTCTTGGGCCAGGCTCGGGCCTTCTTCCATGTTTATCATAAGGACAGGAAGATGCAGCTTTGCCTTGCCACCCCTCCCTACAACATCCTGGGATCTTCTGGAAAGTTCCCTAACAAGGATGCCTTTCCATGGTCACTGTGGAGCTCAGTGACATTTGCTTCTTCATCACGCAAAAGCAAATAGCAAGTGCTGTTTTAGATCAGGCACAGAATGGGAAATTCACGGGTTATTTTTCGACAAGTATTTCTCTCCTCTCATTGGATAAGAGTATCTTCATAGTGATTTAGTATTGGAGCATCTTTAGAATGTAATCACATCAAACCAAGATATGCACTGACAACAAATATGCATTTAAACATCCAGACAGTATGCAGCAGCTCTGTTGTGAGTGGGCTAAAGATTCTTTGAAACAAAGTCACTATCAACAAACTGACCACAAATCATTGAGTCCTCAAGTGTTCCAGGAAAGTGCAGATAGGATGGTGACACACTCCGACCTTTGAATTTGCCATTAATTTAAGCTTCCGTATGTGATTACAAATGTCAGGCCCCTGAGACACAACGATGCCTCTCTCTTTTCTGCGCCCTCTTTGGAAATTATCTGACACATTTTTATGACTCCCAGCTATTGTTCTGCGAAGGATAAAAATAATATGTTGATGTGGCCAGCGGGTGTTTCCAGTCAAGAGGTCTTGGGTGCACACGGTTCAGGGGGGTCAGGCTGGCTCCCCAAACACAGGAAGACGGCACTGTAAGTCAGGGGTGTCAAGGCTGGAGTGTGTGTTCCCTCATAGACCCTCACCTTCAACTGTGTCTATTAATAGCATCAGCCCAGGGTCATCACAGTTGACCCGTCCACTTTTGATGGGTGGGATGAGCTGACAGAAGCAAGGGCATGTTGGTTCAAAGTTATTCAATTGACATGAGTTTAGGATTTTAACTAGAAATATTGCGTATGTGCTCTAAAATATTATATGGCAAGATAATTATGGGTGCTCTGTTAAGTATCCTGTAATATATATATATAATTGATTTAAGTTTGCAGTTTGATGTGGAAAACATTTCCAAAACAGTTTTTTAACTAACCTTAAATATTGAATGGGTGGTGGTGGTGGTGGGGGTGGGGGGGGGGGGTGTCATTTTGTTAACAGGAGTAGGCTAATCATATGTCCTTTGTAAGGTTGAATTGGAGGCGTGTGCTGTCGCAGTGGGAGCGCGCAGAGGAAGGGAGGGCAATCTTGTCCGGACGCTAATAAGACCCAATGGCTGGTGCAAGGTGGCCAGGAGCTCTGAGACGCGACAGGAGACGGTGGACGAAGGAGAGAAGAAGAAAAGAAGAAATCTCAGGAGCGACATTTTCTGGATGGACAAAGAGGATGAGAGCGCCACGGGAGCGTCCATAGGAAATTGCAGGGAGCCGTGGGGCATTTCGGTGTGAGTCTAGCTTGTCAAAGGAACTGCGTCGACAGAGAGATCAGCGGTAAGTGACGAGAAACCCACGAACAAAAATAAACACCTGCGCCGAGACAGGTAACTGGGGACGGACGTATGGAGATGACTTTCAGCTCACAAAGAGGCTTAGAAATATTTGGAAAGAAACCTTAAAGACGTTGCGTGTAACTTCATTTAATAGCTGGTTCCAAAGTTCAGAAACTTTAGATTTCAGCAAATCATATAAATCATTAAGCTATAGCATCACTTTAGGGAATCAAACAGTGCAAACCTAAAGTCAAAACATCTGATTTGTACTATAAAACTTATTTTTATCAAGAGTGAATACAAAAAGATGAAGTTTACATATCCCAGCAAATAGTAAGTTTCTATTTTTTATTTTATTTTATCATCATCAGCTCTAGTACCACATGATTTGGAATGGACCAAGATTTGACCCTCATTCACATGCTACTACACACCTGGAACCGGGGTACCACTGTAAGAACGGTGAGCCGCTGACTCCTGGGAGCCCCAGCCCTCCCCAATGAAGCAGTCCTGGTGGGCCCGTCTGGCACAGCTCGGCCTGCTTGCTGTGTGGACCTGCATGTGGCTGGTCCAGGGATGCGGACCGGGCCCTGGCTACGGCGTCCGCTCCAGGCCCAGGAAGCTCACGGCCATGCACTACAAGCAGTTTTTCCCCAACTTCTCAGAGAACAACCTCGGTGCCAGCGGGAGAGCAGAGGGCAAGATCACACGCAACTCTGAGCGCTTCAACGAACTGGTGTGCAACTACAACCCAGACATCGTCTTCAAGGACGAGGAGAACACCAACGCGGACCGCTTCATGACCAAGGTGAGGCCGGTGTGTTGTGGTTAAACCAGTTCAATCATCGTAGGTATTAAGGATGTTGTAGAATAGAATGATACACTGGATCACTTGTTTCCACTAACCCAAGTGATACCAGGTGAGAGTGCAGAGAGTAACCTGAAAAGGATGCTCTCTCTGGTGCCTTTTGAACCTTTTCAAGCCAATCCCTCTGCTGGATAATTGATTAACTACATTCACATGAAGGGACAGGCATCAGTTTACAGCTTGTACCCTGCTACCCAGCATGGCACCTTCAAATCAAATCATATAAGCTCATTCATTGTTTGCTGTACCTTCCCTTGCCAGGCACTTAACACTCAAACAACTGTTCAACACAGAGTGTGTAAGTTTTAACCAAGCTTCCCCTCCCTTTTTTTTTTTGAGATAAGAAGATCAGGATGTAATTCAACACTACCCCTTAAGAGACTTGCCTTCCCCTTCAGGAACACTTCCTTTTAATCTTTAACCAAAGTCTTTGTTATTGGAAATCAAACTATTCCTATGACTCTCAGTTGCACTTGAACTCGAATCCCTTAAGGTTTACTCAGGAAAGGTATCAACATAAAATCTCATGCCTAGAAAAGACAGATCTCAGAGGATTTTAGATCTGGATACTTTTTGACAAACTTTTTCAATGCCACACTGCTGAAATTGACCACAGGGTGTCTGTCTTGACACCCTGTGGCCCTGCTTCGGATGCTGCGGCTTTCTGTAATTGTTAAGGATACATATCTGTGTTCATTCCCTCCCCGAGTGATTGTTTGCGATGGAAATCTGCGACCGTTTATGTGTGCCCTGCTTATGCCCAGTTTGAGTGTGTGTGTGTGCCCCTCTTTTGCACAGATGTGAAAGACGCTCTTTGTGCGTAATTTGGAGACTCAGAGGGGTCGCCTATACAAAATTCCCGCCTGCTGAAGTAATGGCACCGTCGGAAAAGCGACTATTGTAGTTCTGACAATGAAACGCCTCTCCTCAATGGCATTGGGAGAAAAAAATGTATCCAGTTTGTTTTCTGTCCTTCTTGCTTTCTCACTCTTGCTGTCACATTCCCAAGTCCATGCCCATACATTCTTGCCCTTTGCCCTCTCTCTTTACTCCCAACCTCGGCCCTCCGCTACACTGCTTGCTTCTCACCCAGCTTTTTCCCCCCTCCATCTCTCACGCTCACACTCTCATCGTTTTCTTTACCAACCTTCTTTTTATACTTAGTAGCAAGACGAGCATCATTCCATCAACTGCTGTCACAAGAGAAATAAGTATCCGGGAGATGATAACGTATCAATCAACTCCGTTGCTTACATCATTTTTCAAGCCTGCGACAATGCTGACACAGTCTGTAACATCATAGACCACGGGGGTGTTAAGACTCACTGTGCACATTTCTGATCTTCCTTTTTTTTTTGTGATCAAATGTCTCGGGTGAAACCGAGAAAATGTATGCCTGGAACAATCTGGAAAAGACAGAGAATGGCCTTGATTATTCTGTCACCTTGTCGAAAAGGCCAAGGAATGCGCCAAACTGGCTACAGTAGCTTTGTTCTTGTACTCTGCGACAGTCTCTGTACAGAGACGTTGTGAAATACTGGAATCATTTTTACTTCTGTGTTTCAGTTAAATCCGTTTGTGCACTGAGGTGTACAGTAAACGTTCATACTGTACATACTTCTCGTACACTGAGACTTGGCTATCCACTCTGTTAATAAATGATTGGGTCGGTAGCTCAGTCCGTTGGGACTTGGCATGGGAACTTGAGGGTTTGCCAGTTGAAATACGGCATGTGGGCTGGTAGCTGGAGAGCAGGCAAACTGGTAACTGGCGATCGATGCCTCCTGAGCACTGCTGATGTGCCCTTGAGCAAAAAATCTAACACTCAATCTGCTCCCCGGGTGCTGCATAAAGGCTAACCACTGCTCCTAATGCTAGGATTGGTTAAAGGGAGAGGCTACATTTCACTGTGTGCTATGCAATGTACAATGTGACAATTAAAATTTTCTTTACATTTGTTTCTACTTTCACAGTACATACTGAAGACAGAGTGACTAAAAAAGTTTAAAACTACTGTCTTTGAAACAAAAATGTCCCTCTTTCCGTAATATTCAACGCATTTTGAAAGGCAAAATTAATAAACTAAAGAGGGTTTACAATAATAACATAATATTGCTATGCAGAAAGGTGCTATTAGTCACTCCAGTTTGTTATTAAAATGACTATGAGTTAATCATATTGGTTATATCTAAACAATAAAATCATAAATAGTTTAATATTTAGTAACTAAGTTTAATTTATAATATATAAATGATTCGTATTAGATTAAATGGATACCTGAATGTTTTGTGGATTATTTTAAGATATGTGTTGGGCTCATGGCGTGTTGAATCTGGGTATTATACCAATTTAAGAACCAGTAATCTGATCCCGATTTTACACTTTCTTTAGAATACTGTTACACTAGAGTCCTGCTCATACTTTTTGAAGCTGGTACTGATATTGTTATTTGTTATTAAATAAAGAAATCTAATAATTATATATAAAACAGTTTCTAAATGACCTCAAACACATCCTGGCATTTCTCTACAGCAAGTTACTTATCGACCAACATATGTGTCCAAACAGTATGTCTGTGATAAGCTGATGTTGGCTGATCAGCTAATAGTGTTTCAAACTGAACACCTCTCCTCTGTGTCATTCTGTTTCTAGCGCTGTAAGGACTGTTTGAACAGGTTGGCGATTGCAGTGATGAACCAGTGGCCAGGGGTACACTTACGTGTGACGGAGGCCTGGGATGAGGACGGCCACCACCCTCCCGGCTCTCTGCACTATGAAGGCCGGGCCGTGGACATAACCACTGACGACAGAGAAACAGAGAAGTATGGTCTTCTAGCCCAGCTGGCTGTGGAGGCTGGCTTTGACTGGGTCCACTATGAGTCCAAATATCACATCCACTGCTCAGTGAAAGCCGGTAAGTTTAAGGATGAAAAATAATGTAGCTAACTGTGTCAAATTACATCACTTCACTGGATGGTGTCAGGACATTAAGACAAGAAAACGAACAAAATCTCTGTTTAGTAATCTAGGCTTTTTTTATGCTGATCTTCCTGCAGATCACTCTGTTGCAGTGGAAAAAGGTGGCTGTTTCCCAGGCTGGACCCGGGTGACTGTTGCTGGCGGGGTGCAGAAGAGCCTGTCGTCCCTGGCCGTCGGGGACAGAGTCATGGCCCTGTCTGGGACAGGCCAGGTCGTGTTGAGCCGAGTACTCTTGTTTCTGCACCGGGACCAAGAAAGCTGGTCTACTTTTCTGTCTCTGGAGACAGAAGATGGCCATCGTTTGGCCCTTACTCGTCATCACTTGGTCTTTTTAGCCCCACATTGCAGACTCAACAGCAGTGAGTATCAGGCTCAGTTTGCTAGCAGAGCCAAAACTGGAGACTGCGTTCTCATCCATACAGCAGAGGCTCAAGTACGTCCATCTCGAATCATCTCAGTTTCAGAAGAGGAGAGTGTGGGAGCGTATGCGCCCTTGACAGAAGCTGGATCTGTGTTTGTTGAAGGAGTGCTGGCATCCAGCTATGCTCTGGTGGACGACCACAGACTTGCACACTGTGCATTTGGACCTGTGCGACTCCTATCTTCATTCAACCAGCTACTTTGGGGGGAGACAGGAAACGAACAGCGGACCACAGACAGTGAAACAACTTGCACTAAGACTCATTGTAGCACTTTGGCTGCAAAGGACAGAGCAGGTGTTTGTGTGAATAATGGCACTCTGAACAAGCAAGACTGTCTGAGTGAACCTCTGAGGACGGACACGAAAGAGAAGCAGACTTCAAATGTGCATTGGTATGCAAGACTACTGTATAGTTTTGGATCTATCTTTTTAGACTCCAACTCATTTCATCCTTAAAAGCCTAAAACTGTGCACACTATGTCACAGTGTACAGCTTTGATACATTTACCCTTACACCTCCTGTCCTTCTCTTTAATAAATTAAAAGCACTGGAATGGCTTGCTTTTTTTTTTTTTTTTATCATTGTCTGCATTTTAACCTATCATAATGATTTGAATGCTGAAAGTGATATTTTGTCAGGGACTGAGTTGGATGAGACAATTTACCTGAGCAGGTTAATGTAAAAAGAGGTCATTTCAAAATGACTGTATCATAGTCTATTTGTAAATCATGTTATTTCTTTTAATTATTTCAGTTATATATGTATTATTCTAATGGGATAAGAATGAATTTTCCCACAACAATAGAATCTTTATTTTTGTACTTTATGAATCATAATATATAAATGTTTCATTTTATTATAATATTTCCACTAAATGTATTGTATGTCCTCACATGTTGTAAAACAAATTAAAATGTAATTTTAATAAGCAACACTCTGCTTTTTCTTCAGCTCTGGGGTAAATTGAGTCAGTAAGCTGATTTGTCTTTTGCTTGTTTAGCAAAACTGAGTGGGAAACAGCTGAGACGTGTGCAGAAAGATCATTTCTGGGGTCCTAGTTGAGTATTATGTATGTTAAAGTGTTCAAGAGCTCTGTGGAAATCTAGTCCGGCAGGCTGACGGGTTAATGAAAAGCCCAGACGTGCTTAATATTCCCTACACTGTGCCACCACCTTGACGACATCACAGATTTTATCACATAGCTACTTCAAGGGAGATATTAGGTCTCTTACAATCTTAAAGGAGACAGTTTTATTTGTATCTGCTGATCAATTTGGGTCACAAGTACTATATCTGTTGGTGGCATAGTACAGTTCACTGTTAACACAACTTTCTATTTTGTTGCAGTTTTCCTGTTACAACATTCAGTTATATTATTCTGAAGCCCAAACGTACCTTTCAAAGGTTCAGAATAATGTGTGAGGCCATATTCATGAAAGGTAGTACAACGTTCTACACCCCCCTTGTGGAGAAAATTATATTAAGCCTGTGAATTGTATTTGATATAATTTCTTAAATGCCCCTTGTATAATAACTATTTTATATAAGATAAACTGTAAACCTTGATTTTTAATACTTGTAGTTTATTGACAATTTAACAAATATTTGACTGGAGAACTCAAAACCATTCAAAACCGAAAAAATAATTCAGAGAACATACTGCTTCCTATAGAAGTAGCCTACATTGTTTTCCCTAGTTATATGTGGGGTATATATATATATATATATATATATATATATATATATATATATATATATATATATATATATATATATATATATATATATGTAGTAATAATAACGATAATATAGAGGACTCAAATTGTATTCTCTTCTTCAGTTTTACATTCAGTTGTAAACATCTGTGGAGGTATTCCAGGGGATTATCCTTGAGATACAGGAGGCAGATGGGAAAGCACAGGCTCCGCTGTCTGGCCAATAGGAACAGCCCTTTGTCCTAATACCATCCTCTATTTACATCCATTGGCCAATCAGTCACTGTCTTCCCTCCTGTCTCAGCCCCCCCCAAATCTAATCCAATCTTGCTAAAGCTGAATGGGGGGTTAACTAATCCTGTCAGGGGAACCAGTAATAACCTATTTTCAAAATTAAAACCTGCACACCCCACATTCAGGTACAGAGAGGCACACATTTCCTGATAAAATAAACTTCTGTTTGTAAAATTCAGATCAGTGTCAGCAGGCATTAAATAATAAGGGAAAAAACATTTATTTTATGACAATATTTGGAGACATAAAAGAGAAAGATGCATCACTGGAGATTTTGCATGGATTAGTATTGAATGGTAAGACCAATTGAGTGCAACAGATCATCTTCCCAAACATTATAAAGAAATTGGGTCAAGTTTTTTCTGTCTGGCAGACAAAAGAGCTTATGACTCCATATGTGATTGAACTCCAGACCTTGAGCGGCAATTTACTTTTTATTGGCTTATTTTTCAGTAATTTAAAAACATCATAAACTACTTATTTATAGTCTAAACCAATGAACAATCAAAAACTATATGACTTAAGTTAATATGAAACCACTTTTATTCTTTAAATACTACCATTGAAAGAGTCCTGCGTTATACAGTCATGATTTTAAAAAGTATATTCTTTAAAACCATGGTTTTCTCATCTGGCTCCTTTTGGAACTGCTGTCACCTATTTTAAGCTTTTTGTGCTCAAAGCTCATGATAATATCCAAAGGTATTATTGGGCTCATCGCTGCCATCATGTGAAAAATTGAGGCTTTAATCTAAATTCTTGGCTGTGTATATCAGTATGTTTCTTAAGTCTTTGTCACAATTAGAAGGCAATTATTTATTTAGTTGCATGGAGCTTTAGAAAGACAAACTACATCATCCTGTTGAAATAATTCTTGTAAAAAAAGTAAAAATATTAGCGGTGTCTTCTGAGCCCTGAGGCCTCTAGATGCCTCTACACATATACATTAACAGAGATCAGCTGCAGATCACCCTGGAGCAGGTGCTTGTTCACTGCTTACATAGCAGATAGTGTATTGTCAGGCATTCTTGTGTGATCACCTTTACATTTGAGACAATTAGTAGATACGCTTGTCTTCAGTTACTTATTAAGTTATAGCACAAGTAGGCTACTTAGCAGTGACAGTTTTTGCTCTCGGGCATGACAGGACATATACAGCTGTAGATTAAACCTGTGACCTTCTCACAATGGGAGAACCCAGACTAGTGTTGTGCAGATTCACAGGGTCAATCCAATGACATCCAAGCTCACTTCATGTATTGTCTCAGGCTTTTTGTGTGTGGCCCATGATAGGATGGCATGGGTAGGTTGGGGTCTTGATTTAAGGACTGTGCCACAATTTCTGAAAAAAAAAGCAGAATAAAGCATTAAACTCATGCATCTAAGAAGACTTCTGTTCCTTACCTGCATAACAGTTGACAGTTATTGCATGCAAAGTCTTAGGATATTAACATGCCAACACTCAGTAACTAAAAACTAACATTTAAGATTGAGAACAACTTTCTTGAACCAATCTTTCCTGAGTAACTCATGTCACTTAAAGTTTCTCACAGTGATATGGAAACCTAATGATAAAGAAGGCCCCGCTCATTCCCACCCCCTATAGTATCTGCATTAAGTTCAGTACGTAGTATGTATGTACTGTATGCCTATGCGATAAGATTGCTTCTTATCTTATACCAGATTTGAACATGTATTACATGAACAAATGTCATTTTAAATCGAATGGTCTGACACTGAATTGTCAACTGATTCATATGATAAAGGCTGTAAAGGGTTGAGCGTATTGTTAACATGTCTAACACATATTATCACATAAGGTACAGAAAAAAATATTTCCTTTTGAATATTTATTCATATGTGGCTTGATTCTAAAGTTTGAAATGGATGGTAGCCTCATAACATATACATGGGTAATAAGATAACATAACACGCAGGTGTTCTGGTTTATGTGTAGGTATTTATCGGTGAACCTGCTGAACACTTGGTGGAGGTTTATTTCAGACCATGGCTGTAAGTGATTGAGAAACCTTCTCTTCACAAACAAATGCGCAATGCATAGCAGTATAGTACTAGTAGGAGAGTACAGTATCAGAAGCGGAATAAGTCATATGAAACTACCAAGGACTTGCACAGATATGTGTTGTGTTAATGACGAAAAAATTTTTCTATAAGAAAAATAAGCGTAATCGAGCTCAATTAAATCGGTTTATCAATTAACAAAACAGATGCATTCATCCGTGGGCATGTCAAAGTCGCTTTGGTTCGACCACCGTAACAATCTAATGAAAAATGGCTTCCCTGGATCCGAAAATCGAATGACCTAATATCTAATAGTCACCGTATTTCACTGGTCCGCGCTCACATTAACATTGTGTGCAGTGTGCAAAATGATCAGCCTGGCACAGCGTTGAACGTCGCCACACTGAAGCCGTAACACGTTTTCACTGGTGTCAAGTAATAAAATGCAATGTTTGATCGTTGTTTGTGCAAGAATACATTTTTGACGTAGTTGTTATTAGCTGGCACTGCTAGCAGCGGCTAGCCACTTAGCGGAACATCCGTGTGCAGACGCGACGCAGTTTAGCGAATGGAAGCGATGCTAGTGACCCATACAAGGGTACCCATGCAAAGTTGAGCCGCACATTTGGGTAGATTCATATTTGCAGGGGGCTGAAACTGAAAGAAAAACTATATTCACTGTGCGTGTCAACAAAGTTTGGGGCTGTCAGTTTCGGACGCACTGTTTCGTGCAAACTTGCTTTAACGACCTCGAGAGCGAGATTCCAGAGCAGAGCCGAGGCTAGCTGCGTTAGCCTCCGAGCTACATCCAGCAGCAAGGAGCCAGGTAGCGGGGTGGTGTGTGGGTCCACGGCATGGAGCTGGAGAGGCTGTGTCGGGACTGGTTGAAGACCTAGTCCCCCGGTAGTGAAACGACAACTCGACACGGAGCTCACGTAGCACCGTCCACCTAGTCGAGGAGCTAGCTAGCATCACCGCACAGCCTTCCGCCGAGCTGCACTTCCCC
Organism: Anoplopoma fimbria; assembly: GCF_027596085.1. Lineage (NCBI taxonomy): Eukaryota > Metazoa > Chordata > Actinopteri > Perciformes > Anoplopomatidae > Anoplopoma > Anoplopoma fimbria. The sequence continues at coordinate 13,218,771 of NC_072460.1, read as the reverse complement.
CACTCTCCCTCCAGCCGGCTAGCCGCAGCGATAGTCCGGTACATAAAATGAAGCGACCATCAGCGTTTTGGGAAGCTGTGTGGCTGTTTGGATTTTGCTGATGTATGAGGAGACGCTATTGTTCTTTTGAGGTGAGCTGTTTTATTATTGTCTATTTGAGCTCCTTGCAGCGGACACCCTTAGAGACCCACCAGCCCTGACCTTAGACCGGGCAACGCTAGCGCTGCCATCGGTAGCATCGGCTAGCTGTTAGCTTCCACCAGATGGGGGCATCTACTTGCTGGAGAACTAGCTCTGTTACCTGGGCGCTAACTCTAGGTAGAAATGTGGTTTATTCTGGCCGTGTCCACGCTACGGTTCACACAGTAGTCGTTTGACATGTTAAAAGTACACGTCCCTGCGCACGAGAGCGGGTGTATTCGTCCTCGTTGTGCCTCTTCGGGACACTTTGCTGCTACGTCACCATTGGTAGTTGTGAGGTTTTCCGTTCCAGCCTGTCGCCGGTGACACGGACGTGGCTATTTGCTGGCAGAGAGCAACCCTTTGAAGTCGGTGTTTACATTGAGCAATAGTGCTTAGCTTTGCAGATATTCAACTATAAAACCTCACATCTGTTTACTATGGCACTGCAACAATCAGCCTCTGCTTTTCACCAACATTACCAACTAAATAAGTGGATTTGTAGCGTTCACACTTTTATGGTTAACAGGATGTTAAGACGATAAGCGACGCAGACACCAGGTCACCTCTCTGTCTCTCTAACTTCACCTGAGAGACAAAGACTGTCCCCTGTCCTCCTTATTGTGATAAGTTAGGTTTTGAGGTGAAGTTTGTTGTCGAGCAGACACGTTTCCAGTGTTTATTAGGAGGGTTTAGTTGATGTCAACGCACAATGGAGACATGCATTTCGTCTCTGAGCTCAGGTGTTAGACATGTTTGTAACGCAGCACATGTTGTGCAGGTGAGGATGGTCGTGCAGGTGTGATGCATGTATTTGGAGAGTTTGGGCTGAAATGTGAGTACTTGTACTCACTGAACAGAGATGCACACAGTTGTGTTTTATGTTCTAAGTAATTGCATTTTGCTCTTTTAATTATGATCCTATGTGTTAAACCAAAACGTGAACTGGGATCTTCTTTCAATTGCCTCAGTTTGATCCAATAGGAAACCTTTCTTAATGTGTATTTGGTGTCACAGGAGGAGAGTGAAACACTGCGAGACACTCAGCTGGATTTATATGGCAAATCCACCGTCACATGCATTGCCTTTTAAGCCCCTTTGGACCAGAACATAACGCTTTAGCATCGCACCACGGACCTTTTGTCTTTTGCTTTTGTAACATCTGCAGATTCACGATGACATGAACACTTATCTGGGCTGTGATGAAGCATGAGTAACATTTCACATGCGAAATCCACCCCTTATTAAAGTGTCGCTTGTAAATGGCTTTTGTAGGTTCAAACACACGACATGATTTGCTATTATTAGTTGTGTTGCCAAAAGCAAATGGTGAGTCGTTGGTTGATTGTTTCCCAGTAACGTTACTGGTGTTAATGGCGTGAATCTCACAGCGGAACTATGATGCTTGCGACAAAGGTTCTGCACGAAATAAGCTGTGCTGCAACAGGAAGTTCAGCACACGGAAGTTGTGTTTTCTTTGTGTATCCCGATTTATGGTTGTTTTATTTGGGAAAACACCATTTTAGTTTGATCATTTTGTGCTCGTTCACGCAGCTGTTTCACCGGTCTGGATTATGCATTACTTGGTAAACGATAAGTTGAATTGTAAGAGCGGTTTCCGATGGATCTGTCTCTTTTAACACTCGCGCTGTTTTCATGAGTTTGCGAGGAGGCTCGATTGCATTAGTGCAACGTTAGTGAGATTAACACAGGGAAATGGTCTAAAGTGAGGACATACTAGCCATGTTTAATTGGTTGCATTTGTCGTTTTAAGTCTTCATGTGAGAAGTGCTTTTGGTTGGATATGGAGGCAAGTGTGTAGCATGTTGAGTTTTAGGAATGATCTTTTATGGTGTTAAGCTTATGTTGGGTAATGGAAATTACATTTTCTACTTTGGTAAGTGGGGACCTGCATACGATTTAGCTGTTCATTTTTTTGGGGAGGAAACTTAAATCTCATGAAGTTATCAGTTTTTTCTCATAATTATCAGATTTATTCTAATTCTCTCCATGCAGTAATAACAGACCTGATGTTGAAGGCATAGCCATTTATCAGAAATAATGCCCACAGGTTGTTTGCATCCTGTGAATAGTTTGATTCAACTTTTCTACTTCTGATTAAAACTACAAGTTGACTTCTTATGTTTTTTTTAAATTGCAGATCTCTGTCAAGGAGGTCAAAATCAGTACGGGGAATGGACGAGCAGAAATCAAACTGCGAAGAAAATGACTCTGAACCAACAGGTAATGTCTTGTTTTTAAATGTTCCCATATCCCTACGTCATCATTTATGAATATGCTCTATTCTGAAGGGAGATGATTATTAATATAATGTGCCTTTGCTCTGAAAGGGAACTGCTCATGGTTGAAAAGTTTTCATTAATATTAATTAAGTCGATTGATTTAATTAAGATTTGTTAACAAAATGTACTAAAGGTGATTTATTCCTGATGTTTTCTTTTTCTTCATTCTCTAGCTGATGACAATGCCCCTTCAAAGCAGCTTGTCTCCTCTGAGGAGGAATCCAAAGCCCTTCTTGCTGCTGAGGACGTGTCTGGTGCTACTGCAGCCTCGTCCAGCACACCTGTGTAAGTTATTAATTATGATTCAAACAATGTATGTGGTCAACACTGTTGTGGTCTATATCCCAAGGTGCTGCTCATTGTTGGCAACACCAAAAACTGAACCTCTACTCGTGTTTTTGAACAATCACAATTGTGACTGTACAGAGAGAGCACTCAAGCCTGTGCTCTTTGCAACTGTTTGGGGAGGAGCCTGCATGGACAGCGGGAACTGAGACACTTTGGGCCATTTTCTGAGCGGCCAACCCTCAAGCCATCAGCTACCCCACTGCCAGAGCCCGGAAATGATGACCTGTCTTCCATTGGATTTTCCGACTCCCCCTGTCTGGCATCACTCTTTGACGACTCAGGTCAAAACATTATGCTAATATATTTAAACACACATGGCACAAGATGTAGATAAATATTTTGTTAGGAATTTAACTGATATTGTGCTTTTTTTATTTATTTTTTATAAACAGGGGGTTGTGCGGTTCATCACTGGTGTGCGATGTGGTCGGAGGGAGTGAAGCGGATGGAGAATGAAGAGCTGGAGAACGTGGATAAAGCCGTTATCTCAGGGACACAGCGGGTAAGTGCACTGTATATAGACTTGATTAAGATGGTATTGAGTGAGAATATAGGGATTAACAGGCTTCCTTCACAAAATCTAACTTGTTACCATTGGTCTGTTCCAGCTTTGCGAATACTGCAAAAGGCTGGGCGCAACCATTCGATGCCATGCTGAGGGCTGCACGCGGTTCTACCACTTCCCCTGCTCGGCAGCCAGTGGATCCTTCCAGTCCATGAAGCAGTTGGTTCTCCTCTGTCCAGAGCACATAGACAAGGCAGAGGAGTTGGGTAAGAAAACAAAACATCTTTGTCAAAGTTATGATATAATTACTGTGGGCCTGATCACAGCAACGTTTTGTTTATACTCGTGCGTGGCATCATAGCGCGAACATAAACCACCTGTGCAGATGGCGCACAAGCTACGAGCACACACAAAGGCGTTTATGCTCAACACACAGTATTGCATGCATTATAAGAAACGAAGGTTGAATATCCTATAAACAATTAGATTTTTCTGCATAATATATACTCAAATTAAAAAAATTATGACTTCCGGTTTCTAAAGCATTTAAAACCAAATTGACATTTTTTGTATAATCCCTAGACATGTAAATGGCGCTGCTATCGGTGAACTATTTTTGACAGTCGCATCTAAAAAGCTCCGATTGAAGTGACAAAAATGATGAGGGGCACAACCAAGTGCCGTGACCACTTGCAAAGCTTTTGTTTGGCAACTGGCTCCATAATGATTTCATTTATCAATTGTGGACTGTACCTGCTCTTTTGTTGGCACAAAACGTCAGTTTCGTGCATAACTTGAAAGTTGGAAAATGGCAATCATTGGTCATAGTCTCTCTAAAAAGTTATGTTTTTGACTTTTAAAAAAATGCAAACTTTGCTTAACAAACCATTAGTCGGCTACTGGCTACCTATCTTGCATTTCCCCCCCTGTTGAACTAAAAAAATTAAGTTATTAGGTGCTGATGTCCATTAAGTCACCCTGTAATGTTTCTTTTTTATTTTTTTAATTTTTTTATACAGCAGGTGAGGAGGCTTGGTGTGCAGTGTGTGACTCAGCTGGGGAGCTCACAGATTTGCTGTTCTGTACGGGTTGTGGCCAACATTATCATGCGGCCTGTCTTGAGATTGGTGCCACGCCCATCCAGAGGGCAGGATGGCAGTGCCCGGAGTGTAAAGTGTGTCAGACTTGCAGGTAAGTCAAACTGTAGTGAATCAGATACTATAATAATAATGATAATAATAATAAGATACACTATAATAGTGAATCAGATGCAGTTCCTGAACGTTTGCATTATATTCACATATTTTTTAATATATTCATATCATATTTGTCCTATTTTACCTGAGCTTTATTTCCCATTTTTAAGAGCAATGTCTTTATTCCTCATTTTCTTAGACAACCAGGAGAAGACTCAAAAATGTTGGTGTGCGATGCCTGCGATAAGGGCTACCACACCTTCTGTCTCCAACCAGCCATGGATTCTCTTCCCACTGACCCATGGAAATGCAGAGTAAGTCAGATTTGTCCCTTACTTTGGTACAAAAAATGCCCTCATCTTGGAAACTGACTGTGAGAGCAAGTTCAGAAAACAAAAAAAAGTTTTGATTTATGAGGATATTTGAAAGAGAGCTTGTCTTCATGTGCTTTTTTTGATCATACGGTTTATGTTTTACTAACATTATTTGTATTTTACAGAGGTGTCGTGTATGTACGGAGTGTGGTGTCCGAGGACTGGTGCTGCCAGATTTAGCCCAGTGGTTTGACAACTACGCCGTGTGTGAGGGCTGCCAGCGTCACCGCAGTTCTATGTGTGGCGTGTGCAGCAAAGCTGCGAACCCATCAGTCACTCTGCTGTGCTGCAGCATGTGCCACAGGTTTGTTTGATGCAGAAGTGCAAAAGCATTTATTAATGATATCTATCATGTGTGGGCTTGTCACTCATATTATCATTCAATATTTCTCGATGATTTCTTGATGATTGTTTTAGGTGGGTGCACAGTGAGTGTGCGTTACCGGGGGAGCTTTCAGAAGCCAAGTGCATTTGCCGGCTTTGCAAAGAGGATGAGCAGCAACCTGTCACTCAACCACACACAGCGGAGATACAAACCAGAGAGGTGTCCGAGGAGACTGAAGGACAAGTGAAGTTGGTGGAGATGACAATCCAAACGGATGCAGACATGGTGACAGAAGAGCACACAGACTTATCCGAGGTGACACCAGGACAGAAAGCGTCAGAGTTGGTTGAGGCTGAAGCCATATCTGACAAAGAGACACCCATGGACTTGGGTAAGTCTGAGTCACACACAACAAAAGTCAAAGCTTACGAGACATGCAAGTCGTGAGTTTTAATGTACTAGTAAAAGAATGCAGCTTGTTTATGTTGACTGCACCTTCAGCAATTAAAAACCCCCCACCTCTTTCTCTTATTGTTTCTAAATGTAGCTCTTGAAGTAGATCAGCATTTTCGATGAAGTTTATGTAGTGAATAATTTGGTTTTATCCGCATGGTTGAATGCACTCATTGTGAGTCGCTTTTGATGAAACATCGACTAAGTAAATATAACGTGATTTATGTCTGAGATGTGCTCCTGAGAGTTAACTACTTTTGGCTTCAGGGGTGGAGCCTGCAGCTGTTGCGACAACAGACGGGGAAAAAATCAAGGAGGACAAGGTGCAGGTAGCAACAGAAGGATCGACTTCTGAGGCGACCGCTGTTCCACTTGAGTCCACTGGTAAACTCAGAACCCACTGTTGACATATTTAAAACTGAACACAAAGTACTTTATTATTTGTGTGATGGTTTGCCGTAACTAATGATAGATTTATACATGTTTACACTAATAACCATGCATTCCTTAATCTCAAATGTAGAATGTGCAACAAAAGAACAGAGGGTCTCTTGTCTTCCTGCTGATGAAGAGAGAGAAGAGGAGGAAGTCAGCCAGGTGACTCAAGTCAACCCTCCCCAGGACCCCACAGCAGAGACACAGTGTGACAACCTGAAAGTAGAACCAACACCAGTGTCACTTCAGGGCCCTGAAAGTATGGAGGTGGAGAAGGAGAAGCAGGAGGACACTCCATCAGTGGAACAAGAAGAAGAAGAAGAAGAAGAATCATCAGAGTTATTAAACAATGGTTCTGATGGCACGCCTATCACAGAACCAGTCAGTAAGGATCCACCAAAATCACCAGCTTCTCCTGCCTCTGTGGACAAAACGGAGCATTTGCCCATGGATAATTGTCAGGAAAGAAGTCCATGCGAGGACCCCCAGTCTCCTACTCTTTCTTTATCAGTAGACACAAAAGAGGTCCTCTCTTCTATGGAAATAGGTGGGAGGTTACTACCTCACTCTGAAGAGGAGGAGGATGATGAAGAGTATGATGAGCATATTGGAGGACTTAATTTAGACATAAAGCAGGAACTGCAGGAGCAAGAGGCTAAGAGGGAATTGCTGCTGGACGACATGTCCTATTTGAGCCACGGAGACGAGAGCAGCAGTGGCTTTCTGGGCTCTCCAGGAGAACACGACCCTCAGCTCTCCATGGAGTTTGGCCTTGACGCCGGCCGCTCACACACAGATAATCTGCTCACTGAGACTGATGACTCGCTTCCCTTCGAACCATTCAGAAGCGACAGAGAGAAGGTGAAACGCAGAGGATCCCCAGGACGCTCACGAATCAAACAGGTGAGGTCAACATTTACAAGTTGTTTTGTTTTATTAAGTGATTTTTGCTTAACCAGCTGAAATGGTGCTTTAACCTTTTTTGTTTTTGTTTTTAAGTTGTCAGTATTACATTGTCCCAACACACATTTAAATGTTTTTTTTCCTTCCTTTTCTTTTAGGGGCGAAGCAATAGTTTTCCTGGGAAGCGTAGACCTCGAGGAGGTGGTGGAGGGAGAGGGCGTGGTGGGAGGTCACGCCTCAAAGCTATGGCCTCCTGCATTGATGCTTTCTTGGTGAGCTGTACTTAAAACAGAATTCAAATGTTCTTCTATATTCTGTCACTTTTATTATGTTGTCATAATAACGCTTTTCTTTACTTGTAATTTAATGACGCATGATGGCAGTGTGTTTGTAACTGTTTATTCCCTTGTTCACAGCTAAGCATGACCACAGACACTGGAATAAGTAAGGAGGAAGACGAGGAGGAAGATGACACCATGCAGAACACAGTGGTCCTTTTCTCAAACACCGATAAATTTGTCCTGCTCCAGGTATAGCTCTTCTTCCAGAGTGACATTTTTAATTACCGTGTCGCACAAACACAGTTGCTACTTTCTAATCAAACGCGAATACCCCGTTTCCTCTTTTTCATTACTTCTCTCTTCTGTTTTAGGATATGTGTGTTGTGTGTGGCAGTTTCGGAAAGGGTCCCGAGGGGCAGTTATTGGCTTGTGCTCAGTGTGCCCAGTGTTACCATCCTTACTGTGTGAACAGCAAAGTAAGCACAACATTATCCTCAGTTTTTTATTTTTCTTCAGCACTATTTTTCAAAATCCAGATGGAATAACCTTACGTCTTCTGTAGATCACCAAGACGATGCTCCGTAAGGGCTGGCGCTGTTTGGAATGTATTGTGTGCGAGATGTGTGGAAAGGCTTCGGACCCCTCCCGCCTGCTGCTGTGTGATGACTGTGATGTCAGCTATCACACCTACTGCTTGGACCCACCCCTGCACAATGTTCCCAAGGGTGGTTGGAAGTGCAAATGGTAAAAAAAAAAGTAAACTCTTAGAGCACAATGCTTCATTCAGCCCGTGTAGCTTTGAATGGGGTCAAATGTAAATTCATACATGTACATTTGCATATTATGTAAAACACTCATGCTACAGCCCTGCATTAGCAATGCAGAGGCCCATCTTTCTGCCTCTTGCTTCTGTAGCAACAGAAAAACTACTGCACCTTTTAAATTGGTGTCTAATTTTTTTTTTTTTATCTTTCATGTTCGCTGTATTTTCGTTACCCAGTGCTTCACTACTTCTGTGCAGGTGTGTATGCTGTGTGCAGTGTGGTTCCAACTCCCCGGGTTTCCACTGTGAGTGGCAGAACAATTACACCCACTGTGGCCCATGTGCCAGCCTCGTCACCTGTCCAGTGTGCAGAGAGAACTTCATGGAGGAGGAGCTGCTGCTGCAGTGTCAGTACTGCGATCGGTGAGTGCTGCTCATTAGAACTACACATGCACACACTCGACACAGAAACTGAGGTATTCATGAGATTGCTGCTAATGAAGACTAACGGGGAATGGATTATTTATGTATTTTTCACATCATGAATTATTCCATAACATCTTTGATTCGCAGTGTGATTTGTTGTGAAAGGTATGTGTATATCGATGTATATCTGTGTGCCTGTGCAGATGGGTCCATGCCGTCTGTGAGAGTCTGTACACAGAGGATGAGGTGGAACAAGCTTCTGATGAGGGCTTTGCCTGCACATCCTGTTCGGCATATGTTCCAAAACCCGTGGGTAAGTCCCAGAATGACATTATTTTAAAACTGAAGATGCACTGAAGATTATGGTTTCAAAAATACACCCAGAAAACTTACTGATGACATGATTTTCTTTTGCTTTTTCTACCCGATCTTTGCCTTTGTTCACAGTAGTAGAGTCAGCCATTATGGCTTCAATAAAGATCAAAGAGCCAGGTCAGTGGACTTTGCTTGTTCATGATTATTATCACAAGCACACAATGTGGTAATCACAGTCACAAGTAACTCATATTTGCAAATGTCAATTAACAGAACCCCAGTTCTACCGGTTGGAGGGTGTGTGGCTGACGGAGTCGGGTATGTCCCTGCTGCGCAGCATCTCCATGTCTCCCCTGCACAAGAGACGGCAGCGTCGCTCCCGTCTCGGCACTCTGTGCTGTGAAGGAGGTTCTGATGGAATGGATCTGAGGGAAGTCGAAGATGGGGAGGATGGAAAAGGTTTGCACACTCTCCGCCCATCCAGTGGTTTATTAACAATTTCAGGAATGTGTTCCTTCTTTTTTAATGCAAGACTTTTTGCAACTTCGATGTTACCTTGTATATCCAGGCTGTGGGGAGCCCATGGACTGTGAATCCAAGATGGAGAACCCTGGGAGCCCTGACAGAGATGGTGGTGCAGAGGGAGGCACTGAAGGCATGGCAGACTGCGAGGGCCTCAAAGGAGGAGCAGAGGAGTTGGATGATAGCAAAAAAAGAAAGCGGAAACCTTACAGGCCTGGTAAACTACCCAGAATTTCCCAAAACAACTTGTAACATCCACAAAGATGTCTGAGCATTAACAAAATATTTAAAAATGATTTATACATTTCTTGTTCTAGGAATTGGAGGCTTCATGGTGCGACAAAGGAAGTGTCACACACGGATGAAGAAAGAATTTTTTGCCCAATTGGCTGGAGAGACTACATTAGATGGACAACCAATAGAGAGAACCATTGATGAAGGTTGGTGACAAAATACTTTTTTGAATTTAATTTCATCCACATTACATTTTTGTAATTAATCTGCGGTTCACAAGCATGCTGAATGCTCTCATCACTACTAAGGACTGCATTTGTTTTTTTTACTGGATAGTGTACATTTTGGATACTGAATTTCATGGTTATATATGCATAGGACCTCACCCTGACACAGATAACATAATGGATCCTAAACCAGTGGAGGGCGAGGAACAAGCCAAGAAACGTCGGGGACGGAAGAAGAGCAAACTTGAGGACATGTTTCCATCTTATCTCCAGGTTTCAAGTCTCTCTATGCTTTACACAGTTTTAAAACATATGGTATCAGAGGCATAATGTTCATATCTGAAATGTTTGTAATTCGCTGCAGGAGGCTTTCTTTGGGAAGACACTAATAGACTTGAGTAAGAAAGCTGTGATGATACCTCCTGGGCAGAGGGCAGGCACATGCCCAGTCCGACCTTCATTACCAGCACCGTCAGGGGTCAAAACTACTGCCGCAGAGAGTAAGTGCGCTAACTTCACCTCTGGCACATAAAAACTTTGCAAATGACTTTTGACACTTGGTGTGGAAAAGGTTAGTACCTTCATGACCGTTTGTGCTTCTCTCACTAGCTGAGGATCGTGTGGTGAAAATTAATTTTCCTCTCAAGCAAGAAGGGGGTGAGGCCTCTCAGGCTCAGGGAGAAGGTGCAGGTAAGTGTCTGTTTGGAAAATGTTCTACTGGTTCATTGTAATGGTCTTGAGGTAATTGCCAGTTGGTTTAAAATTATTCCTTTTTTTTAGGAGTTTCTGCACCATCCTCATCGCTGAAGGACCAGGCGTCGAATGATCCGCATGATTCTGATGCAGAAAAACGTGAAGGTAGTGCCATGACTTTGGCCTAAACCGTATGCAACTTGAACTTAAGGAAGGTTTTAATGCCTGATGTTAGCGTCCTCCCTTACATGCTGTCTTCCTTGCGTGACAGGTCTTCCACAAGGGATGGAGAGTCAGGACTCTGAGCAGTTCTTCAGGAAGGTTCTGGGAGTGTCGGACGGCTCCTCTTTGGAGGGCATGAAGCCCATCTTGGAGGGCAGTAAAGGAGAACTCAATCGTAGCGCTCTGCCGCAGAGAGCTCTCCTCTCAGGTGTGTATGTGGGCATGTCTGCAGATGATCATTAGGAGTTTTTTTGAAGTTAGAAACAATATTTATTGTATGATTGAGCTTTAAATCTTTGTAACTTTGTAAGGATTAGTACAAATAAGGTTTTGTTGAAGTTTGGCTTGGGATTAACACATGTAAAATCTTTAACAGGGTCCCTGCCCTCAGCTGGAATGATGGATGCTTTTCCTGGCCTCAGTCAGTCACCGTTCTTTGATATGCGGTAGGTCCAATACTGAATTGCCTATTGCATTTTATTTTACAATAAGTTGCAGTGTATACAATCATCACAACTCGTGCTGTAGAGCATAGTGTAGAAGCGTATACCCATTTATTTGTTTCTAATGTAATTGACCCATGCAAGCCCTTCTATCTTTTATAAAACAATAACAATCTCGTATGGTGTACAGGGACCGAGGAGGACTGTTCAGTCCAGATGGGGGTGATGAAAGCCCCTGGGCCACTCCCTCTACCCCAGCAACCCCCTCCTCCCCAGCAACCCCCACTGAGGCAGAGGGTGATGGGCTGTCCTACAACCAACGCAGTCTCCAGCGCTGGGAGAAGGATGAGGAGCTGGGAGAACTTTCAACTATTTCCCCTGTTCTTTATGCCAATACCAACTTTCCCACTCTCAAACAGGACTACCCAGGTGAGTGCGGAAGAAATACTATAACAATATGAACGACCTCTTATAAGACCAAACGGAATTAATACTTTTTCAAAGTAAGGTTTTCATATTCATTAGATATTAAACGGTTATTACACATTTCTCCTGTGACAGACTGGGCTAGTCGCTGTAAGCAAATCATGAAGGTCTGGAGGAAGGTGTCAGCTGCTGACAAGGTTCCATATCTGGTAGGTGCTCCAATTATTGTTTTATTTTCATTTATTATAAATCAACAATCTTTTCCTGCAGTTCCTTGTAACACACATTTCTAAAATGTAGTCAAAGATGCAATGCTGTAGTTATTTTTTGTTTTAAAATGTCCCTTTTGGCTTATTGTAACATCACATTAATGCAGAAAGCCTCAAGTAAAACATGACCAACACAGAAATATAGAAAATTGTTATTCAAATTTAAACTGTCCGGTGGGTTCTGCTTATTGCTAGGATTATCTTGATTCAGCCTACAAGTATGTATGACATTTCTGCAGTAAAAAATAAAAAAGTGGATTAATAATTCATATTTTTCATATTTTCATATTTTTAGTTATGCAGAAGTAAGAATTACATTTTTAATTCTTTAATATTCTTTTTGTAGCAAAAGGCCAAAGATAACCGAGCAGCTCAGAGGATCAACAAGGCGCAGAAGGTGATTATAGCAGCAGCATCCTTTTGCTGTTTGTCACCTGTCACTGGAGTTGTGGTGCAGATTGTTCATGCTTCCTCTGTACCCTCCTCTTTCCACAGCAGGCAGAGAGTCAGGTGTGCAGGCCAGTCAAGACAGAGGGAGTGCGCGTGAAGACTGAACGGCCCAGTTTACATCTCCAGATCCCTCCACCTTCTGGCTCTACGTCAATCTCTTCCCAGCCCAGCTCTGCAGAAAGCCCATTTCCCTTCCCTCCAGATTCAGGATCATCCTCTGTCTTTTTCTCTGATGGACCTGTTAAGACCCCGGGGTCAGCTGAAATCAGGACAGATCCCTTTGCTAAGCTTCCTCCTCAGTCACCTCATTCTCACTCTCACCCAACCACACCCTACTCCCATGCTGGGGCCAGCCCCTTACAGGCCTCTTCCTCAGGTTATTCCGCTTCCGGCCCACAGGGTCCTCCTCAGGGACGGCCAGCCAGTCTTGGCCCCTTTGACATGCAACCAGGAACTCCTGGAACCCCCAGACGGGCTCAGCAGGTTGACCCCTACTTCAGATCGCAGCTGCAGCAGCAACAGGGCCATCTACCACAATCGCAGCAAGGCTCCCAGGAGTCCCTTGGACCTCCAGAAAGTCCTCATTCAAGAGGCACAGGGCTTGGGGAGTCACCCATCTTCTCACCATCCCACAATACCCACTATGGAGACCCTTTTAGAACCCAGCAAGGGATGGGAAGGTCAGAATATGGTTCATCCCCGTCACCCTCTGCAGTGGCTTCCTCACCTGGGCAATACAAGGCTGATATGAGTGCACCATCTCCACGCTCATCTGCAGTGGGAAGACCTGATCTATCCACTGACTCTCCTGCTGGGATGCTGGAGTCTGGGGATGGTTTATTCAAGGCACCTATGACGCCACGAATGCACCAAGGGGAGGGTGGGACTCTTCATCCTGGAGCTTCCCCTAGCCACCCCTCTGAAGGCTACAGGCAGTCACCTTCCCACCCTTTCTCTGATCCCCACACTCAGCCATCACTGACTCCCAGGCCGCAGTCAGGTGACAATTGTTCTCTCGGACCCCAGAGACACCCTGTGGCTCAACAAGAACTATGCCCTAGAGTGCCCTCCAGCCCACAGTCCCAGGGAAGCTCTCAGTCGCCCCACACTCCTGGTGGCCATTCCAATGATGCCTACTCTGTCCATTCTCCTGCTACCCCTCGTTTCCAATCCCCAGACCTTTGTTCTCAGCCACCTTCAAGGCCACAATCTAGAGACCCTTTTGCTACTATCCATAAACCCCCTCGTCCCCCTTCTGCTGCCCCAGAGGGAACTGCAAGTTACAAAAGCTCACCTCATCCTAACCAGCAACCTCCACCCCATCCCACAAACAGTTCCATAGGGGATCCTCTCTCTGGTAAACCGTCAGCACCTCCTACTTTTAACCGGAGCCCCAGCACCGGAGGCTTCCAAATAACCCAGCAACAGAGTCAGATGTTACAGGGTCAGCATCAGCAACAACAGCAACAAACTCAGCAGACTATGAGTGCAGACAGCTTCAGCTCCAGGGTGCCACCTCCTTCTGGGTCTCAAGAACTAGCAGTTGTCCGCCCTCAAGACGCACCTCATCAGCCAGCTTTACCAGGCACTCAAGAAATGCCTGACATTTCAGCAGTGCAGGACCCTGCATTAGTAGGCCTTAGCCCCTCTGAGCTGGAAAAACACCGACAGGTATCAAAATATTAGCCACTGAACAATCATGCTATGCACCTCCTTAGTGTGTTGTTAATCAAAGATTGTTATGTTTTCTTTTTTTAGCGACTGAGGCTGAGGGAATTCTTAATCAGACAACAAATGCAGAGGAATTCCATTAGACAAGAGAAGGAGGCTGCTGCTGCTGCTGCTGGAAGTACATCTCCTGGCTGGTCTGGAGGAGAGATGGGAGCCTTTCAACAAGAAAAGGCTCACAGAGCACCTCCACCTTATCCACAGGTACACACAGTGTCATGTAGCAATTAGGAAGATGTCTTTGCATGGCCTGTGTTCAATCCCAAATACCTGTTCTGCTGAGGAGTTCAAGGAATAAAAAACTGAAGCACTAATTTAAAGTGCACTATTTTAAAGCTGAGGCTGTACTTTCAAATCTTTGTTGACTGGTGCCAGTTAAATGTCAAAGTAACAAAGTGAGCGAGTGGGTCGTAATCAAAGGGTTGGTGGTTCAATCCTCAGCTCCTTCTGTTGAAGTAATGCATTGCATGGAAGCTCGCTGCCGTCAGCGTGTGTGGATGAATAAGGCAGATTGTAAAGAAAATAAACTGTAGAAATCCTATAGTGTATTACAAATAAAAGTAGATGTCACACGTGCCTCTTGTAATTACTTACTGTAATTACTTCCTTTAGGATCGTGTTGCTGCTACTACTGCTGGACCTCAGACTTCTGTGGCAGGGAAGATGCCCATGGCTGTTGGTGTCATGGAGGACAAGCTCATTCGCCCACCACCTACAGGAACTCCTGCTATCATGGATCCCAGTGCACTAAGGTAACCGCATCATTTAATTACATTCACAATTGTTGTGAAATACTAAGACATGGTTCCCCTTACACAGTTAATACATTTCCACCGGCATAAATAATTGGCACCCTAAATAAGTACCGCCCCTTGCATTTTCAAAATTCCGTAACACAGTATACCTGTGTGTTTTCTGTCCTTCAGGGCACCGGGGCCCAGCAGACCTCAGGGGATGTTTGCCCGTCCTCCATTCCCTCCTCAGTGGCAGGGCCAGCCTCCAGGTCCAAGGAGGTTTCCCCAGCCTGGCATGGAGGCTATGGGCATAAGGCACAATCTCAACCCTGCTGCCAACATCCAGGGCATGGAAGGCATGGGTAACCCTCACACCATGATACCAGGACATGGAGGAGAGACCATGCAGCAAATGGGTCAAGGACCCCCACCACAATTCATTGAATTGAGACACAACTCGCAGAGGCTATCCCTACGACCTCAGTTTATGCCCCGTGGACCCCAGCCAAGACCACGTCACTTTGTTCCACAGCAAGAGATGGCAGCACCTTATGTTCAGCATCATCCCATTGCTCAAGCTGGTGGCATTCAAACAGAGGGGGGCGGAAACTCACAGCTGGGGTTACAGCAGGGTGGACTGTCTGTTTTACTGCCTCAGCACTCTACAGGCCCAGTAACACAACAGCCCCACTTGCAGCTGCAGGCCGCTTCTTCCACTCCGAACATTCCTAACGCTGAGCAGCATCAGCTTCGACAACCAAGTCTAGTCACACAGCCCCAGCCCACCATGGCACAAAATAGTGAGGAGCTGCCAGAGCCTGACCTTGAGGGTCTTGGGGATGCCCCAGGTGATGGAGGTGTGGAGGATGAGGATGATTTGGCTCTAGACTTGGACCCTGACAAAGGAGATGATGACTTGGGCAACCTGGACAACCTGGAAACCAATGATCCACATCTAGATGACTTGCTTAACAGTGATGAGTTTGACTTGCTGGCATACACTGACCCTGAACTGGACCAAGGCGACCCTAAAGATGTATTTTCAGACCAGCTGCGGTTGGTGGAAGCAGAAAGTGAAGCACCATCTTCCTCTGGATCTGCGCTTGTTAAAGTGGAAGGAAAAGCCAAGGTGGAGCCAGGGCAGAAGTCTCTCACAACAGCTCCTGCCATTGCAAGGGGGTCTGCTACCCAACTGCCATCCTCTGCAGACACTGTTGATACCTCCAAGGTAAAAGTAGAGGACAGAGGTCTGACCCCTCAGCTGCATCCAGGACATACTGTGGTGAAAGATGAAATAGGAGATGCTGTGTCAATGCTTCTTGGTGGGAACACCACATCAGCGAGGCCTGCACAACCAGAAAACCAGTCAGCTTCACTCAGTTCTGTTCGATTAGGGGGACTACCGTACCCCCTGCCGGGCCAAGCTAACGCATTGCCATATCCTCCAGCTGCTCCACATGGAGATATCGGTGATGATCCGCTGGGGCTGCCTGATGTAGGGGAACAGCACTCTCTTGCTGCAGATTTGGCAAAGGTAGAGAGCTCTTTAGATGGGGAACTGCCTCTTCTAATACAGGATCTTCTGGAGCATGAGAAGAAGGAACTACAGAAGCAGCAGCAGCAGCAACAGCTCAGTTCCCTCCACCAGGGAGGCATGGCATCCCATTTTCCTGGCCTATCAAGTCAACAGCCTAACCCACAGGCACCCGGACATATAATGCTGCCACACCATCATCGTCCACCACCCCAAGGAATGATGGCTCAGCCAGGAATGGTAACCCGTGCTCCGCACATGTTGCAACAACAGCAAAGGCTTATGGGACCTGGAATGGTAACTCCACCTCACATGAATATGGCCCAGCAGCAAGCTATGGTGAGGATGGGTCAGCCAGGCATCCATGCAGGTGTAAGTCATCAACCAACGACACAGCCATTGATTAAACCACCTATGGCCAACAACTTCTTCCCAGATAAAGGTAAGCGTTGTGGCTTGTCGCCATTATCACTCTGTAATGATGTTCTTTTGGTACTATAGCTACAGACATTGTCTTACTCTTTTCTGCAGATTTAGACAAATTTGCTACTGATGACATCATGGATCCCATTGCCAAGGCAAAGATGGTGGCACTTAAGGGTATCAAGAGAGTGTTGGCACAGGATCCAATGGCTGTTCCTTCTGGCATAAACAGGTATTTGTTCTTATGTAAAGCTTAATTATCTATTGAATCAACACCTCTAAACATGTTCCAGCTCAAAATCATTGACTGTTTTCAGTTACAGAGTTGAGGGATCATCTGAGTCCTTATCTAAAGTTACGCATTTTAACAATTAGAATTAGAAATAAATACACAACTGAGGTACCACCTTTGCAAAATGTAGAGCCTTGAAAAACCCTGTATTGGTGTTCTTTAAATTATGTAGTCCTGTGACGCTCTTCAAAATATCAGCATCAAAGAAATAAATTGAAACACACAGTGGTCTGCATCATTGTTTGCGGATATTTTGAAATGTCATAAGATTTGGATGGAAACTATACTTCTGCTGTTGTACCATGGTAACATGATAAATACTTAAAGAATATATTTTAAAAAGGAAGGGATCTATACACCAGTAAGTGGAGCTCCACTGTGAAGAGCTACTGATTCAGAGACAATGGTGATGCATATTAGTCCGTTCACCCTGAAGATTCTGTGTTAGGTTTGTTTGTACATGTACTAAACACTTCTACTACAGAATCTGCAGAGTTGTTTGCTAGGGATGCACCGATTTGACCGTTTCAATCCCAGTACCTGGGCTAAAGGTATCAGCTGATGCCGACTATCAATCAGATATTGGTGTTTGATTATTGAGCTTAATGCTTCAGTGTGTGGAAGTGATTAGATCGTTCTTTTATGTGTAAGGTAACGTCCGGCTAGACTTAAACATTGTATCCTTAACTTTGAAAAACAAAGTCTAACAGATAAACACATAAATATAAAGAAATTAAATTGTTATTTCCTAAAATAATCATATCCCGAAACCAGATCGGCCTATTGTAAGCGATACCTTATCCAGCCATTTTAGTCAGTATCAGAAAATATTGGTATCAGTGCATCTCTATTTCTTTCACAACTGTTTGCTGAGGAAGATGTTAAGAATCATTTTAAGAAGTGCATGTTAGACACGTTGTTTTCTCAAGACTGCTCTCCACTCCTCCTCCAAAGGGGGTGACCTTGTATGCAGAAGTGTCATATTTTTAACTGTCTTATCTAAGATCATCACAAGACACCCATCAGGTGTCGGTAACATCATGCATGGTTCAGTAGGCTGCAGATATAGTAATGCATTTTATGATTTCCTTTCTCGTTAGGCAACAAGTTTCTCTGCTTGCTCAGAGGCTGGCTGCCCCGGGCACAGATCCAGGTCAACTTACACCTGGACCTCCAAAGGTATGCTGTTGTGCTTGTTAGAAGTGATTGATTTACTTTCATTCTATGAGTATGTATGAGTGATTCAAATTATTTATTTTGTGTTTAGGAGGGAGAAACAGGAGATCCCACCCAGTCGAGACCTAACCCTCCCCAGTTTGTGCAAGGAATCATCAGTATGTTCTACCAATACTGCTTCTTGTTAAACATGTATTAAGTTTTAATGAAATGTTGTATTTTTGTCCCCATACTCTTTTATGGTTGTCTCAAGTTATCCTCTTCCTTTACAGATGATGCAGAACAGCACCAATACGAAGAATGGCTTCTCCACACTCAGCAGTTACTCCAAATGCAGTTGAAATATTTGGAGGAACAGATTGGGGTTCACCGCAAATCACGCAAGGCACTGTGTGCTAAGCAACGCACTGCTAAGAAAGCTGGAAGGGAGTTTGCTGAGGCAGATGCAGAGAAACTAAAGTTGGTTACAGAAGAGCAAAGCAAAATTCAGAAACAGCTTGACCAGGTGTGTACATTTTAAAGAATCTAATAAGTACAAATACATAGACTTTTTTACAAACTTGTCAAAGGTAAAGGCACTTGATAAACAAATTCATATCTGTTTATTATTCTGTTCTAGGTGCGGAAGCAGCAGAAGGAGCACACCAATCTCATTGCAGAGTACAGAAGCAAGCAGCAGCAGCATCAGCAAAGCTCAGGGATTCTTCCACCGGGACATTCTGCACAGGGGGCCTCCCCTCACATGTTTCCCAAGATGCCTGGCCAGATGATGATGGGCCAACAGGGAGCACCAGTAATGGCCCAGCACCCTGTTGTAATGCCCCAAAGCGGATTGCCCGTCAGGATGCCCCAAGGGCAGCCCTTTATTGGTGGAGCTCAACCCCAACCCCAGCTTCCTGCTGCTCTTGGAGCCAGGCCCCCCAGGGCCCCAGGTCCACCTGTTGCCCCAACAGGATTCTTCCCACAGGGGCCTGGAATGCAAGGTGCAGATCCCAGGCTTCTCCAAGAAAGACAGCTTCAACATAGGATGCAGATGGCAAAGCTCCAGCAGCAACAACAACAACAACAACAACAACAGCAGCAGCAGGTGATGATGGGCCAGCAACCGATGCCACACCCAAATCAACAATCTGGCTTAATCGCTCAGTCACCGTCCAGTATGATGGGGAACCCACTTATGGCCCAACAACAAGCAAACACTCAACAGGGAATGCTAGCCAACCAGACCAACACTCAACAGGGAATGCTAGCCAACCAGACCAACACTCAACAAGGAATGCTAGCCAACCAGCCCAATCAGCAGAGCATGGTGCCGGTTCCACAAGGAATGGTTGGAGGCCAGTCGGTGCCTCCACTGTCACAGAACCTTGCTGGAGGCCAGCCTATTAATCATGGTCAAGCCATGATGGCAGTTCAACCAGGGATTATGGGGAACCCACCAGTTGCACCATCACAGCAACAGAGGCCCCAGCTTATGATGGGCCAGCAGGGAATGGTCGGATCTCCTGGTCACCCTGGCCTCAGGGGTCCCCAGGCCCAATTGACTCCACAACAACAGAGCATTTTGGCCCAACGCATGCTTGCATCTCAGCAGCAGCATCAACAAAATGCTGCAAATTTGGCCCACCTTCAGCAACAGCAGATGGCACAGCAAAGACAACAAACACAGTTGATCAATCAATCCAACCAAGAGCAAGGAGTGCTGTCCCAACCCTCTACCCCACAGATGGGCTCCTCGCCTTCAGCAGGAAGTATTACGCCCCAGCCACAGGGAGCTACAGACAACCAAAACTCAGGCCCCAAAGAGGGAGGGATCCTCAGCCCTGATTCAAGAACGCCACCGCAGCACAGTGGACCCTCCACTCCCAATCCGATGTCCAAACTAGGCGCTACAAATGATCAACAAACTGACTTGGGAAGACAGCAGCTACAACAGCAGCAGCAGCAGCATCAAAACCAGGTTTATATGGCCCAGCAGCAACAATCGAATCCTCAATCTGTACCTGAGCCTCAAACAGGTTTGGTCGGAAACCAACAAACTGGTGTGCTTCAGCAACTTCCGCTCACTCTCCAGAGGCAAGGCTCCCTCAGTGTTGACAAGCCCATTTTGATGACTGTTAAAGAGGAAAGGAAACCAATTGATTTCTTGGCTCAGCAGCAGCAACAACAACAAGCGGTACAAAATACCATGCAGCAGTCACAAGATCCCATCATCCAACAGCAGATCATAAGCCAGAACCATCCTGGACAGCCACAGCCTGTTGTGATGGGTCATAACCCACAACAACAACAAGCCCTCATGGCCCAGCAGCAAAAACAACAGGCCATGATGGGCATGATGAGAGCCCAGCAGCAAGGGATGATGGCACAGAGGCCTGGGCTTCCACCTGGACAGATCCGCACCCCAATCAACATCCAGGCTATCATTGCTCAGAATCCTCAGCTCCGCAATCTTCCCCCAAACCAGCAGATACAGCACATCCAGGCCATGATTGCCCAGAGGCAGCTCCAACAGGGACAGATGTTGCGTATGTCGATGGGTCAAGGCCAGCAAAGTCAGTTGAGGCCTCATATGCAACCAGGACAGATGCCACAAGTTGTGCAGCAGATGCCATATGGAGCCATGGGAAAGCCAGGAGCAGTGGGCCCTCAGCAACAATCAGGCATGTTAGGTCAACAACCTGGTATTGCTCCACAGATGCAACAGGGGATGATGGTCCCTGGGCAGCAACAGCCACAAGTAGGGGAGATGATGCAGCAACATATTATGAGAGGCCAGGTACCAGTGCCACCTTCCCCTATGGACCAGGGCCGAATGGTGAGGCCAACATCTCCACGTCAGCCAATAGCCAATTCTCCTGGACATGCATTTAATCAAGCTATGGGTATGCGTCCACCTACTCCCAGCCAGAACCAGCAAGCATTAATGGCAGCTGCAGCAGGCCGCATGCAGGGTTCTCCATCCCATGCATATTCTCCAAGAGGTCCTTTTGGCATGAGCCCTGCCCACCCTGCCTCACCCCATTCATCCCATGTCTCCTCACCTTCTATAGCTGACAGCAGGGCTGGAAGGGGGAGTCCGTACAGCCATGTAAAGGCCTCTCCACTCAGGTCACCTGGAGCCAAGAGTCCGCTTGATTGTCCTGGAATGAAAGTAGAAGCTCAGACATCAGGCAATGAAACATCTCATTCAGCCTCAGTTATCCCCAATGGTCCACAGAAAGGCATACATGTTCAGCAGCAGGTCACAGAGAACCATGGTCCTCACACACAACATGGCCCTAGAGTAGGGGAGCTATGCAAGATGACCTTACAGAACATTAAACAGGAACCAAGAGAGGTTCAATGTGATGGGGCGCCAGAGGCTCATCCTGGGGCTATAAAGCGAGAAGCAATGGGAGAGGCAGTTACGTCTGGGAACAACACTAGCTTTATTAATGCTGGAAACATGTCTGGAGACCCCGGTACTCAAGGCCCTCGATCTGAGACTGGACAGCAACTATTACAGAAACTCCTGAGAACCAAGAACCTTCAGCTTGGTGCTCAGAGGCCTTCTGAAGGCATCCACAATGAGATCAATGGCCATATTAACAGCAAACTAGCAATGCTGGAACAAAAACTTCAAGGGACTCCACGAAATATGGAGGTATGTTTTTCTTTAGTTGATATATTTTTGCCCTCGTTATGTTGCTGTATGTGAGTAAAGAACCTCTCATTCTTTTTCCTAACCCTAACAGGATTTACAGTCTATAACAAAAAGGGCTCCTGCACAAAAGCCAAAGCGCACTAATAAGGCAACTGGAGACAGAGGGCCTAACGCCCGGAAGAAGAATAAGAAGGAAGAAGTTGGGAAAAGTGCTGAAGCCCTAATAAAGCAACTCAAACAGGTGAAAGGATAGCCAAAAAAAAATTCTTATGTGATTTTTCCATTGATGTTTTGACGAGTGGTTCCACATCATGTAGACTAACAGACATTTACCCTCCAGGGTCTCTCTCTGCTGCCCTTGATGGAGCCTTCAATCACTGCCAGTCTGGATCTGTTTGCTCCTTTTGGAAGCAGCCCAGCCAATGGCAAAGCCCAGCTCAAAGGATCCTTTGGAAATGCAGTGCTGGACAATATCCCAGACTACTATTCTCAGTTACTCACAAAGGTACAACTAAGCTGCAACATGAAAGGTTGACCTTTCGTCTTACAAAACCAAAGCTGATTTATGATAATAATGAATTGTACCCTTTACAGAGTAATCTCAGCAACCCACCAACACCTCCATCCTCCCTGCCACCCACTCCTCCGCCTTCAGTACAGCACAAGCTGCTGAATGGTGTGACTCCTGGAGAGGAGCTGTCTGACGGACAGAGAGAGACAGAACCATCAGAAGAACCAATGGGTAAAAAATTAGGGATTTGACCTAAAATTAATATTATTCATGAATATGAATTTGATCTGCAATTGTAATGTAATCGAGTTCTTAATACACTATAATTTATCCTGCAGATTCTGTTAAAGATGAAGTGAAGAGTGTAGACATCCTAGCAGCTCTCCCCACCCCACCACATAACCAGAATGAGGACATCAGGTACAATAGGAAGATTCTCTTGCGTTCTTTGTCTCCCAGAATACATGGATTTCCTGTTACTTAGTGCCTATAAATGTATGTTTTGTCTTTCTAACAGGATGGAGAGTGATGACGAGGATGCCCCAGAAAGCATCATCCCGGCATCATCCCCTGAAAGTAACGTTGGGGATGAAACGCCACGTTTTCCTCAACTACGGGAGCCTAAGGAGGAGGAGACGGAGAGAGCAATATCCCCCATCATCCCACTCATACCTCGCACTGCCATCCCAGGTATTATACAAACATCTGTATTTCCTCAAACAAACAGCAAGGTTTCTCACATATATTCAATATACTATATATATATATGTATATATAACTATACCTGTTTTGATGAAGTCCTTCCTAAATGTGATGCATTATGTTTTATTGTTCAAATCAATTGTTATGTTACCTTTACATCCGTTTTTATTATTAAAATGCCAGCTTAAATGCAAAAAAAATGATTTATGATGTACTCATTTTCTTTTGTAGCATTTCCAGAAAACAAACCATTTGAAGCAGCTGATAGCAAGGTTGTTTCCACATCTAACCATTGGGACAAGGCCAAAAACAATGAAGTGTCTGTTACATTCACTTTGTCATCTGCTGCAGCTAAGGTATTAAGCCAATATATCATTCCACCCTGTTTAAAGGTTATGTTAACGATATCTTGAAATAAATAACTGACTTTAACTGACCTTTTTTATTCTTTTTTTCTTTTACAGAAACTGAACCACGTCATGATGGCCATGGCCCAGCTGCTTAATATCAGGATGCCAGGTTCTTATGAAGTGACTTTCCCTCCTCAAAACCCTGACATGCCTGTAGTGGATGGGCCTGGGAAAGGACCTGACCAGTCAGGTATGCATTTATGAGATTATTGTTTTGGCTTGTCCTGTTTTCTCACTGGGTCAGGACAATCACGACAACAGGGTGTGAGTGTGGCTCATGACATTTTTCATGTCACCCTGTCACGACACATTTGCCTCTGATTTAAGAATATCCTTTAAAAGGAACAAAATACCATAGTGTTGGACACTTTTGGCCTATTTGTGTCAATATTTGAGTTTAGCCTGAGCATGTGAGTTGCTGTTCAAAACCATTTTTTTGTAGTAGAGTGACTACACTGCTAGGGACACTCGTATATGTATTGTTCTCAAACATGAATGCACAACTTTTAAGGTAATTAACCCGTAAATAATGACTAATATTAAGGCGGTCATGTTTTCTAGGGGCTCTGTGTACAAAGGACATGGGTTCACCCAGTCAGGATGACTGGCTAAGGCAATTCGATGTGTCTCTACCAGGCTGTACATTGAAGAAGCAAGTGGACATTCTGGCACTTATCAAACAGGTCAGTCTCGAGAACTGTTTGCATTATTGATAATTCTTTTTTATCAAATGTTGTGCTTTATATATTTCTTGAAAGCTGTATATATCATATGTACATTTTTCTCCCAGGAATTTCAAGAAAAAGAAGACATACCGGCCCAGCACTGTTACACAACCAAAGTAAATGACTTGGATGTGCGCCACCTTCCTGCTATACCAGTGGAAGAATCTCCACCACCATCACCATCCCCTCCATGTCCTCCCCCATCTGAACCAGTTCTCCCTAATGAAGCTGAACCTTCCAAAAAGTCAGCTTCTCCATCCCTGCCTCCCCCCAGTCCCACACTTGTCCAGATCAAGACTGAGGCTGAACAGGAGGATGGTCCTCCTATTGATGCTTCTCAACCAACTGATGTCACAGAGTCTGAAGTTGCTGCTCCAGAGTCAGTCGCTGCTCCAGAGTCAGTTGCTGCTCCAGAGTCAGTCGCTGCTCCAGAATCAGTCGCTGCTCCAGAGTCAGTCGCTGCTGCAGAGTCAGTCACTGAACCGACAACTGCCTCTGCAGTTCCAGATCTTTCTGTTCCTACTGATCCAACTGAAGTCCTTCTGAGTCCTCCTATCAAGGAGGAGGACTTGGCCATTGATCAAGCTCAACCTCCTAGAGATTCTCCCAACAACATGGAGTTATCTCCTAAGGCTGTCAAGCAGCGCAGGCCTCTCTCTCCTGATGAGGAGGTGATACATCCCAAAGTGAAGAAATGGAAGGGGATTCGCTGGAAGCGTCTTCAGATAGTCATCACAATACGTAAGGGCGGGTCCAAGAAAGAGAGCAGCCGTGAGGTGTCGGAGCTAATGGAACGCCTGCGCATCACTCTTCGACCAGACAGGCTGCCTCGGGACAAACGAAAATGCTGCTTCTGCCATGAGGAAGGTGATGGAGCCACTGATGGGCCCGCCCGGTTGCTTAACATCGATGTGGACTTGTGGGTGCACCTCAACTGTGCCCTGTGGTCCACAGAGGTGTATGAGACGCAGGGGGGTGCCCTCATCAACGTGGAGGTAGCCCTGCGTCGTGGATTGCGAACCCTTTGCGCATACTGCCAGAAAACAGGCGCCACCAACAGCTGTAACAGAATCCGCTGTCCGAATGTCTACCACTTTGCGTGTGCCATCCGGGCACGCTGCATGTTCTTCAAGGACAAGACCATGTTGTGCACCCAACATAAGCTGAAGGGCCCCAGTGAAGACGAACTCAGCATGTTTGCTGTTTTACGGCGTGTCTACATTGAGCGTGATGAGGTGAAGCAGATTGCCAGCATCTTACAGCGAGGTGACCGTATCCACTTGTTCCGTGTAGGCGGTCTCATCTTTCATGCTGTTGGCCAGTTGCTACCATCCCAGATGGCCAACTTCCACTCGCCCACTGCCATTTTCCCAGTTGGCTATGAGGCAACACGCATCTACTGGAGCACACGGGTGCCCAACAAGCGGTGTCGCTACCGCTGTCGCATCAACGAGGACGATGGTCGTCCCCTGTTTGAGGTGCGTGTTCTGGAGCATGGCATGGAGGATTTGCAGTACCGTGACACTACTCCAGAGGGTAAGAACTGGTACACTCCTTCCACTTTATATGACAAAGTATTTCTGTTTTGTACTTTTCCACTTGAAATAACTCTCTTGACCATTGACTGTTTAATTCCCCACCTTTGTCTATAGGGATCTGGGAACGGGTGGTTCAGGAGGTGGCTAAACTCAGAGATGACTCATCCATGTTGAAGCTGTTCACTGAACACATCAAGGGAGAGGAGATGTACGGCCTCACAGTTCATGCTGTCATGCGCATCACCGAGTCGGTAAGAATATGCAGCAGGACAACGTATCACTTTGTCCCCCATTTAATTTAGTCTTTGTCTCCCAATTGTAATTTGAGCCCTTTGCAAGTCAACATTCACACATACTACAAATTGACATCACTTTCTCAATAGTAAACATTTTTTTTTATTTGATTAATGTAAATCGGGTCACTTTTAGGTAAACTTTTTAAGTGCCAAATCAGTTCAAGGTTTGAAAGCTGAGAAAAATCAGCTGATTGAGTTTTATAGACTAAAGCAAACATCACAAGCAGACAGGACTAGAGCACCGATTACAATTTATTTGGCCAATGCCAATTTACCACCGTCCTACAAACATTTATATTTTTTGTTAATGGCGACTTTGGGACAGTTGAGATTATTTATCCATTCGCTTTTCTCATTAAAAAAATAAAATATATATATTTTTACAAGATTACATTTGCCTAGCACCACGCATGGTAATACATTACAATATAATCAGTGTCTGAATAAGTTTGTTGTTCCAAATGTTTTGACTGGCAATTGGGACAAATTGCTTACTTTGTCTTCTTCACTTGCACTAAAGAACTTCCACACTGATGAAAGTGTGTGTGTGTGTGTGTGTGTGTGTGTGTGTGTGTGTGTGTGTGTGTGTGTGTGTGTGTGTGTGTGTGTGTGTGTGTGTGTGTGTGTGTGTGTGTGTGTGTGTGTGTGTGTGTGTGTGTGTGTGTGTGTGTGTGTGTGTGTGTGTGTGTGTGTGTGTGTGTGTGTGTGGCTGTGTGTGTGTGGCTGTGACGTTATCCACTGTGCCGCACTTTGCAGACGCAAAACTATTATTGATGGCGGCACACGTCTGTAAATGTTATCTGCAAAAAAATGTTGTATGAAGACTGACTGCTTACCCAAAATGAAGGCCTGCCTTAGAGACCTGTGGGCTACAATGGTTCTACTGTCAAAGTGCATAATTACCATGATTTGTGTTTGTTGTGTTTTAGTTGCCTGGAGTTGAGAACTGCCAGAACTACCAGTTCCGATATGGCCGGCACCCTCTGATGGAGCTCCCTCTTATGATCAATCCCACTGGTTCTGCTCGATCTGAGCCCAAAGTCCCCACACAGTGCAAGAGGTAAAGCAGCATTGTCTTAATGTTTCATTAATAATAAAGTTTGACCTCCACCTGGCGACATATTCCTTTATACTAGATAAGAAGCGTGCTTGATAATAAAAGTGATTTTAAGTTGGATCAGTCATGTGTTGATGACCAAAGCACACTTTTCTTAACTAATAATTTGTTATACTATTGTTGTTGACACTTTTACCAAGTTCTTAATGTATCTTACAAATGGCTTGACACCCACTCACATTTTTCTTTTTGTCTGAAGGCCTCATACTCTAAATAGCACCAGCGTGTCAAAGGCCTACCAGAGCACCTTCACTGGAGAGCTCAACACACCATACAGCAAGCAGTTCGTCCACTCCAAGTCGTCCCAGTATCGGCGCCTGAAGACGGAGTGGAAGAATAACGTGTATCTGGCACGATCACGCATTCAGGGCCTGGGTCTGTACGCTGCTAAGGATCTGGAGAAGCACACCATGGTCATTGAATACATTGGCACTGTGATACGCAACGAAGTGGCCAATCGCCGGGAGAAGATCTACGAGGAACAGGTAGGCCAACTGAACACTGGCACATGAATGCAAAGTTCAAAAAAAGAAAAATAATCAATAGGGGTTAAAGTTTAAGGAGTGGACAAAAATTGCTATACTTCTGACCAACATTTCAGAACCAACAAGAAAATTTGATCTGTAAAAAAAAGGGTTTTTCTTTCTTCCAACTTAGAACCGTGGTATCTACATGTTCCGCATCAACAACGAGCAGGTGATCGATGCCACTCTGACAGGAGGCCCAGCTCGGTAAGAGATGAATTGTGATTGATTGCCTCATTGTAAACCTTTGTTGAAGACTAGTATGTTTTCTTTAACTGATTTTTTTATTTTATTTTTTCTCCTTTCCAGCTACGTCAACCACTCCTGTGCTCCGAACTGTGTTGCAGAAGTTGTAACATTTGACAAAGAAGACAAGATCATCATCATTTCCAGCCGCAGGATCCCCAAGGGAGAAGAGGTGCAGTGCATTAGAAAACGAACCACTTCTCACTTCAACGCATCTCTTTAATTGTATCGTTAACCTTCCTTATTTTGTTACTTCCAGCTGACCTACGACTACCAGTTTGATTTCGAGGACGATCAGCACAAGATCCCTTGCCATTGTGGAG
This sequence comes from Anoplopoma fimbria, assembly GCF_027596085.1. Lineage (NCBI taxonomy): Eukaryota > Metazoa > Chordata > Actinopteri > Perciformes > Anoplopomatidae > Anoplopoma > Anoplopoma fimbria. The sequence goes on along the minus strand of NC_072460.1, from coordinate 13,190,553 downwards.
CCTGGAATTGCCGAAAGTGGATGAACTAACCAGAAGAAAAGACAAAATGGAAACTTCCCCTCTCGCTGGTGCCAGAACACTCCTGCGCCAAAGCCTTTGAATCCTACATAGCCAGTGCATAAGCTGTTGTGAAAGTTGTGGAGGGAAGCTGGCCTCGGTCACTGAAAGACTAAAGCGTTGACACCTGTAGCCAAAGGTTTGAAGAGCATTAATCAATAAAAGCAACTGACCACCTCCATCAACAGCAGCTTGATGGTGGGACTAACTTTCATGTTTGGACTAGTGAATCACCTTTTTCCTCAGCCAAAACCCTTTTTCCTCCTCGACTGTTCTCAATAATCTCATAGTGGCTGGAAAACAATCCTCAACATCTACCAAATGATTCTGACCCTCTATCAACACACGTAGTGCAGAGCTCAGCTGGAGCTCCGACAAAAAGCCATTTTTAAAATACTAAGAATGAACTAATGATGCATTTTTATGTTTTGAGTCGGACCTATTTCCTGTCCCACCTGACCACATCTCCCCCCCTCACCTCCCAGAAAAGGCACTTTCCCATCAAGTCATCAATGAAGACAGCACGGATATTGGCTAGCTAGACAATCTTGATGTGGCTCTGTGTAAGAACTACATATGATCGATGGAAAAAAAAAAAGAAAAAAAAGATGTAAGTTAATATAAAATTTGAGATGCTATTGATCTGTGGCTCCAGAGGAACCAGATGTTCTGACTGTGTGGCGTCCCAAGGTGGGTTAGTTGGACCCAGTCTACCTCATTGATTTAGCGGGAAGCGACTGCTTTGTATAAAAACTGTTAACTGCTACTGTGGAACGGGAGGGGGGGAGGGTGAAGGGCGGGATGTTTTTATGGGCTTAGCCTTCTCGGACAAGCAGGGAATCTTAAGCAGCAGGTTTGCTCTATCTACTCTATGCTGATGATTTACAATAATGAGCCAACATAATTATTATTCATGAATTGTTTATACAGAGGAAATATATGACAGTTTTGATAAGATATTGCATTAAAATCACAATCAGAAGCTTAGCGGGTGTCCTGTATGCCACCAAAATCCTCCTGGATGTTGATGTAGCTTTTTTCTCTTTTTTTTTTTTTTTTTGTTTCCTTCCTATTTATGCTTCTCGAAAAAACCATGTTTATCAGCTGTGTGAAAGCACAATGACATCAACCTTCTAAGTTGCTTGGAGACAGCGATGGTGTGAGTGAATGGCTATAGGGTCACAGGACACATGGTCTTTGAAGAAGACTACTGAGTCCAAAATTAACCAAGTACACATTTGCTTTGTTGCTTCATACATTGAAGTACCACTTGTTGAAAACCAGCCGGTGGATGCATGACTACTGTCCCATTAAATGCTTTTTATTCCCCCATAAGTCGATCTTTTTCACAACTCAACCTTGAACTTTTAATCATGCCTCTTCCTCTCTGTATTATTTAGTGGACTGTTGTTAAACTTTACTGTAGTAGGTCTTCCTCTGCCTGAGTACAGCCTGCAGTGTTTCTACTTCCCCTGTAGTGTGCTTTTTCTAGTGCTGGTACTGTCCTTTCAAAGGCTGAACTGATGGCAGGGAAAGACTTATTGGAAAAAAGGGCATTTGTTTTCTTTTCTATGTAAGATGAATGAAAAAAGTCTTTAAAAGGGAGCTTTACTAAAACTCCACCTTCCCATACTACTTTGTTCCCCCCTTTCCCTAACCTAAGACCTCACATGAATTAAAAATGCAAAGTTGTACAAACTGTATATATAGTATATGCATTAGGGGACAGCAACTCTTTATCCAGCCCCTTTGTAATCAATAAAGTCAAAAGTGTAGAGAAATAAAATTGAAAAAAATCAACCACTGGATATCATTTTAACAAAGATAAAGCTGTATATAAATATACATATATGTAAAATGGCAAACTAATATCTTTATGTATATGAACCAGAGTGTTTTGCATTTACCTGTTTTTCTATTAGTGTTTTTGCTATAAGCTCTCAGAGACAAGTTTGTTAAAATAGGTTTAAGAAAAATGTCAGGTCTTCTCAAATCAATTGCGACGAGAAGCCGGTGTGATTACAAAAACTGTTTGGATTCATGTGGAGGGGTCGGTAATTAGACATGAAAATCACTTCTTGCGTAAAGCAGTACAATGGTGCATAGCATTTGTATTTATGTAATATTGTTCGTGTTTATTTTTCTTTTTATTTATGCTACTGCTTGTTGATTACCAAAACCTGTCCCTTAATCGGTCACAATTGGATTTAATATACTCTTGAATGGAAAACCTTGAACTCCCTAGAATATTGTTAGTGTTTTGCTTTTTATATCTTCCCTATAGAAGTGAATGTGTTGGTAAACCTTGTGAAATGGTTACTTGGCCTAATGTATGTTATGATGTAATACTCAAAGTTAATCCCATACTTAACCTGGTAATGAATTGCACTCTCATAGTATAACAGAGAACTTCTCTAAAGTGGTAGATATTGATCAAGTATCTGAAGCAGTGATATATATATTTTTTGGTATGTTTCTATTTCAAGGGAAGACCATGACGAGACATTATGCCGCTCACTGGATTTTAGCCTGAATGATTTTTAACTTCTCTGAATCTTAATTTAAGTTCTCTGCATATCTTATAATTTAATAAAGTTTGCTCAAATTGAAGGTTTTTTTTAACCTCACCTACTTTTTAAAAAGATGTTGCATCTGTACAGCAGAGATACTTTTAGGGAATATGAATAAATATAATGATCATTTTTATTGTATGTGGCATGTTTTGTATGAATATTATTTTGAATTGTACATATTTTTTTCAGGACGCCAGAGGTTGCATCTCTTTATATACAGCTTTCCCACTCCCTTTTCCCTTCATCTTATTTCTTTGTCTGCTTTTGTTTCTTGTAAAGGAAAATAAAATGCATTTTAAATATTTGATATTTTTACTTTTTATTAAATCCAAATGAATGCAACATTGATATTTAGCCTGAAATAGTATTTTATTTTCAAACATTAAAGCTCTACTTATCTGATAACTTTTGGAGCTTTCTGTCACATCTCATATCATCAACAAGTGGATTGAGTTTGACCGGTTGTTATGGAGATGGTTCCGTTGTCACCTGACTTAATAATGGAAATTTGGTCATGTGATAGCAGGTAGTTGTATTTCGTAGGGAGAGCTTAACCATCCATTAAATGCTGAAAGCTCTGGGGGAAAAAAATTAGTAAGTGAACCATGAGTTAAGAATGTTGTCAAGGCATTGACATTTATAGCATCCAGGTTAAACCAGCTGATCAGTGTTTGATTTCACAATATGCAAATGTTAAAAAATCTGGTAGTATGGAGTCAGTTAGAAGTGATCTCAGACCTAGCTGATGGAGGCCGTGTTTCATTAGGGATATCTTTTACTGTCAGACGATTGTTGTAAAGGTGCAATGCTAAATTAGTGGAGTATATTTGAAATGGTCAGGTGTACAACAGGAATGATTACAGAAAGCAACACCTGTTTAGAGCCAATTATCTACATCTATATCTATGTGAGTTAAGGCACAGTCACACCTGTGAAAAATGAACAATCGCCTCTCATTCACTTCCATTCAATGCGAGCAAAGGGGCAAAAAAACATTTGCTTTCAGTGGCAAATCTAATTTGCATTTGAGCATTAAAGTGGAGTTCAAGTTTACTGTACTTTCAGGGGAGTATGTCTATTTTCACATCATTTTTCTTACATTCAGGTTCATCGTTGGAGGACAGCTACTATGTATGAAAGTTGTCCTCCTCACTGGGACAGAAGTGTTCTGGAGACCTTCTTCAGGAGTTGCAAAAATACACTAGAAAATAGACAACTAAGACCAGAAGGGTGATGGTGCTGCTTTTTTTTCGCATTGTAATTTGCCCATTTAATGGTCTGTCTCCAAATGATGGGTGAGAGTCGCCAACGAGTCGCGGCCTCGAGTCAGAGCTCAGTTACGCAGAGAGACGCGGTCAAAAACAGCATGTCGAGCTGTCATACTTTCACATCTTTACTCGAAGAATTATGGATTTATGTCGACCAAATCACAGCTGCTGATTGCTGAACAGTGGAAAGACTAACTGAGATGTATTTTGGTTTATGTCCAGTTTGATATAAGTGCTTATGAGTTAAGTTAAGAAGGCAATCAACGGCTAAGCCTTTCAATTTGTAAGGTGTAAGAGAGAAACTGAAAAAAATACCTTTGTTTTATTCACCTTATGATGTCCTGTCGATTATTTCCTTTCTGGTTCGAATGCATATTTATTCATTCTTAAGGTTGAGAGCTAGTAGACATATGTAAACAACAGAGTGGTGCAGGGATGATGAATTATTGTCAGTCATTCCCAGAAGTTTGCATCGCATTGGTTCCATTGACAGAGAAGCCAATGGGATTTTTCCATAGGATTTTGGATTTTTGCAGAAAATGCTCTGTGGCAAACACTAATTTATGGTTCTCAGATTTTGTTCAGCAAGATTATCTTCACGTATCCCTTGAGGCGTGAATGCAGTGTTTTGCTTTAAACCAGCTAGCCCATGGTCATGGCGTAAACACAACATGTCTGTAAATGCAGACTAGTCAGACTAGCGGGCGTGATGAAGTTTGGTATTCTGATTTAGCCACTCTTATCGTTGTGGTCAACTTGTCTCAAACAACTAAACTTCGAGAAAATGACTGTAATTACAATGATTACCAAACTTTGGGTCAGGTACCTCATGTCTGTTTTGTGACTACCTAAACATCCATTTGGATAAAATATAACCTCCCTTTTAAACCCCAGAATCCTATATGCCTATTATGTGGCTATGAAAAAGATATGCAAATCACCATAAAATCTTAATATCTTCATAATTCACATATGAATACATACCAACATATTTTATGTCTTTGAAAAAAAACCAAAAAATATCTTAGGCTTCTGTTAATCACAGACCTTATTTCAGACATTAACCAAAAACCAGTTCCGAAAATTGACTTGATGAGGTAACTGGAAGTGCAAAAATGCTAAATCCTGTCCGGGTATTAGTACTCATCCCTGCAGCGCTCTACACGGCACCTGACTCCAGATCAGCAAGTTACAAAACAAAATATCAACAGCCGGGTTTCAACCTGTAGAGGGCAGTCGCTATGCTTATCTATTACACATATGTACTATTAAAATGGTTTTCCCAACTTTAGTGTGGCTCAGAATCAGAAAAACTGCAGCTTGCTGAATTTGGAGCAGCTGCTGCAAATTTCCACAGACATTGCACAGCAGCTCACAGCAGGATGCTCTGTGATGCTGCATGGTGTGTTTTTGGAGTTAGAGAGCTTGTAACGAACTTGACGCTTTATCTCAGTGGATTAACCATCAGCACTGATTGGACATTTTTTGTTATGTTATCATTTTCCCTGTTTGCATGTTAACTTTCTATAACTGGAACAGAGATTGACAAAGAACACACTGCATGACATCTTGAATGAGCACCACAGTTGAAGACACAGATAAGAAAAAGAGGAATTTATTGTATATCATCTATATACACTTTTCAACTAATTCTGAAAAGATTTGCACAACATGATTTTTGAAAATCTTGAAGTATACTTATGAACAGGATGTCTGATGGTCATATACCCATGGCAACAAAACCAAACATGGACAGGAGTGTTTTGACAATTTTGGTTCAACTGACAGCAGTCTCCCTATTTTCTCTCCCAGCTCTCCTTCTCCGGTCTGCCTGCTGAACTTCCACCCATGTTAACAGTAGCAGCAACATTTCTGGGGTACACAGCCAACGACCCAATCAAAAAAGGAGCAAAGAAAACAACAGGTAGGGACAGGGAAAAGACAAGTCTTAAGTTTATCTACCTCAGTGCAGAGGACCCAGTGTTTGAGACAGCATGCAAAATGGGATTCTATCATGACACAGGGACTCTGGATCAAGTGATGACATAACCGACATTAACTAAAGCCCATGTGGACATAACAGTGCAGAGCCCTACGGTGACAACTGTCAGTGTAATACTTTCATAGATTTGTCTGCAGACAGACTCAAAGCTGCAGAACGACAAAGTAGAATGAAAACATGCAGTTTAACTTTACAGCATGTCAGTCTTTTGAGGGTAAAATGTAAAACTACTTTTCACATGTATGTTCCCTGTGTGTGAACTGTCAGCAGCTGTCTTTATTTCTGAATAAAAAGCCATTGGCAGTATCAGAATTCATTATGAGGCTCCTAAATATTCCAGTGTCAATGAGAAGGAGATGTCACCCTAGAGGACATTATGTAGAAACAGATCTGCATTACGAAACTCTGAAAAGAACTCAACAAGCAATTCCAACAATTATACATAATAATAATAATAATAATAATAATAATAAACAGGTTGCAGCAAAAGGATCTGGGATCAGTAGTACCACCAAATTGCCATGAGAGGATCAAGTTTAAAAACAAATTCCTGCAGATGACAGTCTATTTCCTGGCACAGTTAGAAACCATGCGGACAAATCAAAACAAACAGACCTCTGAGAGTACCGTTAAAGCAAAATCACTGCTCAGATTTAAAAAGGAAAGAAATGCATGTTTTATATACAAATCATATGTACCCATCATCAGTAGTGTCTAATGTCAAAAGAAAACACCCATCATGATGTCTTTACACAAAACACAAAAATATATTCAAAAAAAAGAAAATAAGTATTTTTCATTGCCATTTCATACGCCTCTTATTTGCTCAGTGTGCACGATGTTATCGCCCGTCACAAACAGGGGGTTATGGCTACATCCATATTTGCGCTCAGGTTCTTGGTGAAATGAATGCAACAACCCCCTTAATCTTAAAAGTCTAAAAGATGGTGAAGACTTGGACTGAACTACAACATTAATTTTTATATCATATTATACTCTGGCTTGTCACATCTCTTCTCACAGTGTTCATCAATATGAAATAAAAACTATTGACAAATAAATAAAAAAATAAAACCATCCCAAACATTATCCCCGTCACATTTTAAACTAACAACAGGACCGGACCACATTGGAGTTATGTGATACCTGCAGGTGAAACACATGAAGAGGAAGCTACAGTTGAGTGCATCTCGTTTCTATTTGAAGGTTTTCAAGTGAGGGATTAAAAAAAGCAAAATCTGGGTGTTCATGCTTAAATGTCCCATTACTGGATTTGTCTAATGAGCTACAGCCTATACCAGAGGACATCTTAGTGTCTTAGAAACATGCTAGTAGTCCAGACACCTTTTACACACAACTACAAACACTGCTTCAGCCTCTCCCCCCCCCTTAGAAACACACACACACACTCACAGCAACATATTGCGATGCTGCATGGCCAGTGTTATTCTTAAAAAAATGAAACATTCTCGACTCTTCTGGTCAAGTTAGTCCGTCGTGGGACATATTTCAGAGAGGTAAGAAAGATCAAACAAAATAAAAATCCTGTCACTGTAGAATAGTAGTAATTCCTGCCATGGGAAATGATAAGAAAGAAAAAAAAGGTTGATTGTGATGATATTAACAGTGTTAGTGCTGTATTGTTGTGGCCCATGGAGAAGGGGATTTCGAAGAGAACGGGGAGGAGACACGGGGAACAAAGGGAGGCGGGGGGGAGAGTACAGTCAAAAGGGGGAGGATGACTCTCAGTAGTTTTGGCTAAAAAGGTGAGGTAGGCCTCGTCACAACTTGGAGTGTGGCTTTAAAACTGGCAGGGTTTTCATTTGCAGTCTGTCTTTAGTGTTCGTTTCCTATGGGAGTGTGGTCTGGTTGTGCGTCTCCAGCACACCTTTTTTGCGGCGCTCACATCTTGACGTCCTCCTCCACGCTGAGCTGAGACAGGGTCTTCTTGATGCGCAGGGCCGTCAGTCTGGCTGCTCCGTTGGCGTACCAGCACTCCCTCATGATCTTACCCATCACACGCAGCGACTGCAGGAAAGGGCACATAGGTTAGATTTACAAAAAAATTGTTTTAGTCCAAAACACTTGAAAACATTGACGCCAACTATCAAAGCTAACTGATAACAATAATTTCTGTTTTTTCCCCCCAACACTGGCACTATTTAATCAAATGGTAGTGATCTATATGTATTGTCCATTATTGCATTAATATTTCCTGTAAAATGCAGCCTGATCAGTTTGATATCTCTGGAAAAAAATAAACACTTACATTTTTTGGGAACAACATTAGGAAAATTAGACCTGTGCATAGTATCAATTTTAAATGTTGAGCCCTGCACTATTCTGAAAGGATACAAGAACTCGGGATGTAGGAAATGGGACAATTTAACACCTTGGAATAACAAAATAATAACAATGGGATTAAATAACACGATGCATTTAATTCTCTCCGCCAACAATGAATTAGAAATTAGCTGCCAGGACGTCCAGTACTGCTTAACTTGAAAATGCCCAACTGATTTTATATGCAGCAACTAAATGTAGTTTTAGAAAAGGTTTCGCTGTTGGTGTAAAGTGTACATTCTGTGTGTAATACCTCGTAGCTCTGCCACCAGTTGGGCACATTTGGCCTCAGTTTCTGGTCACACACCACCTTCCTCATTTCCTCTATGGAGGGGTCAGAGGGTACGAGGTCGAAGTAGGGCAGCTGGTACTCCTCGTGGATACCTGCAGTTCACAATGAGGAAGCCTCATCAGTCGCTAGTTTCATGCTCCTGTTCATTTGACAATTTAATTTATATAAGTAACATTCCCCCCCCTCAATCAGCTGCCGTAAATGGTCTTACCTCCTGCATTGCAGCGGCGCGCTACCTCCCAGTACACAAGGCCCAGCGCGTATATGTCAGCACACTTGAAGGAATCAAAGTGCTTCATGTTGATGGTTTCGTCCAGGACTTCTGGAGCCATATACCTGAAGGTGAATAAAGAGTGATAGAATCAATGAAACGCAAAGGAAACCGATATTAACTAAGATTAGTGAATAGTCTGTAGTCATTGTAATGTTTTGAGATAAAACATTTTTTTTAATAACAGTAATTTAATTTATTTCAGAATAATTCATCAAAATGTATTTTTATTGATTTCCATTGATTTAAAAAACGCCCATGGCTGGTGACATTCTATATCTTTGTTATTAAAAGATAAACAGCAACAATGCGTCTCTCACTACTTTCTGACTTTTCTACCTCAAGCTCATTGGGATTTGCTGAAGATTGAAAAATGGCTCCCAAATAGATAGTATTATTTTGTTAGGTTAATTAATTTACAGCAGCAGGACAGTGTTGAAAGTCGGGCTTTTTCTACAGTGAGCAGTCATTGTTATGAAGGAACATGTCAGACAGTTCAATAGTGTGGCTCAATAATGTGAACTTCTCATGGGATTAGTAGACAATAAGAAAAATACACAATGTAGCTAGACTTAGCCTTTAAAGAAACATTATGTAAACATCCATTTGTGTGCTTTTGACTAAATGACTGGAAACATTTACCTCTTAGTGCCTACGCGTTGGTTCGGCGCTATATCGATTGTGTCTGTGATGGACTCGTGGCGGACTGCCAGGCCGAGGTCAGCTATGGCACACATGCCGTTCTTCTTAACAAGGATATTTTTAGACTTGAGGTCTCGGTGAGCAATGCCAGGCTTACCTGCAGGAGAACAGACAACACATCATTACATTTGCATCAAGAGCTCAGCAGAAATAGCAACTGCTTGCTATGACTTGACTTAACTTTCAAGTCCCCGCTGTGATTATTATTATTATTATCATCATCATCTCGGCCAGAAGGATCATGGGTTTAGTCACATTGGGTGCCTGCATGTGGGAGTGAGTGAGTGATTGAGTGTGCACCTCTATGTCTGACTGCAGCTAATCTCTCATTTTGTTGAAGTAAACTACAGAATATTTTGGATGCCTAGTTATGGCTGCAAACTCTAGGAACTCCTATGGTTGCTGTTAGTCACACTTTCTCAAAACACCTTGTATTGCCTGCATACCTCTCAGCCGCTGCTCTGTAGCTCGCTTTTTGGTTTTGTAAGGCGTATTTGGCCAACATAACTAACTATACCCGCACTACTGTACCCCTCACCGCTCAGCAGCTGCCATGCAGTCGGCCAGCTTGATGAGTTTAATTTTTATTCAGCATGACTGGGTGAGGTGTTTTATAAGATGACTTCGAGCCGATTGCCTGCATACATCACCGCTTGTTTGATGACGTGTTACAACACACTGGTGTTAAGGCTGATCGCTAAGCCAATAGTGGGTTGGTTCACATCAATAAAGCAGTGGTTGTTGCAGACACACCTGGCAGAGATCTGCACTCTATGAAGTGCACCTTTCTAGTTAGTTTATTAATTTTATGCGTGCTTAAAGTGACAGATGATCTCACCCTGAGTGCCGAGGATCTCCATGTGTAAGTGTGCCAGGCCGCTGGCAGCCGACAGTGCCAGTTTGATCATGCCCTCGATGGTGACAGAGTAGCGGTTAAGATAATCAAAAAGAGAGCCATGCTCATGATAGTCTGACACAAGCCAGAGCTGAGTCCATGTACCATTGTCTGAAAAAGAGCAAAAAATTGTTAGAGATCACGCAATTAACTTATTCCTATTCTTACTTACTCGTAACAATGATGTTTTAATTGTATATTTTCGATAAATGCCTAAAATGTGCATTTAAATAGTCCACATCGAGACACAGCCCACAAACATCCTCACCTTTATTGTCTGCTGCAATGAATCCTAAGATGTTTTCATGGCGCAGCATGATTGTCTGGTAGATCTCAGCCTCTCTGAACCAGGAGCGCTCCTCTCTGGATGAGAAGATCTTCACCGCCACATCTCCTCCTCTCCACTTCCCTCTCCACACCTCACCGAAACGACCCTTCCCAATTATCTCCTGCAGCACAATGGTCCGAGCCACCGTCCGCTGCACAAACAGGGGCAAACCTGCAGGGGGCAGTAGAGAGACAAACAAAACATGAGCCAACCTTCCCCGTGGGCTTGTTTTGTATGCGTGGATGTGGTATCCTCAGCAATTTCTAGGTCAGGATAATTTTCCCTGACTGTTGCAATTAAATAGTCATTAATTTGGATATTTATAAAGTGACACAAAAGATTGTTGTGCAAATGTTCTTGCTGATAAAAAAAGGACACAGGCATTTGAGAAAATGCGTATTCCAAACGCTTCATTGCATTAGTATGTCACATCAGAGCGCCGCTTGCACTTACCAGAGCCTGATCCGGAGGTGGACATGTCATAGATGAGGTCCTGCAGGGTCTTGTCCTTAGCCAAGTACAGATGGTCACAGGATGGGTCCTCGACCTCCAGCCGTTGCCTGTGGCTATAGGCCCTCTGGTGATATTGGAACAGGAACACGCCGACCATCAGCAGCACACAGAGGAGGAACACCGGCCCTGCGATGACCGCCACCAGCTCCACCGGCCCCCAGGAGTTCCCTGAGCCAGACCCGTCCCCACCCTTTGTTGGGACTAAGAAAGCAAAGAACGAAAGAGACAGAGAAGCAGAGGCGGTTACTTTAAATTGAAACAGTGCCGCTGTTGAACTGAAAGAGCTCTGATGTTTGATGACTGTGCCTCACCAGGGACTTCAATACTGTTGCAGTAATCTACATAGCAGCAATGTGTGTTGAGCAGGCCTTCAGCGCTCAGACAGTAGAAAGGTTGTCCAGGGGGGACCAGGTTGTCCCGGTTGATACAGATGCGTACGTGTTGCTCCTTCCCCTGGATGTAGGAGGTGGAGGCCATGCAGGCGCCATCCGTTTCACACTCAAAGCCAGTCTTCTCACAGTTTGTGCAGTTGCAACGTAAAGCTGCAAGAAAGGACAGAGAGAGTGAAGTAAATATCAATTCATCAGATAGAGCCATCAGGGTTTAAAAATCTATTTCACTCCCCAATTGTGTCCAGCAGGGGGCAAGCTAACCCCACAGTTTCACCACAGGATCTAGAGATTTAAGTGTCCTATTCAGTTGTGGGCATTTTGTGACATGCAGACACAGAGCTTGGAATTTAGCCGCAGCAGCCAGACGGCCCCGGCGGCCCTGAAATCAGATCCTTCACTGCAGATGAACCCAAACACGCAGGGTGGAGACAGACCTGCCCAGTGGGACAGACAAAGTGAAACCCAACAAGAGGGCTCCTGCCAAATCCCCAATGCAGCAATCGGCTCCATTCCTCTCCTGCGTCTCTCTCACACTGAAAAAGAGAGCTGCCACTGTTTAAGCTAATGAGACAGGAGTTTTATTGAACACAGCACACTCCTGCGAAGGGACCTATTAAAAGAGGACACAATGGTACTCCTGCCGTCGCCATAATAAAACTACAGTGGTCCATTTACACAATCAAAAGAGGTCAGTGCCAGAAAGCCCATACAAATCTTCAACAGCTGAAACAGAGCCAGAGTTGGTTGGGCCATCCCAGAGCAAGAAACTGCAAACTGATTAGATTTGGAATGAATGTGATTTTGAGTCATAGTACACATGCTTCTCATTTAGAGTAAGGTCAGCTCGAAAGGCTACTTCCAAGGTTTTCTACCAAAGAGAGTGCAAAGCAAGATCCGGCAAGGCTAGATGAGACTAGTTTTCACATGGGAAAAAACACTGGGAAGCAGTTCGGCCTTACTGAACCTCTGTCAGTCGTAAATGACGAACCGTCTGACTGAAAACAGGGCTGTTAGTGAGGCGTGACAGACCAATAGCTGATTCTTGGTCACAAAACAAAATAAAACAAAAAAACTAGCACACACAAGACAAAAAACACTGGACTTGGCGCTGACAAGACCATCTTACCGACAAAAACAACAACACAGGAGGAGACACAAAGCAGAGAGGAATTCAAATCCTTATTCCCCCTCAAAAAGAGGAGGCTCAGCAGCGGTTGGACCACTGACAATATCTGGACAAGAGAAAAGAAAAGATTTTAAGAGTGGCAAGCTTCCACTAATCCTCTGTGTCTTATCCTGAGGGCTTTCTTTGACCAGATGAGCTCACTCATCTCCCCTGTTTGTTCCAACTTGGGTGTATGTCAAAAAGGTGTCAGCAGATTTCAGTACATTCTTGAACCTACAGAGTCGTCGCATGATTAAGCTTTTGTTCAGTTCTTTAGAAAAATACCCAGAATGAGTGATCAACCGATTGTGCCATCAGCCTAAACCCAAGTGGCCAAAACCACAAACACGGTGTCATAGGAATGGTTTTCACTAAACTGGATTCTGGGAGGTTGGGTTGTGTGGGAGCATTTTTTGCATGTAGAGTATGATGATGTGTCTATGCATGTCCACTGAGTGGTTACTGGAAATGTAGAACACTTGTTTCAGTAACATTTTGTCATCCGTTTGGTGTTTGCGTGTGTGTGTTGCTCTCCTGGAGGTGAGCGGGAAAGTGGCAGGAACTCTTGGTGGAGTGCGTCCAAATTAACCACAGTTCGCATGCAGATGGAATTTCCTGCAGATTACACAGAGGTGAAGCAGGCTGGGCCTGATAAAGAGAGAAAAACAAGCTGTGTGCCACATCACACTAATCTGCTGCATTAATGGAGCAAATGTTTTTTCCAAATAAAACAGATGACAGGAGTAGCAGCTGTAGGTTAGAAGGCTGGAAGATGTTCTATATCAATCATTAAATACAGACATCTTGAAACCTTTCTTCCATTAAGCCGCCCACTTTTGTAGGCTTGATGTTTTCTGCTTCTCAGTGAAAGAAATCAATCAGCTAGTGAGTCCAGACAGGAGCCATTTTGACTAACCCATCCTCAAAGTATGAGTGACATTTAAAAAAGAAAAATATACATTTTGAGACAAATTGTTCACCTCAACTCACTCAAATTACAGCCACACAGTTTGATCTGATGTCCCTCATTTCTCTCATTAGAATCAAACAGAAGGCTACTAAAATACACACAGCACAGATATTCAGCAACATTAACAACAACAGCGATCTGATAAGAAGACCATGATCTGAAATGAGCTGGCGCATCCATCATGGAGACTGTGTGGTGTAAGACAGATGGTGCACAGACTTACAGACAGAGGCTCAGGAAGGAAACCAAACATGGCTAAAAAACACACAAATTCCCTTCATGAGTCTGCCACGGATGGTTTGTGGTCTACCAAGAGTTTGGTTCGTGGTTAGTCTTCCCTGTCGTTAAAGGCTACCTTGTGGAAATGCCATATGTAGTCTGCTTCCACACAAACAAGAGTCAACACTACGGGTGGCCATGACAGATTGTCATTTTATATATTGGCAGGGATGGAAACCATTTATAGATAAAATAACCCGAATCAGTTACCCAAATACCTAACAAATTAAGGTCATTCATCATGTTGAAGCAAACATTCAATACTGACATTAAACAGTCCTGCTTGTTGAATACAACGTTGCCCTGCAACATTTCCCATTACAACCGATAAAAAAAGAAACATTAAAAGGGAAACCTCTAACGGCTGTCAAATCGCTGTGACCTCACAGAATAAATTATATCACCCAGGCCGTGACCAGATTTTTACAAAAGATGACACAATGTGAAACTAAGATCTAAAAAAAATTAAATTGAAATGAATTTCAAGCAAGACAGTGCACCAGTACATAACTAATTCAAACAATGTGTAAGAAAGAACCCACTGGCATTTACCAAAATGCCATGTTGTTTGCACAGTGCTCTGCATATCTCACTGAATTCGGAGCAGAAGTGTTACAAAGCTAGACTTGAAGGAATAATATCAAGCCTAGATACACATGGATCTGAGTAGAGCCCGGGTGTATGCGGTTTTTGGAGTGAACTCTGCTCTTGTATCCACGTAATTGGTGGTCTTTACACTGGTCCTTTGTGTGAAGATTAAGACAACATGAGGAGGGATTGGACTGGCCCTGCACGAACAAAGAGCGGAGTGGAGTGGGGGAGCGCACTTCTGCGTGGAGCAGTGTGGGGGGATGGGTGGTGCACAAGGGACCGACCAGCATTAACAGTAACAACTCCAATGTTTGGGGGCTGCTCCGGGCCAGACAGGATGGGGGCTGGTCCCAAGTTGGGCAGGACAATGTGGAGGGGAGGGGGGCAGTGAGCAGGACTTACAGGGCCCACCCCCCCAGCTGCGCCTGGGGTCTGCCCAAGTGACCAGCTGCGACCATCATTAAAACCCAGTCTAGACTTTGACTTGCGGGAGGGGGTGAATAACAGGAAAAGGGAACAGTGGAGGAAAAAGGGGAGAGCACAGCGCAAAGAGTAACTCCTTTGAGCTGCCAGTGTGTGAAGTTCCTATCATTCCGTTCGTGTTGAGACAGGAAATGGCAGGCACAGTGAGGAAGAGATTAATAAAACATTGTTGCCACAACCAGCATCGCCTTAACTTGGACCCAACTAAAAACCACAGCATAGTCCCAGTCCAAACACCTTCACACATTAACCTTAATGACCCTGTTCTCTGAGCATGCCAGTGTATACGTGTTGCTCAGACCTTCTCATGCGCAGCAAGCCAGTCAAAAACAGGAGGTGAACTTTCTAGTATGGTAAGATGATAGAGTCAGTGGAAAATACGCGTGCTCACCGCAGGGCATCAGGATTACACAAACACCGTGGGTTTCTGGGAGCTAAAACGACGCAGACAGTCGTGTGTGTGTGTGTGTGTGTGTGTGTGTGGAGCAGAGCACCATTACCAAAATGCACTGGCTGAAATTAAATCCATACAGATACCAGACTAAGAGCTGATCAAGACAAGCAGACGCCACCAGACAGTGTGAGTGCAAACACACACACACACACGGGTGCACACACACCCCACAACTGTGTCCTAATCAATGATAGGGGAAGGAGGAAAGTCATTACCTTTGTCTGCATCTCAGGGTCAGATTACTGATCTGATTCTAAAGTGAAGTCTCTGGGGCTGAGGCTGCATCTACCATCTCTACCAACCACCACCCTCCAGGCTACATCCCATCCTGTCTGTGTCTGCTGCCCTGGATTAGTTCAAAGGAACACAAGTGTGAGCACAGGCTCACTATGGATTTTTTTTGCTGCTGCTCAAATTCCCAAACTGGTCTATGTCACCTCCACTATAATGCCCCAGTATGTTGCAGTACTGTGAGCCTATGTGTCTGCCATGTGACAAGAGTAATAGCAGAACAAGGACTTAGCAATTATGCCCGTTGAAAGAATTTTGGGTTACAGTTACAGCTGAAATCAAACCTAAATGTTTTGGTACAGACCAAAAGAACCTGAAGTGTCAAAAGCTGACATCAAATGTTAATGTTCTTTGACCAAATAGATTGTTATTTAGGCAAGTTATTGTAAATGTTAGATTGTGTTTAGATAAAATTAACAGTGGAGAAATCTGGCTTCCATGTAAACTGAAAAAAGGGTTATACAAAACCGGTTATTTTTCTCATCATAAATTAAGGCCTATCAGGAAAAAAAGGATAATTTAGTATCAGTGCAGAAACTCTGCATTATAAAAAAATAAAATACTCAGCTCTAGCTACAGTAAAAGATAACTTTTTTTTAAAAAATTGAATGATATAAGGATTACCATTAAATAAAAACAACTTTATATTGAAGAGGACAATGGCTAAATGGAAAAACCAAAAAGATGATTATGTACTGTTATTTTGCAAACAATGCATAATCAGATAATGTTCTGACACCATAACAACTTCTTCTGGTTATCATCATCATCCAAGGAGTCCTGCCTTAACGCTGTGTTGATGAAGGAAATACACAGGAACAGCCATAAAGACTCATGTAACATTTTTATACTGAAATCATATGCTCTTAATAAAATTACATTTACTGCCCAAAAAAAGAGCATCATTGCCTTTCGGAGTTTATTGCAAAGATGATTAACTGCCAGGTGAAAACATCCATGTTCTGTTTCAGTCAATGTCAACATTCAAGGCCCAAGAAAGGTGAAAGATAGTGCTTTAAATTGTACTTTTAACACTAGATAGTATACACTCACACTATATTCCCCAAGCAAAAGATGTGTTACCAACTGCCGTTCCCTAGATCACACCAATCAGTCGGCTGCACACCTTCAAGCATGAAACTACGTGGTAGAGCAGGTCTAATTTAGTTTCCTACAATGCCAGAAAAATAAATCAAACACCTCTACAAAGAGACATGTAATGGAGGACGGGTGTCAGGTTCAGCCCTATAGACATTAACTCACATAGCCACTGGGTCTGTCTGGGTGTACTGTGACAATAACAACATTCAAAGTATGGCACAAAAAGAGGACGTCATCATCCCACTGACATATACACTACAAAAATAAAATATATCCTTTAAAAACAAAGACAAAGCGTCCTGAGTAAATCAACAGCATAGATAAGTGTGCAACTGTAGATTGAACCGCTGGCTCTGCGGTGGTAGTAGTAATCCCTTGCGGTCCAACATCAGTAATGGCGGAGCTGGGTCAGTCAGAGGCTACGCTGTCTGCTGCAGCAATAATGGACCCTGTGCCTCCGGAGGTCATTAACGACACTGGCCATTATGGAGGGAAAACTAGACCACCCCAGACCTGACTTGACCCTGACTGGCTCAGTGCCACACTATAGAAGCTGTTGGTAAACACAGATTTTATAAAAAAAAAAAAGGAGGAGGCGGTGTCTGGACCAGGATATAACCTGACATTTTATACAGAGGATGTGCAACTTGATTTAATAATATTATAGCTGCAGGGACACGGCAGCCAAACGATCTGTCTATTAATAACACGCCTCGACAACTGCTACACGTTAAGGAACAAAACAACTTTCTCCACTTTAAGCCTGGAAATACTACCCCCACCCCTCCCCAGTCCAAACTCTTCTCTTTACAGACACACACACACACACCTTTGAACCTGATCAGTTTCAACCTTTTCCCGTACATTCCCTTGGCTCTGATCTAATGGGCAGGTGTACACATGTTCCAATCTGACTAGCTCATGCTTCATCAACCTGAACTCATTTGCATCCAATTTGACATTAAACAGCACCTGTAGCAGAGCTTAGCTGTGCACAGGCAGTTCCCTGAACAGGTTCGAAAGTAGGGACTTATCTGTTTCTAATCACCCCGTCTTTGATTTTACACAAAGGCACATCAGGGAATGACAAGACTGTGGCACAGTCTCGATAAGGGCTACTAAAAGTGTGTGCAGAGTTCAAGAGATAGCAGGAGCTCATCTAACCAAAGGCCTTCCTTTCACCTGGGGGAGAAAAAAAACAAAACACAGCCCATGCTAAAGCTTAATTTGGCACTTTATGGTAGCAGAGAGTGAGTGAAAGCAGAAGTGGGACCACAGATACATTACAGATTAAGTTCTGATAAAGTACCAGGCCTTTTATATTACAGTGATAGAGATTAGGAAGGGCAGGAGTAAAGGAGAAAGAGAGGGACGCGCCCTACTTCACGGCAGTGTGGTTGACAGTGCCCATATCACATTGCTATTGTGTTCAATGCACCCAGGCAGGCTGCGTCACACAGGCATGTAATGCCCATAACACTAGTGACTCCTAATCCTTATGAAGTCAACAACACGTGACAGATTCATCAAAGCTGTGAGTAAAGCGTATTCTCTCAGAAACATACTACGGCGTCTACTCTTGCTCAGCTACTTTCAGGTTTGTCTGGTTTCAGTCCTTGCATGGTGTAATCCATTATATGGTGTGAAACCATGGCTCCAGACAGACTTGTGGGCCCCTTAAACAGCGGACCCCGCCAGCTGGACAAACCCACCGTCAACCCACTGTGTGCTCAGGCCACACACCCAAACCCACTCTCCACTCGCACATCACTGTTAATATTGGAGTAACCCAGTCAAACACTGACCATTCAGGTGTGATCATTTTTCCTAGCACGCCGTAAAAGAACTGATCGGCCTTTTGTGTGCTACACCCTTATCTAAACTAAGCGGGGGAGGAATCTTTATATGATTGGAATGATGACTCAACCGTTTAAAGCACAACATGCACTTGTTTTTTTTTATGACATAGTTTATCTGTAGATTGACGAGTTGCAACATGACAAAGGATAATTGGCAAAAACAAATGGTGGTTTGCGCAACCCAAAACATGCGTGTGTCTCAAATGAAAATGACGAAATTTTGATGAAAAGGTGTGGGGGTTTAGAGTAAAGTAAAAGATGAGCAGACAAAAAGCAAAAAAAGGCAAGTTTAGTTCAACATATGCCTGTCTGAGGCGGTGGTGTGGAGCTGGGTATCAGCTGCCCCAGCAGACGGGGAGGATTCAGACTGAAGCAGCCCCATAACTGGCGCCTCAAAAGACCCCACTTGCCACATTTCCATCACAATGAACCCAGACTTCAACTCTGACTTCTGTCTGGGTTGGCTGAATGCACGGCTGTTGTCACCCTATGCCACCATTCATTTTCTGCTGGAGGCCACTAAGCAGCCTTTTCACTCCCTACAAATGGACACCAATGTGAGAGCTGCCAGTGTTTACTCTCAAACCCCCCACCCCCCAAAAAAACACCCCCACATTTCATGCACAACGTAGGCCAGGCCTTCATTCAGGGACTCCTTTCTGCTCCATCCAGGGCACACAACATGTGACCAGACTGGAAGTGATCACACTGCACATGCCTCACCAGTCTGCCATCACCACAGCACTACAGCACTGATAAAGAGTCACAATCCAACCAGACACTGTTTGGTAAACATGTTAGCAGAACAGCATCAACAGGAGGCTGCCGGTTTATTAATCACCATAATAAATGATTTTAATCCAGTTTTGTAGCTCTAAAACCAGGCACACTTATCGGCCCATATTCAACTTTAAAAGAGCCCATCATCCAGTGAGCTAGCCAAGGTTAGCTCCACCATGTTGTTGTTGTTGTTGTGGTTTCAGCTACTTGTTCAATAAGGAGCAGGCACACGTAGAGTCACAAACACACAAACACACACACAAACACGTGACTTTCGGTAACACCGTGGTTGTGGAGGTCGACGCCAGCTAGACTCGGTGAGCCGGATCCCCGACACGGAGCGCCATGACGGTGAGCGACAACAGGCGATGCCCAGTCCAGGAAAACACGGCGAGACAAAAGCCGGAGAGCCGCTCGGAGGGAAACTTACCGTCACCGAGAGCCGCGGACCCGAGCAGGGCCAGGAGCGTCAGCGCGATCTCTCTTACAGCCATGTCTGCAACATTCCCATCTCTCCGCGACGAAATGCGTCCGATGTGTGTCGTTATCAACACGACCCGACCTGAAACACAACCACAGTCCGACCGCACACACGCACACTCACACACACACACACACACCACTCAGCCAAATACTAGCCAGCCAGCCAGCCAGCCAGCCGGGCGAGTGACGCGTTTAAAGGGGTGTGTGCGCGCGTTTAAAGGGGAGGGCCGCCTGCTGCATGTACCCTTCTGCCACCGAGGTCACGGCTGTGTGTTGTGGATATAAATGTTATCAAAAGATACCATCAAATTATGAGTATATTTTGAGTGAGCAGTTAATACAGCTATAAGTTATCACTTTAATTTCTAAATATGTCATATGATTTTATTGTTTAAACACGCCGCTAAATTGATTGCAGGTGCAATGTATATTTGGATATGTATTTAAAATATGATATTATTTAATTTCTATGTCATTTCATGGATTTACAGTGTTTTCCATGCTTTTACTGTTGAATTTATGAACCATTAACCTTGCTTGAGGTCACACAAAAAATACATTTAGGGAACAAATTGGGTCTAACTGAAGATGTTAACTCACAAAAATGAACAGGATTGTATGTTTTTTAAATATGTAGGATTTTTTCCCTTTCTATTTTTTTTTATTTGGAGAGTTAACTCAGAGTGAGTAGGGCAACATGTTGCATTCTTCCTTTAAAAATGACAAAAAACAAAAACAAATGGGAGGTTATATTAAATCATACTTATGACCTACAAATGGGCTTCATTTAAAAATAGTGCTAAAAAAAGGAAAAAACTATTCTCTTTTGATGAACTCAGTTTTGATTCATTTCAGGTTTCTTCATTTAGTGTTCATTCTTAAGATTGTGCTGGCGGGGAATTGTCTATTTGAAGCAAAAATGTATTGAGTGAACAAACTGGGTCTAGCTTGCCACTTTCCACTGTTTTTTAATGAACATTTTAATCATGAAATCTCTTTTATGACACGAGAAATGAGTTTCACTCATAAAGAGGATTCCAAAGACGATGAAAACAATGTAAATTATAAAATGATGCCATCTTTGTTAGTTGTCCTTCAAAATATGTACGAGGGAATTAATAATTGAATAAAGTAAATATTTTATTAATTAAACAGTAAATTATGAATATATCTTGGTTTAGTTTTTATCATTATGCAACGATGTTTATACTTACTGAACGTGATAGGTAATTTTTTTTTCAAACTGTCCATTGGTTTTATGGCTTGAAACAAACAGCAACATTATGATTTGATTTCATCTGCTAGTGTTAAATTGGTTATTCTTGGTTGATGTATTCCTGATTGAGGTTATTACTCACTTTTGGTGACTGATCCATTTGAAACAAATTTACTCAAAAGACCATCTGGGTCTGCCACTTGGCATTATTACTGAAAAAGGAAAATAATGAAATTACTCTTCTCTTGATATTAGAATATGGTCTTGATAAATACATTAAAACAAACAAAAAAGCCAGAGGTGTTTAACAAATAACATCTTGAGTACACATGGTCAGTTACTGAAATTATGATTCATTTAAACGAGGCTAGTCCCCCATTTAGAAAGTTAAGGTCAGGCATGGCACAGTTCTCTAAAGGCAAATGAAAGAGGAATCCAGTGTAACTGTGACTGACTACTACAAGGCAGCAGGGGAAACGCTGATAGGGCTTTTATGATGGTGACTATGGGACTTCCTGTATTTGTCCTTTTAGTACCAGTATTAGGTTAGTCAGACCATGACACATGTGTCTATCAATCCATATAGAAATGACTAATCAACTGTCAAATAAATCCCTTGATTGATATTATAGCTTTGGGGCAATGCTGTCTAATCTTTACATCGCTCTGCTGTCCCCTGATCAGAAGCTGTATGACAAATTTGGTTTGCATGTATAAAAGAGCCAGCCACAGTTCATTCCTTACTGTTCCAGTTTATCTCAGATCACATATCAGCTGCTATAAAAAGATTTTTGCAAAAGTTACAGCTGCTTGCAGTTTGTAGTGAGAGAGCGTTAAATAACCCTGGACGTAAAGATTGCAAAAGTTTCTCTTGTCCAGTTTAGTCCAGGGTTTTACCTCAGCTTAGAGACCCGACCTGTCTACGCCCCACTAACACACCCAGCAGCCACTGCTTGTGAATATAGCTCAAGTAGAGGTGAATCAGGCTGTAACCAGGTACATTTGGGACTTTATCTGTGCCTACTTTTATCACCTGTTCTCTTGGTAGCATTCTCACTGCTATCCTCAAGCCTAATTGTGTCTGCTGCATAGTGTCCTCTGTGGCTTTACATCCATCCATCATCAGCCCTGTCCAATTTATCTCAGCATTTCTTCAGTGTACGTTGTCTGCCGAACAAATCCCCCTGTCTCTACTGAGCCAGTTGGGGTGATCCCACTGTTAAAAAGAATACACAGAGGGGAGATGGGCTCCTGCACTCACAGAGGGGGAGCTAGGCCTCTCTGATACTTGAACAACCCCCCTGCAGTGTTAAAAATAACCAGCTCTTCATCTGACTGACCAGACAGACTGGGGCTTTGAGGGAGTATTATCTCTCTGCAGTTTGTTCAACAACCAGGCAGACAGAAAACACACACACACACACACACACACACACACACACACACACACACACACACACACACACACACACACACACACACACACACACACACACACACACACACACACACACACACACATACACACACCAAGAGATAAGGGGGGAGCAAAACAACAGATAGAAAACGAAAACACTGGCTTGCAGATATTACATGAAAGAGCAGATACAATTATTTAACCAAGCACTGGGCTATTTGTATTCTTTGTTACAGTGTGGCATTCTTGTTGCATCAAACTTGTTGCTTTTTTCTCCCAACAGATAATTTGTAAAGCAAAAATACTTTTGTTATATACGTGTTTATTAAATCAGATGAATCTGACAGCTCATTTTACACTATGGCTGCTCGGGTTGAAGCTAAAACCAAATGGTTGTGGCTAGGTTTTTGACCCATCTGAAGAGTAAACAAGTGTTTACAAGTAGTTTAAATATGTCATAATTATAGTATCTTTTCAAACAGGATCTATAAATTAGTTTGAAATGAAACTCCCTCAGATTGGATATGTGTGGATATTTGCATTCTTACTTTAAAAATGAGAAATGGAAAGTGTTTTGTATTTTTAATTATTTACAGAATCAATACCCACCAAGAATAGTGCAGACAAATAAATATATAAAATGTTTATTCATGAAGTCAGGCTTGTCTTACATGAATCTATTTATATTTTCTGGTTAAGCATCTCAGTATTTGAGGCTAGTGTGACTGAGAGAAATTGAGAGCATGTTATCTCATCTTTATGACATTTCATGCAAGTGACAGAAGGGCCATTTTGGCTGTTCAAATATGATGTGTGTTAGATGTTAAAAATAATCCCCTGATAACTGATAACTGTTAATTATACTTCAGTGATGCAATTAAATGTTGGTCTAAACTTTTTGTTTAAAAAAATGTACCGAAAAATGAAAACACAATTGCAAAACTGGTGTACAATCACAGTAAATCTCCCAAAGTAAGCTGCTCTACTGAACGCAACATACATAGATGTTTGTCTGTTATCTGATGACCTCTACTGGTCAATGAGAGAATTGCTAACATCAGTGGTGCAAAATTGTATCTACATCGCAATCTGTTGAAAAATACAATCCTTTATTCAACATACACAATATTACATGTCTGTTTGTGAGTTCCTTTACTGACCAGAGTAAAAGTGATGGTACATTATTGGCCTACAGAAATGTAAAAAAATACTTTGAAAATGTTGTGTTGGAAAAAAAGTACATAAAATGTGTCTCATTGTTGAATAATAGACAATAATAGCCCTTTCAAAAATATATTTACAATAAAATCAATGGTTAAACAAGACAACAGCTTCAATGCTGTTAGAATATGTACAACTAAATATCTCAATGTGCCTGTGTGCAGATAATAAATGATAAGTTTATATAAGTTAAATATGCTTACACAACAGGTAATGTGCTTTGGTATGAGCATGTTATTACTTACATATTTCCTCTTTCCATATGGCACAATCAGTGGACACAATTGCACAATGGGTTTTCCTATTGGGAAAACCCATTGTGCAATTTAACTGCATTCCAGAGAAAGTCCAGAATGACGTGCTCTTCCTGTTCTCTATTAAAATGATGAGTTATTTTGCCATGCCAGATTTTCCTCTCTGTCGTGACGATAGGGGATTTAGACAATTATGAATAAAACCGTATGTGTGTAGAACAGCCTATGAATTGTTCGGTTTTTATTTATCTTGATTAAGAAATGTCCTTTAGCTGAACATAAAAAAATAAATATACTTTGATCATTTTTTTGGGGTCTTAATAGTTTTCTCTTTGGGAGCCTTTAAGTCTGAGGCCCCGGAAATATGGCAGATAAAAGTAGGAAATATGGCAGATAAAAGTAAGACTAAGAAAAAAAAAAATAGCCTTGGGAGCCAGTCTAGACACTACTGCTCAAAGTCATGTGATTTTAATATAATGCAGTGACTGTGAGAGTCATTAGCTCAAACCATGCTAATGATATGCACCCCGTGCTTTTGGAATGGTGCATAATCCCTTTTGTTTTTTTCAGTCTTTTGTCCCCGTTTCAACCCGGTGCTCTGGTCTAGATGTCCCGTTTGAGTTTCTCAATGTTGAAGTCACTGTCATGGTCCAGTTTGGAGAGTGTCTTTCTCACCCGCAGGGCAGTGAGGCGGGCTGGTGGGCTCTGGTACCAACACTCCTTCATGATCTTCACAATGGCCGACAGAATCTGGAAACATAAAGACAAATGTCATAAACCATCTGGCCATCCCAGTAGAATGAAACATGTGTGGCACTGTTGTGTGTCCTGCAGAGTATGTTCCCTACACTCTATTATCAGGTGTCTTTTTAGATGTGGTTTCTTGCATATTAAAAAATATGTTTGTGCTAAAGGTGGGAAGTGGTGATAACCTGTACCGAGATTATAATAGCCCTGGAAAATATAATTGCACTTGTGTGAGCATGAGTGTGTGTCTCTGTGTGTGTCATCCGATGGCCTACAGGGTGGGAATGGAGCCTGTTGTGCGGACTGGGCCTCTGCTGGTCCACACACACCACCTTCTTCATCTCTTCAAAGCTGGGATCTATGGGAACCATGTCAAAGAAGGGAGGTCGGTACTCTTCCACGATCCCTAAAACAATCCCAAAAAGAAAAAAGATTTCGTGTCACATTTCTTATCCAGTTTGAGGGGATTCGGTGGGTGCTGTAATGTTATTATTATGTTATTACATTATATTGTAACCCATTATCAACATCATGCGTAGATAACCGTTATACCTCTAATTTAACTTCGCAAACAGTTTCCGAACATACATTCCTTTTCATGCAAGGCTTGAAATAGCACACTTGGAAATTGCGATAGTCCGTTGTGGGAGTTTTGTAAAGTATGTTTGGCTAAACAAGGGAAAGATATCCATTCCCTGGCGAATACATGGGATGGAGATCTGGATGGCTAAGTGTGTCTGTGTGTGTGTCAAAGTTATGTATGTCTATCCATCTGGAGTGTGTTTGTGCCTTTGTGTGTGCGTGGTCATTTGAACTTGGATGTGTGCTTGCATCTGGACTATGTACAAGACAGTGCTGACACCAGATAAGACTGTTTATAATTACTGCAGTGCTAATCATGAGAGAGGATAGTAGAGACAGACACACACTGGGAAAACACTGGAGTGCTGAGAGACATGGGACTGACTGCCTCTTATGTATACACAGACAGATAGACATGACAGAGAAAACACATTTCTCTTTCATATGCCTGATGAATCTGACATCAATTTTTTTATTTTTTTTAAAGCATTTGAGCATTGCCTTTATTTGATAGTGATATTGGAGAGACCTAGAAAATCTCTGGAAAGTATGACATGCAACTAACCGGGGACTCACTGCCTGGGGCATTTGTGCCCATGTGGCATGCGCCTTAGCCACTCAGCTATCGCTTCGCCCAATACATCAACTTTTAAAAGATAGATTGATATACAAATTAATGTGACCATGAGTTCAGATTTGTCTGGGATTGTCTTGGTTTCCAGCTGGGTGTCCCAAGTCTCGACAAATATGTGTAAACCACTAAAATGTCTCAATTTTCACCCCAATTAAAATACAAAAATAAAATAAAATAATAATAATATTGTTTTCAGCGCTTGCATAGACGTTTATCATGCTCTTTCCCAATCATTATTCCCAAACTCAATATAAAGACATAAGATGCAACTCCCGTCTGAATTCAACACTGATTTGTCAGAATTTTGTCCGTTTGTCAACCAATCACTGTGTTGTCAAGGCTGTTGCTATGACGCTTTGGACTCCGACAAAATCAGTACACCAATGGTTTGCTGTAATTCCAAAGAAAAAGTTGGTCTTTTCTAAAGAGCTCCAGGAGGCTTTTTCCTTGCTTTGTACCCAGAAACAAATAATTGTCTATTATCTTCTTACCATTCACTATTGTCCTGCGGGTAATTTCCCAGAATACCAGGCCCAAGGCCCAGATGTCAGTTTGCTTGTAGGACTCAAAGACGTCCATACGAATAGTCTCATCCAGCACTTCAGGAGCCATGTAGCGTTTGGTCCCCACGCGAGGGTTGTTGCCCACATCCAGGTAGTCATGAGACTGAGAGTGTATCACAGCCAAACCTGATGAGAGTAGGCACAGCGAACAGATGCAACATTTCAATTTATAGTGAATACCAAAATCAGCATGAAACAGCTGTTTTTTTTCAATACAATGATCATAACTATCAGCAGAAGTTTGAAACAGATATAACTACAACTCTAACAGATTACCTAGGTCAGCGATGCAGCACTGTCCGTTCCGCTTTACCAGGATGTTTCGGCTTTTCAGATCTCGGTGGGCGATAGCTGGCTTTTCCTGGGAGCTGACAATCTCAGTGTGAAGGTGGACCAGGCCACAGGCCACAGACAGGCACATCTTTAGGCAGCCCTCAGGCTCCAAGCTGCTGTACTGCAGGAAGTCGTAGAGGGAACCCAGCTCATGAAAGTGGGTGACGAGCCACAGCTGGGTGCTGGAATTCTTGGATGTCATGTCTGAGGCAATGAAACCTAAAGCAAGAATAGGAGATAGCTATTTCAACGTCTGATGCTTTTAAAAAATAACACTGCATCTTTCTTTGCACGGAAAACATATTACAAGAAAAACAACTTTTATCTGTTGCCTTACCCAGTATGTTATCATGTCGCAGCTGTACAGTATTGTAGATCTCCGTCTCTCTGAACCAGGACTGCTCATCCCTTGAGGAAAATATCTTGACAGCAACACTCTCACCCATCCAAGTTCCCCTCCACACCTCCCCATACCTGCCTTTACCTGGAAACCAGAGCGACCATTACTCAACTGCAAAGTAATAAACAAAACAAGACAAAGAAGAGCAGCAGTGGTGAGGAAGGAGACTTACCGACACATTGGGCAAGTGATATTTGTCTGGCCATAGTCCTTTGGACCAGATAAGGCAGCCCCGTCCCACTCCCTGATGTGCAGAACTCATCAAAGATATCCTGAGACAAAGACACAGAAATAATCAAAATGCGAGAACTCAAAAAACGTTAACAAATTTTGATGGTATTGTGTGTTATGTCAAACATCAAATGTCTTTACGCCGTATGTGGGGTCATCTCCATTCGGAACCTTGAGCATGGTGACATCATGCTCTTCGACGTTTGTCAGTTTGCCATGTGCACGGCGGAAGCGCAGGAAAAGCACCAGGCCACACATGCTGGCAATCATGATTAACAGCAGCAAAGACAACGTGATCCACAGCTCTGGGCGATAGACCTCTGGGGGCGATGTTGGATCTGGATACACACACAAACACGTTTAAGTTTAAGGAACATTTAAGTTCATTAGACAGGAAGGATTAAAGGAAACATAAAAACTAGTTTCATGACATTAAGTGCATCATCAGTCCAAAATAAGCCACACAGTTCAATTTGCTCTAAGTGACCACAAGGGGGAACCAGTGACTATCTAGACTCTAAACTTCCCTCTAGATTCTAGAGGGAAGTTTTGAATCCCATCAGTACAAAGTAATGCAGGATGTGCTCTGAACTGTGTGACTGTGAGGACTAAATAACTCTAAAATAAGAGGCTCAGGTCCACAGATTCATAAATGTGTTGTTAAAATATAGTAAAGCAAAAGGCTGCGGATACTGACTTATGTTTGGAGGTGGTGTGGTGTAGGCGTTGCACCAATTCTCTCTGCAGCAGTTGACAAAGAAGCGCTCGAAGGAGGTGTAGCACTGCTCCTTGTAGTTTTCCTGGGAGAAACAGCCCCGCTCCTCATGGCCTTTCACCCAGGTGTAAAAGCAGAGGTCTCCTCTGCAAGTTCCGTTCACGCATGTGCTTTTGTCATTATTGCATGTGCACTGCAGCTTCCCATTGTCTTCAGAATCTGAAGCACAAGGAATTACACACAGCCAGTGTTGATAGAAAGGCACGTCTTACAAGTCGATAGTCAGTTGTGAAACCACTGACGATTGTTCTGGGGAAAGTAAAAGAATAGCAAGGCCAAACACACATCACACACATCACTATTCATTTCTGCAGGGAAGGTAGCGTGCACTCTGCCTGTCCGAGCTTGTCTGCTGGAAACAGCAACCTATTGTTTTTCACTGGAGGATAGGTGAGAATCAGGAGACTGAAGCATACTGTCCATGTTTTGAGAACTAAAAGCTGCATACTCAGTGGGTTCTGTCGTGCAAGTGACCCCTTCATGAAATAGTCATGTGATTCATTGTCAGAAATCTTTAATGGAGCTTTCAATGAATGTAACAAATGCTCTTACCAACACTGATTCTTTACATCTGATCGTCAACTCACCTGCAAGGACAGCAGAGATCGTCAGACATGCCACAACCAGCACCACTGTGAGCAGATCAGAGCTTCCCATCTCTGTGAAACAGAAACAAAATATTTAATAACAATTAATGTTATCAAATAATGATCATAGAATTAGGCTTGTCTCTTTATTAGGAGCTGTGAAAACGAGAAACCAAACATTTTATTTGGGGAATTATGGAAAAAAATACGACCCTGACATTTTAACTACTATGTGATTGGAATTAACTGACTCTAACTTAATAGTGTCTATGAGGAGTTGAGCAGTGGTTAAAGACCAGACTCTTAGGCAGAGGAAGCTATGAGGTCAAAAACAACAGTCCGAGGGCCAGCCTGTCTGCCCGTGTTGTAATTGCATTGGGTGGGAAAAGGAGGCTTAGGGGAAGGAGGCTGTAACAGCACTCCAGAGTGTTTGTGTATTTGTGCTGAGACTGCATGTGGCGCTGTGCTACCCAGGCTCCAGGCCTGTTGGCTCCTCAACTACCCTGCTCGCAAAGTAAATATTGATGGCTACGCTTCCTGCCATTGAGTGGCCCCACCCGGCTGGCCGGCGAGACTCGGGTCTGCTCATTGTTTTGGGCTGCACTGCTGAGGGTCACGCAAGCAGGAGGGCCGTCACACACGACTCAGCCTCTCACAGCTAAAGCACACTCTAGTCTGTAACCTGACTCCCAGGTAATCTAGATACGTTACATTTAATTTATATCATTAGTAAAAAGGGACAAAATGTTGTTTAAAACACTGTTTAAATATCTACTGTAACGGATCATATGTTGTTGTTTTATTGCTGTCTACACTGCGCTATTTCTGAAGTCCATAAATTAATGTACGTTTTCTAAAAGCCTCTTCCTTTTTTTTATGTTCTGTGCACATTTTAGACTGTTTATTCTTTGTCTTCAAGGTATCATCAAAAGTAGATATAGAATCAGTATTCCTATCACCTAAAAAGCATGTCTATTGGAAATGCTGTTGTTTGAAAGTCGTTTAATTAGGGGCAGTTTAGTTGGCTAATGTGGTTTCGCACCGTTTGCTCAGACTCAGGATCTACTAGGGCCTGTAAGAGAAGAAAATAATGCTTGCAATCTGTACTATATGCAACAAATGAGGTCTGTCCTGTATCCTCTGAGGTGGGTGTGGCTTATAATAAATCTCAAATTTGTGCAATTGCCAATTGGGCTGTGTGCATTCTGATACACGATACAGCTGCCATATAGGCTGACTGAAGTCCAAATAGGATACAAGGTGGTTCCGACGGCTTACACCTATAACTGGCCCTTTTGAGTCTTTTCCCTGTGTCACTGGCCAAAGAACAATGCAGGATAACATGTGGTTACAAAGTTTTGCAGGTCTAGTTTTGGCTTAAACTCTCAATAGAAATACATATTCACTTCACTTCTAAGATCACTCATGCTGGTTCTAAAGAAAAACACAGGTTACATTGTTTAACCGTAATACATGTTAGCTGCCCTGAAGGCATATATATAGTGAGGAACATTGAATTAGGTACAGACAAACAGGTTTACCTCTTTAACCTGTTTGGCTATACTGAATAAATAATAAGTTTATGCAAATAGAATCTAGATTCAGCTAGTCTGTAAATTACAATGGAAGTATGTTTTCTAAAAAAGGTAAGTTTTCTGGAGTAACCATTTCTTACTACATGTTTATTCTTTCAAATATTCTTATATAAATCTTACTTCACACACAGCTAAAAACCCTTGAACTGGACACATCTGGCAGAGGAACTTGCACCTGTCAGCTCAATACTACGGATATCCTCCTTTAGTTGTGATGCATCTAGCTAGATATATTTAAGTATATACAACAGGAAGCCATCACATTACCTTAGTCATTTCAATAGTGTCAAATGTCACTGAAGAGATACCAGAAAAGTGGAAGAAGTTTACTTTTTACTGACCTGTCACTCTTGGTGTCTGCTTTTTTAAAATTCCAAAGTTAACCTATTGTCTTTAAAATGCATCTATTGTATTCACATGGCTGTTTTATTTGAAAATGAGAACATTTTCGGATGGAGTTTCCCATCAAAGTGTCAAATCAAATGTGAAATCTCTGCTAGATAAGATTTCCATTTGACATTAGCATTGATAATAATGACTGTTTAGCTATATTTAGACTTCCCTCCTATGTGGGTTAGCTTTGAGGCTCAAGCTCAACAAATGAGAACTCACTGCACGATGCTCTACCTCACTAAAACCACAAGCCATATTTTACCCCTCAAAAAAGCACTTCCTGTACCATGCAGCATACACGTCAGTGTAATCTGTGGGTCCAGTGGAGGAATAGCCCAAACACTACTCCACCCGCACATGAAATTATTCCCAGAGGAAGAGCATGACTGTGTCGTATTTCCTCTAGCTATCACTTTTAGCATCCTAACATAGGATATAGCAGTAATCACGTCCTCCATCGTAGGCAGCCTGACTTTAGATTCCAGCACACTTCCTCCCTTAGCTCTCTCCTGTTTGTCTCCATTCTGTCCAATGCTACACCCCCCTGACCCAAGGGGGAAAGATCCATTGTCATCTCTTCCTCTCATCTACAGAGCTTAAACTCTGGGAGGCAGATCTCTCATTCCATCTGGATGACTCTGTGTGGTTAAAGTGGTGGATTGTGGGGGCATGGCAAAGCGCAGCAGCGTCCAACGGCCCCTCAACTGGGCCTCATCATACCAAAAAGTCCTATAACTCTGGAAAGTTACTTTAAGCACTGTTACTGTAAAAGCTTCTATTATGTGGTTTATATGGCAAGACAACATCACATTCTTTTCTTTTCAATGACATAGCCACACATGTAAAACACTGTGTTTTAAATGGTAATAACCTTTTGTGACTGTCTGCTAGTCACACAGCAGACTGATTGTATCTCCATTTCACAGACAAAGCTAGGCTTGGCAGGCTTTATGGCTCAGTTACTGTCTGCATACTCTCACATGCATACCTACGATGAATGCAGGTCTGTGGAAGAAAAGGACATATCTTGTCTTTTTTCCAAGGCAGAAGAAATAAAAGTGACAAATACATGTAGGTATGGGTGTGAGAATGAGTAACACTCTTCTGATGTCCCTGATTGACATCAGCTACCCACCTTCAAAGAGACTGTGACTTCTGTCATGGCCTATACACAAAAAGGGAAAATGTCTCTTGTGTGCGTGTGTCTGGGGAGGATTGGTTGAAACAGAGTGGCGAGTAAACAGCATACAGGAAGGAGAAATGCAGCTTTGATTCATGTTATAAGCTATGCACCAACACCTCCAGCAAATATGCCAATTCTGCAAATGAGAGGAAAGAGGGATGAACTTTTACCTCAAAGTACAGGTCATTGATTTATAAGTATTCTGATTATTTACTTGAGCAGAAGTAGTCATAGAACAATGTAAAAGTGGAATCACATTTAAAATCTTACTTTAAAGAGTAACTGCAAACTTTAATTTGTCTTTTAAGCTATAAACTAAATGGTATGACTGTATTGTGATGAAACACACCAATGCTGGTTTTAATATTGACATTTCTTTCTTTCTTACTTATGGTTGGAAATGGCTCAAAGCTCCTGGCTTCATTTGAGTTGCTGTAGCTGCGATAGTCCGCGTTCGAAACTAGAACTCGCTCTCCTCCTGGCAAAGCAGTCTCCCAGTGGCTGGGAGTAAGGCGAAGGGACTACGTTCACATTTTTGTCTCATTTGTGGTCTGATAAACAGTAAATCTATTAAATTCAGTGCTCCATGCCAAATCGCTTTTTTCCAAACTACTGTAACTAGCTGTCATCAGCTCTGGCTTTCATATTTGTCAACGTTGGGTCAAGGGTTTCACCCAAGCGGCAACCTCCAAGGTCTGCCGAGTGAAGCCGGAAGTGTCTTTAAACTTGCATTCTCTACTAAGCAGCAGGGGGCGACTCCTCTGGATGCAAAAATAACCCAGATTGATTGGAAGACTATGAGAAAATGAGCCTACTTGTCACTTGATTTAATACCTCAGTAAACATGGTAAGCATGAGACTGTGGTCTCAATCGGATGATGTTCATTTAGCAAATTATTGTCCCACTTAGAGTCAAATAGACCATAAAGTGGAGAATGCTTCAGGGTGGGCTTACTGTGATTGACAAGTCCTGTCGCTACAAGAGCCATATCCTGCGTCACTACATCACTCCTCCACAATCCAAATATAGTTACTTCTGTTAATCAATCGGTAGCGAAAAAAAGAACATGGCAAAGGCAAGATGGTGACCGCAAAATCGCCGGGCTCGAGGCTTCATAACTGCAGTTCACAAACCAATGGCTGACATCACGATGCCTACATCTACTTCTTATATACAGTCTATGCTTTCATCAAACCAAAGTGGGCGTGATTTTATCGCTTGCCTACTTTTTGGCATTTTTTTAAATTATGCAATGGGTAGACTTAGATTTATACCTAAGGTTTCACTTTAAGTAAAAAACACATATGTATTTATGATGTACAACACCCCCACTATGCAGCAGAATGATCCAGAAGTGATCCATTATCATGCATTTTATAATTTGATTATTATTACTGATGCATTCTTATTCAAGCAGCATTTTTATTAACTGGTTGAGGGGGAGCTACTTTTAACTCTTTCAAATCCTTTTGGGTAATTTAATCTATAACAGCTCATAATTTTCAGATGGTAATACATTTTAATCTGCTTAATCTGTGAAAGTATCTCTTAATTACAGCCTGACCAATACAGGATTCTTGAGGCTGATACCGAATATGAATATTTTGCATTTATCTATGCTATGTCTCTTTTTGACATCTGCAATAAGCTAATATTGTTAATTGATCAACTTTATTGATTAATCGGTCTAGTAGTTGTACATGTAACTATAGGTAGCCTTAAAATAAATTTAGTGGATTTGAAAAATAAGCAAACTACTTCAATAATTGAGTGTGAAATGTGTTGAGCAGAATCAAATGGAAACACTAAAGTGAAGTAAAAAAGACCTCCACATTGTGCTTGAGAAGGCCTATAGACTGGAGTTAAACACATTTGATTTAGTATCTCTACCAAATTATTTTCATATTAATAACGACACAGGATATGGTTTCAAGAACATCATTCACTGCTGTTCATTTTAGCTTTAGCTCAGGTAGGCCACTTTTTGACACCTGCTGGTTCACATCTGTAAACACGTGGAGTGATGTCAAAGGTGACTTAGCGTCCAGTGTTAACTATAACAACTTAACTTAAAAAACACACAGAGAAAAGAGCAAATAATGATTTCCAGCATCAGCCTACCTGTTTTTATACTCGCCTTTTTTTTTTTTTTTTAACTTGACAGACTCAAACGTCACACGTCTTCCATATCACGGCTAGATTGAAGTATCGCTCCCTCCGTGGCCAAAGTATTACAAATCAAAAGTAAAACTCAACTGGCTCCATTTCGAGAGTAGAGTCAAATCGTTGTACTTTTCTTATTAACTGCTCAATTGCAGATGTTCACATCCTTTCCTGCCTCGCTGAAGAACAAACAAACCCGCCGTCTCTGGGAAAAGTTCCACCGCAGTTTTTTCCCCCCCCTTATTATTTCCAGCGAAAATGAAAAACTGCCCTCTTGTTTAACAAAAAAAAGCGATACCTCTACTTGTGAAATAAGTAAAAAAAAAAAAAAAAAAAAAAAAGAAGAAAAGAACAGGCAGCTGTGTGCTGGCAGGACGCAGCTATCTCATCTCAGTCCAAATCTGCGCTGATAAAAACGACAACATCGTCGTCGGTTTGGAACCAGACCAGACTCCTTCCGCGTTTAGGAACCACACAATTAAAAGCTCTCTGCAAGTCCCAAGTATGAACGTTGATTGTTCTTGTCTACAGTCCCGATCTAAGGGAAAGATTACAGATGTTTAAATAGTATACAGCTTTGTCCCACCCCTTATTGTCCCGCACAGGGTCTGCCTGGAATGTGTTCTCATAGCGGTTTTCCTGTTTCTTGCTAAACCTCTCATTTTCCTCTTTCCCCTGTGGACTGCTGTCTTCACTGCACTGACAGGAATGTGCTTCAAACACCCCACCATATAATAACATGCCTGTGTTCAAAAACAAGAAGTTCTTAGTATCTTGCCAAGTTTGCATCCTCCATTTTTAACCATAATCCTATTTAAAAAATATATATAGAAATTCAGGAGCCAGTGAAGGCTTTTATTATGTGGCTTATTTTAACAACAGCGATGACTTAATGATCCCCTCTAGACATTTTCTAATTTTCAGATGACAATTTTTCGCTAGGAATAATAATTTATGCCTGATACGTTTGTTTTAATACGTATGTATACTCCTTTTATGAAGAAATCCAGAATGATAATGCAAAAGTGCAATAAGGTAAACAATTGACAGTTGATATGGTGATTTGTTAGCGAACAGTTGCTTATTTACACATCCAACTATTGGAGTTGTGTTGCCCTCCTCCTGATGAATGTTAGTCCAGTATTCAGTCTCCATATGTTCTGCTTTTTGTTTCTAACGACATCAGATGCTAAATGCTCTACCATGTTCACCAGCTGGTACAGAGGATTTTTTTAAGCTATATGACTGAAAACAGCTGCCTGCAATGCCCAAAAATGTGATATGAGAGCAGCGAAGTGGGCCACACAACTAAGAACTGAAACTTGCTATGAAGCTGTTCAAAACTGGGGGGGGGGCTCCTCACCACCGCCTCTTTAATTGATGGTTAGAAAAGGGTTCAAGCCCTGAGCTGTCTTCCAGACTCATGACCTCACGAACGAACGGTGCTGCAGAATGTTTGACGGTGTTTTCACGTT
Source organism: Anoplopoma fimbria (assembly GCF_027596085.1). Classification (NCBI taxonomy): domain Eukaryota; kingdom Metazoa; phylum Chordata; class Actinopteri; order Perciformes; family Anoplopomatidae; genus Anoplopoma; species Anoplopoma fimbria. The sequence goes on along the minus strand of NC_072460.1, from coordinate 13,154,691 downwards.
GTCATTTGGTATATTGTTATTCTAAAAACTTAGGTTTTAAGTTCCCACATCCAATTTATTTAGGTTGAATATTTGACCACAATGTTCTTCCAGACAAAATAAGTTGTGATGTCATGAAATCATGCTCATACATACAAGTCTTGAACTGAGATTTACTAGCTGAGAGAAACTTTCCACTTTAAATCAGATTAATGTGAAAACAGACTTAATGTCAAAACTTGGACTTACCGGATTCTGCACAGTAAAGGTAAACTTTCATTTGGAGTAATAAGCAAACACATTTCTGAGTGACGTGGCACTTAAAGATACTTTTTTTGTCTAAATTAACTACTATTCCTTGTTAACCAAATTAGGGATAACACAATGTTGCTCAACTGCCTCTCTGTTATTGCGGTTGTGTCCGACAAAGTGTCTCCTAATGGCAATTGCATTTGTCTCTTGGATGCCAGACAGACTCGGCTGTGTGAAAACACTTCATTCAGCAGAGCCTGAGACAGATGTCTTCATGTCTGTAATATAAATCCCCCCCCTTGTTCTCAGGCTCTGTAATCTCTCAGTTTTTGGCTTACGACTGAAGAAACAGCTGGAAGCTCTCACATCAGCTGTCATGTAGAAAAAAGAGCAAATTGTTGTTCTTTTTTTAATCAGCACTGATTTTTCTTTTCTACCAATCTCTGTGATTCAAAGAGCCACACTGTCTTATTCCCTTAAGGTTTTTCTAAAAGCTTTTATTTGTTGTATAATCTGCTGGAGGAAATGTGATTTTGCTTAACCAGACATGTTTTCATACTGTGACTTTTTCATGAGCAAAATCCTGATAAAGGGAAGACTTGTTTTGCTCCCTTGTTTTAAGTAAATAGTCAATACTTTAGCTGACAGACAGCTCGTATTTGTGCTTCACAGTGTGATGCCTCATTTTCAAAAGATCAAAATCTGTACAATCTGGTCCAGCCTATGTGTTCCAACTGTATGAGGATATGTGTTTCCTCTCCATAGAGGTTCAATGTGTTCTTTCATTAAATTCTAGAGAGGTTTTTATTTTAGAGTTGACCTCAAGTCACCAAGTTCCCCCCTGTGAAGAGGAAGTGAGCCAGAATCCTTAAAATATGAGAAAATTTTGAACTTGCTAGCTTTATGTTGACGTAAAGAACTTTAAGTCAAAACAGGAAATGTAACTGTTTTCAAAGAAATAATTCCATAAAATATATTTGAGCACATGAAAGTATCCATCTTGATTTTTATGCTACCGCCAACAAAAGCTAATTGTTATGTAATGGAACTGCACATTGGATTAAAAGATTACAGATCATGGTTCAAAAGTCATCCCATGCCACTCCAGAGAGCGCATTATAGGCCTTCTTAAGAAGCTCAAAGTAACTTTGGGAGAGAGTTACCAAGGTTAAGTGCCAGACAAGAGGCTCATCCGTCACGTGCATGCCTGTTAAGGAAATGTTGAATTTCTAGCTTGTAAATACAATTTATTCATGTCATAAAATGAAAAAATGCTTCAGGATGTATCTTTAAAATCTGTTTCTGTTTCAGTTACTGTACAACAAATGTGTATTATGTCCTGTGACCACACTAATGTACAATATCGTGGTTCTTTCAGATCACCAAATCCGAGGTAGAGGGCAGATAAACAGATTCACTTGAAAAGGTCAGTAAATTTATTCCTCACATACAAACACACATTTTCATCTTTATCAAGATTTAGAAGACCTGAGTTTTTTGTGTCTCTTGTTTCCACTTTTTAAATGAATAACCCCTGAAGTTATGCTCTAAGAATAGTATCTTATTACATTATTTTAATTCAAAACATTTAAATATATTTTGCTGTAATTAGAACAGGTATTGCATTTATAGTTTTTTTTGTTATTAGTTATTATTTCATGAATTACCAAGATGATCGATACAGAGAACATTTTTAAATGCCCCAATGAAAGCAGCACCCCAAAAGAGATTTTCCTTGCCGTGACAGATTTTTCAGGTATAATGCCCAACGTATGACAAAAGATTTCCTGAGTGACATAATGTGCAAATAGTACATATATACATACATACACGTGCATAGGTAACTCTGTACGTGTGAGGTCTGCTGTTGGTGTCAGAACATTTTTGCAAAAAGAAATAAAGGTATCCAATTAAAAGCATTAAACATAGTACATCAAGCTCCAGCAGACTTTTGACTTGAACACCAGTGAGTAGTTTTTTCTCATGATCGGGCAAAAGTTTGAAAAGTTTTTCTGCATCTTCCCTCCTAACATCATTCCACAGTATGGAGTATTAAATTATTTCAAAAACACATAGTAAAAGGCATCAGGTATATGCTACATGTTGCGTACAGTGGAGATTGGATCGCTCTCGGAAATAAGAGTGTTGAATAAATCTCAAAATCGTTACTGATTCTATTAATATATTGCTGTAAAATGGCTTTAGCTTGCCCTGGTAGTCGTATTTGAGGGATTGCATGAAACACTCAAGTATATTGAAATTTTGTCTGCTGATTTAGCAGTTCTGATCTCAATCGGAAAATGTATTATAGCTACGATTTCCTGTTTCTGAATCTTTTCCAACAGCATTACTCCCATTTCAGAGTGGAAAAAGAACATAGTTTATGAATCTTACAAAAGTAAACCATCTTCATCTCTTGGTCTTGTAAAAAGCCGTCCCTGTTACTTTGAGCATGTGGTGTAGAGGAGCAAAGCACATAGTTTGAAGATGTGTTGTCTCTTTTATCTCAGTCGACATTGTCTTTTTGATAAACCAAAATTAATTTGCTGAAGGCTTTTGCTCACATGTACTTTATAAACAGTATTTGCTGTTGCTTTGTTTGTCTTTCAGTTAAATACCATCATTCACAAACACAGATTTGTAAAATCCTCACAAAATGTCATTGCAGGTGTTGTGGTGAGTTTAACTTTGCATCACCATGAGAGTTGATCTTCCACTGGACCTTCCAATCCTCGAAGAAGAAGTCAGTCATACTAAGACATGTAAGACACCGTATGTCTCCAAAACCAAAGAATATTTGGTTCACAATTTTCAGTTTTCCAAAGTTTGTTGTTGCATTTTCTTAGTTTTCTGTTAAAACCTCACTGTAATCACAAAAGCCTCACTGTAATCACATATGCTCATTCCTCATGCGTGACTTTATCACAGTGAAAAGAGAATAGTGGCTCATTTTTTGCTTGATGAACGTTTAGACCCCTTCTGTTTTTTCTCTTGTTCTTTTTCCTTTTCCTGTTGCTGCTTCTTCTCTCTCTTTTTCTCCTCCTTGGCCTCCTTGTACTTCCAGATAGGAGGCTCCAGGTAGCCCTTCTGCCTTTTCTTCTTTTTCTCTTTCTTTGGAGTGGGCTCCCCAGATTTTGTTACTTCAATCTTGGGAATACATCCTGAGGGGAAGATGCTGTTCCTGTGTGCCATGCTGCGGGGAATGAAGCTTCTCGTGTCACCTGTTGTCATGCTTTCCCTGCGCTCCGTGTACTGGCAGCAGGAGGTCAGAGATACAGAGGTGGCTGACACAGCAGCCTGAGAAGCTGAGGTGGTGATGGAGCCTTTACTGTGGCACACTGTGCTCTCCTCCAACTCCTTGCTGCTGTGCTTTTCAAGCAGCTCAAGGACGGTAAACCGTGGCTTGCCAATCTCTGGGGGGCTAGAGGGACAGAGTGGACGGCAACCAGTGACTATCAGGGGCTGTGGAGGCCTGTAGTCATCCGCACCATATGGTCAAAGACCCCATTGTCTTGGGGGTCGTTAGGGAAGTTGAAAGAAAGACTGTCTTTTAAGCGCTGCCTCAGCTTCTGACTGGTTGTTTTGGTGGCTGTGGCCTTTGCTACCAGTTGCTTCAGCTCAGGCCACTCAGGAATGTAACTATCACAGAACTGCTCAGCGACAGAATAAGCCTTCAGGCGGCGGATTCTTCTAAGAGTCTCAAACCTTCCTGTCCTAAGGATCCAATCGTTTAGACCTTTCCCTTGGACCAGATCAACTGCATTCATATCTGCACCTGGGAATGAAAAGGGGAGGAAAAACAAGCAAAAAAGGGTTTTAAACAACGACACACATTGATAATCATTGGATGCTGGGGGATGTGAGGAAATCCAATGATCCTACAGTAAAATGACCCCACCATGTGGCCACTTTTGAAGCACAGTTCATTGAGTAGATGTGCAGCATAACACTTCCAGAAGTGATACAGGCCATTTCCCAACATGGTGATATAAGATATAGATTGCTATTAGGTGAAAACAGTGTACTTAAATCAGGCCAGATTTCTGCAGATTTTCTCTAAAGCTATCTGGTTGTAATAATTCAGTTTAAGTCATTATTTTAAGAATATGTGTCTATTTTTGAAGACTATGATAACCCGCTTAATGAATAAGCAAGGCTTTAAAACAATACCAAGAACACCAGACATATATTTTTATTTTACAAATGGCTCGGTTTGCCTGTCAAATTATCGGTCTCTGACATAATTGAACTCTGAATAGAAAGGGATTGGAGAAAGACCAGATTAGTTCACAGATCAGATATCCCTGTTTTACCCTCTAAATCACTTGTGTACAATGTTTATATTTTTGGTATATTTTCCTGGTCAAATTATGAATTGCACACAACAGTTTTCATTCTTCCATCCATACTGTAAATTTATGTTTTCTTAAACAATTGTCCCATGGGTGATGGTCTGCACGAATGTAAGAACCTGGCCTTATTGCCTCTGAATGAATATGTTGTCCACGTGTGCACACACATCAGATGTTCCTCCTGCAAAGTTTATAGGAGGTCTTATGTAACATTAACTTACCATGCATTAACAGGGCGGACACACACTCGTCTCGGCCCTGCAGGCCTGCCTTAATTAGAGCTGTGAAGCCACGGGGATCCCTGACTTCTGAGTCCACACCAGAGTAGTAGTTAAGGATATAGTTTAAAATAGTGACGAAACCTGGGGAAAAAGAACCAAAACATTATTTCATTATGGTAGGTTGATGAATTGAGACTAGATGTTGAGTTAATGTGGTGTATATGTCATGTGACATACCTGCTTGCGCAGCAATCATGAGGGCAGTGTTGCCATCATTGTCTTGGTGGTTGATGTCTATTAATGGACATACATGCAGCATGGTGACAATGTCTACGAATCCCTTTCCCACAGCCAACATCAGTCCAGTCTGAGGGGGAACATAGAAACAAATGCACCTTCATGACTATCAAACCCTTTTCATTGTAGAAATATAGATTTCTCACTTTGTGTCAAAGCCCCTGTTGTAAAAAAGGAAAAGAAATCCAACTCACCCTGCCATTGATGTCCAGGTCCATGGCCTCGTCTTTAGTGACTCCTCTCTCCAAGATCCTGCGCAGGGACGTGGGGTCATTCCGAGCGCAGGCCTCATACAACGTTTTAGCCGGCTCTGTGTCCTTTTCATCCCTGTCATAGTCGGGAAGCACTGAGTCGTCAGAGAGCACACTCCCTGAGTCAGAATCATCCAGGAGGATCTCCGAGTCCTCAGATGGGCCTTCGCCCAGGTGGGGGTCATACTTTGCAGTGGCCATTGGCCCCCCTTCTGCCTGGGATCACACCTGGGTGTCAAGTCTGCTGCTCACCATCTACATCTTGAATAGGAAAACATTAATAGTTTTTATTGTGGACACAAACAAATGCTGTGTTCAGTGGCCAAATGCTGCTCATATAAACATCTTAAAGACAGCAAGAACTTGAACTGACATATATCTCATGTTCCAATTCAGGTACTGTCAAAAATGTGTGCTTATCCTAATGTGAAAGGTCTTGGTGATATCAAAATATTTGTGTGCAAAAGGCATTTCAGTACTGTATTTTAAATTGGGCCATCTAGGATAGGATTGTGTATGATTTCTCCCCTCAAAATAAGCATCTAATGAAAGTATGAATGCAAGAATAACGGCAATACATTGGCAGCTTTTGAAGTTAGCGTATTAAATAGATCTGTAGGTGCCTTGTGTAAAAGGCACGGTGTCTAAAAGAGGATGATGAGCTTCACCTCACCTCCGCCCTCCTGTTAGAGCGGCTGATCCGCAAGTCTGATTTACAAGATGTGTAAGCTGACTGTGCAACATTCTTTTTGCCAATGCCCGTTCACTCACTCAGCCCATTATAGAACAGAAGAACAGAGAGAGAGTAGTTAAAACTCTGAGAGTGATATTTTCGCTTTTATATACTTTAAGATAATGAATACTCAAATGTATAAGAATGTGCAAAACATGCATATATATCTACAAATAAATAACAGGTATACAGTTAATGCTCAAGAAACATTCTACAACTGCAGAAGTTTGGTCTGTGAAAGTCATGTGAATAAAGGCATGTACAGAGTTGAGAAAGGCCATATGGTGTGCCGGAAGCAATGGGAGGCCAGGCAAGTGACAGCATCTGTCATGGTGTCTTAACCGTGTCACACTTCTCTGCAGTAGAAGTGCACTGGGCTATCCAGTTGTTTTTTTGGTATAAATCAATAAAGTACAAATCTTATGTTTGTATGAAGCATATTTTGAAACCAGTAAAGACACAGTTTCTTAAGGTTCAGGCTTATGGTGGGATAGATTTAGTCATTCTTAATGTTTTTAGCATGAGAAAGAGCTTGATTGCCCTACAAGTGAGGGATTGATGGTTTCAGTATAAAAGCTGCCTCGTTCCTGCACACATCGCTACACCGTATCCAAACTAGGCACAAATTAACACAGATTGCAAAGAAGCAGTTTTGCACCTGCTGACAATGTCAAGTAAAAGCACATTTTGGATAAGCTCTCATTAAATGCCAGATAGAGCTGCTCAACTCCTTTAATCCCACAAACATATGTTCTTATTTCCCCGTTGTGCATGCTGAAGAATGAAGATAACAATCACACAAACTTTTCTCTCTCTTCCTCCTTGTGAACAAATACAGACAGCTCCTATTTTAACTCTGCCTTTGTGGCCTACACTTCCTGCTGAGCAGCACCTTGTAATCTGATCAAGCTTCTTCCTCTGGATCCTAAATATGAGCTGTGGAGTGAATATGTAAAAACATGTGCAACAATTTGTGCTAAATCAAAGTGAAAAAGAAACTTAGAGCAAATTCTCACCCTAAAGCAATCCGTGGATAAGTCTTCTTCTCTTTCTTCTTAAAAAAAATGCTCTCAGTGGTTAAACCATCCTCATTAATTGGGCTTCCCTTCTTCCTGTTGACTCTTGGTAGAAACTGGGGAAGTTTACGTTTCCAAACTGTCTCCAGCTGAATGCCATCCCCCCACCCTCCATCTCTCCTACTGGCCAGTAAGGACTCCTCATCAGCTGGCAATCCGTCCAGGTCCCAACATAGACTGTGCTGTCCTAAGTCAGGCAACATGCTCTCTCCCTCTCATCCTGATTACAGAAGATTTAAGGATTAAGAGAAAGAAACAGACAACAGCCAACCTTGCTCCCCTTACAGTCTGTTGAGCTCGTCGGCTCCCTCTTTCTCCTCTCTCTCACTCCACAGCTCTCTCTGAATCTGTCCATCCACAGCTCTCTACTGTCCGTCTGTTGTGTCAGAGAAAACCTCTCCTAACTGTCCAAATAAGTGCTGTGGCTGAAACATGGAGGCTATGGCTCCCTAAATCTGCTGTGCTGCTGAGGACCCGCTGCCTGAATAATTTCAGTGTGTCTGTGTGAGTGGAGACAGCCTCTTGGGCCTGTTTTCCCATGGAAATCCATTTGCTGGGACAACAAACTAGCCCCGCTGTTACTTTAAGCCAGGGGGCCTTGCTAGTAATTATTCCCATGACAGGGATGACATACACAGAGACATGCATGGAAACACATGGACATTTTGTGATGCGTGCAAACAAATGCTTAAATATAAGACGCCTACATGCAAACACATGGCGTCAAAGTTTGGAGCAACTCATTTGCAAAAAACAAAGCAAAACATATGTTTATTATCTGCTGTTTCAGCATCTAATGGTCTGTTAATTCAGGTTACTTTGCGTCAACAAAAATATCCCAAGTTCATGTATCCCAAATAATCTTATATTCCAATTATTAGAAACCAGTTTAAGATGCTTTAATTAGCTTTTTTACTAGTTTCACATTGGTTCAAGACTTCTGCTTGAACTGTAACCACCTCCCTTTTGTTTTGATTGTCGAATCCCATGTGTGGACAGGAATATTGCGTCAACAGGTTTATTTATAGCATCAGAGACTCAATGACGTGGCATTAAAAGGTGCATGTAAATAGATTAACCCTGATAGTGAATTGGAGTGGGACCAATCTGTGACTTTGTGCATGTGAATGTAGCCTGCCTTATGCAACGACTCCTCTCTGTTAGGGGGATGCACTGTCCCCTTCTGATCAAACTGGGTAATGCAGTGTTGGACATGAGCCTTGTTTATGAAGTTCATCAAGATGTTAAAATAGCTCAAGTTTATAAAATGAATCCTCACTGATGGTTTCAGCTGCTTTCTATATCACCTCCAAAGATATCCGCCAACTTACAACAGGACACATCTCGTTTGCTCTGAACTTACATGTTGCTCATTGCACTTTCAGAAGGAACATACCATTAAGAAGTCAAATGCTTCATGCCAGCACTGTTAGCTAAATTATTTCAATATCAGATGTCCATCGACTGAGAAAAGCCACTGTGACAAATTGTGACTCATTGAAAGCTTTTTGATCCTGAGAATTATAGTTGCTGATCTGCTCTGAAGAGTTAACTAACACAGACATGTTGTTAATACCAGCCATCTGAAGCGGACACACCTCCAACAATATAATCTCACTAAATCCCATCAAATGCCCCGACCAATTACTTATTAGAAGCTGCCTCTTCGACTCTTAACCACCAAATCAGACCTAACACACCACACTAACATGATCCATTACTCAAAAGATGCTATGTTTAGACACAAGAGCATTAGGTGGGACTTGACTTCTTACTGATATGAAACTCAGGAAGAGGAAGAAAGGGGCATGCTCGGGGTTGAGGATTTATAGCTTGGGAAAGGCCCAAACAGAAATGAAGTTGATAAATGCAAAGGAAAGGGAAGTCTGTTTGGCACAACAGCGTGTGGTAATGGTGTGTGTGTTTTCTTTTATTCTGTAAGATATACAAGAATGATCTCTCAGTTTTACCAGATGAGGGCAGCACAGCACACTTCAACAGCAGACATTTTTGTTTATCTCAAAAGAAAATCCGACAGATTTTTAAAACTGATTACTAATCTGATGTATGAGTCAAAGAACATTTTGTTCTGATTCCCACCTCATGATATTCTCACACTTTCCTTTTAGGGTCAGAGTTATTTTCCTCCTTTTCTGCAAATTCCATGCAGAGTCATTCACTCATCATTGCAGAAGGCTGTCCAACTTCTCCCCAGACACCAGAGTACCCAGCACAGGTCAGTGGTAGAGCAATAGAACTTGGAAAGAGGCTTGGGAAGCAATTTACTAAGTTTAGCCAGCTTAGTGACTGATTCTAAAGTCAGACATGTGCTCAGCTAATATTAGAATGTTGGCAGTATCTCCAGGACCAGTCATACCAGCACTTTGCTCGGACTGTATGAGCATCTGCTATATTATTTCCAGCTCTGTGGTTAAAAGACAGAACCCCCCTATGCTCCACTTCTCTAAAAGCCTGCAGGGATCAGATAAATGGAAGGAAGCAAGGAGGAAACAGAGCTAAACTTGTTCATGTAAGACGAGGAGATTCTGGGTGATTTGGCAGAAATGTTTCAATGAGCAGTCTAAGTTTTGGGTGTTTGTGCTTTGACTCAAGGGTGGGTAAATAAGGTATGAACAACAACTACTGCACACTAAGGAAATAAATCATACTACTTTTTCATTAGCCAAAATAAAACTTGCTATGGGCTGGGTTAGGGTTAAGTCGACGAAACAAAAAAGTTAAAATATGCACCATGGCTTCATCAATATAATATTTCACTCACTCCTAATAAGTGCATATACATATTATTTGAATATTTTTTGAGAATGTAACCCACACAGATAATGATAGAGCCCCTAAATCGAGGGGAGGGATATTTCAAGGTGATACGCATTATCAGAAAGTACTGAAAATATTAGCAAATTTTCTAACTCAACAAAGAAATACAAAATCTATTCAGACATTGAGGTTTTTGAAACAGTTCTTGTAGTTTTAGTCTCTTGAAATGTTAAAGATTTTAAGGATTTCTATCAGAAAGCCACACAAGTACAAGTCTGCCTTTTTATTCTTATTTGGGACATTTTATGTCTTCATAGGATAGTGTAGTGAGAGATACAGAGCCTGGTGTGAACCAGGTACAAAAGGCGTGGGGGATTCACTTTTAGCTGCACTGCTTTAGAGTGTCCACTGTCTTGACCCTCATGCAAATTGTCTTAAAAGTTTGTGGAAACTTTTAAGCCATGCAAAGTCATCTCTCCCTAACATTTTGGATGAGAAGCATCTACACGGTTCTATCCCCTGCATACACCCAACCCATTTCTATTGAGCTTTCAGTCAAACAGCGGCATGCCAAACACAAACAGAAGAAATAACCTCCCAGGAGGAGGAGTTGTCAAGTTTCAGTTAACACACCTGAGGCAATTAGAAAACAACACTCCTGTTTAGTTTGATGTGAACTGTTTGAAATGGGTTTCTTAATATTCTACAAAAAACTAACAAAATATTGGAATGCACTCAGATAAACACAACAAAACACTATTCTTATCAATGTACAGATACAAAGAAAACAAATATATATATGGTAAAACAAACACATTGAGGACATGAGACATCGCACAATGACCTGAAAATACATGGGTTGCAAAACTGTCATCAATACCAAAATCATCCATTGTCAACAAAGGATGCCACTCCAGAAAGTCAGAGAGATACAGTAATGGAGTGTTTTTAAAAGTCCTAAGTATGAATCCAGAAAAACCCCCCCAATACTTTGGCCAAGTTTTTCAACCCATATCACCTGTATTTTACATTCCCAAAAACATTAACATGTACCAGTTTTTTTGCTGCTTACCCGCTAAAGGGTGATTTATTGTTGTTATCTGGGTGTTTTTGATGTTATTTACATTTAAAGATTCTCTTGTGATAATATGTATGTTGGCAAAACCTCTAAAAGCCATAAACAACACATTAGTGGAGACAAGGGAGACCAGCAGACACAAAGGTGACAATTATCTAGTGAGTCACTTTAACACATGTTATCTTTGTATTCCTGATTTATGGGTTTGTTGTATTTCAGATTAAAAAATAAAAATATATTAAAGGAACTCTGGCAATGGGAAAATTTATTTAAAAAATGTACCATCACTGTAGCTCTCTGATGTTATGTAGTAGCATTATTTATGGACAGTGGATCATCACATTATATATATATCAGTTTTGAACCACGTTTTTACATGTCCTTATGCTCCGTCTCATGTGTTTGTATTTATTTTGCCTTACATTTTTTTTTCATCCTTTCTGGACAATGTATTCAAATATTTTGCTAGTTTAAAAAAATCTGAAAAGATGTATATAAATATATACATGTATTTCTTTTTTTTTTAACAATGTTACATTTTTAGATTATTTAGGTAGAGGCTTTATATAAGCCCAGTTGGTTTTTCTACCTCTTCCTACACTGTATATTATTTGTTATTCGTGTTATTTGTGTGTATTTGTACATATGCAAATAAACTAACTCTTGTTTAAAATGTTTCACATCATACCTAACAGGTGTGTTGATTTCTGATTGCTTCAAGTGTTTTAATTGAAAATTGACGACTCCTCCTCCTCCTAGGAGGTTATTTCTTCTGTGTGTGTTTGGCAGGACTCTGTTTGACTGAAAGTGCAAATAAACTGGGTGCATTCCCTAGAAGGAAGATGCATTTCATCCAAAATATTCAGAAGAGATGTCTTTACATGACTTGTGGGCCTCACCTTCATCTTCAACATCTTTAAATCTGTTTTGGGAGCAACACTAATAAAATTTAACCAATAAATTACAATAAAACAACATCAAAGGGTATAAGGGACACAAGATTAAAACAAGATTCAAATGACAACACTAAGATACCAGCCGCCCAATCACCCTTGGCTTAGACTGTGTATGACCAAAACAAAACAGCATGAGGATCTCAGGCTGCAGTTGGGCTCAGTGGAACTTAAAAAAACTCTGAGACATAGGTTTTCCTGCAGCAACATATTGGACTGTCTGCAATCTGAAAATACTCAAGTCTCAGACAGTTCAGAAGGATTTACAGAGTTTATAGGCAAAAAAATATGCTAGTTTTCATGTGATAAAAAGACGAATATGGTCTTAATCTACTGATTTGCTGCAAACGTATCTATTTTGCAAGGCTTTGTATGTTTCTCCAGGTTTAATACGTCCCTGTCTTTCTAGCGACTTTTTGATAATTAAAACAACATTTTATGTTTTCACCAGATGTCGGTAACAACCCAAGTAATCCATACATACAAAGAAAACCAAACAAATAAGTTCAGAAATTAAGTTATGTGTAATAAAATGGAATGACACAGGGAAAAAGTATTGAACACGCTTACTGAAATTTATTTAATACTTCGTACAAAAGCCTTTGTTGGTAATGACAGCTTCAAGACGCCTCCTGTATGGAGAAACTAGTCGCATGCATTGCTCAGGTGTGATTTTGGCCCATTCTTCCACACAAACGGTCTTTCCACTCCTCTTCTATGAACTCTGACCTTTAGTTCTTTCCACAGATTTTCTATTGGATTCAAGTCAGGTGATTGGCTGGGCCATTCTAGCAGCTTTATTTTCTTTCTCTGAAACCAATTGAGAGCTTCCTTGGCTGTGTGTTTGGGATCATTGTCTTGCTGAAATGTCCACCCTCGTTTCATCTTCATCATCCTGGTATTTATCAAGAATGTCTCGGTACATTTTACATTCATCCTTCCTTCAATTATATGAAGTTTGCCAGTGCCGTAGGCTGAAAAACAGCCCCACACCATGATGTTCCCACCTCCAAACTTCACTGTTGGTATGGTGTTTTTGGGGTAATGTGCAGTGCCATTTGACCTCCAAACATGCTGTGTATTATGACATCCAAAGAGTTAAATTTTGGTCTCATCTGACCAGACTATATTCTCCCAGTATTTCACAGGCTTGTCTAAATGTTGTGCAGCAAACTTTAAACGAGCTTCAACATGCTTTTTCTTCAGCAATGGAGTCTTGCGTGGTGAGCGTGCATACAGGCCACGGCGGTTGAGTGCATTACTTATTGTTTTCTTTGAAACAATTGTACCTGCTAATTCCAGGTCTTTCTGAAGCTCTCCACAAGTGGTCCTTGGCTCTTGGACAACTCTTCTGATAATTCTTTTCACTCCTCTGTCAGAAATCTTGCGAGGAGCACCTGGTCGTGGCCGGTTTATGGTGAAATGATGTTCTTTCCACTTCCGGATTATGGCCCCAACAGTGCTCACTGGAACATTCAGAAGTTTAGAAATCCTTCTGTAACCAATGCCATCAGTATGTTTTGCAACAATAAGGTTGTGAAGGTCTTCAGAGAGCTCATGCCATCATGAGATGTTTCTTGTGTGACACCTTGGTAATGAGACACCTTTTTATAGGCCATCAGTTGGGACTGAACCAGCTGATATTAATTTGCACTGACAAGGGGCAGGATTGCTTTCTAATTATTGATAGATTTCAGCTGGTGTCTTGGCTTTCCATGCCTTTTTGCACCTCCCTTTCTTCATGTGTTCAATAATTTTTCCCTGTGTCATTCCATTTTATTACACATAACTTAATTTCTGAACTTATTTGTTTGGTTTTGGTTTTGGATTACTTGGGCTGTTACCAACATCTGGTGAAAATTTCATGTCAATAGCACCTTTAGAAATATATTTACTAAGAAAAATGGTGACGTGTTCAATACTTATTTTACCCGCTGTATCTGTTAAAGACATGACAAAGATTGTATTTGAGCCTCTAACAGAATTAGGTTCAATAAAACAAGAATTTCAGACCTTTCTGCATTCAGTAACAGACTGAAATATCAACAACTATTGGAAGGATTGGTGTGAACTTTTGTTCAGGCATTTGTAGTCTCCAGAGGATGAATCCTACTGACTTTTGGCGATACCATCTTGGCAATGGTTGTTTTGAAAGTAATATTTTGGCATATTTATGTTCCCCTTTGGATGAATTTTAATTTATTTGGTGACTTTTCATCTGGTTTCATCATCAAGCCAAAATTGTCATTTGTTAATACTTTGATTTATGACCAAAAACTTTCAGCGAAGCTAATGACACTCCCACCAGCCTCAGCTGTACTTTGTGTCTAGTGCTAATAAGAAAATGTTAGCATGCTAAATTGGGGAACATGGTAAAAATGATTCCTGTTTAAAGGTTCTCTATGCAGAATTAGTAACATTAATATAGAAGCAAATACTAATTTGCTCTATACAATGGAGTAATGTCTGTCTGAGCAGAGAATAAATCCCTCTGTGTGTGTTGCTATCAGTGTTTATCTGTGCTTTCTTTACATAGCCTGACCGGCTGTGCTTGCAGTTTAGTGCATGTGAGAGTATTGTTCCCCCCTTGCTAGTTAATGGAATTAGCAATGCGCTAATTCGGCGGTTACCACTGATGACACTGTCCCGAACCAATGGTGTCATCACGGAAGCATAGCTCCCACCCCCGGGTTTCCCCCCAGGTAAACACTGTTAGCTCTGTCAGCACTGTTGCTGTCTCCATGTTGAGAGCTGTGTGGAGGCAGTTGAAATGTTGTGAATTTACTCATTGTGTAAGATCACATGAGATTTTATGACCGTTCAGTCCTTCGACCATGTCTAGTGCACCCTCATGCCCTGATTCTCCTCAGATGCTTCCATCGGGGTTTCCCAGTATTCACCTGCATATTCCAGGCATAGCTGGACTTTGCATCACATGCTGCCTTTATTTTGATACCCTATTTGTATGGTTTGTTTGCTATATATTGTCTGAGGGATAACGCCCATGAAATGCAACCAGACGTTCATCCAGTTACGTGGGAGCCTGGATTGTAAAGAAAGGAAATCACGGGACGTACTTGTCCCATGAATCCTGTTTGTTGTTTGGCACGATGGGTATGACACAGAAGATAATGTCTTCAGAAACATGGTGGCTGGAAATATTTCCCCTTCAGCGCCATCACTCCGAAGGCTCACTGTTGCTTCGGTCTTTGACTTAGACACTCCCCCCAAAAGGGTCAACTCAACGTAGGCTTGCAAAAGGGTCATATGCAAGTATTTCCAACAGTCCTCATAAAGTGTTAGTAGGGAGAGGGACCATGATAACTTTTCATTTTTGGAAGGCGACATGACCACTCATGAAGGCCAAAAGAGAAGAGAATCTGAATTTTTATGTAGGACCTAACGTTAAAAATCTCTTAAGCTTGTGTTAACCACAAACCGTATTTCAGGCATCTAACCCTAACCCATTCAAAAAAAAAAACTTGACTTTGAAATGAGGGAACCAGAAGTGGATAAATATGAACTTATTTGCATGTTTTAGGACTCATTCATGCACCAGCTAAAAATAGCATTCTGCCAAAGCACAGCCTCATCAAGCAGCCAACTCTTTTGACCCTTTTGACTCTTTTTCTTCTTTTTTATATTGTTCATAACTGTGATGTCACAGTGTGCATTTTCAATAGTAATTCAATAATTCTCAAATTTGTCTAATTTGTGAATTCATTCACACAACTAAACTAAAATTACCTTTCAAGTAGCCAGAATCAAACACTACTGGTTTGATTAATCAGAAGCAGTTAAAGTGGTTGTGTAATGTGTGTGTGTGTGTGTGTGTGTGTGTGTTTTTGTGTGCAATCGGTGACAGTCTCTTAAATAGTTGAGCCTCATGGGCTGTGTATTTATACCTTATTTGGGGCTGCCCCGCTGCTCAAGAGTTCACACAATCCATGTGTTACTGCCTGAGACTTGGGCAAAGATGAAGAGCGACTGTAGGGTGCCAGGATAGTTCAAAGAAAGAGGAAGACATATAGAAAAGATTGAGTTAGTTTGAGATTGGGGAAAAAAATAGGTAGTGCCGACAAGGTGGAAAAATGAAAGACGAGAAGGAATGATGGAAGGAGGAGAGGTTTTGGGAAGGGGGGTGGTAATCCTCTATAGCCAATGAAGAACAAGAAAGGAGGATTTCAGGGTGGGTGATGTGCTCAGTTCTGAAGTCATGGCTCACCGTTACAGCATTCAGACAGAAGGACAGGAGAAGACCAACCTCTCAGAGAAATACCTCCACACTGTCTGGACTCCTTATTCAGAGCGGCGGCTGAGAAGACGACGGTTTACATTGCTGAAGAAGGCCCCAGAAAATCTTCAATCTGAGTTTCCAGGGGAAGCTAATATTTAGAGCACAAGGTGGATATTTTCACTGGACTAAGCCACAGTTAGAGACACCTCCAGTCAGCTTACCTGTGTTTGAATTGGGGCAGTTGAGAGAGGTGGTGAGGAGGAAAGAGCTCTGAGGCTCCTGTCCAGACGGAAACATGCCTCCCTCTTCCAAGATCAATTATTCATATGCATGAGGTTTCCTGTGTATCAGGCTAGAACAAGGCGGTCTGCGGTGACTCGGCTCCAAATTGTGGCACAGTGTGCAGAGAGACAAGAACTGAAGGAGCAGAAAACAAGAGAGGACAAGAGATATAAAGGACCCAGAGAGCCAAAGGGTCACAACAGCAGAGAATAATTTGAGGACAGTTTTGTTTGCCTTTCGGGGAGAATGAAGGCTCTACAGAAGAGTCAGGGACGCACTGACCAGATGTTGGGAGCCATGGCTGATGTGCTTACTTCCGTGGCCATGCCCAATCAACAGTGGGTGAGTTGTGGATCCGACTGTGTGTTTACTGGCTGTTTATATGAAAGCATAATGACACAAAGTCAAAAAGAAGGCACATATGGAGGTATTTTTCAGGGCTTGCAGAGCATGACGCCCAGCTTATCTGTGGCCCATATCATTACATACCAAGTTTATTTTGTGTCATCTCTATAATTTGGTCCGAAACCTAAAATGTCAAGACAGACAAGCAGAGAGAGGAGAGAGGAGAGAGAGAGAGAGAGAGAGAGAGAGAGAGAGAGAGAGAGAGAGAGAGAGAGAGAGTGAGAGAGGGTTGAAAGGATTGCTTGTCTCTGTTCACTGCTTAGGAGGAATCTTGGATGTTTTAGGAGAACAGGAAGCAGAGTAGTGGTGATTAAACCATCTGACCATAAACAAACTCATGCAGGTCTAGCGCCTTATTGCAATCCAGCAAATTGATTTCTCTCTTACTGTTCACCCTTTATCTGCCACTAAAACAAAAGGGTCTACATTACAGGTGATCTGGTTTCCTGAAGTAATGTGTTTTCTGGTTAGTTTGAAGAAACTGTGGCAGCTGAATCAATTTTCAATCTAAAATATAAACATAATTACTGCTATCTTTCTCTTCAAATGCAGTTCTACAAAAACAATATGGAGTCTGACGTTAGCATTTAATGAACTTGATTAAATGACAGTGTGTAGGTTTTGTCACAACATCTGAAAATTCAAACATACAGAGGTCAGAGTGCACTAAAATATCTAAATGGGTATCTTTTTGAAACCCGGCTTTCTCTTTGAAAAATGTTTATCTTGATATATAATTCCCTTACTGGCAGAGAGTGGTAAAAAACACAAGTGATTATAATCTCCCTCCATCCCTGCAGAGGACTGATAACTGCCTCTATTAACTTCTACTCCGGTGCTGCTTAAATAGAATGAAACTGCTGTCTGAGAAACAGTTCTTATCCAAGCTCTGAGGCAGAAGTTGGACCTCAACGATTTCTATTGCATTCTTGCTCAGTGTGTAATGGAGAAAATGATGAAAAAGATGCAGGGAATAGTGGAAAAACACAGCCACTGTTATAATGTTTTGTGGTTATGTGACCATAAGCACGCTGTACAATCTTAACATCACTTCCTCCTTGAGAGGGCTCCACCGCTGACAAAGGCATCTCTGTGTGTAGCTTTCAGAGGGGGTTGAGGCGGACCTCCCATCAAGCGAGGAGGAGAAGGGGCCTGTGCAGGGCCAGTGGGAACCAGAGGGGCTGGAGTGGGAGCAGCAGGCCACTACTACAGAAAACCCAGAACAGAGAGAAAGAACAGGTAAGACCTGAAAGGGCTGCGCTGAGCGTGACAGACCGTTTTGTGACCTCAAACCCACAATGCTAGTCCAAACATCGGCCCTCACCAAACCAGTCAGCTTAGAGACTCACCGAAACACAAACTTCCAAACTCAGCTTTGATTCTTTGTGTGCAACGTCTCAGATTTCTGTGCAGTGACAGCGTCTGAAACCGCCTGCTCAGCCACCTAATCAATCTCATGAAAACTCCTTGCTGCAGTCGGTTTTGCTGTTGAGATAAATGCAGTGAGGATTTCTTGATAAAAAAACAAACTTGAATCATAAATGTGTTTGATCCATGTGAGCTGCCCAGGCCCTTCAGTTTCAGCTCAGGCTGCTCCTGCATGTTAACCATATGCGAATTCAGGATAAAAACAGGCCTGAGTCTCATCAGCCATATCTGATGGTGGTTATTAGGCAGTAATAACTTCAGGAAAAGTTTTAGATTGGAGTCACCTGAGTGCTGGTAGTTACTCTTATTAAACTCCACCCTCTGTATCCTCTATTAGCACTGATAGCACTAAATTGCTTTCCTGTAATTTGCCATACATAAGTATGTTTGAGAGCAAAAGAGTTCTTGTGTGTATACAAATGCAACACTTTCCAGATGGGACACGAAAACATGTTCAGCTGAACTCCCTTCCCCATCCTGCCCCAACGCTGTTGGCTGCAATGGATTTTGCTGTGAATTTTGCTGTGAAACACATTGCTATTTTCCTTGAGTGGAATTGAACAAAAGGATCTTTGTAGCTGGATCTGCGTTTGGGTTGGAGGGAGTGTGTGTGTGTGTATGTATGGGGGGTTTGGTGGCCAGTACCATGTGGCTGGATCACAAACTGTGGAGAGTACATGGCGTACAGAAGGGCGTGAGTGAGGCCAGAGGAAGCTGTCAGCGATGGTTATCTGTAATGGTCTTTCTCAGATGGGGTTTGCTGTTGAGGTTGTGCAAAATATTATTTTGGTGCACAGCTCAGCGCTCAGAAAAGCCCAAAAGTAAAGAAATGCATTACTCAGGGCCATGTAGAAGGATGATGACCAAAAGGGAGATCGTTTTTTTCTATTCCCAGACTAGCTCCTTTGCTCAATTGTTTTTGTATAGCCCAATTTCCCCCGGATGGAAATTGGATGGAAAATCAATGAAGCACAAGGTGGAAAAAACATCTGAACCATATCAACAAGATACAGACGTTGTCTTAGCACAGAGTAGTGCTGGACGAGAAGTGTTTTAATTCATTGGTTGTCCGTATAATTGAACCGTGACAAAATTCCAATGATGTACTATTATGGTTCATGATTTCATTGTTATAAAGAACAGATTTCATTAATAATAGCTTTTCAAATGAGCTTTTCACATGAAATTCATTGCAGTTTGTAGTCTTCAACATGTTGAACATGTGAGACATGTGATAACGTTTAGCTATGGCTTGACTGACAGAGGTCATGGAGTTGTTTCCATCCCTATCTGTGTCAGTGAAAGAGAAAGGGAAAGAGGATAGGCCCCTCCTTTCTTCAAAGATGTGCTTCATGGGGCAATAAGGGCCATCTGTTATATGTTAGACACAACATGCCAGCTAGTGGCTTCCTAAGAATCACAGGACAGTGCTAACCTCCACGAATTCAGATCCCTTTTCCCCATTTCTCAATTACTTTGCTCTTCTTCCCTCCTCTTTGTAGTGAAACTTACTTTAACAGTTTGCCCCCCCTAAACATCTTCATGTTTCCTTCCACTTTCCCTTTTGTTCTCAATCATTATGTATATCTTTTATTTTTCCTTAAAGCAATGTGTTTAACTGTGGTATTTTAAACCTGGCTTCCCCTCCAAGTACACAGAGCTGCTGATCATATTTCTCTCAAATCTGTCTCTTGGCTCTTCAAACTCCCACCAGCTATATAGCTCATGCTCTCACTCTCCCCAGACAATGTGTCTGCAGCGACTGTTTCATAACACCGATCAGTGATAGATGGCTATGTTTGTCCAAACTCTTTTACGATGTTGTCATTTTCAAGGTAAAATGCATGAAGCCACATCAACAGGAAACTGCACTGAACCAGTAAGAATAACAGTGTAGTATTTGACCCATAACTGCATGCACACATTGCTCATGTGTACAGACACACACACTATGCACATCTCTTTTTTTGCTTTTGGGCTAATTTTCACATGCTTATTATAAGTGTAAGAAAAGTTATGCCATTGAATTGTGTTATTTTAAGGAAACATGATATTCTGTTAGAATGGGAAAATAATGAGAAACACTTACAACATACTCTCTTAGCAACAAAGTCCTCACAGTCAATGCACACAAATACAGTGTTTTATTATTACAATTTAATTTTTTCTACAAAGAAATTCCTGAAATTGGAATTTTGGATTTGATATACTAGGATCAAAACATACATTTGTTGAGTCTTTAAGTGTACTTCTAATATTCAAAAGTCAATAAAAAGTCAATAGTCACTTTTCCTGTCTTCTGATGAAAAGCAGACCCATGGAACTTGGTTATGGTTATGAGCACCTCACTTGAGTGCAAATGAAATTGCATCATTCACCATATTCATGAGTAGATGCTAGTTAAACTATGTGGAAAATGCATGCCCTTGTCCATATCGGGTTCCCATGAGAGGCTGGGAGAGTGTGCCATCCAAGGAGGAGTGCTGATCCCAGAGGACCCTGGGACTGAACTGTGTATGTGACCTTAAATGGGCAGCGATCAACCTGAAGCTGCATCATATTGTGTTGTAAGGGCCAGAAACTAGACGGCATTACCTCACACGGGTGGATGGTGTAATTGTGTTTATTTTCATGTTTATAATATCTCACATCGCTTCTATTGTAATGCAAAAAATATATAAATTAGACCTACCTGCATAAATAGCAAATTTTTCCCATGTGTATAATGGCCTATAAATTGTTAGATACGACTGTTATACCGTTTTCATATGTATTTGAAAAGCTCTCAGAGTACTGTGTGTGTTTGGGATGCCAAGATAGTTTGATATTCAATGTCTGTTTTGCAATGTACCTCTAATGTTGCTATAAACATTGGACGGAGAACAGTCCTGATTCTGTTATCTTCACCTTTGACCTATAGATCTGACCCTTTTTTTAAAAGTGTTCTTGCGAAATAATGGCCATTTACATGTATATGTGGACTTCTTACCACATGGATTCAATTTGCCTTGGCAATGCTGATCAAGTTCCTTAGCTTTCTGTTGAGTCACAACAACTGACTTTTTGGCCACTTGGCAGGGGGAACAGCTGCTTATTTACACATCCAGCAGTTACAGAGCAACATTATCAATCATGTGGAGTCGTGTTTGTGAACAATAAGCAGATAGTCCAATATTCACTCTGTTTTAGCTCTGTTCTAGTCCCTACCAACTCCTGAGGGAAATATCTGGTACTTTAGTTGCTAGTCTCTATCTTTGCCTGTCTGCTGTTTGGTGCTGAGCAGGTGTGTTGGTTTCTTAGAGCGTTTTGCTGAATACAGCTGCCTGTTGTGCCCTAAAACTACACTTTAAGAGTGGTCTTGATAGACTGGACAGTTAAACAATATGCTGTACAGCTGAGAGGAACTCTAGATGTGGGTGATCATTTTCTGCAGGTACATCACAATAGGCAACCCCTTCACATTGATGCATCTTTAAATCGTTAAGGACCACAGGTTTATCATAAGCAACACATGTGTGAGTGGCCTCCCCTCTGTGATATGACTGTGAAGCAGTGTCAAAAACTAAAACATGTGAATCACGTTTTACATAAATAATTGGGTTAAAATAATTAAATGTGTGTATTTTCTGTAGTTAAATTGTGGAAGTTCATGTTGTGTTTCAGCGAAGTGGGTCAGACAGGTCTAGCTGGAAGGCTTAGAGCTGGGCAGGACACCTCACAGGTCACTGCTCTGCAGAACAGCTGGCATTTAGACTACAGACTGACCAGGAAGGAAGGAGGCATAAACACAGTGTTACAGGCATGTATCTGCAGACATACATGTATATATATACATCACTGTGCTCTCAAATGTGCCGAATACAACCAGGAAGCCGATTTGCAATTTTATCAGTTTTTAGTGGATTTACAGCATGATTCAGACTTCACTTCATTATAGCAGAAACACTATCTCTAAGACTCTTTTTCCAGCAGAAAATCTCTTTCCCTTGACAGAAAACCTCTGGTCTCAGTAATTATTAATCAAAGATAAAGCAGCAGTGATTCTCCATTTGTGGTCCCTGGGTTTGCTTTTGTTTAATTAACATTTTCTCCTTTGGGTGGCGTTTCAGCTCAGATCTAAGCCTTTAAAGCAGGCAGCAGCAGTCCCACAGTCTCAGTGCTAGCATTGCTACTTCTGGAGCAAGGTTCACAGAGATAAAGAGAGGGAGGGAGGCTGGGGGTCAGGTAGAGAAGGAGAAATCTGACAACGTTTAGATTAAGTAACACTGTGGTTTTCTGGAAAAAGAGGAGCTGGATGGGGAAAGGAGTATGTGTTTATGTGAATGTACAAAGTGTGTTTGTGTGTATGTTTGTAATTGTGGGTGGTACGTGAGTATCGTGAATATTTTGAAAAACAAGTCTCCACGGGTGGTGTAACTCCCCTTTGAGTAGTGCAGAGCTCCTGCTCACTGCATGCTGAGGTACTGAGTGGTAATAATGGTCAAGTACACACACACACACAAATGCATGCACAAACACAGAGCAACCCACTTGTCAGTTTCCCTGGTGCATGCCAGCAGTGTTGTTTAGTCTAATTAGATAAAAACAGCAGACCAGCAGCAGCAGCAGCATAGAAGAGAACAGGACAGTTGAAGTACTCTGTGACTTCTGCTCCATGATGGGACCTCGGCCAAAAAGGCAAAACCTGCCTCTAACACCGGCTTGTCCAGACTGCCAGTTTGCCTTAATTGGCGCTCAGCTGAGAGACGATAGGAGAAAGAAAAAGAGAGAGGAATTAAGGGAGGAAAAAGCGAGGGAGAGGGAGGAAGGAAAATCTAAGTGAAGCATATTTTGGCAGGATTTCAGCTGGCTGATGGGGTGAGGAGAGGCTAATGTCAGTGGGGGGTTGGGGAGCACACTGCGAAAAAGCAACTGCATATCTGCTGGACTGAGACTTTCTGTAGCTATTACTATGCATGCTTATGTAATATCAATTTGGTGTATTTGCGTGTTCCTTGTGCAGTTCAAGTGTGTGCGCATTAATAGTGTACATTATGAAAGCGTTTCCTGTACAGGATGTATTTTGTTTGCAATATCTGTATTCCAGAAAAAACACTATTAGAACATGAGCAATTGTGCAAAACATTGTGTTCATTTACATGAGCTGATTAGCTTATTCATAAATCATACTCAAGATTCCTCTCTGAACACGCCTCCTAAATGTGACTGACTGTCTCCCACAAAGAGTGTAAAGACGATACATTCTCCCTGTTTCGCTGGCTTGGTTCAAACAAAAACACACACATCCATCTACAGGCGAGCTTCTCTTTAGACAAGCTTTAAATCCAGTCCGGTGTGATCGTACATTTCTGGATTTTGTTCATCCTCTATCACTGTCGCAGTCCGGGTCTCTCTCTCAATGTCTGCACAGGCATATGTGTGTGGATGAATCATCTTTAGTGTGTCTCGTGTGGGAAATGGGAGAGAGAGAAGGAAGGAGTGAGGGAGAAAAGATAAAAGGAGAGAGATGAATGGGTGTTAATGCAAGCCTCACCTCACATCCCCCGCTCCCCTCTGCAAGCCAGGGGAGGAACATTTTTTCCATATTTTTTGTTAACATTCAGGGCTTCGTACATGTCTCCTAGGCCAATTTGGGTGTTCACTTATTCAAAGGTTTGATTTCACACTGAGAAAGGGATACTGTATGGGTTGAACGTTTCATCTATGAAAGTAGAATAAAACAAAATGTTCATGTTTTCGGGGAGCTTTGAAGAGGTGCTGCCAAGTAAGTGGACCAACCAATCAACCTTATGCAACAAGTACAAATGCCCCCTACTGGGTACCTTGTAGAAACACACCATCCTTCAACTTAAAGAGCACATGAAAAGATTTCCCTGCATTCACTTCATGAATTTTGTATGCATCTCAAGAGAAGTGTATTCTTCATTATCTCTCTGCTGGGTAGTCTGTGTTTGTGTAAAGCGCAGGCAGCGTTCCCTCAATTTGTAATGCTTTGCCCTCGGATTCTAGTCTTGCTGTCTTCGTTTTATCGTGTTGCTTTTAAACCCTCTGTTCTGCTGTCAAATCCATTGTTTCTCCACCCTTTTTGAATTGTGCTCCTATCCCTAGACAGTATGCGGCAGCCAAATCGGCATCAGACAATTGGAGACATTCAGATGTACTGTTCAATATTCCTCTGGTGAATTGACCCTTCAATCACAGTCGCTTAAGGCATCCATTATAAGCAAAAGAAAGGGAAAGATGGAGGAAGGCCAGGAGGAGGAAGTGGGGGGTTGTGATCTATCTATATCTCTGCAGAGTGCAAGCGTTGCATGTGGAAAACCAGCATGCTGTCTGAACCTTAGAATAGATGATATATCTATCACTGTTGGGTTTCTCTCACTTGTGAAAAACTTTCTTCTTTTACATGCTATAGTTTCTTTAGTCAGCCCTGTGTACTTGTGAGTGACGGTGAGAGAGTTAAGTCTAATGCCACTGAGTGTGTGTGTTTACCCTACTTGTGTGGGTAATGGGTGAGGCAGCCAGGCTTCTTTGTTTACCCTCACAGCCTTCTGTAGATGACAGAAACATCCTGACAGCAATCTGCCACCACCCTGTCACTGTGCAGATGGATGCTGGAGACACAGCACTACCTACCGTTGAAGTACTTGACGATGCACCTCAGGGATGTGCATGCTTGTGCATATCCGTGCACGTTGGTCCGATACTCAGCCTTCTCTTGTTTCCGTCGATGCCACCAAAGAAGAACCTGAGTGGGTGCTCATCTTTGTTGCAGTAACCAGGTGGTGATTTCCATGCAGTCGGATTGTAGCTTGTGTGAAGGAAGCATGGCGTGACGAGTGCTGCAAAAGTAGGATGAGATCACACACTGAGTCATAAACTCAGCAGCTCCAGGCCAAAGGATGATGTGTGTTGGTCAGAAAATAATTGGTTGGGTCTAAGAATTTGCAGCATTTCATAGTTGCATCATCACTAACCTCTTTCATCTTCCTGCCTCTGTTGGTTATGTCCTATGCTGACATGTCAACAGTCTCATCTGTAAGAAAGGCTTATACGTCATCATGTAATGCATAATGTGCTATGATGTAAAGTACACATTTAAATGGAATGTTGCAATGTTAGCAATTACACGACCTCAGCAGCTTCCAGGTTGAACGTAATCATGACGTAGATAATGGAAATCTTTATGAAGAAGATGGATTGGATGTGTTTGTGTGTGGATACTGATACAGTCTTGTGTTTTCACCTTGACTCACACAACCCCTCCATGAGATATGCACACTCATGTCGCTCTGTCTATTCAGCCTTAGACACATATGCACACATATGTGTGTTGTGTCAGATTAGGACTGCACAATTAATGGAATATTAATCATGAACACGATGTTGGCTTCCCACAAATAAATTAACATGATCAACTTTGATAATGACTTTTAAAAAGCCTGCTCCACTCCGAAAACTCTGTGGCATATCAAATCAAGCGCTTCCTTAACTAAAAAACATCAACCAGGGGTTGATCGTGATGTTTTGGTTCCTGTTTGGGGAGCTGTCACACTGCTGCCACTCACACTACAAAACTTAACCAAATGTTGTGACTGCAGTCAACAGTAAAAGAGTAATATACTGTATATTACTCGTTTGACAGAGAGCAGACATGCAAAACTAAAATTCACTGAATTCAGGTAAAAAATAACGTTATTTTTGGTCTTATTTGATGCAAACATTTATTAACTAGCAGGAATATAGTTAACTTCCACGGCAGTGGGATACACTATCATATCACATGAAGATCCATCTTCATGGGGCTTCAAGTAATAAACAAAATGTTTGTCTCATAAGTCAGCGCACGGACCAATCACTGTCCTGTGAAGAGCTTCTGGTAGCTATGGCCGTAGCTTAGGTGTGTGCGAGACGACATGGAGAGGCGACTCGGTCTGAACAAAAAACCTACTGCAGAGGTTAGCGTAGATGCCGCTAAAGAATCAGTTATATCAACGACGGAAAATATGTCCCTTCTCCCAACTGGCTTCTGTAAGAGTTTGATTGACGGACGGTTCATCCAATCTCCTGCTAAGTATTTTTTTAAAGTCCTTTCTAAACAGTTTACAATGACTGCTTCTCAGATGGTACTATGTAAATAGAAATCTGGTGGGTCAGGTTAGTATTGGAGCCTAGCAACATGTGAAAGGGAAAGCAGAGCTATGTTTAAATTTCGGGGTAAAGGGTTTAGCACAATTTTTTTAGTTGTTTCTAGGAGATGCGCTAAGGACCTGTCTTTTTTCGATGCAAAGATCTGTACTTTTGTTTTTTACTGGTACACCATTAAACCTACCATATTGACCATAGTTGGAAGAGCAGGCCTTCGTTGTTGGTAATAATAATAAGTAATGGGTTAACATAGTTTTTTAATCAACATTATAAAGTACCTTGATGTTTCAAACCAAAACTAATATTACCATGCTGTTGTTAAAAGTTTAAATTTCCATAAAATTGACTGTATTATGATAAATATTGATATTACGATTTAAAGTTACAAATCTTGATTGAAGATTTTATCTCCCAGTAAGCCTGGGATCCCTTAAGTCTATGCGTTTCTTTGGTCAGACTTCCCACGATATACTGTAATGAATTGTCAGGCTAAATGAGGCATGTGATGGCTAAATGCACACATGCACACACAAGAATGCCAGCATTGTGAAATTTGAGAAGTCATTATTGAAGCTGTCCCTGTAAGGAAAGCCCTCTATGATCTATGAAGTAAACATTCACACTTAAACTGTCAGTTGAACACACTTATAGACGCCTTACTGGGAAACACATGACACCTTCAATCCAACATGGCCTCTCTTCTATAAATAGCATTATGCATCCTTACAGAGTTACTATTTCAAGGAGCGCTAGATTTCCACTAGAGAGTGTGGCATTTTCCTCTGGTCTCGGAGTTGGATAGCTTGGGACAGTGGGTACGCAGGGAAATAGAAGAAAACCAGCTGAGAAAGAGAAACAGAAGGACAGTAAGAGAGAAAATATGGGGAGTGGGAACCTTATCCTGGAATAGCAGCAACTAGAGCTGCAGACTCCACCCTTCTCACCCCTCCCCTTACTCTCTCTCTCTCTCTCTCTCCCTCCTATCTCTCTCTCTCTCTCCCTCTCTGAAGCAGTCTCCTACTCTGTCATTTGACCAGGCAGTTCACAGAGGCGAGAGCTCAGCACCAAAAAGAAAACAGAGAGAAAAAGACAGACATAGGGAAGGGAAGCACATCCAATATAACGATAAGCTTGCTGGAATGTTTCCTTGGCTGTTTATCACCGTCTGAAAAAACCCTGTGAGTGTGGATTTTTTTTCTTGGCTGCTGCTTTTGTGGACTCTTTCTCTTCTTCTCGGCCTGGATGTGGACTTTAAGTCTGTCTGCGGTCAACTGAGGAGAAAGATCAACTGAACTTTGGGGATTTACACTTTGAGGAGTAAACTTCTTCTTGTAAGGACGAAAGAGGGAGACTTAAGAGACAGAGAGAGAGAAAGAGACAGGGGGAGGGGGGGAAGAGAGGGTGCCGGGCCATGCCCACCTCTGCTCATGGTTCAACAGCATGAAAGGGGGCCACCATCACCATCGCCACCACCGAGGCTGTGGCTGCCAACACTTGTTCCGTAAAGTCCTGGTCAAGTGTGGCTGCTGCTATGCCCGAGTCAGAGGTCAGTGTCAAACACTAACAAATGCAAACACACCGACTCATACATAGTTGGTCTAAGTTTCTTTGCCCTTTTAAGTTGATGCTGTACTTTAAAAATGTGTTGGAGAGTCTGTTTTTGTGTGAGAGTTTTTGTGTGTGTTTTTGTTGATCATTCTGAACTGAAGAGACTCCTCTGCATTTGATACCGCTACATTCCCTCGCTGATTTTCCTCCACGTTTTCTTTCATGTCCACCCACCTCTCCCTTATCTCTCCCTCCATTCCTGCAAGCGTATGCTAATGGTTTAAGTGTAAGCTTCGATCCTCTCGCCTGCTCTCTCCGCCTCCAGCTAAAGCAACAGATGTGTGCCACATACACATCAGAGCTGGCGGAAAAAATAAAGTCCTTTTCTTACAGATGAATACACAGTGAGGATAAGGAAAGGGAAAGAGGACATGCATCATACATTCTTCCATTTAAAATAGAGCGCAAGAGAGAGAGAGAGAGAGTGTGTGTGTGATTTGGAAAGTGACGGTCCTCATTATGATGAGTGTGTGTCAGTCTGGTTTGTGCAGCCCATGGATTGATGAAACCCCAAATAGTGGGAGCTGAACAAAACAGCAGTGATCTCCCCTTTATATCTATATCTATATCTATATCTATATCTATATCTATATCTATATCTATATCTTATCAGTCTTATTTATCTCTCAGCAGCAGCCCATAAAAATAGTAAAGCAGCAGGGGGCATGATATGTTATTACAACATGGCTGGAGTTCATACAAAATTCAAGACCCTTTGTAACATCTATCTGAGAGCAGGAATAAATAGAAATGCTTGTGCATAAACACACACAGCCTCTTGTCACAGTGGCTCGGAAGTTAAAACAACAACAGTGATCAATTCCACAATTTGAGTTTATGCTGTGTTACCATGCTGTGTGTTAGTTACCTTTTTACAGGCCTACATCAAAGGGATAAACAGTGGACCCACCCGCTGAGGCCCTGCACATGGGGTGGGGGTCTTTTCATATTATTGGCCAGCGTTGTTGGATACATACCTCAGATTCCTTCAGTTTAATCTCTTATGTAATGGATATTCTCCCTTTCCATAGCCTGCAGCTCCCCTCTGCACCTCTACAATGTGATCATAGCAAATACACACACACTTAGATCATGATATATAAACATGTGGGGGATCGGAAGAATGAAACATTTCAGGCTATTAAAGGAAATCTCAGTAAACATACAGTAAGATTATCCTTTAACATCCCAGTAGTCTTTGGATTTAACGTATCAGTGGGTTGTTTTGGATCCAACATGTCAAGATGAGATGTTTTTACATTTTACAGTTAGAAGCAGAAAACCTCTTGATCTAATTTTACAATCTAAGTAGAGGAGGAATATGAGAGTTCTACCCCCTCTGGAGAAACCACATTAGAAACCTACAGTAGTCTCTTAGACTACTCTTAACTATTAATGTGAAGCTGTGTGCTCTATAAAACCTCTTCATGGAGCGTGTAAAGTACATTTCTATGTTGCTACCACTGGTTTGGTCCCACTAGGAGCTCACATACGATCCTTTCCAATACTGTAAAGCAGTTTCAATAAGTAACACAGTGTCAAGGGATGATACATTGACTTTTCAAACTCATTTACTGTGTCTAAAACTAAACTGACATCTTGGACCCAGTATTTCCTGTTGTGGTGTTTACAGGAAAAACATCGAACAATGCAGGTTTGACCCCACTAGCCAAGGTCCTCAGAACTTCTGGCAGTCCCAAGACAATGTGCATGCAGGTCAATGATGCCACAGTATCAAATAATGTCTATGTTTGACTGTAGGGCAGTTATTTTTTTTTAAATAAAACACTAGCCGACTGTTTTTTCAGCTAAGATTATCAGTTTCAAAATACACTTTCTGGTGATGGCTGCCAGATTTCTAATGTGTCTCTAGCATCAACAACAAACAAAGATTATCCCCTTTACACTCATTTTCATCTCAGTGACAGGCTGTCTTAGACTATTGTATCGGACAAACTGTTGACGATGCATCCACACCATTCATTGTTTCTAAAAAAGTCACTCCACTGACACAAGAGGAAATGATAGTTTACTGCATGATTCATTCCCTACTTAGGCATAATAACACTTACTTGTACACTGAATGATGACACAGTGCAGTATGCCATTATGCCACACCATATGTATTTTGGGCATGCCCCTCCATTCACACACTCACTCAAATCAACACACTCACAAGAAGCCATCAGCGAATAAATGACTAAACTTGAACTAATTTCAGCTGCTGTCACTCAGATTTAATGACTTGCCCAAGATGACCATCACTTCTAGCCAATTCTCTTGAATGCAAAAAAGGGACTGCAGTGTGTCAGAAAAGCAGGCTAATCAATGGATTTCTGTGGCCTTATACTTCCTAATCAATGTGTAATGAAACAGGAAGAAGAGCATAGAGCCCTTAGCTAAGCATGATAATGTGTGAATGCTGTAAGGGTTTGTTGTTGCAATGTGTGTGTTGCAGGTTTATAACAGTCCTGACAAGTGCCAGATGGCATGAAAAATAGTCAGAGGAAATATGACAATACATAAACATGAGTGCAGGGGGGAGGGGAGGGGAGGGGTGGGATTATTGATCTGAGCAGTACTCAACATGATAGAGGAGCCCAGAAAGATGGACAGGTGGAGAGATGGGTATAATGAAAGAGAAAAGCATGTATCATTTTAGCTCTGATGTTAGCGCTGCTCTGCAATTCACATTAGTAGATTGGCTGCCAGAGGGCCATTAGTGAGGGCTGCTTCCCAGCAAATACTGTTGACTAACCATTTGAAAATAGGTTGGTGAGCCATTGCTTGATATTGTCTTCAGTCAATTGTCTCCATAGGCCAGAGTGAGGAAATACAACCTGTGGATTCACCAAACCAGATCTGTGTTGTGCTTTGAGAAAAGTGTGTAATGTGTGAGGGGAAGTTCGAATAAAGCAAGAAATATGTAATATCTGGAATTTGATAATACATAAAGGCATTTTATAAATTTGGGTGGCTTTTTGAGGATCAAATAGCAGGTTTCAAATTAAAGTAGGAATTCACATAAAAAGCATGGACAAACCCCCAATGATTCCAATGGTTTTCCTTATACATAAGTGGTAATGTTAAACATGATATACCACTGCAGTGGAAGCCAACAGTATCATTTCTACATCACATCTTTACTGCAGCACAGCCTCCCACACACCTAATGGTATTTTGGATGCACCCTTAGGTAAAGCAGACACAGACAGAGGAAACAAATATAATAAAATCACACTTAAACAAGGCAGATTCTTCAGAATGCCTTTGAAAATGCATTTTATGACAAATAAGAAAAACACACAGTATTTCTGTATCTGAAATGTGGTCTTAAAAAGCATACAACCTGAATGTGTCTTAGATATATATGTTACATATATTATATATGTTTTCTGAGTCAATACACTTTTGAATGCATTTAATTGGTTTGTCATACATCTATTTGAAAGACATGAAGGAGTTTGAATGAGGAATACCTGAACATATTGGAAATTAGCTGGAATTGAAAAATTAGTTACAATAATACATTGTCAAAACATAAAGATACACTTTTAGTTTTAGGTGCAAAGTGAACTGTAAATGTATTTTTTGCTAAATATTTCTGGTTTCTTAGGGAATATTATTCAGTGGGTAAATAAAAACTCCAAAGAGTTTGGAGTTTTAGCTCTACAAGAAGGCTCTGATTAGCTGATTACCAACAGTAACAGGCTTATCCGATCTATTTTTTTACTCTCTGTCATTTTTTCTCATATATACAGATATCTCCAGTTATTTGGTTATGTTTTTTTCTCAACATGTCTCTGACCTTCTCTGTTCTCCACAATAAGCAGCTTTTCCTCTGTCTGGGAGTTTAGGTTGAAATTGACTTGACTGCAGCTGTAACAATGGCATAGCATCTAAAACAACGTTTCTATTTGCGGACCAAAAATATCCATCTCTCCTTCCAAAAAATCTTTTTCTCTGTATCTTTCTCCTGTTAAGAAGGAAAAAGCCATGTGCTGCTCTGCACGTGTATTGTGCATCTATATGTGTTCCCTGTGCATCTGTTAGTGTGTTTATTCGAGAATGTTTGGGGTTGGTGTTGAGTCATGCATGCAATGAGTTAAGAACAAGGATCCCCCTTAGCAATGACACACACACACACACACACACACACACACACACACACACACACACACACACACACACACACACACACACACACACACACACACACACACACACACACACACACACACACACACACACACACACACACACACACACACATGCATACAAGTATTGTATGTTTACTTGGTTGAATGGCAGAGACAGAGAGAACAGAGAAATACATGGAAATGGTCAAAGTAACAAACATCTACAATATAATCCTTTAGACCTGTGTTGCAAATTAAGTTGTGAATTTGCTATCTTTAATTAGCTACAACTAACAATTATTTTTATCATCGATTCTGCTACTTATTTCTTCGATTAATCGAGTAATAATTTATCTGTATTAAACTGCATGACTTTTGTTCCAGTTGTTTCATACTTTACAGCTACAGGTAATGTTCAGGTTCAACACCAGCTCATTTGCTGCAGTTTCCAGGCAATTTTTTAATAAAATACTTGATCACTGGAGGAACATTTTTTGTGCCCTTGCCCTCCTTCACAGACCCGAGTGGGTGATGGAGCTATAGCCTCCGGAGGTGCTAGGGCACAATGTCTTGTTCAGATGCAGGAATTTCGATCCCCAGGTTTCCCTGAGACCCCTGAGACCCATGAATAATTTCGATAACAAGTCGAGTTTTCTCCTGACAGAATGCAGCCCTGTTGGCAAACGCATGGGAAAATTGCCGTGACAGAACCGGTGTGTCTTTTTATGTCTCAGCTGGAGAACCGTCTTTGTCATCAGCTTATAAGGCAGACTTCAGACATTATGGAAAAAGCAACAAAAATAGCTGAAATTGAAGGTATGCTGCTCGGCTGCTGTGGCCCAGCCTTGTGTTCGGCAGTCTGAGATATTTTTAAACTTTGCACTCCAGCCCACCCTCGTCCTCGTCATCTCCTCTTGCCCTCCCACCAAAACCCCCAGTCTCCTCTCTGCTGTGCAACTGATCTCCTCCATATTGTTTCTCTCTCACACATGCACCAGAGAAAAGGACAAAGATAGAGCGAGAGGGATAGAAATGGAGTGAGAGAAAGGGGGAGGATACTTTTCTAGACTTGTATAGCAAACCAGTGCTCCCAGTCTCCTAGCTGGATGAAGGAATTACACGGTCTGAATTTTGGGCTGAATGTTGCATGATTTGCTAGCTTGGAATGTGAGCACCAAGTGAAGCATTAGGATCATTCCTGGGGCATTCTCATTTCTCTCACTCTCCTCCTCTTCCCCCCCTCTCTCTCTCTCTGACTGGTCGGCATACAGCCAGTCAGCCAGTTATTAATTATGTCTTCTCCCCTTTTCATTTTAACCATCTCTTTTTTTCACAGTTCATTCTCCTTTCCTTTTCGCTCGGCCTTGCCCTGACATATTTCCAGGTCTCCCATGCCGCTCACCTCCTCTATCTCCAACTTTCTTTCCCTCTCTTTTTTATCCTCTTCCAGGGATGTTTGTAAACCTGCAGAGGAAAAGAATGAGGGAACAAATTATGAAACACAGGAGTGCATTCCATACCTTGTTTAGAAAGAATCCTCCTACAGCGCAGAGGGGGAGAAGAGCCGCTTCCCCCATAAGGTTCTCCCCCCACTTTCAGCCCATATGGCTCTTTATACGTCTGCAGTCTTTAGAGGTGTCATGACATTTGTTGGTACACTATTCAAACTGTTATTACTGTTGCTTTACTCACTCCCTCTTATGTTCGTTCAAATTTAACTGGGCTAGTATGAAATCGCACTGTAACGATTGATTACAGTGTGCATTACATTAGTTCACTTTCTCCTTCAGCCACATTGAAAAATGCTTACTATAAGTCTTAGCGACTTAGGTTAACTACAACGATTGCCTCAGTGACCCCTCAGGCTGTCAGAGTAGAGAAGTACTCTGATTCTGGCTGTTCTCCTCTGCAGTCCTCCCAGGAGAGCATTTGATAGAGGCCTCGCTGAGAAACTTTCCAAAACAGTGCACAAAGCAAAGCAAACAATGGAAAGTGACAATATTGGAAGCAATGTGGAGTTGTGTTGAATAAGTGGGCTTGAGTTATGACTACAATTTAGAGGAACTGAGTGTGCTGATTTTAGATTTACTGATCTTGAGAACAACTGCTTGTTGTGTCTTGATGGCTACCTTGTTCTTAATCACATTTACAGTTATGTTAAGTGTGCAACCAGTAAGTTAAAGGCAGCCCTTAACCGTTTGGTTACACTATAAGTCTACAGATAGCAGATCAGTATATGGAGTATCGCTGTTATGTTCTGACCTGAATTATCCCATGTGTCTCTTTGACAAGAGGCTAGTTGTACAAGTTCATCACTTGCTTAAAAGTGTCTAGTTATTGAGTATCTTTAGTATTACTCAATCACAAAATGTATTATTGGTAAATCGAGACTAATACGTAGCTGATCCAACTTCATCAGACAACCCGTGTCTTGTGGAATAATGTAAAAAGAACAAAACGTTTTTTACCGGAAAATTCTTTGGTAAACTTTCTCCTCTTGTTCCTGGCTGCTCCACTACATTGTCAGCAAAGAAGAATTGATCAAACTTCCTGTCCTTTGGCAGCCGATGACACTGATTGTAGTTTGTCAGCAGGTACCATTGATTGTTACCACAAACACTCTCATGCTCTAGTTCAGAGATAGCTGGCGGCTAGTCTATTGAATCTCATACTTGAGGTTTTGGTCCTGTTGGCCTAGTGGTTAAGACAAAGCCTTCAGATTACTGCTGTGACACAGAATGTCTGTGTTGCATGTCAAACCCTCCTCTCTCTCCTTATGCTTCCTGTCAGCATCTTCACTGTAAACTACTTAATGAATGCAACCCCCCCGCCTCCAAAGACCTTTATAGTCCTTTTTTTTTGTGCAACTGCATTACTCAATTTTGCAGCAAAACTGAGACAGCCATGGCTAAAATAAGACATACCCCTGGGCTATATCAGAATTATGTGTTTCTGTGGTAACATTCAAATGACATCAGCTGACAACTACTGTAGGAGAAAAACATGGTCTTAGTTTATGGTCTGCTAACAAGGATATAGACAGTTTTTAGAGACTGCAGTCACCCCCCTGTCAATATTTGTACCCTTTCTTAAGCTTTGCTTAACTGTCATCATTAGAATTTATTATCCTGAATCGATGGTCCATAAAGTAATCAACACTGTTCAATCCCTGGACTTAGCCCACAGATTTCCAGGTGGACCTGGGCACCAGTTCTCCCTGTCGCACTTGAATGGATTTTGTGTATTCATAAGACACCCTCTTATGACCATATGGAAAGCTCTTGATCCAAATGCAGGATTTGATCTGAAATAGACAAAAGCTGACAGGTGCAGATGGTTTTATTCCATTTGGAATTAGCTTTTCAAAGGCATCCTTTGTGTGCACAGCATTGTTTTACAAATAAGGCATGAACACATTTTGCACTGGGTTACTGTATGAATATTGATGCAAATCTATTCCTAATTATTACACTTTGTGTGTATGTGCCCACATGTGTAGGTTGATTTCATGATGGCCAATCTTTTGTGCTGCTGTCTCCCACTCTGTCTCCCTTCTGGGCTTTGTTGCTATGGTGATTAGAGTGGGGAGAGGTCTAGAGCCATGGAAAGGAATGAGAATGTGTGTCTGGAAAGCCCATCAAGTCTGACTGAGAATAACTGTACCAACACATCTACATCCACAGTTTGCCAGATCAGCATTAGAGCTCCCTCATTTGTTTAATTCTGTGGTTTCGACATGCAAACCTTTAATGCTTAGCTCACATTACCAGTGTCTGAACATGTAGTATGCTATAGACACGACTATATGTGATGCCATATTTGCAGAATTCAGTTTAGGAAGTTCAAACGATGAGGTATATACGGTAGTTTTTGCTACTTGCAGGTCAGAGTAGCGACTTTGTATACAGCCAGCGTGAGAAAACAGCAAAAGATGAATGGACCAGAGCTGTGAAGCAGACTGGGACCCTGAGGAGATTCTCCCATGTCCCAGCAGGCACCACAACTCTGTCTCCAGCTCTCCTCGTAGGCATTCTGGCTGGCACTGCCACAGCGGCCATATGGAATCACAATTGCTTTTAATTTGCGTTGCGTTCACAGCCACCTCGGGCGTAATGGCAGCCTTGTTTACCCCTAAATAGAAGTGTGAGCCACTCTCTCCCTTTCCCTCTTTTAGAGTGTACGTGTGTGCCCAGATAATCATAGTAATGATCAACAGTAGAGTGTATATGCACTGATGCTGCCTTCTGCTAAAGAGGCTGAAAGGGTAGTGTAGATAACCACTACCATTATTTAACACACACGCGTGCACACCAACACTAAAACAGAGTGCCATGTAGACACTGCAAGGTCAAGCAGGATTCCAGGATGTGTTAGCTCCACTTTCACAAGCTGCAACATTAAAATGATGTACACATCGATTAATCCATCAATAGTTCTAATGAGCCATTCTGCACAATGAGTACTTTTACTTTTGGTACATTAAAAGGTTCTCTATACCAGTGTTTGCCACTTTTTAAAAATAACAAACTGTTGCGACCCAATTCTCAAAAGGCCTTACCTATTAATCATGTTAAGAGCAGAATTTGTCCATAAATAAACATTCCTGATCATTTTACTGCCATTTCGGAAACAATATAAACATTCAGGCTCCTTTTGTGTGGCACAAAGGTGTACTGCAAATATTAAGTTTAAATAAAAGAATAAATTTATTTGGCTGCTCTAATAAAATCTGAGAAACCCAAGTGTGGGTCCTGACCCAATCTTTGGGAATGACTGCTTTATTCAACATTCAGGGCATTATTATAGCTTCAAACAACTATGTGCTATATAAAGAGACAGTTGAGTAATGTCTACCTGAGCAGAAAGGGAAAGTGTTCACCGTCAATGTGTTGTATTCAGAGATTAACCCTCTGTGCTTTGTTTACATAGCTGGGTCGGCCACACATGCTTTTATTGCAATAATGTCCTTGTGGAAGCGTCGGGCCCACTAGGGGTGGGCAGATCAATTCAGATATAATGATGCAACAGATACCTAAGTCTCGTTTGAAGTTCAATTCTAGCGTAAACAAGATCAATACAAAAAGGGATCAGTTTCTCTTTTCTACACTAATTTGTATTTCATCGGAGTATAAATGTCTGTGCAGCAACGTTTCCTTGAACTCTTTACTTCTCGCTGCTGTTGCACCCTGACTAGTTACTCAGGACGACAGATGATGGCTGAACAAAAGAGGGGAGCATGTTTGGAGCTATTTGACGGCTGTGAATGATGGTTGATAGAATTTTGTGCTTTTATTTGCTCTTAAAATAAATGTTTGCACTTTGTTTGATTTAAAAAATGTATAATTTTTCTTATTCCATTTCTTCCACCACTGCCATCAGTGAACCATGGGATGTGTTCGTACATCTGTCTTGATATACTAATGGCTCAATAATGATATGTTTATTTATTATGATATTCATATTTATTTCAAGAACAGCATGAAGTTACAATTGGTGAAGTCAATAAGAGACATCATTCAAAATCATACTTACAGAGGGATGGTGAAAGCAGCTGTATAATGTCCTCTGTACCTCTGAAGGTATGGAAGAAAATAACGGCCATTAAGATTTGAATCTTATAAGCATCTGGACACCTATTTTGAAATGTAATCACAACTGAAAACTTTATCTTAAAATTTAAATTCCACTGTGTGTATAGCACTGACATACTCTAATCTCTATATCCATTATTTGATTTCACATAAAGGGAGCTTTTCGAAGTTTGAAAACATCCTGGATTGGGCTCTGGAAATACAATTTTTGCTGTGTTACAAACTTGGGAGGTTGAACTGTCGACATCTACCATGAAGGGAGCATCTAATGAAAGACACATTGCATTTTCGGAAATGTGGAATCAGTTGTTCTTTGTGCTTGATCCATACAAGAGAATACAAGTCAGAATATCTCTGCTGCTCTGATTTGTCTTGATAGGTTCAAAAATGAAATACATGAATGATGATTTGTGTCCATATTCTCCTGTTTTTTGACAGTAAAATGGACCGCGCTGGAACCTTAAGAACCTTCCTTAGAGTTCACATTGAGATAAATAAAGGCAGATGGTGCCAGGATCTTGGCAAGTCTCTCTCTGAATGGCTCTGGAGGATTGTCTGTAGTTTTCAGGCCAAATAACCACAAACATGGTTGCAGTTTTAGACTGCCACAAGCTTGCTGCAGCAGCAGCAGAGGAAAACCAAATGTCTGCGGTGCGATCGCGACTGCTAATGCATCCTTTTTTGTAAACCTTGGTCGAGATGGAAGCAGCAGCTTTGAGGTGTTAAAGCTTAGGACTGTTTCTGTGTCTGAATCACTCTTTCACAATGTTCCATAGACAAAAGGATTAGTGCCTGCGTCATCTATTCATTCTATTGATATGATACTTTATGCTGATGAAAACTACGCCACAGAATATCGACCTTGATGGCTTGTTTTTGTGTCACTTGACTGTGTCTGCTGCGTATTTTCTTCTGTGCTCCTTGTCTCACAGCAGTGTGTGTGTCTGCATAAACTAGGTCAGTAGGAGGACAGGAAATCTCTGTTCACTTGTCTGTCTGACTGCAATGTGTCTCTCTTTGCACATAAATACACACACAATAAGGACAGTGGTTGCGCTTCTAGATACATGTCCATGTTCCTAGATTGCTTATATGCTCTCAAATATATTTGAAAAGCGAGATGTGCCCTAATCACTCTCTCTTCTCCTGCTCCCAGTTTATATCTATGCTTAAGCTTCATTTGCTGCTTGCCTAAATCATGAATGATCCCTGCTCTCCTCATCAGCCCATCTCAGCCTCACCCTCTCTCTGCTGCTCTTTAACATACATTTTAATATTTACTGGAAAGATGTATCAGCCTGATAATCTCACAGGATTTTTAATGTTGAAGGTTTAGTAGTTTAAGTCGTACCATGCATAATCACCACTAGAGAAGAGAAGAGAAGAGAGATTTTCGAAGTACTTTTTCCTTCACTACTGTGTCGCTGTGTCCTCTGCCAGTTGGTTTTGCATGTCAAGCTTGTGCTGGTCTCAGCAGCTTTGGGTAAGAGTAGGGCCTTGAATCAGAGGAGGGTGCTGTGTGTGCTGATCCCAGCACACACAGCTAAAAAACCCTGCAGTGCAGAGAAGGGGAAGAGCGGGTAAGAGTGCAGGAGAGGTGGCGGTGTAAAAAAAAAAGTGGGGGCATGTTGTAAGGGGAAGGAGTCAAGATGAAGAAGGGAAGAGGGAGGACAGGATAGAGAGAGAACAGCCAAGTGCCAGGATTTATTAATCAGAAGCAGTACAAACAAAATACACATGAAACAGCCTGTCGCCAACAGGATAAAATATAATGAGGAAAAGACAAAGATAGGAGGCAAACCATAAGGAGTTTCAAAAAGGCAAAAAAAACGTCTTTTCATTTCGAAAACCACTGCTGACAAGTATAGAATGAGATCTTAAATGTTTCCTTGTTGTTTCTGCAAAAGTTCATCAGAGGACAGTTAAAGGGTTCCGGTCAGATGCATCTGGTACTAAGTGCCTCATTGTTTCACAGGTCTATCAGTCTGCACATCTGAGTGCCTGGGTGCAGCCCAGGTCCTGCTAGTTGATGGGAAGAGTCTCCATTTCCTCTGAGTAGGTGAAATGTAATATATAAGCAGAGCCTGGGCTGAAATGCACAAGGTTGGGAAGGCGATGAACGAGTGAAAGAGAATAAAGAAGATAAGCACGGTGTTCTGTTGAGTTGTTAGCGATGACTCGGGCCGGTGTCTGGTACCTGTGTGTTGACGGCTGCACTCTCATAACCCCAGGCTTGTGATCTTTGAGGTGCTGGCATTGATTGGCAGCTCTAAGAGTCTCTTAGACGCTTGGAGGTTAAAGCTGGACTTTTAACATGTTTGACACTGTGATGACCAGCAGTTTCGCCTGCCTCTGGTTTGCTGTGTTCTGTTTACTGTGACAGATAGATGACACTGGGAGCTCACATCACAAGTGAACAGACTGCGGCCACACATCTGGACAGCTACCCTGGAGAAAATTTGCATGTACCATTTTTGTGCATGTGCAAGTGTGTAGGCACCTGCATGTCTGTCTGTATTAGTGGAGTCCAGTGATGCCTAAATTGCTCACACATTCCCAAGAGGCTGTAGGATTGACAGAGAGCTCCAGAGTGGAGCAGCTGTGAACAAGTTTGCTCCATTACAGCCAACGCTTTTAGCCCGATTTGTTGGCTCAGCAGCACTCACTTATCAACTGATCAATAAAGGGAAGTTGGACCAAACTTCTTCAGGGGGACCAACACTTAAAGCACATCCATCCACATCATCTACCTACACACTGGAGATTGCTTTGCCCTTATTTTCTTTGCCCTTTAGTTTTCTGTTTCAAACATAAAATTGCCAAGAAATACATATTTTATTCAATCAAATCCAAATCAAACCTTTCTGACCTTCACAAAATTATTGCTGGTGTTTTCACTTCCCACATGGAAGTCAGAATAATCCAGATAATCTGGATGGATAATTCGATAATTCAATTCAGCTACAATAAAATTCATAACTTTGCTGAGCAGCCATTGTTCACTATAAACCACATTAAAAAGACAGAAGACCATCAACTGATTAAGAGATGCAACAATCAGAAACAAACTTCAGAAAATGAAGCGGCACCTATTTTGATAATCAATACATTTTTTGTATTGCTGCCCACTCACTGGCAGATCCCGATTCTCAAATGTAACCATTTATGCTTTCCAATGTCAGTAAATCAAATATTTTGAGGTTTTAGACTGTGGTCATACAGAACAAGACATTTGATGAAATTGACTGGGCTTTTAGGACATTTCTGGGCAGTTTTCGGAAGTTTTATGCAGAACAACTTAATCAATACAACAATAAACAAAAATGATTGATAATGAAAGTAATTGTTAGTTGAAGCCCTAAAATGATTAGACCAGACATGATGTCAAAAGCTTGATTTAGTGCAAGAAAAAGAGGTTATGGATAAATGAAGCATAGACTGCCTAATTTAGACTCTTTTAAGTTGTCCTCTCAGGCGATGAGTACTGTCAAACTTCACTATTGTGAGTGAACAGCATCAAGAGGAAGTCTGGATCTACTTTGCAGCAGAAACCCAATCGGCTCCAAAGTAACATGGTGCAGCAAAATTTTGGGCAAGCCTCCCAGCCGGGGCTCCGCTCAGCCTTTCAGACAGTGAGTGGGCGGCTGGTGAAAGCCCAGCATTAACTGATCATCACAGATCAGGCCAGCTTAATTCAGCCCTGTGCCTTTAAATGTTTATTATCACTAGCACATAAACAATAGTCAAGCTGCATTAACAAAATCAGCCTGGGTAATCTTTTCTTAGCAGCGCCATTATGGAGATTAATGTCACTGGGAACTATCAGCATCCAGCAAGACAGAGGCAGAGTGGGTGGGACTTTTTTTTCACCGATTTCCTCTGTGTAGGTGTATAATGGCATCAACTCCTCTCATCTTGCAATGTGTAGGGAGAGCGGAGGCATGTTGCTCCGAGGGGAAGCTCATCATCTCCCTCTGCGTTTTACAGTTTCCTTGCTGTTACTGTGAAAATAAAAAAGCTGTTAATGATGTCCCTGTAGTGGCCTACGGTTTCATAAAAATCCAGAGATGAGGCTTTCCAGGGTCAACAGGGAAACCAAACCATATGCACAATGATCAGTAGGGGAACTGCAGAGTTGCCATGGTGACTGATGCAGATGTAATGATCTTAATTATAAAACCGGTAAATGATGTACACTCTGCACGTTGTAAATCTGTGCATTTGACAGAGTCACTGAGAAATTCTGACGTCAAGTCGCAAATCATGGAGCTGCACTGCTGTCTCCACTCACTTTTAATTGCTTCCAGGCACGGAGAGGGTGTCAATCTCTCATTTTTTTGTTGTTGTGAT
Organism: Anoplopoma fimbria; assembly: GCF_027596085.1. NCBI lineage: Eukaryota > Metazoa > Chordata > Actinopteri > Perciformes > Anoplopomatidae > Anoplopoma > Anoplopoma fimbria. The sequence continues at coordinate 13,112,533 of NC_072460.1, read as the reverse complement.
AAGCTATCTCAGCAGATGTCTGGAGCTGGTTAGAAATGTGTTTCTGCGGCTGTGTCTCTGCACTGTGACCCCTAAACCCTGACTGCCTGAACCTGAGCAGTGAACAACACTGGAAAAGAGAAACCTCTAGGCCTGGTCCTTGTTAGAGGTCAGACGAGCTGAGGTTCGGGGGTTATCACATGTACTCAGTGTCATTTTCACATCCTCTCTGTTCTCTCTAGCTGGGGACCCTCAGAGATGGTGTATGCTTTGCCTCTGGGTTTTACAGCTCCAGCAACAAATACAATAGCTTTCTGATGTTTTTTGATATCCTATTGTCTTCTACAGCTATGACACTTCACAAAAGGCAGAGGCTTGAACTCTGGTTGACTGCTGATCTTTATTATGTCGTCTTACTGTCGATGGACCAATCCAGTGTTTGTTCAAAGTTTCTGGCTACCCCCCGCAGGGTTAAGTCGTCTCCCTTCTTTGTACCCCTCTCTGCTCCAGCCTGTTTCCTCTTTTCAATCCTCCATTCTGCCAGACTCAGATCTCCTTTTACTCTCTCCAACCTTTCATGTGGATTGGAGTGGGGAAGTATGGGGAAATTGGTCACCCTGGGATCACACAAACACACACATACACACACACACACACACACACACACACACACACACACACACACACACACACACACACACACACACACACACACACACACACACACACACACACACACACACACACGCATGATGCCTGTAAAATGTTTGTAGAGAGGAGGACGATTACAGAGGAAATGCTGTCTATGTGGTGAAAATACACATACAGACAATCAGTTTTTTCGCCGGATTCATAAACAATGTATTTTACCTAAATATGTGTGGACTAGCTTTGTCATGTCATGAGTGTGAGTAGTTTTGCTCTGAGGTTAGCCATCAGTCAAATAGTTTGACCAAGGTTTTTGCACCAGAGAATTAGGGACATTTTTCACACAGCTCATTTCCATTGATCGGTACAGTGGCTACTATTGCATTCCTGCGTGGAAAAGCTCAATCTCTTTAAGTACGAAAACTGAGGGCAATTGTGAATTTATTTTGGTTTTGCCTTTGAAGAAGATACGCTCTCAAAATGGGCAATGCTGTGTCAATGTTGCTTCTGCAGTATGGGTCTGAGTCTTACTGCTGAGTTTTGTGATAAGATCTTCCTCTGTGGCTCAGGTCAGTGTTGTCTTTTTATGAACAAATGCATAACAACTTCACAAACTCAACTCAAGCGTTTGCATTTTCTTGAAAACTAAAACTCATTTCAGCTTTGTCACATTCAGATGGCAATTGGGGTGAAATAGGAGCTGTTTTCAAACAATATTAAGCCTTGGCAACAAGAGCGTGTTTCTCCATCTGTAGGAGACTGGTGATCAAGGGTCACAGGTCAGGTCGAGGGCAAGAAGATGAATGGCAAGGCATAACTGAGCTGCGTTTGCACACAACAGATAAAACACTTAAGACACACAGCTTAGAGGAAGAGCTATCTCAGGACTGAGGAAGGGAGGTAGGGTTGGGTGGACGAGGCAGGATGGGAATGGGGGACAGGACAGAAAAACAAACAGTCCCAGGCAAGGATCTTCCCTTCTACAAAGGATTAAAAGTGGATGTCCGGTCCCAGCTCGCCCCCCAAGCTCACTTCCCATGTCCTCCTGACATTACTGTGCAGCAGCCAGCCTGCAACTGGTCTGCAGTATTTTTCACATCCACCATTCTGACCTCCTCTGTCTGCCTTGCTCAGAGTGTGTGCTGGTCATGTGATTGGATTCACAGCTCAAACATACAAAACATGGTCTGCTTGACATGGACATAACAGTACATCTTTTATGGTGCAGCTCACAGCTGCACGGCTGTGTTTGAAGAGGAAGGCTATTTATATATCCACCCTTTGTTTTATTTCTCCCTTAACTTCTTCTCTCCTGTTGTCACCTCTCACTGAGCAGTGCAGCTGCTTTCATTTTATAGTCAATCAAGAGTTCTATTGCCCTAAACAAAAAGCTGTCTTTGCACTGTTGTTTTTGCCTATATATTATTTGTTTCAATGACTGTGGAGGTATTAATGAAGAGAGTCAGAATGTACTCTGCCCTTTGACCCAATAAACTCTTATCTATCAGTTCTCTAACCTCGACTTTGTGTCTCCTCAGACACTCATTGTTTTACCAATAACATTCTGCTCTATTTCTCTCCCTGTCCCTTCTCCAGACTCATACTCAGCAGCAGGCAGTGAGGGCAGCATATCCACCTCTGTGGCGTCACTACCCCCACAGGCCTCAGGCAGCTCGGCCCCGAGCTCCCCGAGCTCCAGACGCTCTGTGAGCACGCTGAAGAAGTGGCTCACGAACCCTGTCCGCAAACTCAGCGTGGGGGCCACCGCTAAAGGGGAGCGTCAGGTCCGCAAACTTGAGGGAAAGCCTCCACCTGTTCTGTCCCACAGCCACAGCCAGGATCTGGGCAGCCCCCCGAGGCATGATGAGACTTTCACCATCCTGCCTGTCACCCATAGAGAACAGGTGAGAAGTGAAAAGTTGTAACAATGATGCATCTTTTTTTTTCTTGGTCACATGAATTAATCAAACAAGGCCTTGCATGCCAGCTTTTAGATGTTTGAGATGAACCGGCTCATAAGTAAACTCATGATATTATTCCCACACCGTCTTCTCATTAAGCCTTCGAATAAACTGGCTCTGAAGTAAACATGCAAAGCTTCAGTATCAATACAAACTAAAGCCAACTTCTTGACAGTGTCTTGTTTACACTAGGTAGCTCAAGACTATTAGTGGAGACACAGGTTTAATGTGGAGCTGATCCATGAAGGAGTACGTATCATGGCAGGTGGCAATGCTGTTACATAAACAGCAGCACTGCTGGCTCATCCCTCAGGAACTCATGGCGCCATGTTCTGTGATTCATGGGCTCTTTTTTGCCGTTGTGCAGCTGCCTGTGTGCCCGACCGCATGAGCATGCTACAGACATTTTGCATCATGTTGATGTTGTGTTATACTGACGCTGTGGATGTGTGTGTGTTTCAGGAGTGGAAAGATGGCCTGGCGAGCCCTGAGGACCTGTCCCCGGCTACACTGCAGTCCCCCAGCTACATAACTGACTCGCTGATTGGCTGCACGTCAATGCCAAACGACCAGGTCTGTTGCCATCTAACCTGTTGTGTCTGTCACCACGCATTATTTTTGTCACATAACATCTAGCAGAGCTGATGTTACTGGCTTTAATAGAAGTAGGATTTTTTGACAGGATACCAGAATACTTCATTGTACCCCCCGCTTTATAGAATCAATGATTAGATATGATGAAAATGAAACTGAGGAGTAAATCCATTTACAATTGAGCATTTTAGCTGACAGTTTACTGTAGACAGTAGCAGGATTATTCTCAGTGAGGACCCAGCCTGCTGGGGAGGTGACATCACTACTGTTTGTCTCCATGGCCCTCCAGCCAGATCTGAAATTGACTAATTCTGCTGCTGCTGGCGGTGTTCAACTATCAGGCAAAACAAACTCACAGATGGACACAGGAGTGCTGCTTTTTGCAACCACACACACACACAAAACCACAGATAAATATATCTAGATAGTATATAGACCCATGCATATGGAGTCTAAGTGAATACAAGGCCCTCTCAGAGCAGATCATTGCACCAGAGGGCAGAGCTTGACAGAGACCTGTGTGATGCACGACTCACATTCAACATGTTACAAAAGGACATGCCTGGAGATAAATAGGATATAGCACAAGACAGCAGATGTGATGAAAGATGACACCGCTTCTATGAGCTGACAAAGAATGCTGTGTGTGCACTTACGCATGCATTTCTCCATCAACACATCAGTTGGAGTCAGTTTCTCGTGGCAAAGGAGCATCATAAGCCGAGTGTTCAGAGGATCTCTTTTGAGTTGGAAGCATGGCAGAAACTGGGATTTGCTTTCTGGAATCACCAGAACCTGAGCTCTATCGATACACAGTAAAACAATAATGATATCTGGGTATTTAAGCATTGTGCAGTGACTCTTGTTGTTGAATCAACACCAGAGCATTTAAATCCTAATTTCAGTCTCAACAACACATCAAAAGGCATTGATGCGATTACATCAGGGGGATGAGGTTAGTGCTTGGTATTAAGAGAGAGAGATGGAGAGGGAGAGAGAGAGGTTGAGAGAGAGAGAGAGAGAAGTAGAGAGATTAAATTACGTAGGGCAGTTATCTCAAAACTGTTGTTTCTGTCTCTGTATTTCACCTTTAATGGCCTCATGTCCAGTGTTATATGCATTGTTGTTTTTCCTCTTTTTTTCACACTAAAGTCTCTAATCTCACAACCACAGCAGAACATAGTTTTTGATGAAATGTTTTGTCGGTCAATGGATAGTTCTTCTGATTGTCAGCAGTTAAACAAAATGTGACGTCAAAAAGGAAGCCAGAACTGCCTAGGACATTATTTATTAAACAGCTTGTCCTGAAGAACAGTTTGTACAGTTTGTCTGTCATCTCGACCCACAAATACGAATGGAGTTATTGTGAGAAGTTGCTGATTCCACTGCTAGAAATGTAAAAAAATAGCAGCAATTATTTCTGGGTGAAAAGCATCACATGTAGAGCCATAAAGAGTAGCATTTCTTTATGTCAATCACTTTAATATTACTTTAATGTTGCAGATTTGCAGCATTTTACTTGTTCCAACAGTAAGTAGTTTCTAAGTCCATAAAGTAGCAATGACCTTGTACATATTTAAGTTATACATTTAAAATAATAGATGTAAAGTACTTAAATAGAGTCAGATAGATAAACAATTAGAAAACAAAGAAATATTTTCATGACAGAACATTTTGCTCTTGGAGAACAAAGAAAACAGCAAAAGCAACACTATAAAACATTTGGCATTTAACAGATTCTTTTTTCTTACTTAAGACTTGAAGCTTATGTTATGACCCATACCACACAAAAATAAAATTGTTACAACCCTGTTCTTGATTGATGGAACTGTTAGGATAGTTTTATTTGAAGATCCTATACCAAAGCATGAGCTCAGCTTTTATTAAAACTGTTGTCAGTCGTTTTCATGAGCTACAGAGTAAAAAAACAAAACTTGTAACAGAGGGAGACGGGGGAGAATTTTTTCCTTTGGGCTTTGCCACAGCACAGCCGGAGATGATTAGGGAGCCAGGGAGACCTGTCAGCCAGGCTGGAACCCTCCTCGTGGGGCAGCGAGGGTCTTTATGGAGCCTCTCTGTCTCTCCCTGCAGCCCTGCCTCTCTACTTAGCTACGCTTTGTCTCGATCATTCTTTTTCTTTCTCTCACACATCACTGTGACAGAACAGAAAGCTTACAACTTGTAGACGACAACTAGTTTATCATGGAGATGGCAGGTGAACAAATTGAACTAGGCCAGAGGGGAAACGGAGAAAGTTCCATAGCTTTTTCCATTTGCTTATATGTCTATCTATCCGATCACTGTAGCCTATTTATTTCTCCAGGGGTCAGCCGCCTGCCAGGGGATTAGCTGTATGTCTGGGGTGTGTGTGTGTGTGTGTGTGTGTGTGTGTGTGTGTGTGTGTGTGTGTGTGTGTGTGTGTGTGTGTGTGTGTAGGTCTGTGTATGTGTTTAAGGTTGAAAGGTTCTGCTTGACTAGGACAATGGGACATGGGATTTAGGTGAGGACAGACGGCTGCTCCTATAAGTTTACACAGTCAGAAGAGAGTGACTAGCCTAAAAAGAAACAGCTGAGAAGCGTGGCTAAAAATAGAGTGGGGAACTTTTGTAAGCATACAATTGAACACAGGGATGTCTGTGAGTCATTGTACAACCTAAATGGCAAAGTGTGCTTATTGTGCAAGAGAAATAGGTTACACAAACATGTTGGTCCTGTGTATCTATTGAGTTAGGGATGATTTTAGTCTTTTCAGGCTTTGTTTTCAGTGTGCACAATGACTCTATATTTGCTCCAGGACCCCCACAGGAAATTATATCAATTCCAGGAAAAAGCATGAATAGGAGGCCACGTTTATAATGCATGAACACAATCTATTACATCAGACTAACCTTGGGTTTTTCCTGCATGCATGTCTATTGGCTCTAGTGCAGAAATAGAAAAAAAGGCAAAGTGTGATGTATTTACATATTGGTTTAAATCCTCAAGTGGCAAAATAGAAAATGTAATATTTATTAATTCACATGTAAATCAGAAATGTAATTGCCAGGGGGCGATAAGTTATTGTACTCATCTTCCTCTAAAGTCAAAACTCCATCAAGAACCTTCTCAGCTTTATTTGTCATCCCTGACAGCTTTGGAGCCTGTTGCTCCTCCAACTCTGTATCTTTTAATCTCTTTCTCTCCATCTATCTGTGGCTGATGTGCACAGCACGGGCCATTAACGGTGACAATCTGAATCTGATCTTCTTATCCTTCAATCTCTGTTCCTCGTGTCTCTCTGCTCTTTCTGGTCACCTTGGCAACCTGCATCATTATCATCTCTCTCCTTCTCTTTATCTCCCTTTGCTTTCTTTATTCCTGGCATGATCCCCATTACTGCCAATGGACCTTTGATAAACAGTTTCTCTGTCTGTCTGTCTCTGTCTCCTCAGAACACTCAGTCCACCAGTGTTTTGCCGGATGATAACGGCTCTGTCTTGATGGACGACACCTCCAGCCAATGGTCAGCTGCGGCTGACACTGAGGAGGAGAGGAGGAGTGCCTTAGAGAAAAGCATGTATGTTTTCTTATCAATGTAAAGAACCAAACACATAATTTATCTCCTATAATATTCCTCATAGCAACCACTATGCTAGTTGTGTCATCTCTAAAAGCAGTTGCTGATTTCCAGAGAAATTTCCCTCAAAGACCCATGAAAATATCGATTTATATGTTAGAATCCTTATACTCCACATTTGTTGAATATTATGCTTGTCTGTACACTCAAGCAGAAATAAATGCTTGGGAAAGTAATGCTTCACTTACTACTAGAGATCTCCCTGGAGCTATAAAACACATCTCACGGTCTTATTCAGCTGCAATCACGTGACCGAAGTTCCACACTCGGGTCATGATGACAGCTGAGTGGTCCCCATGGCAACAGAGCAAACCTTGTTACCTGATAAAGACCGTAAGATTTAATTGAAAGGCCTGGGGAAAAAAAGTCAGTCAGTGGGCATTGAGTTGAGATCTTTTTTTGAAACTACTATTTTCTGGGTGATGTTTGAACTTTTACACTCAAATTCCGCATATTTGCATGGTCAGTCAGACTCTGTAGGTTACACTAATTAATTGGATAAATTTAATAAAAAATGTAATAGTTAAAAAACTGTCTCCATTTTCCCTGTAACTGCTACAAAATCACTTAGCCAGGAAACTTCACACAAAGTAACTTAAATTATTAAGAAACTGGGACAAATGAAATAAAGTGTTTTTGCAGTGTGCAAAATAAATCTGGTAGCATAACTAACACTAATCTGCCTCTTTTGTATCTTTACAGGTATGTGCTGATGGAGCTCATTGAAACAGAGAAGCACTATGTGGTGGACTTGGGGCTCATAGTGGAGGTAAACTTTAAAGACTGCCAGCTAAGAACACACAATCTGCCCTGACAGAGAAGGGGGGATTTACTGTGAATCCCAATACCTATACTACCATACCATTAAGTATATCTGAAAAGATTGAGCATGTCCCAATACATAGTTTGTGAAATGCAGTATGCCAAAATATGAATATGTCCTACTGCATCCGGTCGCATGTTTCCATTTGCAAGCCTGCATGCTTTTCTAGCCATTCTGACCCACAATCCTCAGAGCAGCAGATATATGATCAAGAAGTTAAAAGTTCAAGATGCAATGTTATGACAAAGTAGTATGTCCCAATTGTACGCCTACCGCATGCAACAGTATATAATCTGTAAGGGCAGCTGCAGTACGTACTAAAAGTAAAAAGAAAAAGTCATTTACCCAGTCTGTCAGAGACGGCCCTAAATCCTTATCACAATTCATCCACTTTCCTTCATACTTTGGGCTGCCTCCATCACGCTGTCTCCAATCTTAAGCAGATTTAGTGAAATATTAGCTAGAAGGGTATTATGTTGCAAGGCACTCCATCTTACGGGTGTCTTTAATAAATGGAGTTATTTTGTTTCAGAGAATAATTCTTGCCTCTGAAAGTTAATAAAAAGTCAGTATTAGCTGGTGTGTGATAGTTGCAGGGTGTTATACCAATCTAGCTTTATTTACTGGTGTTATTCAGAGCCAGGTGTTGGTTTTGTTGGTGTGAACAGACATCAGCAGTTCTGTTATTTCCATTGCAGGGCTACATGGCCACAATGCAATCCAAAGGTATACCGGAGGACATGAAGGGAAAAGACAAGATTGTTTTTGGGAACATTCACCAAATATTTGACTGGCATAAAGAGTAAGTCCCTGATCATCTATGCTCCCAAAATGTGTTTGTTCCAGTTGCATTCAAGGCAAGACAAACCGTGTTTTGCCGAGTATTGTGTTTGTGGCCCGAATGGAGGACAAATGAACAATGGGTCAGGAGACAAATCTGATCTTCCATTTTGGGGATGGCTGTGCTTGTGTGTGTATGTTTTCTTTCTGTAGCTACTTCCTGGGAGAGCTGGAGAAGTGTATAGCAGAACCAGAGAGGCTGGCTCAGCTCTTCATTAAACATGTGAGTATGTATAGGCACACACACACACACACACACACACACACACACACACACACACACACACACACACACACACACACACACACACACACACACACACACACACACACACACACACACACACACACACACACACACACACACGTCAGTAAAAGTGTCTGGGTCTGCTCCCTTGTGCTGTTTGGCGTGAGGGTAAATAGAGCTAAGAAAACATGCAGAGCTCCTGTTTATCTTATGCCGTACCTCTCTCCCTCTCTCTCTCAACTAAATGCCAGCGTCTCTCCTTCCACTTCCCTGTTACTGATACGTCTCAGTCCAGGCTGTGTTTTTACACAGCGCACACGGCAAAACACTCACATACACACGAACGACACACTGGCTGATTTCCAGTCTAGGCTGGTCTGGTCAGGAAACACCAGGGAAAAAACAGCTAGAAAAGACAACATGAATAAGACGAGGAATAACAAACTTCAGCCTTCGGTCTTTGATATGAAAGCTTCTTTCCACCCAAAACAGTGACCAACGTCTTCCTGCATACCCTCAAATATAAAGCAAAGTGGTGCATGCATTGAAAGATTCCCTGTTAAGTATATTGTTCTTAGAATAGAATAAAGCCTGAGCAGGGATAGGGTCACACGGCTTATACAGGGAGCTAAATTTGATTTCTATATATTGGACAAGTCGTGGCACATGCAGACTGAACAGACATGATGGGTAATTTGACCAACTTGTCTTTGCTTCTTGTCTGAAGATGATTAAGTTAAATGTCTGTCTTTATTTTGCTATATTCACTCTGTCTGAAGCTCTTTAAACAATTCAATAAGGATCAGCCCCCTGGATGATTCACTTAAAAATCCTGTGGGGGAATAAAGAAACTTGTAACTAAATCTAAGCACAGTGTCAAACTGTGAAAACAAGCAGACTTGGAACATGCCCTAATGAAAAGCAGAAAGCCCAATCTGCTTTTAACAAGCGCTGTGTCACCAATACGCAACATGTGTTGTGCTCACTCACGCACATGCAACATATAAACACATGTAAACATGCAGCCACACTAGTATACTGAGAGCTGGTAGACAGAGAAAGCTTGAATTTCACATGTAGCCATATTCTGCAGTGTTACACAATGTCCATATTCAGGGGAAGCAGCTCACTAGTCTCTAGGTTACAGAGCCATGCAGCTTGTTGCTAGGTACAGCCTTATATCGGCAGTCTCTGAAAGGCTCAGGTTACTATGAGGGTAACCTGGTTGAATTATACATGACCTGATGCTCATCTACATGTATCTCCATTAAGACTCTCAGGACTGCCACGTCTGTGCTCCCATGCATATTAGTCACAGAAGAGTAAGCGCTAACCAGACAGGGTCAGCTTCAAATGCCCCACAAACTCTGAGACAAATCAGTATTCCTCTGCTTAGAAACACAGCCATTGATTGTTGTTTTCACCCAAAGTAAGGTGCATTTGAATTTTTCTGTAATGCAATTAATTAAATTTTTCACTTTGTCACTAATTTGTATCAAAGGTTCAACTAGATGATTTTGCAATGAGATGTTTGTTTGGCTTGTAATGCAGGAGAGGCGTCTACATATGTACGTTGTGTACTGTCAGAACAAGCCCAAGTCGGAACATATCGTATCGGAGTATATTGAGACTTACTTTGAGGTGAGTACCTCTTTTTTCATTTATTCTTAGTTTATAAATGTCAGAAAAGAGTGAAAAATGCCCATCCAAAATTCCTGGAGTGAACGATGACATCTTCAAATTGCCCAAACCCCGAAATATTGCATTTTTAAAGATGAAAAGTCTCACACAAGCCAAGCTGTTGCCAGCAAATGTTTGGGCTTTTAAGTAATAGACTTAAATGATTAATAAATAATGAAAGTTGTTTTTTCAAATTTTCGATTCAGGACAAAAACTTGGATATCTATGATAGAGCAGTCACCTGCCACTCAGACCTGTAGTTAATTAGCCCTTCAATATGCATAGATGTCCCTGTACAATATATTATACATGACCATGTGGGCGTCTTTTCAGATGCCATTTATCATTCAAACTGTAGTCAGTTCCTTTTTAATTGACAATACACACAACACTAATAGACAAACAGTATAATCCCTGAGATATACTGTATTAGAGGGATTATATTGGTCATTAGCTGCTGTGTTTTGTGCTGTGGCTGTCATGTTGACTGGTGTCGTGTTGTGTCCGTCTCCACTGTCAGGAGTTACGGCAGCAGCTGGGCCACAGGCTGCAGCTCAACGACCTGCTGATCAAACCTGTCCAGAGGATCATGAAGTACCAGTTGCTGCTCAAGGTGAAAAGCAGAGCACTGCTATGCTGTTGATCACACACAAACACACAAACACACATACCGGTGTTCCGTGTGCAGCTGTCTGACACACAGCAGGTTCCGTCACAGCATTGTAAACATACAAGTATGCACAAAAATCACACATACACACACACACACACACACACACACAAACAACCACTGCTCTGCACAAAAAACAGGCGCATCTGTTCAGGCTTCTTTTCAGCCAAAGAGGAAAAGAAGGAAATTAGATGATACGATTATTACTATAGGATTTAAATAATAATATGTGAAAGCCTTTGAAGATGATCATAAAATGACATCCTTGGTATAAAACTTTTCCTAAATATAAAACTTTGCCCTTTGGCATTCAAATGAAAGATGGGTTCAACAGCCATAAATACTCCTCCAGATGTCCTCACCTTACTCTGAGCAGTAAACCTGGAATGCTCTGGTGAACATGCTGTGTTTATTTGAGCAGGATTTCCTGAAGTATTACACCAAAGCTGGGATGGACACAGAGGAGTTGGAGGTGGGTGTCCTGATTCATAAATAAAAGGTTTAAAGTGATGATTTGTGTGTGCAAAGCCATACTTTTTTTATTAGTATTCCATTCTAACAAACTCACTTTGGTGTTTTAAACAGAAAGCAGTAGAAGTGATGTGCTTTGTGCCAAAACGTTGCAATGACATGATGAATGTGGGCAGACTACAAGGCTTCGAGGTACGTCTCAGGAATTTAGACCATCCTTCAAAGTCTTCAAACCGTTTCTCATGCCAACTATTCAGCCCAAGAAAATCAACCGTAACCACATCCTCGGTTTATTATGTTTATCTTTGCTATGGTACCAGGGGAAGATCACAGCCCAGGGCAAACTGCTCCAGCAAGACACCTTCACTGTGACCGAGCAGGACAGTGGTTTCTTGTCCCGAGCCAAGGAAAGACGGATCTTCCTGTTTGAGCAGCTGGTCATCTTCAGTGAGCCAATCGACAGGAAGAAAGGTTTCTCACTCCCTGGATACATCTTTAAGAACAGCATCAAGGTGGGACTCAGTGAATTCAGATCAGCTACACAGGATGTTTTAGCAAAATAAAATACCAAAAAATTAAAAGAACATTTTACCCCCAGGTTATAAACTACACAACAGATTCCCACCACACCATTTCTTGCCGGAATCAGCACATATTACATAATCCCAAAGTTTTAGACATTTGCATTTAACAACCTGGCTGGATGGATTCCTAAAAATGCTCATCAGATGTGATATGTTCCAGGTGAGCTGCCTGGGGGCGGAGCCCAGTATAGACGGTGATGACGCCCGCTTTGTGCTGACATCACGCAACCCCGATGGAAGTGTGGTACGCTTCCAGTTGCAGGCCTCCTCCGCTGAGATCTGCAGGGCCTGGTTCAATGATGTGATTCAGATCTTGGAAAGCCAGCGCAACTTCCTCAATGGTCAGTCCCGGCTGAACTACGTCACATCACCCCTGATAAATACATTTTTGTTGAGATGATTTGTTTGTTGATGTAGTCTTGGCCTTTGGAAGGTGTATCACATTTTACTTTGCATTAGTAGTTTTTATCATTGCTAACTTATCAGCCTTTTTCTTGGTGGAAATGGACATCCTTTACTGACTTATTTGTGCAACACGGACAAAACTAACGCTTTACTGTAACCCCCATATACAGCATTAATAGGCACTATATAAACATTTAATAAAATATTTATAACACAGTATAAGTTAGTTGTAAGTAGATTGAAGTGTTAATTAATCACAACTCATCCTGTGGGTATCCAGAAGTGGAGGCTGATGAAATAATGAACAACATTATAGTGTAACACAACTGTAATATGAAAAAATATATCTTTATAGGAGAAGTTCATATTAGAGTTTTATTAGAACTGTCTCTGTTCCTTTGTCTTTCAGCCTTACAGTCACCTATTGAGTACCAGCGACGAGAGAGCAAGTCTAATAGCCTGGGCCGCAGCATGAGGCCCCCTTTGTCTGCTGCAAGTGCCCTGCGGCCACACTCCTCTGCTTCTATTGACCGTCATAAGCTGCCCTCCCTTCACTCTCACAACACCTCCCTGCCCACGCTCTACCTGCCCAGCCAAGGCCAGGGCCAAGGAGCCAGCGAGACATACTCACTGCGGGACGTAGGTTTCTTTAGCCGTCTCTTATTCTGAACCATCATAGGAAACTGTTTTGCTTTAACTACCCACTCAAACACATTATTTCTGTTTATGTCTTAAGCTTTTTTTGGCCACGGGACTGGTCTGTTGCACAAATAGGATAAAAAAAACAACAGGAAATGGTATTGTGTGGTATGCACTGGTGTGTTGGTGAGTGACCTACCTGTTGTTTTCCTCTGCAGCCCACTGTGGTCCAGCCATGCCCTGCTGACTCCCACACTGTTTCTCCATCACATGTCAAACTGGGCTTCACTGCTCAACCAAACTGTCAAGCTGTGTCAAATGGGCTGTACACACCCACCACACAAAGTGCACAGGTAGCGTAACCGGCCATTGTATAACGTTTAACAATTATTACAATGTGCTCATTAAGGGTAATTAAAAGATGAAAGACTTTAGTAAATGACATCCATTTATTTAGACACATACAGTGAAGGGATTTGTCGAGCCATAAGAAGAGTTATCTCTCCCCCTATTGGATGAAAAAGGAATCCTTTTTTCTGAAGGAAATGGATAACAATGCACTTGTTTCAGTTAGTTGAATACAAAGGGAAATACTCACATCTCAGTGTTTTTCACAAAATATGACATTTACTATTTCAGGCCTGTCTGCCCTTGCTTTGAAGGTTTAACCATCTGGCCTGTCAACAATGGGAACATCTTGTTGTTGGACTTTAAATTACCATTAGCAACGTCTCTGTCTGTCATCACTGGGCTGTTATCCTCAGTGAGGCGGTGTTGACAGGGCAGCAGTTGTCGTTCTCCACCTCTGTCCCATCTCTCTCTCTCTGTTTACTCAGGCTGGATAGACTTTGTACATAATAAAACAGGAAGTTTTAAGACTTCTGACAAGGAAGTCAGAAAGAGATGCCTATCAAAGCCAGATGATTGTTTCCCATACTTGTGCTAGGATGAATAGATCGAGCTCTGGCCAGTTCATTTTTAGACTGTGGTTTTAAAGGAATTTCAAGGTTTTATTTATACCTTTACTGTTTGTAGGAAAAGTAAAAAAAAGAGTTTTATTAGTAGATATGTGCATACAGTACATGGAAGTGCTTTGTATCTTTGAATATTCCCTCTCTCCCCAGCAGAGAGCAGGAGAGGGCTGCCGAAGGGGCCAAGCTGCTGATGCTGGGAGCCAGGCTTCACTGTCGGGCCCCTTAGCTGGACGACGCCCCAGCAATCTGGCTCAGCTAGCCGAGGATGACCTTTGAACTCTGCTGCCATCCGTCTCCTGGGTCAAGAGGACAGCAGCCAACGCCACAGCTGTGGAGACAAGAAGACTTGTCTACTGTCTGTCAATGCCAGGCTGAACCCTTACCTGGTTCAGTGACGATTTCTGGAGGATACTTAAGGAACCTGAAGGAACATATGAAGGAATTATCGGCTGCAACTATAAAATGACTTTGCTCCTTTTTTTAGAGAGCCATTTAATTAGAGGTGACTAGCCTTTGCCACCTCGAATGTTCATGAACAGCACCCAGTGAGATGTTTCTGGGTTCAGAGTGAAAAAATTCAAAGGACACACAGCGCTTTTTACCTTTTTGAGAGTACATCATACTCTTCTCTCTTTCAAAGGGGAATTTGTTTGAAGAAATATCCATTCCTAATTGGGGCGGTCACTGGAGTTAAGTGTGTGCCTGAATGCGTCTTTATGCAAAGATGAGTGAATGTGTTTGAGTGCATGAGAGTGTGCAAGTTGTGGCCTTGGCACCTCTTGTAACCTCTGGTAAATTTCCTTGATCAAGTTTTTTTTCCCTGATTCCCCATTGTGAAGACTAGTACATTTTGTCATTCCCCTGCTGACAACTGAGTTTGCTGTTTGTGTGGAAAAGAATGGGAAAGGCAGAACACTTGATGTGAACAAGCCACGAGGACTTTGCTCACTTGAATTTCAAATGAAAGTGAAGAACTTTCTTTCTTGCCACAGCGGTGGGAGCCCCTGTGCGCTCTCTTATTCTCTTTGACCGGCCCTTGTTTGATCTGGACAAAATGAAAGGTGTGAGGGAGCCCCCTGGAGGTTCTCTGAGAGTATGACGTCACTTATGAATACTTTTTTGCTCTTTGGGCAACTCCAGAGGAGTTGCGAGATACAGTAGGTGCATTCAAAGGGACCCAAAGTGTTGCATGCAACATCTCCTTGGTGGTGGACTTTCTTTCCAGGCCGAAGAGTGCTTGTGGTTTAGGTGGCACATGTCCATAAAATTGCATTGGTTTAAAATAATATGAATTGTTTTTATTAGTCCACTGTTGTCATGTCATGGCTGTGCACCATTTCTATAATCGCTGTTAGCTTTTGCCCTCATGGACTAAATACTGTACAGTGCATACCATAAAGGCAATCATACATTTCCACTTGTAAGATGAAGTTTGGCCCAGATATGCCATGAAGTGTTTCAGTTGGTTAAAATGAAGGATGATATGTTGCTGGATAAACAGAGTGATGCTGCTGAATCTGCATGCTCCCTCTTCCTCAGACAACAGTGCCAAAAAAAGTAGCTCACCACTCAGTTTCACGCTCTTACTTATTTCAGTTCGCCACAACTTACAAAACAATCGTAGATAACTGTTACTATCTCGATTGTCAACGCCTAAGTGACAACAAGAGGAGAGTGGAGTAGATGTAGAAGGCCGTCCTGTCAATATCAGGTCAGTTCTGCTCTGTGGCCAGTAGAGGTCCCCACAAGGCTTTCACTTTTAGTTTACTTAGATCATACAGCTGCACCAAAGATCTTTAGGCCTCGTATTGCAGTGCTCACAATGAAGCTTAAGCTGCTCAATAATCTGTCCGTAATACCATTAATTACACAAATTAAACTAAGATGTGAGTGGAGCCATCTCACAGAATCTATCTGCAGTTAATGTGAACTGGTGTGTTTTCATAGGAATTACTGATCAGACAGTGTTTCTTTAATACAAAATAATACCACTATAGAGAACCAAAAGCAAGGACATAAAACCAGGAGAGGGTTGTTTAATGCCATGTACGACTGAGTAGAAACTGTTGTATAATATCAAATAAAAAGTGTCTTTTTGAAACTGTGTCCAGCGTTTGTATTTCTCTACTTAATCTCTTGAATAAAATAACTATACGTTGAATGTCTACAGAGACATATCTCCGCTGTATTAAGGATTTATTTTATACTCTAAGTTCTTTCTTACCCCTCATGACGACTAATTCTGTCATCCTTATACATTCTCACAGCGTGCTAATTTCTTATCAATTTAATTAACAATGCAACTTAAGTATTATTTTTGCTTTAGACCCGATGAAAGTCCCTAGACTCGACTTTTGGGAGCCTCTGAAGAAGACAAAGGCAAAGCACTCGGCTTGCTGTGGCATCCCCCTCGCAGAAAGTTCAAACAGGATTAAAAACAAAGAGAAGAAACCCCTGGATGAGCAGACATCTGGTTGGCTGGTCTTTGAATAAAGCCCCATTCTGGGCAGTAAAGCAGGGCCGATCGTAACACGGCTGTGATATATGGAGGCTGGGGACGGAGGGGGGGAGGGGGGTATAAACTTTCACAAGGGTGCAAAATCAAAGGGAGTTCCTGTCACCACTGAGGGGGTCTCAGCAACAGGGGTCCCATTCACAGGGAATTCCTCTCCAGTGCCCTCTGTTGCATCTGTTGACTCAATCTTCTCCATTGAGAGAAAGAAAACACTCATTAAAAGCCACATGACTGTGAACTTGATTGCAGCAGGCGAGACAAACACCCCCATCAATGGATTGAGTATTTACTTTGAGGTGTGAAAATCTTTGAACAGCCCACCATGTTAGGGCTTCTTTAAAAGCTTCTTCCTTCACACCGACAACAGAACGAGCAGCATTTGTATTCTGAAAGCAATCGAATTATCATTTAAATAAAATGTTGGATCTTAAGGAGCTCCGGGGCATTAGAAATTCACACATTTACTAAATGAGATAAGAGAGTTAAAACCATTGACTCTCAAAGTCAATCTTAGATATTTACTTCACAATAAGTCGCCAAGATGTAAGAAAAAAAATAACATTATTAGAAACAGGGAAATTGTTTCAGCAAGGACAATCTTTATTAAAATTTACATGCGGCCATAACCCCAATAAAATTGTTAATGATATTTATACATAATTTACAAAGAATTTAAACATTTAAAATGTTTGATAATCTGGAGCAACGGTGCTTCACATTACTGCTTCAGAGCAGACCAGCTAAATCTGTAGATCAAAGACTCATATTTCAAAAAAGATCCCTACCTTAAAGCCGACAAATTAGGGTATGTTTTGGAATAAAAATCTAATTAACAGAAACAGAAGTATATTTCCATTCTGAACCTGTTAACAAGGGCAGAATTGTTTTTTTTTTTTACAGCAACCTTTAGCTGTACTAAGGCATACATTTATTTAGAACAAAATATGGACAACATTAAGGTAAACTTTTTGTGATTTCTCTCATTTCTGACACATCCTTCTCAAAATATTTACAAAATGAACACTGAAAATGTTTTGATTTTTCACATCAGTTGAAATTCAAACAAATCTTAAATTGTTAAAGGCATAAAATCTGTTTTGTTTCAGGGAAACATTACACTGAATTCAGCAAAACTCACAATATCACTGAAAACGGCTTCAAGTATCATTTAAAGGTGCATCAAACAGCACACAATAACTTTGATTAAAAATGGTCTTTAAATATATATTTTTATTGTACTACTTGAAGTCAAAAGTCGGGCTTTGACAACAGAAGATTTTCGGGCAGCTTGATGCTCACCCTTTAGTGCCAACCTATGGCAGTGAGTGTAAGTCACACAGTCTGTTCATTGTTGATTATTCTTGAATGGTGGATCACAGAGATTACTCTCTCTTGATATTGGTGAGCAGAGAGTCCGTGCTCTGTGAAGGCTGCCCAGACCGACTCTTCCTGGTCTGGTGGGTCTTGACGTGTTTGGAGAGGTGGTCGCTCCTCATGAACCTCTTGCCGCACTGCTGACACCCAAAGCGCTTCTCTCCGGTGTGCGTGCGGAGGTGCCGCTGTAGCTCGTCTGAACGGGTGAAGCTTTTACCGCAAAAGAGCCAGTTGCAGATGAAGGGCCTCTCCCCGGCATGCCAGCGCAGATGTGCCTTGAGGTGAGAGGTCTTCTTGTACACCTTGCCACACTCTGGGATGTGGCAGATGTGCAGTCTCTTCTTTCCGAACTCTAACCCCCCACCATTGGCCTGGCAGTTGGGGCATTTGCAGCGGCGGCAGCGGCGTGTGGAGCTCAGCAGGCCCTTGGAGGTGCCTTGGAGAAGAGCAGCTATCTGGGGCTGGTGGCCCAAAACCAGCTGCCTGCCTAGGGAGAAGGGATGGTTGGTTGGGGTGGCGTTGGTTTGGGGTAGGCTCCACCACTGCTGCCCTTCATCCACATGGCCTCCAGGCAGGTGGTGCCTGGCTGCAGAGTTCTGGATGAAGCTGGGGAAGTTTTGTCCCACACTGTTGTGCTGAGGGTAATAGGGGCCGGTGGCCTGAGGCTGCGAAGACAGCACTTTGACAGGGGAGAGTTCGAAGGAGTAGGAAGAGGGAGGTTCAGCCGGAGGGGTGAGAGGCAGCTCATGGTGGTGGTGATGATGTGGATGATGATGATGATGATGATGATGGTGACCTAGACCAGGCTGAATGTGTCCCGGGAACTGCACCTTAGGCACTGTGAAGGTCATCTGGTGTGTGCTGAGGGCGGTGCTGGGCGCTATGTCGTTGCTCCAGAGCTGAAACATTCCTGATGTAGAGCTGACGGTGCTTTCGTAGGGGAACTGGGAGCCTTCTGAGCCCATAGTGCCTCCAACCTGCCAGGCCTGGCTACAGGTGGTGGCCAGGAAGGAGAGGGCGTTGGGTGCTCCCTCTGGAGACGAGCTGGGCGTCCGGTCCTGAATGGTGATACACAAAACAAACATCATAAGCCACTGAGCTAAAAAGTTCTGAAACAACATTCATCTTCATATAAACATTTTTTGAATGACATTATACTTAAACGTTCAGATAATGTCAATATATGTAACCCAAAGAGTTTAAACGAATCAATTTTCAATAAACCTTTGTCCTGATATTGTTCAGCCTCTTTTTCTTATCTCTGTTATGTTAAAAAAATATATATATTTTTACCTCATAAACACATTTGATTATGTTCACACAGCGCAAGCAAGTGAAGCATATTCAGTCGTTACGCACAAGTTGCGAAGTGTGTCACTGCAGAAGAAAGCAGATAAAACATCCACATACAAATACATGCGTCAAAAAGATAAATACACCACAAACCTGTAAAAAGGTGTGTAAAAAGTTGTCAGTCCTTTGTATCGCCAGCGCAGCCATCTGTCCTCGAACTCCTTCTTCGAGCACCTGCAACACAAACTGCGCCGGGAGGCGACGACGCACAAAGTCTGAACTACCGCTCGGAGCGCAGAAGAAGAAAAAAAAAATGCTCACAAATCGTGTCTCGGATGACTAAGACACTTTGGCAGAGTACACTGGGAAATGCCGCGTCATTCAAATGTCCCCGAGTCCCCTACTTAAATACTTCTAATGTGCTAGCAGTCCAGGTGATTTGGTGTTGAAGCAGACGAGGATGCCCGTCGGAAGTTAGAGGCAGAGAGGCGCGCAGTAAATCCTTGCGATCATCTCAAAGGCGCCTGAGCTGCATCTTCTCTTTATAGAGAGAAAAGATCCTCTCAACGGGGTCTCCGGTATGATGCAGGAGAGCGAGTCAATAGAGAGGAGATGTGTGGGAGGAAGGAGGAGGAGGTGGGGGGGGGGTCTTGTTAGGTGAAGGGGTGGGCTACTCATAATTTCACTCAATTTCAACCAAATGCTGACCCCAAGAGCTGACTCCTCCTCCAATTGTTCTGAAAAAAAGGATGTAATATCTACATTTGAGAGTATCTATTTGGACCTCTTTGGGCATGGCATGTTATTTCCCACTTTTTAACTTTTAAATAAACCCACAGAACTTTATGATTTTGAAAAAAACAAAAACACATTTCAAAGTGTTAACATTTAGTGTTTCAGCAACTTTCAGCTTTCTACATTTAGGATCACAGTTTGCACGAAAACAAAATGCTTAGTCTGTTAAAAGATCTAAGATTATTACAGCCAGCTTAGTCAAAATATTTTTCACCATGGGAGTATTTGCATACCGCTTCAACTCTGCTGTGGGAATTCAAGTAAAGATAGTAAATACATGGATTTTATATTTTTGGCAAATCAGTGATGCAGTTCTGAATTACAAAAGGTGGCCAAAGTCAACAAATATCAAGTCAAACAAGAAGCAAGATAGAAAATAATTAATTTATAATTACAGGAAAGTGTAGAAGTATATTTCCCTTGTTGTCATCATACATCTTCCATGACTTAAAGAAACAACGTATTAACACTTTAGGTCAGAGAGATTGATGTTTTTTTTGTCCTTGACATTTCTGCCAACAACCCATCCACACATGCACCTTTGATTAAGTCAAATTCTGCATTTTATAATGTGAAGCTTTAGAGTTAATGTGCATCATTCTGTATTCTGCTTAATTGATGTATTAAATGAGCATGAAAAAACTGTTTTTGAACAGTGGTGAATAAATACAAAGACTCTAGTTTGGAAGTCATTTATTTCATTGTTTGATTGTTAGTTTTCTCTTGATGACACATATCACACTTTTTGTTTGTTAATGCTGCAGCAGGCAGCTCCCCGTCCCGGCAGGCGTGAGGCTCACTCACACTATGAAGACAGTAAGAGTATTTTCCCTCACAAAGCTAATTGATAAAACTCAAAGCTTCAGAGTTCTCACCAGTGGGTGACATGTCAAATAGGCTGCCCTGTGTGACATTCTCACATTTCAGAGTTCAAGTAGAGGCCGCTTCAGATCTGCTCCATTAAATGCAGATTGAGGCTTAATCTCATTCTGTAAGTCTGTTCACCATTACAATGTTAAGAGTTTAAATCCAGGCTGGGAACCTGTTTCTCATGTAAATATCTAGTTCCTCACTTATCTGCTGCTCCCTCTTTCTGGATCCCTCTGTGATCCTTAAATAAACATACCTCAAGCAGGAGCCAGCTAAATTTAGAAATAAATTAACTGAAAGATGTAAACTTTATAATTAAATTTGAACCGAAATGTAACAGTTCTTGTATTTCACTTGGTTATAATTGCTAGACTTTACAACTTAAAATAATTGAAGGCAGTAAAGATAATCACCTAACTGTACCATTTGGTTTGGACCTTTCTACAGTTATTGGTATGAAACGGAGCAGACAGAGTGACACTTTCTTTATGTCCTTGACAGAGACACCTCAACTTGAAACAAAAGATTTCTCCAGACTAACAATGACGTGCAGTCTTCAGCTGCAGCGTGCTAATAGATCACACATACTGTGTTTATTTTAGGTGAGGGCATGATGACAGTTATATTTTATATTTAAAATAACTGCAGGATGTTAGACTAGAACAATTAGCCCCTTAAATTATTATTGCAAAAGCAAAAGATGCATCTTGATAAATCATAATTGTCCACATGTTTTCTAATGCCTCTGCCTTGAAATAATAATCTAACAAAAATAATTTCAGAAAGGATGAACATATGCAGGCCCATCTTGCAGTTAAAATAAGAAAACATTGATTTCGTTTGAGACAAATCTCTTATGCAAATGTGAATATGTGTGATGTAACTCCAACAGCATTGGAGGTAAATAGTCTAATTCCTAATTAAAGTGAACATTTAGGATGAAAGAAAAACAGTAGTAAAGGAAAAAGAGAGTGGAGGACTTGAAAATAGGAGTGTTATCTCGGAGGCAGAGGTATACTGTTATGTCTCTGGTTTATTACGGAGCAGAAGTTGTTAATTACCCTGATTCTTATTTCCTGTCCCCTCTCCCCCACACCACCCCACCCCCACTGTACTGCCTCCCAGATGAGTGGCTTTGAAGTGCAAAGTACTCTCTCCTCACTTTGAACTGTGAAAACAATGCTCATGTGGTGGTGCTTACCTTCCCCATGTTACCTCATTTAAATAGACCTGGATACGGCTTCCACAGTTTTCAAGGGAAAACTCATTCCAGAGAAAGAGGTCCCTGTGTTCATTAAACAGCTGGTGAGATTGCCGGTAATCAGGTCCGCTCCGTCATACATTGCAAGGCTGCTCCGACTGGATGGCTACCAGCAAATACAATTACAGAACTAACACAGGCTAGATTCCAACAAGGCGATGCAGCACACAAACATCTGAAACTGAAAATACATACAAGAAAAAAAGAACACACATTACAACTCAACAGGGCTTTTAGTGATAGTGTAATGATCTGAAATCCTTCGATCCTGAAGGGTTTTTAGTCCTTTTGCTCATTGTAAAGAACAAATGGTGCTGTTTTTGTTGCAGACATAATCTTACTCTTAAGCTCAGAACGTAGAATATGCAAGTGGCTCCTCAAGCTGTTTTTATCATGCCTGGGGGGCAGTTTAAAAGCCTCAGATCACTAAATTGTCCCAGCTGTCTTGACCATCTGCACTCGAAAAGGGCAGCCACAGAGGAGAGCTGCTTTTGTACTGGTGGCCATGTCAAAAAGTCAATTTTACAGCACCGTGATGTCTCAATGGCTCTCATGTGACAAATGTGGCCTAATGGATGAGACAGACAGCATGTGAAAGACTGCTGCTAACTGTAGGGCTTCACTCTTTAACCATTCAAATCCAAGACGGGACAATATGGGCTGTGATTACCATGACACTCAGTTTCATTGGGATGAGGAGCAACACCAACAGCTGGAGTTTACAGTGCTACAATTTGAAACCTCATTCAGGAGCCTCTTTCCTGTTTCCTATTGAGTTAGAAATGTATGTGTCTGTTAAGGAGTGTTTTAGAGGGAGTGGCAAAGAGATTGATGTTTAAAATCAGGCGTATTGATAAGGTTTACCTCATTTTATGCACCTTGCTCAGAGGTGCATTGGAGAATTTGCAAATCACATGGATCATGACGCCATGTTAAACTTTTCACTTCAGTCGCATTTCTTCAGTCATGCCACGTCCTCTGTGCACATACACGTCCTCCTCCATCAGTGAACATTGTGGAGAAGGAAAACTGTAAAAGCCCCCTTGGACAAACCTTGCTTCTTGTCAGCCCATTCAGAATTTTTTAACCTAAAAATGACCTCTGTGCCTAGTATCTTTCAACACATATTATTTGGTTCTAAGAAACATCATTTGTTTCTAAGAGGGTGATGGAAAAACAAACTTCTTCTGCTACTAATCACACAGGTATAATGCAATGATGAATGAATCCTGGAGGACTACCTCAGTTAAAAATCTGTGAGTTATTAAATACGTATATTTTTTTCTTGGAAGAGTACTTCAATTAAGATGAAAAAGACTTTGAACATCGATCAATAATAAATGAATACATTTTGGTTATAAGGATAGCAGCTTTCCTAGTTGCTTAGAAATGATTTAATTTAAGGTTCTTATCACTAACAGATGTTTTTACATTTTAGATTTTTTTATTTGCATACTAAATAAACTTCTAACACACATAATCAGAATCTAACAAAACTTAAACAACAAATCCCAGAATTGCAATATTTTTGTCCTAAGTACTCGAGTATCTTGATATCGCAACAGGATTCAGTGATGATTCCCACCCCTGTACTACAGTTTACATTGCTAGGTGTGTGAGAAGTAGAAATCTACAATAATTCCCTCATCTCTTGTCCATTAGCATGTACGAAAACCCCAAAATCTCCAGTCTTGGGCAGACAGCACGCGTCTCCACTTGTCAAAGAAAACTTTTATCAATACGAAAAGCACTTGAAGTTTGTTTGCATTTTGTTTTCCAGCACTCTTAACAACTTCAGAAGTCAGATCACAGGAGTATCTGATCAAAGCACTTCGTGGTTAGTTCTGGAAACACAGGAGTGCTATGCCACGCTTTGATACTCCACATCAATATTTCAATTCAACAATCACTTGACATGCACCCATACTCCCAGAGACGAAAGACGGAAGGGGAGAGAGAGAAATCCAGGGAAGATGGAGGGAAAGTACATAAAAGAAAAGGATTGAAGAAATCGCTGCCTTCTTCACCTTTAGTGACAATGTTATATAAAATTACCTGAGATGCCCTTTACACTACTAATGCAGTCTAATATACTAAAATATTGAGTATGGCAGCCCAAGTTAAGTCAATTAGTTTTATCATGCAACTGATTTCAATCAAAAAAAATGTTGAGCTGCCTGGCAACTTTGTGTGACCAAAAATACCCACAACTTGCATGAACTTTTTATTTAATAAAATCACAATATCCTCACTTAGTATATCAGTGCTGAACCTGAAACACTTGTCACAGACTGGAAATCTGAGCACAGGATGTGTTTCATGTTTTATCAAAGGAAAGTCGTACAGGAACTCTGCAGTGATAAAGATGGATACAGTCCATCTGCCAAATATCAGTGCTTCATAATCATTTCATCATCTCGACAGGAAATGACATGCTTTGAAGGTTTCAACATATAAAATATGGCGTTTGATCTGAAAAAGAGACTTGTGGCATGAAAAGATGTGTAGTCAATCAAGAGATAATACGTGACACTGCTACTAGTAAAGCCTCAAGTGTGGTTTACAGCACACTATTACAGAGAACTAAAGGGAGTCGTTTACTGCTAGTTAAAGGAGTAGTTCAACATTTTTGGGAAATACACTTATTGACTTTCTTGCGAGAGTTAGATGCGCAGATTCATACCACGTTTCTAGTTATCTAGTCTATGCTATATATAATCTTTCCGTTATACATTTTTCAACAACAAGTTAATCCCCATATTTGTTGTTTATGTATATGCATTTTATTTTACCTGTACATAATAGGTATTTGTTTGTCTGCTTAGCTTTCTTGTCTTTGTATCTAGACAGATTCAAATTCCTTACACACGTTAACATACTTGGCTAATAATGGTGATTGCTGTATAATAAAATACACTGACAGTGTGTGTGTCAGTTGTGTCAGTCACCTGAATTTCCTGTTGGTGCTTAAAGTATCCACTGTCACACCCTTTCAGAGACTGATGTGTTTATGTTAATACATATCCCCAACAACACAACATTTAAAATTAATGATAACTAATTTACCAGGAAAAAAAATATTGTTTATTCATAGGGTTTGCTGTGTAAACTCCCTTAAAAGATGAATTCCCTACAATTGCCTGTCTGTACAATGGCACATAAAATTAATAATAAAAAAGCAAACGCAGAGACAAAAGGAAAAAGAAGAAACAATGGGATTATCAATCATGAAGTGTCTCCATACGCATTTAGACAAAGACGAACAGAGGTAAATAATTAGCTGTAACACTTGACAATATAATTTATAGCCATCAATTCAATGTGGGTATTTTAGCATGTAGGGACCCCTGCCAATTGATCTTATAGCTTTGTTCAGTGCCTGTGGGAGATGTGAGCACCTGTCACAGTGATCCTGGCGTCTGATCCAAACTACTGTACTCAGATGGGACTGAATCCAGAAGGAAATAGGAATAAAATCACACGAGTTATCAAAAGAATGGATTCTCTAATGTTCTGTATGCTCATGTTTAACATCACAGGAGAAAAATCCTGTGATGAATATTATTGTTGTGTGTGCAGAAGGCCTAGTGGCATAGAGAAAAGAAACCAAAGCTAAAAAGCTGTGGGTCCCATTTCATAAATATTACCCAGGAAGCCCCAACATACCATCTGGGAAGAGGGACGCACGTCAGTACGGTAACCAGATCTTATGGCAAGGCTCCAGCTGAAATTGGAAATTCAAAGCAGGAGCAGAGATACAAGGGCTACATGTGCAGAGGAGTGCCGCACAGCCAGAGCAGTAGATTTATTTGTAAACGTACGCTTGTGATGCCACTATCTGTTAAGCCCCTCCGTCAGCTCAGCCCGCGTAATGTGAGGGGAAGTGTCACCCTGTCACCGCCATGCCAGGGATCAGCCTGCTGTTTGTGTGTACTGTGAGCCAAGCCAAGCTTTGAGGAGGAGGGGAGAAGATGACACGGAGGCTCTTTCATCTAATCCGTGTGGTGTAATTTGCACCTCAGTAAGTTTAATTGATGACTACTGATCAAATGCTTGCCTTTGAAAATAAAATCTTTGGGATTGTTATTTTCCCCTTCAACCTGCAAAAAGAATTCTTAATGCACCTGATTAAAGGTTTCTAACTGATGGATCAGTTTTTGAGAGTTTGAACTTTGGTACAGTATATTGAGCAACTTACCACAACTCCTGCCAATATCGTATAATATATTTCCTATTATTCAATAGATTAACTTTAGACCTGTACAAACTTCATTAAGCAAACTTGCATGGACTTTTCTTTCTTCGACAGGCAGCAGTAGCATATGCACCTGGGCTCTGTGCATACACGGCTTCCTCCAGAGATCCAACCTGAGCATCAATGTCATTCAGACAAATGGATAGTGACAGGCCAAGCTTATCAGTGTCAACATCAGGCTGCTCTCTGGGACTTTGATTCCGCACTTTCCCACAGCTGAACAGAAGGCTGTGCTTTGCAAAACAAACCAACAAACAGGGAACCTGAAGAGTGTGATGAAAGAGTAAACAACACGGCCCGGTAACATGCCCCACAACCATGACACTTCCTAAGTAGGTTACCACAGAGGGTAACCCAATTTAACACGTGTGTCTGATTGTAGTCAGAACATGCTGAGCACTTCGGGAAGTTCGAAGCGTCCCGGCAGCGTGAGGATGATGAAGATTGATCCGTCTCAGGACCTTGGCCTTGAAAAATCAAATGGCCCCACCACTAATGCCCTTGCACGTGTACAAAGCAGTTCATTATCAAGAAAAATTATAGGGAGTCAATCTATTGATGTTGCCTAACTAATTGTAAAGCAGGGGATTCAAAAGCAGATGTTGCATTTCAAAGCAGTTGTGAGCAAGGAGACAGGTTATGATTTATGCTAAAATGTGTGGCTTCAAAGCGTCGAACGAGGCTTCTAAACAAATTGAACAAGTCAAGCGCTATTCACCCAGGACCAGGAGGGAGCCCGGCGCATGTAGATCAGAGGCGCACGGCTGCCGCTTGTAATATCACTCAGTGGAGGAGGGGTCCCACTGGGGGGAAGCAGCACAGAGAGGCTAACACTGAGCGCTGCTCGCACAGAGAGGAATTATGTACAAATGCAGCTGCAACACCTGCGCAGAAACTACTCCCCCCCCCCCCAACCCTCCTGGAGCATCATCCACACAGGGGGAGTGGAGAGGGGTGGGCAGCACCTTGAGACTTGACATCCTTTCTGTGGATGGCACTATTATTTGGGAGGAGATTGCAGAGTTGGTGGAAGATACGGGGCCTATGTCAACATACTGATGCAATTTTAGTAAACATGGATAAAACCGGGTTACTTGTTGGGAAGATTGGTGGAGGGGGTTTAAATGCGTTTATCCCTGTTGTCTTCTAAACGAGGCAGGCTGTGTGAAATGTCTTTGAGAAACCAGATCATAACCGACTGGACTCCCTACCTGATCTTTCTGTAAAATGATGTGCCAAACTTACTGATTTGGAGAATTATAAATAAGGAAATTCAATAACTGAGAATGATGGATTATAATCATAATTTAACATTTAATGAACAGTTTTCTGTGTGTAAAATATACATTTACAAGTATGAATATAGTCATTAATCATACATCCTGTGTAAAGAATGGCAAGAAAAGTGTAAAGGATTGGTGTATCATCCTGAATTTACATTACAGAAGTGTTCCTCCTTGTTGACGCTGCCATACATGTAAAAATACAGACAGCACGGACTTCTCTCATAAGTCATTTTTCCGTCTGTTTTCTTCTATTTGATGCTGCCTAAATTGGGACAGGAGAAACGAATTGCTAAATTTTTAATTAACTTCATAACATCTGCACTTGTGCTTTGAGAGAGCAGCGAGATTTCCTTTTAACCTATTCCAGCACATTTGCACACCAAGGTAAATCTTGATGCTGGCACTCTTACAGAAAGGAGAAAAAAAAAATCAAAAATGGAAATGAACTCTCACTTGTGTGTGCAGATCAAAGAGGTAGAATTATTCAACTTTTTGCCATTGCTTGATCTTCAAAAAAGAAGAGAGGAAAAAGTAGGGGAGATCTAGATTGAAGAATCAGTTTCAGTCAGTGTTCTTCAGTTTTATGCACTTTCGTTTTCTCATCGGGTATGTTTTCTTGTACATCATCCTGTCTTGTTTTATTGCGCAGGTAAAACAGGCTTGTGCTTATGTATTGCTTTGACTACACTCCAAAGGATTCTTTAAAAACATTGGATACCCTCCCCTCGCTCTCAATTAATTTTACTACTTTAGTTGTTAGTATTTAAGTTCTCCTGTCATTGATGTTTTTCTGGAAAGAAATACTCATTAAGACTGAACAAATATAAATCAAATATTTCCTTGTACATCATCATTTCGAACAGGGATTCATGTATTGATGAACACTTTAACCAAAGTGCCAGTCACACTATTCACCTTTAATACAGTATCATTGGTATAAAATGCATTAGATTCTGGACTTTGTTAATATTGTAAAGTAAAATTTCTATACAGCAGTCCCTTTATACCCATCACTGTACACTTCTGCTGCTCGTTAGCTCTGCTGAAGACCAAATATTGCGGTTCTGATAATGCTGAAATAACCAACTTCATGTTCATGGGGTTTCTCTTCTCTTAGATATTGCAGCAATAACTTTGTGATGAATAGTTTTAGCACAAAGTGACCTCTCTGCTGTAAAATATAGTGCTACGTAAAATAAGGAGAATATTTTTGCTTCACCTGGGACATGTGTAATTTAAATGTGAATTTAATCTAACACTTCTACAGTTTTGATCCACTCCTCCTCCATGTTACACCACAAATTATAACTGAATCTGTTTTTACCAAACACGCTGTGTTACAGTTTGATGCCTCCCCACTAGAGAGGGCTGTTGACAAAGCAACACAAGTAACTGAAAGAAACTATTTTCTGAGACAGGATAATTCAGGATCACATCTCTACAGAAGGCACACATTTACAATTTCACAGGTGGATTTTAAGGAAGGAGGAGATTGATCAATCATTTGCTTAAAGTCAACTGTAATGCGACTCCTGCTAGTTGTGATACCTTCCCCTCTGCTATTACGGTCTTTCCAGTCAGATCAGAAGTCTATGAAATCGGAGCAGGTGAGTCCAGCCCTCCCTCATCCCCCCTGGTCGCAGGCATCTGCACGGGCAGCCCTGACTGATGTGGGTGATATCACAGCACACCAAAGCTCCTTTAACAAATCTCCCTTTGATACAGCACACACAATGGTGTCTCTATAGGAACCCCCTTGCCTCTGTGTGTGTGGGGGGCAGAGTCCCACACAGAAAAAAAATGGCAGAGCAAAAAATAACTAAAAAACAAAAATGCTAAATGAGACAAAGCTGGTTCTGGATTTAGAGGGGGAAAAATGTGGTTTATTTACTTTTACCGTATCCCTCCACAAGAGGACACTGCTCCCATATTGGATCTTGTACATGCTGTCAACATACCAGCTTTTCTCCTGTTTCTTTATTTTTTAGTCCTCTGCATTGTTGCAATTTTTAGACCAGTTGCACTTGCCTGATCTGTATTTAATCCCAAAAATACATTGTATACAACTTGGTTGAAACAAGCAGGTCAAGGTCACACTGACTGGTCTGTATCTCTTCACTACAAATGGCATACATGATATAAATCAACGCACTGTCTAAGTCTGCACGATTGTTTCCGATATGTAAAGGAAAATAAACTATAGAAATCAAGAAAGCAATAATTCATTATAAGGATCATATAATATAATTTTTTAAACATAAAAAGAGTCATTTGGAACTGAACAATAGTAACTCTTTGGTTGACAAAATAAATACCAGTTCCACGTAACAAAGCAACTGATGTTGGTACAGAAAAGGTTACCGTTGCTCTTCCTGATGTTTCTTCCTTTTTTTCCCCTTTAAATTGAGGGTGTCATATGCTACACATATTATAGAAATACTTTTGTTTTCCACACCCAAGTGTTAATGAAATATGAATACTTCAGCATTTCCTGTATATTTTTGAGGAAATCTCTTATTTCCTATCTATACTGTAAGGCCTGTGACAGTAAGATTTTTAGTTATCCAGGTGTTTAAGAAAATCATACAACAGGCAGGTCTTGCATTTTCAGTTCACATTTGACTCTTTGCAGAGGATAACAACTTGATCTTACTGTGCTAAATGACCTAACAATCATACAAGGCTCATGTTTATAGACACTGAATGTGCTATTAATATAATTTAAAAATGTTTGCTTAAAATAAAACTTGCAACTGCATTGCCTGTTTTGGGAACATCTGACCAGTGAGCTGACAAGCTTGTTCCATGTTGGACTGTCCTGGGTCCTGCAAACCCCCTGCAGAGGGACTTCTACCTACAAAAACATATACTCCTTTGTTTGCACAACAATTAAGATGAATTTTCACGTCATCCTACAGCATTTCTACACCTAAACACATGTGTATTTCTCATCATGCCTCTCAGTGTAACACTAATCCATTTGACATGACTGAAAGCAGAAAAAAAATCTTTATTTATAAGTGTTCTTTGATTTTATTCTTTCGAAGAGAAACTGATGTGTTTGTATTGAATTGCTGCTCTATTAGTCACACTTGTAAGCTGATCATTCCACAGGCTTTGTCAGTATAAGTATACCTTGGCTTGCATTGATCAAGTTCCTCCACATCACAAGTAACTACTCCGCTCATATCGCTGTGGCTATGAATTCTGTTTAAAAGGCCCAGAAAATGTGTAAGACCTTTATGCATCTATCAGTTTGCAGAGCTCCTTTCTTAAGCTACTGAAATATTGATAAAAAATTAACAAACAAAATTCAGGAGATCCTCAACACAGCCATTGAGGGGAGGGGGGAGGCCCCAGGCTCTTGGCTTTGTCTGCCTGTTGAGTGGGGCCATCAGATAACAGCCAGGACAATGGTGCTCCATTCTGAGGGCTCTCTTAAAATGGACAGGAAGCGCCGGTGAGTGCCGAGAGCAGGCTTCTGGTGGACTCCCTGGGGTCCGCTCAGCCCTGACGGAGCACGCCACCGCTGAATGGCTGGAGAGCATGAGAGGAAATGAGAAGCTAGTGGCCACCCAGCTGGTGCCAGGGGTGCCCTTTGATGCTGGATAAGTATGGATGGGTGTAAGGGAAAGGTGATGGAGAGTAAAATGAAGAAATAGTGGTATAATAAATTACAGACGCTGATCTCAAGGCATTGTACTTTATAATAATGTCTGAGCAGCATCAGTGTCACTATCATCAATGATGGTATGACCTGGGCCATTTTTGGTTGTTGTATCATGACGTAAGGCTCACCCAGCCTTACATGTTGGGATCATGTGGCTAATAATAAGATGCAGAGTAAACTCAATTAATTCATCTTTCAACTATCTTTATGGTCACCTAAGAGACACTAAGATGACAACACACCATTTATTCTACCACGGCTTTGACAGCTAATTAAAGTGGATGCAGGAGGAAAAAGAAGGTTTCTCACAGGGTAAAAAAAGTTAAGAACCATTTTCTTACAATGCATCCACAATTTATTTATCAACTATTTATTTTATCGAGCTTGTTCTTAATTCTAACACAATGTACCAATACAAACCCCCTCTTTCTTGCATGGTGTGGCAGGAAGGTAGTCTGGCAGTGGCCGCAAGTACGGTTCTTGGTCCACGTCTCCCTGTCCTCCACCCTTCTGCTTTCAGCCTGGTACGTGCTGTAGAGGGTGTCTGGTGATACAGCAGCCCTGTGAACCACTATATAGAGCTCCAAGGCTTTTGTCCGGAAAATTCAGAGATGGAATATTACTGAATGGTATCAGTGACGATAAGGATTACATAAGAAACATTAGAATGTGATCACAATCCCAACTGGGTACTGTTCTGTACTGTGACTATTTATTTATGCACTGGAGAAAGATTAAGACTCTTACTTGCAATAATACAAATTGGAAAACATAACCTTGTTCCTTCTTTGATCAGGACCAAAAATAAAGTCTTTATCGCAAGTAAGAAATTGCGATAAATACTTTATTTTTGGTCCTTAGAGCTTCATCAAGTCATTAAATGAAAGGTGAGTCAAGTGTTTTGCAAGTAAGAAGACCATGTGCAAGAATTATCCCTTCCATTATCAATTTATTTTTTGAACATGTGCACTTGGGCTGTGGGTGAGATACTTTATTTCAGTTCTTAACCTGAGTTAGGAAAGTATCTTCCACACAGGAAATGAAAAGCGCTGGCTCCCATTTAATGGGGGAATACTACGCAATCTACGTGCCAGTCTGATATGCTCCTCTGCTGAAACAGCGATCTCTGCGCGTTTTCTGCGTTTTCCATCAGCATGCAGCCAAATGCCTTTAGAGTGAGGAGCAGGAAACACTCAAGGTATAAAAAGCGACACTATGTCAAACAAAGTCAAAATGGACAAAGACAAAAGGCAAACACATATATAGTCAACCTTAGAACGTTTGTTCTATTCTCATTGGATAATTGGTTGAACAGGCTTTCAAATCTATTGGTTAGTGGATCTGAGGGATGGGACGTTGACAATGGCAACTCCCGCATTGGGATTGTCCAATTACCCAATGAGAGTTGTACACTTGTTCTAGATTGGCTATATATGTGTCTGTCTTTTCTCTTTGTCCCTTTTGAGTCTCATAAAGACACATTACTGCTGAAACGTTGTTTTGTCTGCATAAAAAACGAATCAGTTTGCTCTAGTCCTTTCTTTTCTGCTATAAGATGTGTTCTTTGCCTTTTTAGTAACTCCATGTTAGTGTTGCTGCTGTAGGTAGTAAGCTCAATAGCTGGGCAAACATTTTTTTGAGCAGATAAACCCCCTTTATTGTGCAGACACCGACCTTGAGGATAGCTGTGTTGGTGCACACAAATTCAAACTTCTAAAAGTGTTGAGTCAACATTTTTGGGCACAATATACCTGCAATGAACTCTGTGAGGTGAACCTGTCTGCACCGGTGATTCTTAAGGACCTACTCCATCAGAGTCACACGCACAAGATAAAATACTAGAGTCACTACGGTGGATCAAAATCCCATTCCCTTCAACCCACATCACTGTGGCTGTGTTCACAGTCTGAATATTTGGTTCTGTGTGCATTTTTTGAAATGTTCTTTTTAATTTATAGACTATTTCAAGTGTACATCTGGGACTTACTATTCTTTGTTAATGTACATTCACCAGTTATAAGGAATTTACAGAAGCGTATAGCCCGAGAGCTTTAAAAGACAACACAGGGAAATACGGTTTCTTCGTCGTGTTGAACACTATAAGTGCTCTACAGCTGAAAGTGAATCTAGTGTTGACAGAGGTGGTACCGTGAAGCAGACAATGCGGCAGCCGGTCCTACAATGTGGTTCAAGGCTGTGTCGCCGTTGTGTACTTGAGCTGCACAATGCTTTGGCATGGGCTAGGAAGTGACACATCCCATAACCCAGGCCCTCTGTGGGTCAAAACAGCTCCCCTACATGGTTAAATAAATCTAATTGTTATTCTGTAAGTGAGTGGAAAAAACTGTGGAGCAAAACAGTTTTATACAAAGAATAACATATGCCTCATCTCTGCCTTGAAAAAAGTAGAGATTGTTAGAGTGTTAGTCAGAAAGAGGGGCAACCGTGACTTTCAGACAGAAATACCGCAGATGAGACTAAACACAAGTGTTTTTCTTTTTTTTAATTGTTGCACCATATTCTGACAGGGGACAGACAGGACAGAGACTTTTAACCTTAATGAAGGTCAGATTGGAAACCAGGTCTCACCTCTTTGTTCTGATCAGATGATGAACAGGCTGACATTGACCTTTTAAATTCTTCATGGAAGCAGAAAAGAGATTGTGCTCTTTAAAGTGCACTCCCATTACCCGCCGCACACAAAATAGTTACTGTTCATAATCCACTCTAAGCTTAATCAGATGGAAATGGCAAGACGATCATGTGCTTAAACCCAGGTTGAAATCCATGACGTCCCAAAATCATCATCTTTGTTACCTTCATGAGAACATAAAACTTAATTGTGGAGGATGCTTTGTGAGTGCACTTGGACACAGTTCCTTGGGGAGCCTGTGGATGTTAGGCGGCTGCTGCCCTCCCCGCCCAGGAGATGCATGACACAGATGTTTGATGACTGGACATGATGTAGGTGTGGTGGAGGTCAGGAGACGGTTATAAAGAGTGAACAGGAAATCAACTCACACTGAAACCTACTGGACTCACACAAAGAAAAATAAAACAGGTTTAAACGGGAAAGTAGGAAAGAAACTCTGAAGGCCATCAGGCAAGATGTATAAGAATCTTTAACGTGAGGAAGTGAGGGCAAGTCTCAAAAGATTTTCAACAAAAAGTCATAAGATGTTAGTGTGCTGCCCTATCAAGACATTCCAAATAACAGGTATATTTGTAAAAAAAAAAGATTAAGCAGAGAAAATAGTGTTTGATTTTGGTTGAACAATGCACATCTTGTTTGATTATTGTATTGCCTGAATAATATTGCATGCCAAGCTGCCATAAAATATCCACTTTTCAACGCACATCAAAGGGCCGTTAGATAAATTCCTGGGTTGTGCTCGGCTCTTAAGCCCTGCAGAAACTTTGTATGGTGTGAGTGATAAATTGCAACAAATTCATGAGACAGCAGGAAGAATTCTTCAGAGAGACATGATTCATGAAGTCAAACAATGTAAATACCTGGACAACACAAGGAGAAGCACTAATAGATGGATAGGAGAAGCAAACGGAAAGGGATGGGAGAGGTAGGGAGACAGGGACATAAGGAACGGTTTGGCTGCCAGCGGTCAGCCTCATAGAAAAGGTCATTTCCAAACTAGCATGCCATGGGGGGTCGAGACAAGCATCCCATAAAGCAGATAAAGAACAATAGCAGGAACTATAGGCTGGAGCCTCTCCCTGGACCAGAATAATAGAAAGACCCTGTAAGATCAGGAGACACACGCTAAGAATATAGGAGACAGGGAGGAAATATTTTTATAAAGTGATTAATGCTAATGCAAGAAGCAGAGTGGGATCATGAGTTATGCTGCGAGACATAACTACAAGCCTCGCACCACTCCATGAGTGCTTTTGATGAGTCGAGAATATTTCCACGTTTTCCAGGGAAATGCTGCGCTTTAAGAAACATTAACATTGTTAAATGGAACAAGACACACTACACAGAGAACATAAAATGATTAAAATTCATCTTATATCACCCTTTTAAAACTCGAAGTGATCTTGTGTACCTTGAGATTTCATTGTATTTTAAAGTGTGCTATATAAATAAAATCCATTATTATTATTTTTTTGTGTGACTTCACAGTTAAAAATATACACTTTTGTCAGTCAAAAAATATCATATAACTCAACACATTGTACATTTTCATGTTTCTATTTTAAATTTATTTCTTATATTATTGCTCTGTCTTTACTGTTTACTGTTGCACACCAATCAATAACTTAGCCAAATTCCTTGTATGTGTAACGTACTTGGCAATACACAGCTTCTGATTCCGATTAAGACATTGTGTCCACAGAGGTGCTGATGCCCTCTTTGTTGAACCCACATTGGATCGTAAAAGTGGGTAGGCTGTACTTTGTGGCCCTGTGTGAATACTCAGGTATTCCCATTTTCTTTGTTTAAATTCATAAAGAGCTGTCTGTGTTATGATGGAAAAGAAGGGTTTCCATCTAGTTTGGGGTTAACACTCCATATCCTTTTCTATTCAATGCATTGTTCCTTTTACCACTGATAAATATCTTGTTTAAACAGCCCGCAGACACACCACGCCGTCTGTATGTTCATAAATCCTCTGGAGTTGATCAACACAATGGCCCACATTCCTGGCATTTAAAGGAAGTCCCTTATATCACTGCATCTCCTCTCCACTAGAGACACAGACATTCTAGGAAAATGACACTAACAAAAACAACTCTCCACGCGTGTATGTTGATTTCATTTAGTTTAGGACATTAGTGAGACAGGGACACATCACACTTTAAGGGGGTGTACATCAAGTACTTATCACCAACACCCTGTTTGACTCCAGTTACATCTTTAGCAATGTTTTCTCTTACATGGAATTACAGCATTTTCCTTCAACATTAACCATTGTTTTCCTTTTTTAAATTTAGAATCAATAGTGGTCATTAGAAAGAAATGGAGACATTTATCAGGGTTAAATCATTTGACCTGACTCTAGCATTGTCGCTGTATGTGGGATTACCAAACACCCCCTGCCTATTATGGCTTCTTCTGGGCTGATGAGGTGAAAAAATTTAAAAATGACTTCATATCCATTAGATTAAAATGAATAAGAGCTAATGAAGATTTTTTACATTAACAATGAGTCACAGGTTTTCTTGCAGTGATTGAATCAGTCATCATCCAACTCTACACAGCGTTTTAGCTCCTTTTTAGCTTGTTTTCTTTGATGCTAAATGTATTGTTTGCTTCAGTCTAATATGATAATATCATACATATGGCCTTTGTTTTTGTCAAAAAAAAAAAGGCCGAAACTGACTGCTACCTCTCCAACTCCATACAACATGTCGGAAAAAGTGAGCGTCTACTTTGTAAATAAACTGCTCATTCAAACTGACACACTGATAGCATCAAAATCTGCACAAAGCAGAGGCGAGAGGTGAAGAGAAGCGAACACACTGGAGGCCATAAACACATGATGTAACAAGCCATTGATTGTCAAATACAACCGCTTTACTAAAGGATATGTGTATGTGTATTAAACACAGATGGGCATGACATTATTCAGAAATTGCATATACCTTTTTATAAACCTGTGTAAAGAAAGGTTTTCCCTTTAGCTTCAACCAGCAGCACAGCTTTTGTAGTACTATATTGTAATTTCATCAATATGCTGAATACCTACTCTGATTTGTAAAACATTGATTGTGATTGTTGGGTGGTGCTTGTCAAGTTGACCATCCGGTAAATGCGCTTTATGCTTGTGTTCATGTTACCCCACTGAATGAATGATAAAATGTTCTCCTCAAATAACAAAAAGGCTTTGATGTAAATTGTAACGCGTGGTACATTTTGAAGGGCATTAAACTTTCCGCCCTTCTAGCCAAGGTCAGGGCCCATTGAAGCCCAAATCCTTGGGTGGTGTTCTGTGCAAAAAATAAATAAAATGGTGGCATTGCCTGCACTTCCTCACGTAGCCCCGTGAGAGGGGAGAGGTTCACTCACAGCACCCAACACTGAGCTTGCACCAG
Source organism: Anoplopoma fimbria (assembly GCF_027596085.1). NCBI lineage: Eukaryota > Metazoa > Chordata > Actinopteri > Perciformes > Anoplopomatidae > Anoplopoma > Anoplopoma fimbria. The sequence continues at coordinate 13,075,029 of NC_072460.1, read as the reverse complement.
AGATGGATTTCCGTTTGTTTTATATCCACCAGTCAGACTGAACCTCTCTTGAGGTTGTAATTTCCTTTTCAAGAAGTAGAGTTCAATTTGATTATTATGATGGTTAAAAGTTACATTTTGCAATCAATATGTTTTCTTCTTTAGACAAGCATATCCAGTTTTTATCTTGTATTCATCCAAAGCTCCCTTGTCCTCACTCCTGTGTGACAAAGAACAACATCTCACTCCTCACACACAATCTCTGTACAGAGTCGAGGTGTGGTTTGATCCATGAACCAGGCTGCCATGTGTGATTGAGTTTCACAGGGGTCTCATGGGTGCCAGACCTCTTTTCCTTGTGGCTACACGGTTTAAACGCCCACCCATTACTGACATCCATCCTTCTCGGAAATGAACTCCTCGCTAACAGATATGGTTTGAGGTTACACCTTAGCTTCACCAACAATACAACTTTGATCTTGTTAGGCATTTCACAGTGGTATACATTGTATGACTTAATTGTGCCTCCTCTGAGCTTGTACCTCCCGTGTAGCTCTCTGGAGGGCACCAAGGAGGATATACTGTGTATAGTGCAAAGGATAGTGTGTGTGTGTGTGTGTGTGTGTGTGTGTGTGTGTGTGTGTGTGTGTGTGTGTGTGTGTGTGTGTGTGTGTGTGTGTGTGTGTGTGTGTGTGTGTGTGTGGAGGGAGGGGTTGTGAGCAAAGGTAAAGCAGTTAGTTTGCCTGACTTTCTACTTTGTGTTGAAAAAAAAAAATCCTTCCAGCAGTAGGACCCAGAGGATTTTTGCAGAAAAAAAACTGGACCAACACACCTTTATGATATCTGAGGCTGGACAAAGATGTGAAAAAAAAAAAAAAGTTGTTCAACAGTAACAAAAAAAAAGGTTGAGCTTTGAGCCATGCCATTGGCTAAGAAGGGTCTGACAGGAAAACACAATGGCTCTTGAGGTCAGCGCAGAGTCTGCTATAAATGTTTTGCCACAGACCCTTACTGACTCTGCAACAAGGCTTGCATGGTGAGCTGTCGTTGCCCATCTCTACAGAGACAATATGAGCGCTTCGGTGGCCGTGTACAGGAATATTTACACGGAGGACCGCTTTAAACAGGCCTACGGCTCCGATGATAACGCGAGTGGAAGTTTGCGGCTCCGGGAGAAGCTCGCCGGGAGGTGCAGGTGTTCAAGGCGAGCCTGCCTTCACCTGTTGAGGGAGAGAGTGCCCATTTTTAACTGGCTGCCAAGATACAGACTGAAGAAATGGATATTAGGAGATACTATAGGGGGGCTGACAGTTGGTATTCTTCACATTCCGCAAGGTGAGTTATTAATCACCATGATCAACAGGCAAATAAAGTATTTGATATGATTGTAATAGGAAATATAATAAGTAATAAAATAATATAAAAATATAATACGATATGAAATTTCATTAAATTCAACTGAGCCAGGATGTTGTTATAATAATTCTATCCTAACAATAGTACCATACAAAATGGCAATAATAATTCATGAGAAAAGGCAACAAAACACAGTTATTACTGATATGATTAAATTAATAATGATTATTCAAAAAAATTTTTAGCAAATATTGGTTAGAATACATGTTGAAACAACTATAAGGCTAAACTTTCAAAATGTAGGTGGTCACAGGGGTGATGTTACATACAGTCTTTATTTGTTGTACAGTCAGTCATTTCTATTATTTTTTGTACTCTATTAACTTTACATACTTCAGCCATATAAACTTATATAAGTGCAGATTTTACATCACATACATTTGTAAAATGTCTTTACTGCTAAACTGTGTTTTTGATTTCCTTCCCTAAACAGGCATGGCCTTCGCGTTACTCACATCAGTAGCACCAATATTTGGCCTTTACACCTCTTTCTTCCCCGTGGTTCTCTATATGTTTTTTGGCACAGGTCGCCATGTGTCCACAGGTAAGACTTGTGTCCACATATTATCTAGTGTATATTCTAGATGAGCTTCATTTATCAACAGGGTTACATTATCTTAATGCATGCACCCAGAACTCAATGTTTTGCACGGTTACTGAGTTGCTAGGTCTGTTCTCAGGTACCTTTGCTGTGGTGAGTCTGATGACTGGTTCTGTGGTGGAGCAGCTGGTTCCCACTCCTCTGGAGATGAACGCAAGTTCACCTGAAGCAGCCGACTTTGAGATCCAGAGGATTGGAGTTGCGTCAGCTGTAGCACTCCTCTCAGGAATTATAATGGTGAGGCAGATGCACAACGTCTACAAATTTAACACAACATTAATAAACAATGCAACTGTGATGGCAGACCTGTCTTTTTATGAACACAAGCAGACTTGATTCCCTGACACAGCTCATAATTATGTGTTTACCTCTTGTGCCCCAGCTCTGTATGTTTGCTCTTCAGCTGGGCTTCCTCTCCACCTATCTGTCAGAGCCAATTGTTAAGGCTTTCACCAGTGCTGCTGCCTTCCATGTAACTGTCTCACAGCTGCAAAACATGCTGGGGCTGCGGCTCCCTCGCCACACTGGGACTTTCTCCCTCTTTAAGGTAGGCAGCGTTTCTCGATTAAATCTTGATGGTCTAATCCACCATGTTGTTGTTTGGGGTTTTTGTGCTGTCTGCTCACAGCTCACCTACTCTTGTGTTCAGACTTTAGCGTCAGTGATGGAGAACCTGCCTCACACCAACATGGCTGAGCTGTTGATCTCCTTGATGTGTTTGGCTGTTCTGGTGCCAGTTAAGGAGATCAACATGCGTTACAGACAAAACCTGCGTACACCTATCCCTGTGGAGATCCTCACGGTTAGTCAACTGGATTTGTGAATGGGCAGGGTACATTTTCTATTTACAATACAATCAACAGGTTATAAGTCAGGGTTTTATGCTTTATTCTTCAGGTGATTATTGCTACAGGTGTGGCCTATGCTTTCTCGCTGGACTGTACTTACAACATTGAGATAGTTGGCCACATCCCAGCTGGGTAATATAAAAAAAATAAAAGACCTCAAAACACTAAGCTCAGTAGATTTTAGTAGTTTGACTTTAATTCTCCTATCCTCAGATTCCCGAAGCCACGGATGCCTACCTTGAGCACTTTTCCTGACATTGCTGGAGACACAGTTGCCATAACATTTGTCGGTTATGCTGTGTCGGTCTCTCTGGCAATGATCTACGCCGATAAACATGGATATTCCATACATCCCAACCAGGTAAAATGTGAGAATTTCACAGCCGTTTGTTGACATGCTAGACTTTTACCAATCTGTTAACTTTTTTTGTATGGAACCTGTGCTTTATTTCAGGAGCTCCTGGCTCATGGTATCTCCAACACGGTGTCTTCTTTTTTCACATGCTTCCCCAGCTCAGCCACTCTTGCCACCACTAATATACTCGAGAGTGCGGGAGGATACACACAGGTAGTGTACATGATATTCAGTAAGTTCTGTGTGGGACACTCACAAGCCATGGTGGCCTTTTGTTTTAATAAAGGTGCATCTGCAATTCAAATATCAACAACAGGGGAACAAAATGAAAAAACTTCACTCTATTATAGTAGATTTTATATACTATAGTAGTTTGAAAGGGCCTTTTAGGTTATTGTGTTTACTGATGCTTTAAACACAGCAGCAAAACAGGATTGTATATTCAATCATGATCAACAGAGGAATACAAAATGCTGGTTTTCATCTATAAACTCTGTTATTTTGTGTTATAATCCACTTGAATGCAGTTAAAATAATTAAGAGTGCATTTACATCGAACTATTTAATGTATGATTTTCTTTCATGTTGAGCTTCCATATTGTGGATGCAGAAAATACTCCAAACCATAAGCGACCCTACCGGGATTTCTAGTAAGGGATGTGTGTTGTGTGTGTTTTTTCCTGCAGCTCTCCGGCTTGTTCACAAGTCTGGTTGTTCTGATTGTCCTGCTTCTGATTGGACCACTGTTCTACTTCCTACCAAAGGTGTGCTTCATGTGTTTGTATCTGTCTGTACAAGAATGGGAGAAAAAGAGAGGGAAAGTTTACTCATCTCATCTTTTATCTCTCTCCCTCCAGGCAGTCTTGGCCTGCATCAACGTCACCAGCCTCAGGCAGATGTTCCTGCAGTTCCAGGACTTACCTGAACTGTGGAGACTCAGCAAGATTGACTTTGTAAGGCAATATATTAGTACAAAAATATAAGTATCCCGCAAAATGGTCTCCATGCATGATAATAAAGGAAGATCATTAATCAGCTCCCTGTAGTTACCATTTGGTCAACAACTGACCCATAAAGCACAGCTAATTGGTTTTATCAGTCTGCTCAGGCTTTGATTCGCTATAAAGCATAAAAACATCCTTATTCACCTCATCTGGAGTCCAATATGATATGCCTCCAGCAACATATAACCTTTTTAATTTTGAATTTAAATGGAAGACAACCACTTTACACTGGACTACATTCTTGTGATTATTTGTAACACAAGTGTTTACTGGTCATTTTAGCTGGAGCTGTGTGAGGTCACACAGGTTTCCATAGTCTGAATCAGCTTCAGTTTAGTTGCCTGCTGACCAATTAATGATGCATGCTTCTTAAAACAATAACAGCTAAGTCACAAGTGCAAGGTCTTTTTACCAAAGATAATCAGTTATCAGGCCATGCTATCATGAGCTAGTAGAGCACAGGTTGCCCACACTAATTGTTTGGCTGAATATTATTTAAACTGATGCGCTTCCATTGTTGTTATATCCTGACATGACTATACGTTATTCTTGCTTGTGTAGATGGTTTGGGTGGTAACCTGGCTCTCTGTAGTGGTCCTCAATGTGGATGTTGGCCTAGCTATCGGAGTGGTTTTCTCTATGATGACCGTCATCTGCCGCACACAAAGGTACATTTTTCATTCCCTCTTCACAAATACTATGACGCAATCCAGCTCGTGCTCTTGTCAATTACTCTATTGTACGAAATACCATGTACATCATAGACGTTGACAAGAACTGTGGCAAGAACTATGTAAAAGTACATTATTAAAGGAATTATAAAACTCCAGAAACAACAGTATTATAATTTACAAGGACATTGGGAGTATTATATCTGTATTGGAGCTCTAAACTAAGATTTATCACAGAGAAGTAGAGGATCACTTTATACTTGTCTATAGCTTTGTAGATCATAAGTAAGAATGTGATCATCTAAGGTTTTTGACTGATGGTTCCAACAGGGCTGGTTGTTCAGTGCTTGGTCGGGCCAGCAACACAGAAATTTACAGACCTCTGGAGAACCACAGCAAGGTGGGAGGACGGTCTTACTGTTAAATACTTAATATTTAATAATTATTCAACTTAAAATTTAGGCACATAAAATTGTTGTTTCTTATTCCAACAAGTGATAATCATAATCTCAGAGACGATGCAGCCCTTCCTAAAATGAAGTTGGGACGATCCTGTTTTCCTTTCAGTGCTATGAGGTACCTGGAGTGAAGATCCTGACTTACAACGGGCCTATTTACTATGGCAACCGTAGCTTCTTCAGGGAGGAGATGAGCAGGCTGCTGGGCCTGACGCCAGAGAAGATCCGCAGCCGGGAGAAAGCTAGGAAGGCCCTGGAGAAAAGGGAGAGAGAGGCCACTGTCAGCACAGTGGTACAACTACTATAATTACTGAATGAGCTGCAATATAAAAAATATTAAGTTCACACTGTAAAATTTGATTTCAGTGTCTTATTTTTTTCTCTCTCTCTCCATTGTTTAGGAAAGAGGAATTGCAAACACTTCCTTTTCTTCAGAAAATGAGTTCTTTAAATCTGGTAAATAATGAGTGTGGGCGATATGATAACTAAAAAACTATAGATTTTAAATGAGGACATCTACAACAGTTCTTTGGCCATTACATATTAAAATTTTTTAGATTGCTCTATATGATTTTTTTGGTTGACGTGCTGCAAATAATTTCAAGCTTTCCTTTCATTAACTTTTTTCCTTTTTGTAGAAACATCTGAGACTGATGTTCAGGCAGTGCTAATCGATTGCAGCAGTGTGACATTTGTTGATGTTGCTGGAGCAAGACTCTTCACACAGGTAAGTCTACTGAAGCAAACATTATGCATCAAACTCCACTGCTTAGGGTTCTCTCCATTTATTTGTGCATTGTGTCAACATGATTGATTGCTTTTGTTTTTTTTGCAGATGTGTACTGAATGCCAGAAAGTTGGAGTTCAGGTATATTTGGCAAACTGCAATGGTAAGGCCTACGTATCTGATTTAATTATTTCCTAGTGGTATTCTATGTTTATAGTTTATTCACTTTCAGGCAGTGAATGCTGATCAATTATTTCTATCCCCTTAGAGAGCGTCCTAAAGATCCTAACATCAAGTGGTCTAATGACCTACATGAACCCTCAACATATTTTTGTTACTGTTCATGATGCAGTGATGTATATTCAACAGCAGAAGGTAAGCTAAAAAGCAGACATTTTCAGAAATATTCAAAAGACTTTTATTTATAATTACTTAGATTGTCCTAAGCAAAAGCAACTTCTGCCGTCTGATGTAGGAAAAACCTCCAGAGAACACCACGACTGTCTGGGTATGAGCCAGGAGGACAGTGACGAGTCATGCTCCCATCAACCAAGTGTCTTGCACTACGAAAGACAGGAGAGGGAAAATGGGTCTTCTACATGTTGTTCTCTTGGCAGAGACTATGTCTCTCTGATGTATAGCAGTGCTCCACTATATGCCAGTGTTTCAAAGAAGCAGTAGCCTGTTGTAGCACATCATGATTACAATAATTATAAAATGACAGTGTTCCCATTCTTCTTATAGTTATTGGACTCTCTTCTGGTACACTTAAATCTGATTTTAGAAGACGGTCATTCAATCAGATCAGGCTGAAAAACAGACAATCTTCTTGTATATTTAGTGTAAAAAGAAAAAAAAACTACAAATATGTCATTTTTGACCTATGCCTATAAAACTGTATATGACAGATGTTCTTTCTTTTGTTGTTGTGAATGCTGGAATATTAGCATAGTGATATTTATTTAGTGTCTGTTTGCAATACAGATAAATATAAAGTGCACTGAATATTTTGTTAAATACTTTATGTATTTATATGTTTTAAAATATGTGCTTGAATATGCAACTATGTAAAGTAAATGCCAACTCATATGTACTTAAAATGTTCTGTCTTTAAACTCCACAGGCACTGCACAACATATTTAATGAAATTACTTTTGTATTTGTCAACAACTGTGCCAGCCAGTGGCTGTTTTGACCATAAATGTATCTCCAATAACAACGTCTTGGTGATTCATAATAAAATATAATAAATTGGGTTAAAGGTTTCTACATCAATACCTGGGTTACCGTTGTTATTGTGTGAGAATACATTTTAGGGGGAGACATTGTGGAATGTGAAGCACGCCACTCTGTCATATTTTGAATAGAGAAGAAGAGCAGTCTTTGTATTTGGTGAGGTATCGTAGACCGTGTGTCTGCTCTGAGATATGATGAAAAATTAGAAATACATGATTCAAATGACACAAAGACAATGGCTTTTATTTTTACCAGGGCACAAATTGGGAAAGTAGGACGCAGGTCATTAGTCCTACAGAATTATGGTTTATTCAACATGCATCATACAAGCTACACTGGTGTCAATTCATATATATTTTCATTTAAACTTAAAAATTCATTTAGATGCAACTTTTTGATCCTGCCTGTTTTACCACTTTTTACAAAAAGCTCAAACATTATAAACAAAGTCTGACTAAACCTTCTTAAAGATGTGCAAGATATGTGTGACCAGTAGTTGTAAATGCCATAACATTGTTTGTAAGTGATGTCTTTGCTCACCGCCATGCTGTCCTCTGCTGTCCAACAGTTAAAGGTTTTCCTCCACTGCTACTCATGGTAATCCTGTTACCTTGACCTGATAAAACTATATGCAGTGTGAGTTCAAACCCAGGATGAAAAAGGAAAAAAAACCTAATTATTTCCTTGCTTGATGTTGGATAGCCAAGTTATTAATTTTTTCCAGTGCATATTTCAAAGAGGCCTCTAGACACTGTACCCTTTGGGTTTTCTCTTTAAAGCTCAAGGAGTGTTTCACTAATTGGCAGGAAGTAGTCCACTTCAATTAGAACATGGTACACAAGGCTCTGGCCAAATGTTTACTAAGCCAGATTCTACCGGCAGACCTACTAACATGTACACAAACATATTCAAAAAGTAACCCGGCAAACTCTTCCAGGAAGACCAGTGACTGAATGACTGACTGAAACTAATATTTACCTATATGAAAAAAGTGGAATATTTTTTATGAAAGGATACAACATGAAGTTATTTATATTAGTTCTTATTAATGCAATAAATAACAATACAGAAACAGCAGAAAACAGCATGCATTGAGATGTACTGGAAAACACAGGCACTCTAATCTAACCATGTGGGTTCATAATTAGTATGAAAATACTAATACTGCTTGTACTTATTCTTCTGATACCACTAGTAGAAATAGTATACTACTTATGATGATACAAATGTTAGGGTAGAAAATCATTCAACTTGTGTGGCATTATTCTCTGATCTTTTGTTTCCATCTTGTGGTGAAACATTGGAATTACAACTGTTTTTAGAACAATGGGTCAAGTGACTTTCTGGTGACAGTTGGCTAATGCAAAGTCGAATATTTTTTATTGTGTATCATAAATGGATTAGGCCTCAATTGTTTTCGTTATCTAATGCAACCCTGTGTTGTAGAAAGACAATAAATTAACCTTAAATGATAAGCTGTATTATATCCTCACTTGTATTACCTAAAGTACAAGCCTAACAAAAGTTAATAACTCAATATATACTACAACAGTATAATTTATATTTAGTTTACTTGCCCAGCAAGACATCACATTTTCATTTTTACACCTAGAGTGCACAAATACAGTCACAATACATTCAAAACATGTTATAAACATCCATGTTACCTGAGTAAAATAACATGATAAATACATGAGCCATGTTTGATTTTGGGAAGACAATGAATATGATTAATAAGCCTTTCAGTGGCATAACATATATGTTGAGTTGTTGCCAGTGCCGTGCAACATGTCACATGACACATATCAGGTGTAGCTAAACAAATAGCATTTGTTTCAGTGACTGGTCATGCACTTGAACCTGTTCTTGAAGTAGAAGTCTTCCTTATGAATGTCATTATCAGCACTGGAAGATGAATAGCGAAATTTGTCATAAGCCTTTTGTGAGTCTGTTTTACTCCAGGGTAGAATGATCTTTGATGCGTGGCTTACAATGATGTCACTACAGGAGCCAACGTGGAGGGAGCCCAGAGCATCGATGAAAAACTCTAAAGTGCCAAAGAAAACATGTTTTATACAATCCTTCCTTGAATTTCCCTTGGTTATGTTCTTTATACATCCTTCCAATCTGAAGCAACTCAAAAGTGTTATCACAATTGTGACTGCAGTGTGTAGAGAAAATAGATAATATAAACTGTTATGTTAATACATTTCATAGCCAACGTTACAGATAGACTCACCTAGATGACCGTGCCGGGCCAGGCGGGGGTTAAATCCTACTTGCTGCACCTTGCTTGTCCTTCCTAGGAAGAAGTTGATGACTGCATCAGCTACCACACAGTTGGGAAATCCATCGATGACATGGTAGTAGCCATTTCTGATATGTAAACAGTCACCATCCTCCCCCCCTTCTTCCACTGAAATGGTGTGACGATAAGTTGCAGTGTAACCGGTCACCTCTCTCACTGCACCACCGACCTGAAGTCATTAAGACAGCAAAAATGTAGAGAAAACTAGATAGACACACACACAGACACAGTCAAGTCACACACTGGATGACAAGAACGCTATAAATAATACTTTTCAAGTACGCTGGCGCGGGGGGGGGCGACCCTGCACAGATCGTCAGATTATCAAAGGGCTGACGCATAGAGACAGACAACAATTCAAGCTCACATTCAAACCTACGGGCAATTCTACAAGCAGACTTCAATCAGCCTAAACTAAGAATAAAAGAAGACCGCCATGCAAGCACATCTTTGGTCTGTAAAATAAATAATAGCCAATCTCTAATTTAAAACATGCTGATCCTGACAAAGATCTAAGTAGAATCGAAATGTTGTCATTCATAAACTTTAGTGGCATGGAGTAAGTGTGCAGGTGTTACCTTTTCCTTTATTAGTGCTACAGTTTAGTGACATGTATCTAAGGCCACTGGGCCACCATACTCCATCTGAAAGAAGGTGAAATTGATCTATCTAAGTTGCCCACAAGTCAATAAAAAATGTATAAGACCAACAAGTGCCACAATTATACCATATCAAGATTTATAGCCCAAAGAAGGGCCAGTCACCTTTGTTTTGGGGTTTAGACCGAAGTACAGCCAACAAAGTTTACAGTAGGGGTTAGAAGCTCAAGAATGTATTTAGACAATTTATTTCACTGGCAGTCAATGAGGTAAAACCACCATCTGGGAGATATTAGCTCAGTGTGTTCTGTGTGGTATGAATGTATCTACGCAGAGTTGTGAGCAAATTCAAAAACTTTCAAGTTAGCAGAGTATTTATTGCTAAAATAACCAGTCACCATCAAAACAGCAGATATCTTCCTTACACATTGTACTGTGTCTGGGCATGCAACTCACCAGATCCAGAGTGGTCTTTTCTAAGATGTCCACCATCCTCTCCACCTTGGTGTTTGCAGTGAAGATGAAATCATCATCCACCCAGAGCACATACTTGGTTGTCACTTGAGACACTGCCAGGTTTCTTCCTGCAAACCAACCCTTTATATAGTAGATGAAGGTTGATCAAAACTTAAAAAACTGTGCTGGTTAATTATTACAATCCATGATACTTAATAGAGACGTAGTAAAACTTCTTTACCTTTTCAAATGGCATGATGTAATGTTCAATGTGAGGCCCGGTCACTGACTGTGGGTGTTCATTATCATCTGCTATCACTATCGTTACGGTGGGATAATATTGCCGAATGCTGTCAATGAGGTCTTTGAGTTTGTCATAGCGTAGAAAGGTCTTGGTGGCAATGGTAACAAGAGCACTAATATTGTACTCTAAATAGAAAAAAAAAAGAAACAACAAAATCATTCCAATGGGTTATTTAAACACTTTGCATATAAAAAAATGATAATGACAAAACTGCTCACAAACCTTCTTGATATCCAGAGTTGTAAAGTTTAGGTATGGTTCCATGTCCAACTTTAATAGTGAAAAATGACTGGTGAACGTCAGTAGCAAACTGAACTGCAGAACAGAATTGGGATAAAGAGATGAAGAAGTGCATATTTCTATCATTGTTAACATAAACATGCCAAGCTGTAATTGCCTATGAACTGCAGTCCTCGTCACTTCTTTTATTGTAATTATGAAATTTTATCCGAATGTAATTTATTTCACAGATATAAAGAACCTGATATTGATTAATACTTCCTTACCATTACCTATTGATAAATAAGATAAGATAACATAAGATAAGATAATCCTTTATTAGTCCCGCAGCGGGGAAATTTGCAGACTTACAACAGCGTAGAGTAAAGTGCACACAAGAGACATAGTAGAAGAAGACAAGCTAAAAATAAAAAATAAAAAATGAAAAATAAAATAAAACAAGTATTAAGCAATATTATATATTATATTATTTATAAGCAATAAAAAAAAAAACAGTAGAAAAAAACAACAATAACTGAAATATTATATTTACAGACAGAGAAAAAAACAACAACTATTTTAGCTATTTTTAACTTTTTTAACTATTATTGTCATGTGGTGAGAGAGATTGTACCGCAGGTCCTTCCATCCTGCTGCTGTCAGGTTGCACAACCAACTCTGCTCTGCTCTCAGCAGACCACATGACCACATGACAATAATAACATGACAATAAAAACCTGTGCAATACATTACACATTACACTGTGCAATAATAGTTAAAAAAGTTACTTGTTGATTCAAAGTGTTGTGTGATACCTCTTATCATTAGAATGAAACTCCATAAGGTTAAATAGCAAAACATAACATTCTACTTTTAGTAAATGGACTGTACTTGTATAGCACTTTTCTAGTCTTCCGACCACTCAAAGCGCTTTTACATTACATATCATTCACACCCATTCATATCCTGCACATCAGGACTCTAACTAACACTCATACAACATCCAAACACCAATGGCACAGCCTTCGGGAGCAACTCGGGGTTAAGTATCTTGCCCAAGGTAGTATCTTTACCTGTATCTGCTGTCTTGGGATGAAAAACAGTGTTTGTATAGGTGACGAACTCCAGCTGCCTGTTCAGAGCGGAGAGAAGAGGACTAGAAAGTATCATGTGCTTCTCTCCTTCTCCTTTAATAGAGACCCTGTCCACTGTAGCAGCAACATCAAAAGTCCCCAATGTTGCTGTCAAATAAACCTATTGCACCATGTGCATGGTTTTGAGGAAAAAATAAACAAACAAGTTTAACATTTAGATAGAAAAAAGTGGGTTTGTAGACCCCAATGAGAACCACAAAGTAAAGAAATTACCAAATGGTTGGATCCTGTTTCTTCTTTAAGACCCAAACCTATGGAAAGAAAGCAATTATTACTGGGAATATCAAGATGGGATGATGGTGAAGCATTTTAAATAACAGACCAAAAGTAGGTTTAGATGTAATTTACAAGCCTATATGTCATGTATAGTGTAATGTTAGTGTTAGATAGTTGTTACCAGGAATAATGATCGTTTTGAGGGGTCGCACCTCCACGCCCTGGGTGGGATACTGAAGAGGACTGTTGGCCTCAGCTACAATAAGCTCATCTGCAGGATTGTAAGACCTTTAAATGCAGAATATATTAGAGGGGAAAGTACCTGTATTTCTAAACCATAGCCCCATTTGTTACTTTGACCACACACTGCACACACAGAAGACACATTGCAAATTTGTTGTATGGTTCAAGTACATCAAAATCAAGTAGCTCTTGAGTTGAACTAACGGAATCTAGTTGCTTTTGCTCGTTAGTACAGTGAGATTTCCTATGACCTGTACGTCTGAGAATGTTTTACAAAACGTAAATAAATGAACCTTGTACCCTGCACTGCCTTTTTAAAAACGGACGTGATTACAAAATATAATCAAGCTGACAGTTACATGAGTACACAAGGGTGTGTCCACTGATTAATTGAGTCATATGGTTCATAATTTGAACTTTACCTCTTCTGAAAGCTGCGGTACTCCTGAGCTCTGTGATGCTTCACACCTTTTGGGTCAGGATGAGACTCTAAGAACGCAAGATCAATGCTGTGGGCCCACACACGTGGGAACAGTAGATTGGAGAATGGCAGCTGAAAGGTCTCCTCATCAGCCTGGCACATACATGTATTTTGAGCCAAATGACTGAAAATGAGAAAAAATGTCCTTCAGTAAATTTTTGGGAATTAAATGAGAATTCAGAGCAGAATTTAGACATGCTGACTTATAACTGACCTTGCCACATCTTCCTTTATATGGTAGGCAATGTCATTGTAGCCACTGAGTGTCTCTTGGATTTTCCCTTGGAGGAGTTTCTGTATTAGACCCCCCTGTCTTCGCTGTATGTCAACTCCTGAGCTGGTCCCAGGGCTCCAAGCAAAAAAAAGGAATAGCAACAGTCCCCCGATCAAAAGCAGACCAAAACACTTCTTATAGGTGGCAGGCATCTAGAATTAAGATTAAAAGAAATGTCAAAATTGTACACATATAGACCTCACAGGAAAATGAAAACAAAGGGGCATGTGAAAGTCCTGTGTTTCACATAGGAGTAACTGGCTTTGATTGGATCGTTGACAATTTGACATGAGCTTGGATTTTTCAGTTCCTCATAGCTGGTTGAATATTTATTTGGAGCTGTTGTCAGAGAAAGAACACCTTAAATCTGCTGAGGCAACAGGCCCATTTGAAGTAAGCTTTTTCATGTATTGCACATGATTGGACCTTTAAGATCACTTAACTATAAACTTTGGAATAATGACATCTGTTTTTAAACTAAATTTGGGTTGTCAAATTTAGAACTGTATCACATTCATATCAAGCTGCAAATGCACCATCAAGCTTATTGGTTGGATGGCATGTAAACAAGGCAATGCACTATTGTTCATAAATCAGTATCATTAACTTCTCCATTCAGAGGATCGGTGGTTCAATAGCCGTCGATGTGTCCTTGGGCAAGACACTTAACCCCAAATTGGTCGGTGTGGACTGGATGTTGTATGAATGTTAGTTAGAGTCTGATGGTGGCACCTTGCATGGTAGCCTGTCATCAGTGTGTGAATGGGTGAATGATATGTAATATACTACTGATTGTAAGTCACTTTGGATAAAAGCATCTGCTAAATGATTGCAATGTAATGTAACTTCCTGCAAAAAGGATGTGGCTGCTGCATCTGCACTTTTGTGGTCAGCATTTCTCAAAATGAAGCCTGTTGAAAAGTACAACAGGCTTTGAGGTAGTGTATTTTCAGCAGAGCGTTATTTTGTTGTGAAATTTGATGTTTACTATCTTAAAGATAGCAAGATTGAAATACATTTAAATCTAGAATCAGGAGCTTTCCGATCTCAGGTAGAAGACCCAGTAGAAGCTCCATAAGACCATAACATAAGTGTTATTAAGCTGTGGAATATGTCTCCTAACAGCTAAAATATTCCATAAATTTGACTGTATAAGGAATATGTGTGTGATTAACACACCGTTGTGATGGCATTTAAACCTGAACAACTTTCCACTACAAGCATACCAGCATGCTTCCTGGTTTTGATCTCGTACCACATTCTCGCCGCAGCACAAACAGCCTGCTCTCATTCACAGGGCCTTTTTATCAGTTTATGTAGTTATAATGAACTAAGAGAGTGTACAATTAGGATTTACATTAACTACGTGTTTACTGAGAACATACGTTAGAAAGTGATGCCAAGGGTTACGTCAAAGCACAAGAATGGGACAAGTTTAGTTTTAGTAATGAGTATGTGTTGGCACAGATCTGGGGAAGATAAGTAGGTAAATAGTCAAACAGTGACTTCCTCCTCGCGAGTTTCACTGTGAATATGTCAAAATGCTTCCTCTTCTCTTCTGTGAAATCGACGGTTGTGTGAAATACAGGTCATTTTAGTACAGATCTGCTCACAATGAACTGCTTTGCAGGTTCCCTCTGCATTTTAACTTTGAGAAAAAAAACTATGCCATTCGACTGGAATGGTATCTTATTGTAGTTTCAATAGTTTGCAATAGTTTTTCACATTCGCCTGCCATGCAAAACAAGATGTTATCTCACTACAAGGTTTGGAATGCTTCTCCATAATTACAAAATCACATAACAGAGGCCATCACAGATACATGTTCAACGTGCATTAAAAAAAAAAGTATATGCAAAAATACTGCTAGTTTAAACAAGTCTCACACAGAAAGAGTGTGAAATATATATATATTTTGGAGCCATTTAAACATTTTATAGTTATGTCAAATATAATTTTAAAATATGATTTGTTTAAGATTACACAAGACAGTTTAAATTATATCCATGGTCAGTTACACGTGGACTGTTTTTATGTGCGAGCAATAACGATCTATGATAGCTGAAAGTTTTTGTTTTACCAAAGCATTCCATACCCAATTTGTCAAACGATGAAAGCAGTTATTCAATGCGATATGCCAAGCAGTCCAGAAAGAAGAGATATGGATATATTTCTTACCGTTGTTGTAATCATAAGATAAATATTTCCAGCGCCTTCAAGTTAACTCCTTTTCCGGTTGTATGACAGTTGTCTGTGCAGTTGCAGGGCAATGTTCAAGCGCATCCTGTGTTGGTTTAGAGCCACTCCTATTGGTTCGTTAGCCCAACCACACACCTGTTATACTGGAGGTGCGTGACTGTTCCACATTCACTTGCCCTTTGCTCAACTTAAACGGACTACATATAAACTTGCTTGTGTGGCATCACAAGTTTGAAAGCCATGGTCCAGTATGCAAAAAAAAAACCAAACAAGAGATGTAGAAACTAAGATACATCTTTTTAGAATTCAAAATAACAATATTTGCACACTCATCGTGTAACTTGAAGATTTTTTTAACTAGGTAAATTGTGTGGAAGAAAACAAACAAGAAAACCAACCAATTTATTTATCCAATCAGAGTATTTTTTATAGTTTACGAATAATTCTGAATATTATAATTACCTATATATAGTTATAATCCCATGAAAATTAAATTACAGATACAGTGCCGCCCGGGTTCTCACCAGGACACGGAAATACATACAAACACATCACCCCAGTCCTCCACTCCCCCCACTGGCTTCCAATAAAAACAACGCATCATTTTCAAAGTGCTTTTCCTAGTATTCAAGGTCATAAACTGTACCGGTCCAACCTACTTCCTAGACCTCCTCACACCCAATCCACATCCAAGACCACTTACGTTAGGCAACTCCAACATCCTTGCGGTTCCCGGAAAAAGCTGGCAAGCATGGGAGATCGTGCCTTATCTTCGCAGGGGCCACGCCTATGGAATAAGCTCCCGGAGAAGATCAGGGCCTTAAACTCCCTCACCACTTTTAAATGAAATCTTAAAACTCACCTGTTCCTCTCTGCCTTCCCCTAAGATCTTGGCTTTGTGTAGTTTAGATTGCGTTTATTGGGTAGTTGTTCAGTTTTAATATATATTCTTAGATTTTATTATGATTAAATTAATTCATAATTAATTCATAAATTAATTCATCTATTTTATTTTTTATTTGTTTTTAGCGTTTTATTATTATATTTGATTATTGTGATTGTTTTACCCTGTACAGCACCTTGAGATTTCATTGTATTTTAAAGTGTGCTATATAAATAAAATCCATTATTATTTATTATTAGTTGCAGCAAGGAAACCACATCCCTTTCAAAATGTAACTCTCATTAAAAAATAATTTTATGAGATGCAGCTTAAAAAAACAAAAAACGTATCTTATGTCTGTAACAGTATTTAGGTCAAGAAACAAGCACCCTTCTTTGGTTGGGAAATCTCACTTCTGGGGCTTCAGGTGATGCAATCTTTCTGTTTTTGTCCATTTTTATTCATCCCATGTCTTGCAGCTTTGTGTCTTCAGGGATTCTGCTAGTTCATTACCACCACTTCCTGACCAAATCCATAATGCAACTCCATCGATTAATGCTGAGTTCTTATTGTGTCAGTAGTGTCTTTTGTTAATTCATTTTGTTGTCATTTTGCTCTGTTATATGAAAATGAAATATAAATCCTGTCTTTATATGACTCATGCGCGTGCATGGCTTGACTGTATTTGTGGCCCATGATTGATTGTAAAATATAAATCCTGCATGGTGTGTCTATATACATGTTTAACCACCCACGTCTTGTATACAAAGTAATCCATTACATTACATTACCTATTCAATATTCATCCATTCAATATGTATTACTTTGTAAAATTTGTATTTGTTTACAATGTACAGCAACATTAAACATTGTATGTTGTGGGTTACTGTTGCTTTATAGTTGTCACAGTTCTTCCTCCATACTGTCAGTAGCTCCATACTCCCTGTCACTCTGTCTCACTCACCTAATTGGCTCACTCTGTTCACCTGCCTGTCACTCTCTCTCTGTTCACTCCGGCCACTCCCATTTCCACTTCCAGCTCACAGCCCCGCCCCCTCTCTCTCTCACCACACTCTCCCTCACTCACCTAATTAGCTTCATGCAGTGCACCTGTCTGCCACACCCACCTCATCAGCACCATCTCTCTCACCTGCTCACTCTGCTGCACCTACACCCTGCAGTATTTATTCATTTTCAGTCAGACTGATTTCCCATTGCCGACCCTGCCTGTCTGGGCTTCCCTGCCTTGCCTGTGCCCCGGTTAACCGACTCAGCCTTCTGTCCCCGACCACGAGTTTAGCCTCCGCTTCCTCTGGTTTCAGCCTGCCTCATCCCCTGCCTGTTTCCCACTGTGAGTCATGTCCTGCCTGCCTGTCTGTCTGCTGTGTTCTCAGCTTCAAATAAAGCTCCAGAACTTTATCTGTCTCCTCGTCGTACTGCTCTTGGGCCCACACACCAGCCGTGACAATAGTCCTATTATTAACATAATTCTATACATAATAGTGCTATGTTTATTTTTTACTTCTTATTGATCAGCTTTGTTGTTCTGGTTTTTAGTTCATGTCTATATCTATCTTACTACAGATTGTTTTTGGAACTCTGCGCAAGTTTTAAAAAGTAATATTTAGTAATATGAGTTCTTATAACCACTTGTGATGTATTGTGCTTGTACTATAGAATTGCTTTTTCAGGGCAGACATAATATATTCAACCTATACAATATGTATCTCGATCACACCTCTAATACATTGCTGACAGTGTTTATGTTCGTAGCTGTAATAAAGTCTTACTGTAGATCACATGTGTCAAACTCAAGGCCCGCGGGCCACATCCGGCCCGTGAATGAATTATCTTTGGCCCGCATGATAAAATCTATTTACTATTAGAGCTGGCCCGCCGGTATATCGCACGCACCACCAAAATACTACAAATCCCACAATGCACTGTCCGTGTGTCGGCACGTCAATCGCGGGCCCGCGAACGCGCGCCTCACAGTCTGTATTACCAGAGAATGTCTAATATGAGGAGAACTGGCACTCGCGGGTTAGTTCCGGGTTTCCGGACTGGTTGCAGTAATAATCTTTGACCATGCGGGGCGCTCGTAGGCGAGTCCAGAATGAATGGGAGCCAACGAGGTTTTATCCTCAGAATCCACTTTTCTCACGATGTAATTTTTTGTCAAGTAATTTGAAAGTAGCTATCAAAGGGTGGGGCTAAAATAATAAACTCAGCTGAATATTGCATTTTTTAAGGTCACGTATCTGTTCTAAAAAGGTGTTCAAAAAATGCGATGACGTCACACTGTCAGAGGTACTGCTTTACGGCAGTTTCTGAATCACTTCACACTTCCTTTTATTAACATATAATAGTATAATATATATATATATATAATATAAATACAGTACGCAAAAATAACTTCGACGGAAAGTCCTCCTTAAGATAATGTTTCCGATGCGCTTCAATATCTCTGGTCGAATTCGCAAGTCCGTCCCTGACCAATCAGCATCATTAGCAGAATGCTTGTAAGAAATCGAAAGGACATAAGTACTCACTCATTTGACTTTTGAACCATAATCTATATTGAACTTGCGGAATCTACAATAAAATTTGCGATATTTCAACGACAAGCAGGTGAAAGAGGCATAATTAGCCGTTTAGCCCGATAGACTCCCATTCAATCTGGACTCTCACCCCCAGTGGATGTCTCATGGAACTACAACCAAAATCGTTGGGCCGTTGTTGGCGTATACGCTAGCATTCTGCTAATGATGCTGATTGGTCAGGGACGGACTTGCGACTGATTACGACCAGAGACCCCTCTTGACGGCATCTGAAGCTGAAGCGCAGGAAACATTATCTTAAGGAGGACTTTCCGTGTTCAAAAATGAAGTTATTTTTGCGTATTTATATTATATATATATATATATTATACTATTATATGTTAATAAAAGGAAGTGCCAGAAACTGCCGTAAAGCCATACCTATGACAGGATGCATCGGAGTAGACTTGTGTGGACTTTGGACAGCCAAGTATCCCAGAATGCATTTCACCAGCAAACAAGAGCCGACAGCGGCGGAGACGGCTCACAACTGTCAGTTATAACTGTCTAAATACTGCTGCTGTTGTGTAACGGAATTTAGTTTTAACATTTTTTTAAGCGAGAATGTAGTTGTTAAGACTTAAAATATGCGGTCGATTTATCAAGATAGAGCCTGTTTGAAAAAATTTGTCGGAGATGATGGTGCTCATGCAGCCCGCTGACAGCAGCCTGATCTCGGCTATCCTCCAGATGTGCCGCTGGCTCCGGTGTCTCTGTGGTTGTGGTTGCAGATGTAACACAAAACATATACATATTAATATTTTCTAAATGAAAACGAAAAAAAAAAGGCAGGGTTGTGTTTTATATCATATTTCGTTTTATTGTCAATATATTTATTTGTATTCTTATTTTTTATTTTATTCTATTTTTATTTTATTGTATAATATGTGTATTTATTATCTGTTTCTGTGTAGTTGAGCTGCTGCAACAAATTTCCCCCATGGGGATCAATAAAGGAATATAATAATAATAATAATAATATATATGACTGAAGATAACCGGAGTAGGCGGGACCGACGAGCTGAGTTGGTGACGTCGTGACGTTGGTGACGTCATCAAGTTCGCTGCTGTTCCAATTGCAAAATGACCGTACTCGTCCTCCCGTCCCCGGAGTTTGTACTCCCGAGTCGAACTATCCAAGTATGAACTTGCAAGTTTGCAAGTCCATACTTGACCGATTGAGAAACGGCCAATGTTTCCGATGCGCTTCAGCTTCAGATGCCGTCAAGAGGGGTCTCTGGTCGTAATCAGTCGCAAGTCCGTCCCTGACCAATCAGCATCATTAGCAGAATGCTAGCGTATACGGCCAACAACGGCCCAAACTGTAAGAAATCGAAAGGACATAAGTACTCACTCATTTGACTTTTGAACCATAATCTATATTGAACTTGCGGAATCTACAATAAAATTTGCGATATTTCAACGACAAGCAGGTGAAAGAGGCATAATTAGCCGTTTAGCCCGATAGACTCCCATTCAATCTGGACTCGCCCGCGATCACCCCCAGTGGATGTCTCATGGAACTACAACCAAAATCGGTACAATGGGGCGTATAGGGAGTGCCCAGGCTCTTCGTAGACGGGCTCTGGTATTACATACCACCAGAGCCCGACATTCTCTGATACCACTTGTGTCAACTTTCAACTATCCCTCTCCCCAAAAAAAGGCTAAACGAAAGGTGGAATTTGAAAACAGGAGTTTTCAAGACAGGTGGGAGGCACAGTATATGTTCGCGGATGTAAAGGGCAAAGCTGTGTGTCTTCTGTGCGGAGAAAGAATACAACATAAGAACAGACATTTTCAGTTTTTAATGTAGTATCATTTTTGCATTTTTTTTTTCTCTTGCTACTACAGGACATTTGATTTTTCTTTGAAGTAAATTATTTTTGGCTGTTTGCCTGTAGAAAATGTTTTCACTTGAAATTACTCTGGAAAAACTGCAGATAGAGCCATAAGCAATTAATGAAACTTATTTTATTACTTTTATTTTTATTTATTTATGTATTATTTATACTTTTTATTTCATTTATTTCATAATTAATGTTGTTTTATAGGCAATACTCTATAGGCCTTGTTAGTTCCAGGTTCAATATGTGCACAAAGGTTCTTTCAATAAGTTTTCAATAAACGTTGAACCCATCTGGCCCTTGACTATCAATTTCTTTATTTCAGCCCACTGTGTATTTGAGTTTGACATCCCTGCGTAGATCTTAAACTTGTAGGCTTTGTTAAGGTGGCACCTAGTGGCCAATATAAAACTGAACAACAGCTTCTACCCCTCTTCCTTTCGTTTTATGTCAGCATTTTCAAATCATACATTTAAATAATAATAATAAATACATGTCAAATAAATCAAACCATCAGTTACATTTTAATACTAATAAATACATATAGAATAAAACAATCAGTTAATTTCCGTTCATCCGTGAAAGGCAGCTTCCTCCATACGTCACCAGCAGCCAGCCAATGGGAGGCCACGTTGTCGGAGCTGAGCCTGTGCTGCAGAAGAATGTAGATCTGCACAGTGGCGTGTTCTGCTCACTAATCATCCCATTTTGGCGACGCAAAATAGGGACGGCTTCAATCAAAAAAACAACCCATCGGATAATGTGAGCATGTGACGACATGACTGACAGGTGTAGCAGATTTGTGCCGATTTTCAGAAACGGGCAAATGTTTCGCTGCTTATGGGTTAAACCATATCGTGCCCATTAATGATAACCCAGCAAAGGTAAATAACACACACACACAGGCCTAGAGGGTAAATCATACTGTTGCTTACGGGAATATATATATATACACATCGCTGCTACTGTGTTTATAACAACATGTAAGCCCTGGATACAACATGGCTTTATTTCGCTGTCGCAGCACTCCCAGTCATGTGTTTTGGGTATAAACTGATGTAATGCCTAGGTTGACTGGATTATCGCCTACTTTATTTATCGTTAGGATAATGAAGGGAATGGAGAGTACATGGAGAGTTATTTTTTTCAGAATAAACATCAGTCTATGAGACAGTAGTCTGTGGTTTTATATTTTCCTGTCCATATGTATTGCAAAGACACACAAGATAAAGCTTGTTTTGAGGAAATATGTCTCTGTGAATGCGGGAGGGGGAGATTAGGCTCCAGGGGGCAATTCTGAAAATATGTTGTAGCCTGTGCCTGAAAAGTGCATCCAATATAACATTAAGCTAACAGTGTGTACCCAAATCACATTGCATCTTTTCATTTTTAATGCACACATCAAAACATGTCTCGCCATGCAAATACCATTGGAGTTTATCGTCTTTTCAGACACAATGATTCACAATGATCTTTTTTAATAACATTTAAGGTTTGGCAGTCCATCAATCTGATCTTGGTGTGTTGCATGTAGACATGCTGTGACTGGGACATCACAGTGGGGTTAGTCTCACCATGAAGGGCTCCAGCTCCAGATGGGCCTTCTCCCTAGGCTTCTTGGTGGGGGCCTGCAGCATCTACTTCTTCCTGCGGCAGGTGTGGTTTGAGAGGAGCTACCCCGTGCTGTCAGAGGCTCAGGAAAAAGCCACAGCGGTGTCTGAGAGACCAACCAGCTGGAGGAAGAAGGGGGCTGCTCTCATCAACCCACTCCATGCTCACAATGAAGGTGATTTACAGTCTTCTACATTACATTACATTACAGTCATTTAGCAGACGCTTTTATCCAAAGCGACTTACAGGAAGTGTATTCAACATAGGTATTCAAGAGAACTACTAGTCACCAGAAGTCATAAGTGCATCTCCTTTCTTAAACAAGCATCTCAAAGCATAAGCCAGAGCAAAAGTATAGTGCAGAGGCAAATTACTACGAAAACAATAATTGCAACAGACTAATCCGAATATAGTAAGTGCTACAAACTACTACGAATAGGATAAGTGCAGTAAACGAATACGAATTCAATAAGTGCAGCGAACTGATACGAATACAGTAAGTGCAACAACTAATACGAGTGCAATAAGTGCTACGAGGAAGGCTCAGGGTAGTACTTCTTGAAGAGGTGAGTTTTCAGCCTGCGCCTAAAGATGGGCAGTGACTCTGCTGTCCTGACGTCAGTGGGGAGTTCATTCCACCACTGGGGGGCCAGGACAGAAAAAAGCTGTGACCGGGTGGATCGGCCGCAGGGACCTCTGAGCGACGGGGCAACCAATCGCCCTGAGGCAGCAGAGCGAAGTGGTCGGGCGGGGTGTAGGGCTTGACCAAGGCCTGGAGATAGGAAGGAGCTGTTCCTTTCACTGCCCTGTAGGCTAGCACCAGAGTCTTAAACTGGATGCGAGCTCTTACAGGGAGCCAGTGTAGAGAACGGAGAAGGGAAGTTGTGTGAGAGAACTTGGGGCGATTGAACACTGGTCCTGTACAGATAAAATCATTTCAAATCGTTTATTCATATATGTGTTGTGTGTGTGTGAGTGTGTGAGAGAGAGAGAGCGCATTTGATACCAAAGCTTTATTACATTTATGCTTATTCCTTCTACATTAAAACGTTGAGTCTCTGACCCAGCATAGCTAGATTTTACAAAATGTACCACTTGATAAATGACTACAGAGCCACTTTAGGCCCTGGATGCTTGTGATGTTGGCGGTCTTGTAGTGGGGAAGCATTTTGGTACGCTAAAAAACACTGATAGACACTGACAGAGCAGATAGGATGTATATTATTTGGTATGGATACTTTGATATATTTGGAAGTAACTTTGGTAAAAGAGGGAAATGCAGACGGAGCCCCAAAAAAAGAGGATTGACTGATACCTGCCCACCCTAAGTTACTCTTAAACAGTTAACTTTCTTTAATAACTTTCTAATCAGTTGTGGTATTTACACTTCTAGGCACTACTGCAGGAAAGTTGACCATGGTTCTTACTCAAGTGTCATCTACATAGCAAAAATAAATAAAGTGATGGACATGGAGCAGTCATGCTCATGTGTGGAGGGCCAGGATTGTGTGGTGTTCCTGATTGAACCACAAGTACGATCGCTCCACTGCCAACCAGTTGACATTGTGTATTATACTGTTTGCTGTGCCCCTCTAGATGAAGACAGCAGAGTGGCAGATGTGTTGTACCAGAAGGTTCGTGTTCTCTGTTGGGTGATGACTGGACCTTATAACCTGCAGAGCAGGGCCCGCCATGTCAGGGCCACCTGGAGCCGCCACTGCAACGTGGTGGTGTTCATGAGCTCCGAGGAGGACCTTGATTTCCCCACTGTGGGCCTGGGCACTAAGGAGGGCCGTGACCAGCTTTACTGGAAGACCATTCGAGCCTTCCATTATGTCTACGAGCACCATGCGAGTGAGGCAGATTGGTTCCTCAAAGCTGACGATGACACCTATGTGGTGGTGGACAACCTGCGCTGGATTCTGTCCAACCACACGCCTGAAGAGCCCATCTACTTCGGCAAACGTTTCAAGCCTTACACCAAGCAAGGCTACATGAGCGGAGGGGCAGGCTATGTGCTTAGCAAAGAGGCCCTCAAGAGATTTGTTGAAGGTTTTCGGACCAAAGTTTGCTCACACACCACACCCGTAGAGGACTTGGCGCTGGGGCAGTGTTTGGAGAAGATGGGCGTTCTGGCGGGCGACTCCAGAGACACTTTGCATCGAGAGACTTTCCACCCATTTGTGCCAGAGCACCATCTTACTGGCAAGTTCTCCAAGAGCTTCTGGTACTGGAGCTATTGCTACTACCCAATTGTTGAGGCAAGTGACTTCACTTATGATTTATTTGTGAGCTAGTGCTGTGAAATGGTACTACAGTACACGTTAGTAGACATGGTTAAAGCAAATAACTATACACCTTACCTATATCTAAAATGCTTTAGAATAGTGTGTCCAGTGTAATAATGGTATGACGCACACCATATCACCCAAACATCCCCAGTTTGCGTCATGTCATACCACCCTCCATCCCCGTATTTCTTTTGTAAATCTATTCTAAAAGCTGTCCAAAAGTGCATAAAATTTCACCATTAAAGCACAAGGTGGTTTACAAATAGCTCTGAGATAAGACAGACATTGAGTGCAGTGGATAAGCCTTATTAGAAAGGGGCAAGTCAGGTTAGTGGACTTGCTGTAGAGGGGGTGAACCTGTTAGTTGAAAATCCTTTAATATCATTAGTGTGTATCTGCACTTCGAGTGAGAGAATTATTTTTAAATTCTGTAATGTACAGTAGTCACCTATTCTCTAACTGAGAGTAAGTAGGGTGCAATATATTTATTTTTCTTTTGATGAATAAATCAAAATGTAAGTGTTGCTATAATCAAAAGGGATAATAACTAAATAAATTATTGTAATTATCTAGCGCAATCGAATGCCGTTCTTGACCCCTGAGTGAATTTAAATAGAAATTAGTTCATTTTAAAGTAGATGATTGCAACAGAGGCAATGTCCTGCCAACAAAGGGAAAATTGGCCAATTTGGCACAGATGATGGAACTACTTTGCAATTAAAATTAGAAAATGCATTTCCTGCAGAAAATGCGTGTGAATGCTGAAATTAATTGCAAAGCATTGCTGAAAATGCAGATACTTTACTGATAAATATTAAAGCCCAAATGCATTGAACTGACCTGCTGAAAATCCTGGTGGTTTAAATGTAAAACTGGCCAAATAAATTCATTATTTAAAGAGGGTAAGAGCTGAAATACATTGATAAGCTGGGGAACTAAACTGTTAAGCTGTCAAAGTAGAAGTAGAAGTAGCAACAGTAGTAGAAGCAGCAGCAGCAGCATCAGTAGTAGTAGCAAAGGTAGTAGAAGTAGTAGTAGTAGTAGCAGCAGCAGCATCAGTAGTAGTAGCACATTTAGTAGAAGTAGTAGTAGCAGCAAAAAAAGTAGTTGGAAGTGAGTATTATAAGGACTTTTCACTTTACAGATACCTTGTGTCTAGTACAACTAGATAGTCAATTTCAATTTTTTTTTAAAGCAAGTGTGAAATCTGGTTGCAGAGTGATGGATGATAGGGACTGCCACTCTTTGTTTCTAATGTTCTAACTTTTAGTATCTGTACATGTGTTTTTTTTTGCAATCCTATGTGCTAACGTGTGCGTTTGTGTGTTATTCTTCCTCAGGGTCCACAGTGCTGCTCTGACTTGGCAGTATCTTTCCATTATGTGGAGGCAGAGCTTATGTACACATTGGAGTACTACACGTATCACCTGAGAGCGTACGGCTACAGGCCACGCTACCGGCCCTCCTTACGCCAGGGTCTGAGCCTCGGCCCACTGTCACAGACAGCCGTGACGGGGGAACTTGAAATGGTTGAGGTGACTGATGGAAGGAGTCACACCACTTCAGCTTTTTCTGTTAGTGGAAACCAAACTAGAGCAGAGATGAAGTCAGAGAAAGGGGGGAAAGACAATCGCGTCACTGAGAACAGGACTGCAGTCACTCAAGGCAGGCACCTCTGATTCTGTGTTTCAGCATCTTCCTGCATCATAAATCGGCTAATGTCCTCTTCTGATAGGCCCTTTTCGATCCAATCCAGCATTATTCCAGCCAGTATGACACTGTAAGCACTCGCAATGAGAGTGGTGAAAATCTGAATGTGATTCAATGGCAGCTCCGAATGGCTTGGCTATTTTTAATCAATATAACATTTTTTATTAGGTTTGACATAATCTTCATTTTAATTTATGAATAGAATACAATGTGCTTGGAGAAATGCAGGAAGATGCACATATATTATTTTAAAGTAGCTGTTCTGAGCTAGTAATGCAGCAGCAGATTTAAAGAAAAGATTTAATCATTTTAAATTATTTTAATTATTTTTTCTTGAAATGGAACGCAGCAATACATTGTTTTGTGTGTATCACAACTTCTCTTTTATTTATGGCCTCTTTGTTTTTCTGATGTTCTGAAACCTCCTGTAATTCTTTTTGAGAACACTGAATCTGCTGATGAACACAGTATATACAAAACTAAAATGGAAACCGCAAGTCATTTTTTATAACCCAACAGTAAACATTCTAGCAGCTGTTATTGAACATTACTGTCTGCTCTGGCATTAAGCTTGAATAATCACTCATAAACAGCTTCAGAAAAATGCACTGATGTTTTAAATGAATAAATGATGTATAAAAAATTATGTTTATTTTGAACTTTTGAACAACAATGAATAACATGATGAAGAAATAAAATGTATCAACTCTCACTACTAATCATGTTTTGTCTTCAGATAAAACAGATACATCTGTGTATGTTATGGTCACTTTCATAAGCCAGCTGGCAGGTTTACAGTGTGCATCACGGCATTTAGTTGTTTCCATGTTTAGTTCCTTATTTGTGTTCTCTGAGGTCTTCTGTCATTGTTGGCAGATCAGAGAGTTTTGTTGTGAATGTCTACAGCCCCTGTAGAAACCTGCAACAAAACACACACACACACACACTCTCATTATTCATGCATTAGATATTTACTTTTTAGAAACAAAAAGCATACAGAGGAAATATCAAAAAGTAATTTGAGTCAGCAGTGTTATTAAGACAGCAGAAATCATGAAAACCTCCTCTGTCCCTTATTGGTTTAATCTTTATTAGACAGGTTAAGTGTTATCTTTGTTTTTTTTAGTAGTGGAGATGTTCCATCTACTGATTTAAAAAATAAATGGCATTCACCTCAGCCTGCACTTGTTGAGAAAAATGCCTCTCCTCTCTGGATACTCTCTCCTCCAGGGACCATTATCTGTGAGAGCAGACATTGCAATTTAGAATAAAGCTATATTCTCCACATGATGAACACCTTGAATCTGTATGCACACAAAAGCCAGCAGGGCTATTACAGATATTTGACGCTTGTGAATTGCCACACTCACCAGGCTCTGAGTTTCTCCTTCCCATAAGACCAACAAAAATGTCATGCATTTCCCCTTAAAAGAAGAATGAGAAACATTCAGTTTTTATGATAAAACATTTTTTTAAAGCAAGCATGTAACTATTAATCTCAAAGGTCTTACTTTTTTGTGGTGACTGTACAGCATTTGCATCTGATAAAAATGAAATCGAAATAAGAAATAAGGTGAACATTTGAGAAAATAATATCAAGATTAAACCAAAATCTAAGAAAGGCACAGCATTTACACTACAAAGACTAAAGTGAGCCTATACTGCCGAATTGACGTTTTTTTCAATTTATTATCATTATCATTAATAATATTATTATTATTATTACTACTACAAACATTTGAATGTAATCAGTGAGAGACTCACCGGCATCTCTTCTTCCCATCAGTCCCACAAAGCTATCATAATCCAAATCGCTAAACCTTTTCAGACTGTTCCGCTTGAGGTTGTCCAAGCCTGTGGTCTGCTGCAATTATAAGAAGCAAAAAATAAATCACTTTTTGTTCAAATATTGTCTTATAATCAGCTTTGTCATTGCGTGCCAAAATACCTACATCTGAAGTTGCTCTGCGCGATCCGGGCTCCTCGCATCTGGACTGGCTGTGTCGAAGTTTCATGATGAGGAACAGAGTCACCAGCAGCAAACCTCTCCTCATTTTCTCAGCAACACCTGTGCGACAGAATTCACAGTTATCCTGTTTCATTAAGTTGTTTCCTTTTAGGCCAAAAATATCGCTGCCAATCAGGAACCAATTATACCTGTTATGTATAAACCCGCTGCGTAATCGGTGCGTAAAAGCGCGCGGTATAGATTTACAAAGATATTGTTCATGATACGTATTTTTGGTGTAATGATTAGATTATTGTTTTGATTGTTTTTTATTATCCAACAAAGACAAAAAACATGACAACAATAATGTGAAGCAGACTCTTTCTGTTTCCTCTCCAAAAAAGTCATGGTAAACCCTTCCACTTCTTCGTGACAGGAAAAGACAACTGCTGAAAATATAATAAATAAAAGATAAACAACATTTTTTTTACTTTAAGCTTTTAAGAATTCATTTTTTTCTTTACCTGTTTTATGTAGAGCAGATAGGTATAGAGGTATAAGAGTCAGTTGCGGGCGTCCTGCTGCAGAGTAAAGTAGGAACGGATAGGTCCTGCAGTGAGATCCAGTCAGGATAAATGAGGCATCCGCGCTTTGGGCTATTAAATAATAGCAGGATACCTGCGTAACGCCAATCAGAAACTGGAGCGTAGGTGGAGAATCGGGACTTACATCACGCTGTACTGAAGGCTACGTAGAATACTCTTTGATTGTCATGATGCTGCCAAGAGTTGTTGCCTCCCCACCACACTCACCAACGTCACCAGGGCATAGGGTTGAGGACTCAAGTCCTTCCATGAACATATTTGGGAATTTTCTTAAAGTTGACACTACAATCGCATTTTGGCTTTGAACAAATAAACTTCACACATTTTTAATTGCAGCTGATCATTTTGTCTGAGATAAAATATGAACTTCTCATATCAACGTCTCATTTATCCACCTCCTTCCCACCATCCTCCTCACATAGTCCTCTGTGCCTTTCCACTCCATTGACCAGTTGACATGGTCATTGACAAGATACTAATCTTTTAAGGAAGTAATTATGTAGACAGCCGCTGCCTCTGCATGTCACTATAGAAGATGGTGATATATGTGACTAGATGGGCTACGCATCTGTGTGTTATGAAAACCTATTCACACAGAAAATTTGAAAAGGAAAACAAACATGCCCACTCATCTCCTCGGGTTTTGGTTAGTTAATGGGTTAACAGGTTTATTTCCAACCATCCTATATGAATTTAATTACAATGAAAATTGATATATATGTTTTTGACAATGCTCAAAAGAACTATAAATATTCTTATTACATACCAAATAAAACACTAGCACACTGAGCTAGGAACACAAATCACAAAGTGAATATTATCAGTACAGACAGACAGGCTGAGCTGTCATGAATAAAATCTAGACACGTATTGACTGGACAGATACATCATCACCATACCAGCATTGACACACTGAGTTACACGTGATTCAGAGGGTCACTTTAAATTGTTTCCATGGCTTCTAAATTCTCTCTTAAACGGCTCTGACAGGTGGTGAGATAAAATGTCTGTCTTGTAACTTGTATAAGCACAGCCTGTGCGACACTTTTTTTTCATAACTTTACCTCCAAGCAGCAACACATGATTGAGTTGTTCAGGCATTGTAGTAAAGACACAATATCATTTCCTATAAAAAAGAAACCTAAGCTGGACAATAGTAATAAGTATTCATGATCCTGAAAAGATGTTTATGTGTATCATGAAAAAAGTATTTTCCCTACATCATCTGCAGCTGAAAACAGCTTAAATATACTAAACCTATAATTTATCTTGCAATTACACAAGCAATTACTGTGTTGGTGTTTGCACATACATTCAGAATGCAAAGTGGCATGAATATTTGAGCAAAGCAAAGTTTGAGCTGTGAAACAGGCACTGGGAACTAATGCAGCTATCAATGGCTGGGGCCTCAGGAGACTGAGTCCTGATAGAAGAATCTATGACACCAACAACAAAGCACCAGGCCTTAATCCAAATCACACGTTTCACAAAAGGTTAACGCTGTTATGTTTTAATAATGACTTCCCACTTCCATATTTGTCCAGTTCCTGTATGTAGTAGCGTGGGGGTTGCAGCGGTGCAGGGGTTCGGAGTGGGAGATCTGACAGAGGTGGGGGAAGTCATTAATTGCATTTGTACATTATTGATAAGTGTTTTTTATCCTCCTTGGTAATCAAAGCAACCCTGATTTTGGACTAACAGAGAGCACAGTGAGAGAGTGCCAGGGGCTGTTTATCCGCAACATGCTGTGGCAGGGTAAGCTTGAGTTGGATTTGCTGCAAGGCTAGTTGGATCATATTCAGCGCTGCTGAACAGTAGGAATTGATACACCCTCGACTGTATTGCATTTAATTGTAGTTCATTACATTACATTACATTACAGTCATTTAGCAGACGCTTTTATCCAAAGCGACTTACAATCCGTAGCTCAAAGCTTATATATATTACATATCATTCACCCATTTACACACTGATGACAGGGCTACCATGCAAGGTGCCATCTGCCCAGGCTCTAACTAACATTCATACAACATCCAGTCCACACCGATGGCAAAGCCTTCGGGAGCAACTTGGGGTTTAGTGTCTTGCCCAAGGACACATTGACTGCCGAAGCCGGGTATAGAACCGCCGATCCTCTGAATGGAGAACGACCCTGCTCTCCACTGCGCCACAGCCACCCCTAGTTCATAATCGGCACATCTCACAATGACAACTCTTACTTAGTATGGGCTCCCCTTGGAGCTGCTGACAGCTGCATAGGGTCTGACAGGTAGGCAGGATGTTCACGGTTGGCTTTCTCATAGCAGGTAGCCGATGGTGGCTATGGGTTGGTCTGAATCAGAGAAGACAAAAATTGAAGGACACAGCTTAGCTTCATTTTGAGATAATTTGATATTTATATGCGTATTAAGGAGTGTGTCTCTATTAAGGCAAAATTTGTGGTGAGAGCAAATACTCATCAGAGCACTGATGAGCAGTCAGTTGGCCAAATATGAAAGCCTTCCTTTGCAATAGTTAAATGTTGCAAAAAGTTCATTAACGTTTTCTGGCTTCATCATTTATCTACTCAGTTATCTGTCTGAAACATGTATCTGCATGTGTGTGAATAGCAGGCTGTCTGAATGTCATATGAAATTTCTTCTAGTTTGACCCTGACATACAATTTCATGAAATTATTTTGCCCATTGATCCTGTTTTTCCTGTACTTGCTTATTGAATTAACAGGCTGAATAGATTGAGATAACCTTGCCATGGAACACATGAAGAGAGAATTAGAGAGGGAAATATTTTTAAAAGGACAGATGGAGACAGAAAAGACATTTTCTATGCGTGTGTGTGTGTGTGTTTGTGTGTTTCTCTTTTGTTAAAACATAATTTGGTGTTTTTCTTTATCTCACAAACTTTATTCAACTCTCCAACATAGCTATGACTGTCGAAGGCCACAAAAAGTTGATAGTGCAAGACGGAAAATTAAGTCTGGCAATTCAGTTTATTTGGAGGTCCATGTAAGGACATGAGAATACAGATTCATTCTTCCGTAGTTATGTGTCCTGTAGAAGAGAGCAGCACATAAAGCCTGGAGGACAGTCACAATCTTATTCCTCTCCTGTCTCTCTAATTGGGCTTGATCATCCATTTTTGCAGACTTTCATGGCCTGAATGGGAAAAGATAAAGTAAGATCCATCCTGTAGTTGAGAGGGCACAATGAGGCGACTGCCCTTATATGGGAGAGATAATATGAAAGAAGAGCAGCCAGAGTGAGACAGAAAAGGAGAGTATGCAACGGTTGGAAAAAAGTGAGATTCCAATGATGTGGGAGACTTTGCAGGGAATAGATTAAGCTACATTTGTAAACAGGCTGGGTTCGGATGCACAGCTTGCAATCTTCGGTCAATAAGTCCAAAGGGGATTCTCCATGTGTGAACTCAGTAACAGGAAAACAGTCCGTCGCACGCTCAGCAGCCATCCTGCTGTTTGTTCTTGCTTGTGGCGACATGATGACTAAAATAAGCAGATCTAGACGATTCAGGGCCTCTCCACGGTATATCATAAGATGCACCTGTCAATAATTGAGTTAATGAGCTCTAATCTAATTGGGGAATTTAACTTGGAGTTCACTTTATACTTCTCCTTGGGGCATGCAAAATTACTTTGATGGATGCAGTTTTTTTTTTATTCCACCCACTCCTTCATGATCTCTGACTTGTGAGGTCCTGAAGTGTCACTTCCATCTAAATGTTAATTCGAAGACTGTTTCTTTAAGACTGGCATGGATGCTGATATGCTTTGAAAGTCTATTTGCATGACACAACGATGGGTATGTGAAACTGTGAGCTGTGGTGTTGCTAAACCAAAAACACAAAGAGCTTCTGAAAGTGTTTTTTTCTGCCCTCTCCTTGTCAAAAGCTTTAGTCCCCTTTAATCTTTTCTTGTGATGTTTTTTGGCACTGAGGCCTATGGGAGAAAATAAGATTCTGATGCTGTTTAAGCTCTTGACTCTTTGTTATGGTCTATCTTGTAACAATGCTGCCTGTTTTGTGCTCATGCTGTGACAATACTCTAGTAGATAGAAACATTGGCATCCTGTTCATCACAGAGGCAACCAGAAACTGATACACAGTCTCCTTCCTACTTCATTTTATTTGCACTGTAGTTTGTTGTGTTTTTCAACCCTAACAAAGTGATTTCCACCCGGAATAGGTGAAGAAGTTTGTTTACAAGGCCTTTGTGTTTTAATATGACAATTTATTGTTAAACAAGTCTCAGATATGAAGATATTTCCTTTGCAGAGGGGTGTTAAATGCTCATTTATTTCTGCTACGATGAGATGGTAATGGCTGCTTCATGCTAAATGTATTTCTTCTGTCATTTGGTCATTACCCCGCTGACACATTTCTAACAACTAACAGATATGTTTTTGCATTCAGTTTGAATATTGTACATTGTTATTTAATAGGTATGCACAGCTATTGATACTGATATTGGATATTGGTTTGATACCTTATTCAAATAGCTGGGTCGGGTATCGGTGACAATAGGCAAATCTGGTATCGGATACTATTATTTTAAGAAATAACAACTCACTACATTTACATCTATGTATTCATTTGTTACATTTTATTTTAAACATTTTACATTAAAGGAGCTGTATTTAACATTCATTTGTCCTCATAGATGGGCCGGCCATGCATGCTTTAAGAGCGTGTTAGTACATGTAAGTATGCCCCACTGCTCTCATAAACCTGTTAGACTGCATCATCGCAGAAGTGTAGAGCATGAAATGTAGAGCCCACCCTCCGGTTCCCCTTCAAGTAAACACTACTAGCTCTGTGAGGAATTTGGGGTTGCTTACAATGTTGGCACTGTTGCTATGAGCAAATGTTTTGACTCTTCATATTGATCTGACTCTACTGAATCACCACCATTGACGCTGAAGAAATCAGTTGCTCTTACTGTGCAATATTGACGTAAATAGTTAACTCATATGCTATCAACTTGGTAAACAATGCTGTAATAAGCTTATTGTACTGATTTGAACGCAACAGCTTGAACCAGCAACCTTAACTTACTACTGAACTGAAGACAGACATGTTCTGCGACGACCACTACCGCATTATGAACAGTGATAACGTTGTGTATTGATGTACGCCTGTCTCCTGAAGTGTATTTGAACGGCTTAGCTCGGAGAAAAGGTGAACGAAGTACACAATCAGTTTACAGCAAGTCTATGAGCTGAACTGAACAGTCTGTTTTTTGTTTGTGTTCATATAGTTTTAAGTCTGGCTGCCATACTCAACAATCAAAAGCTTTGGCGTTATTGTCACTTAAAGTATGTGTGCTTTTTGAGGAGTAGAAGTAGTTGTAACCGACTTGAAACCAGGAGACCAGGCTTTTAATGGATATTTAGTTTTTTATCCATATTGGAGATGTCTATTTTTTGAGCGGTGGGTAGATGATGAGGATAAAGGGTTATATCTCATTACTGTGGTGATAAGAGCCAGTACTATAGCAACTGAGCTTCCATCACACCTGGATATTGCACTGACTGACTGTGACCGGGCTTGACCTCTCTCTGCTGCTTATTTCATTCTGTCCCGCCTGCTCATAAAATTGTGTCAAGGGAAATTATGAAATCATGAGATCAAAGTGTTCAACATAGGGACTGACACAGAAATTGGAAACCATGAAACACTTCACGGTCACATTATTCACCATCTGTAAAATCGGAACATTTGATAATATTAATGTTGTTATTTGTCCCTTTCTGCTGTGCGAGTGTCTATGTGAGCAGACAATACCTTCAAGAAAAAGCACAGACAAACACATCGACATACAAACACTTAAATAAATTAACTTTTTTTATTCAGCTGTGATGTATCAGATAGCCATGAGACAATGTGGAAAATTTCCCATGACAGTGCTGAGAGTGGTATGGGTCACACTGATCTCAGTTCTTTTCTATTTCAATAACGTCGGTCATTTCCTGAGGGGGTTGTATCAGTCCTTTGTTCTATGTTTGCTAATATGCCCACATAATGAACTTAAAGAGGTTTGTGTGAATGAACAACCACTGGTTGATGCCCACTGTATGCTAATGATTGCTGTATTTCAAAAGATAAATCATATTGTAGATTATCACAATGATAATAGAGAAAAGGTGAGTCCTGCATAAAGGTTATTTCAGAGGCAATAAAAAACTTGCCTATGAATGACTGCTGGCGTTTTTGTGCTCCACTCTGTCTCTTTTCACAGGAGACCAAGTTGATGAAACACATTATTCATGGAGCACTCACCTAATTTATCTTCAAGAAACAGATGTTATTGCTTTCATGGTGGAGGGGTCAGCTATTGATAAACTCTGACACATCTCATAAAGACAGTTGTGATTCTCTTTAAGACAAAGCTACAGCAGCGTTTGACAGAACGAGATCATGCTGTCAATGATACACAAACAAGAGGTCTCTTTGCTGTGGTGACTTAAGAAAAGTTTCAAGCTTTCTCGGTTTTATTTGAGGTAGTAATAGATATTTAAATGATATGGATTATTACAAGGTGCAATAGCTGCATCCATAAATATTTTTGAATCAACAATGGCACAAATGATTATGAGTCAAAGGGGTCACCTGCAGTGACAAACCCAGAAAAGAATCAATACCTGCTTAGGTATTGTTGTTTTGTATTCTAAATATTTATGATAATCTATGTCAGATAGCAAAAACAAGCTCAGAAACCACCCTTATGAAGGCAAAATAGCCGAGAACGTTTGGTTAGTATGGAGAACTGGAGACGATTTGAACAATGTGTTTTAATTTTGATGGACCCCTCGTTTATTTAAATGGGACCACACCGTGCAGAAGAATCCCAAAGAGTTTAACCTAATTTTTGCCATAACGCAATGTGATGTCATCCTGCAACATTACGTGTTAGCCAATAAAACATGTGCAAGCCACATAGCTGGTAGATTACGGGCCTGTGAGGATCCACTGACAGATACGGGTGTTGCTTAGGTGTGTGGGAATTTGTTTTAGTTCTACACAACAATAGGTGCTCCTAAAGAGAATAACACAAAACACATCATAAGCATAAAAGCTTCCTATGCGCATCAAATAACCACAAATAAACTGTTGGATGAATAGGTTATTGTAACCCAGAAAAAGTGCAGTTAGACCTCCAAATACAAAGAATCATGTCAATGCCAATGATGATGACAATGACCTCTAGGTAAGTAGGTCCTCCCTTATCTTTAAAGATAGTCTGAATACAACTTACGTCAATCAAATATTTTGAATAACATAACATGAGTGAGTGGACAAAACAAAGTTTAATAAAAAGTTTTATATTTGTATTTTTGATCATAAAACGACAGCTTGTTTGGTAATAATGCTTTCACAATATTGTAATTAAATAAATCCAGCTAATGTTGACAAAATCAGCCCAAATCTCATGTACCAACCGAAAGCTGTTTTTTTCCAGCCCAATTTAATTAAAAGCAGACCAAGTCGGTGGAAATCAGCCCAATCTGGCAACACAATGGAAAATACATTTTCGCTCTTCTCCTAAAGTTTGATTGACAGATGGTTCATCCAATCACCTGCCAAGTTTTTTTTTTTTTTTTTTTTTGAAAGAACCTGCCCTTTTGGAAACAGCTTCAAACGACGGCTAATCAGATGGTTCCGTGTGACAAACCATCCACGCCGGCTTCATCTTTCAATTGTGCTGGATACATTGTGGTTTTGACTTGTGTTTGGCATAGCCTACTCTGTCATGAAATTTGTTATGGTAACTTCCTGACAGATCCTTTTGAAACATTTGTTTTACGCTTGGCAAACTTACACAACAAATGTTTTCACAGTTGCCAAATGGTTCTAACTAGTATTCACATGACCCATACTTTTAGCAGTGTTCGTTATTTTGATGAAGTAGTTCAACAATCCTTTTCATTAGATGTTTACATGATCCCTGTAGCTGTCATGGTGTATGAGTGGTGATTTCCTTTGTGCATTTATATTTAAATGAACAGCAATGAGATCACAGTTGCTGCAGCTAGTCACATCCTAGAACTGTTTTGTTTATGTTATGTATGTAATAGATGACCATTCATTTGTGCTTGTCAGTGTCATTCGGCATACTCCCAGCATTTTCGTTTTTTTTTCTGCTCAGTGATTATATGTGAGGAGCTTTTACTGTGTTGTCTTCCATGGAGCCAAAGACAGATACAAACCTCACCAACCCAATCCCCTCCATACACACACACACACACACACACACACACACACACACACACACACACACACACACACACACACACACACACACACACACACACACACACACACACACACACACAGACACTCACACAGAAACACACTCTGCACTGATGACTGATGGCCCTGGGCTCTCCTCTGTAAATGACAAGTGCCATCCATAACGGGCAGGCAGGGGCTGGTAAAGTGATTACGTTCATAACACACGGTGTCTTGGTAAACACAGCTGGCACCCACGTCTGTTACACTAGACAGGAAGGCAAATTGCTCAGTCCATGCAAATATGGATTGTGTTTTTAGGTTTGTCTTAACAGAGGTTTGTCGTCGCCATGGCAGATGGATGACTACACCTTTATTCCACCTCACTTACTTCAAACTGACTGTCTGAGCCAGAGGATGTCAGAGACGGCCAAGTATGATAAAAACCGATAAGATAGGAGGAGGACACTTTAAGTCTATTGTGAGCACAGGGAGCACATTATAAACTCGTTATACATCGCTCTCTGATAATCACATGCAGTATAATTCATTATAAATCTGACACGACTCTCTAATGAGATTCTTATCTGATAGTGCCATGTCCTGATTATAGCGAATGTACATTGAATTGCTAATGATAATGCACTGTTTAGAAAATACAGAGTCAAAGGCAACTGGACTCCATGTTAGAAAACCTTTTGGATGACTGGTAAAATATTTGCTTACAACAGTAGAAAAGCACAGGTGTTATTAATTAGCTTAGAATTTGAAACTCAATATAAACAGTGTGTAGAATTTTAAAATATGCATACTGTGTGCTCTCCTGTTGATCTTACACAGTACTCATGCAGCAGAATTTTTTATTAAAAATGATCTCCACCAGCAGATTGTGTATTCTGTACTTATTTATGATTGTCTGCTCAATGACCTCTCGTGAGATTGACAATTTTTCATATATATATAGCAAATGTCAAACTGAACCTGGCGTTTTGTACAGCAGAGCATGTCTTCTCAGTCCGGACCGAGGAGAGTTACATAGCTGTTAGCAGTCGCTGGGCAATATTGTCGGTTGGGTTTTTTGGGCCATTTTTGTCATTTCATTTTGCTAATATAATGGTCTCTCTCCGAGAAACGAGAGCAACTCAGTCGCTACTCAGGCAGCGAGGAAAAACAGCATTTTACCAAGATGGTTTTGTGATTTTTTTTTTGTCTGTCAAGTTTAAATGAAGTCGTTTTACAATTAGTTAGTTCGGTGAAAGACAGGAATTTGAATTCCGAAGGTGTCTGTTTGCAGTATTTTGTATTAACTTTGGCTCAATTCTTGAAAGAGAATTCACTTTTTTACAGAACAAGTAGTTCAAATGAACAATTAGTTTGTTGTTCACAACAGATTTAAGTACACTCAAGCCAATTGTGTTTGGCACATGTGCAAAAGAATTTGCACACTAACCACTTGCACATGGCTTACTGATCAAACTGATGAGATGATTCTCAGTAAAATTGTCACACCCTAAAATATCAAAACCTGTCAGACATACATTTATATTCCATAAATATCTATGACATGGTGGTTGATACTGGGAGGACTTTAGTGTGTATCAGTCTCTTTGTGTGGCTCAGTAAGAGAAATGGCCTCAATTTGGAGATGTTCTTCAAATGATAAAATCATGACACCACCCTCATAAATCTTGAAATTAAAATCAGAAATTAAAATCACTCCTAGATTGTTTGCAAGAAAGTAATCCTGTGAAAAAGGGACATTCCCACTATAACTACCCAGCTTCAGTTTGAGCAGAGGTCCAATCAGTTAGAACAAGTGAGAACACCTGTGTGGGTATGTTAGGTGAACAGGAGGAAAGGAGGTAAAACAGAAATAACTATGACATTCACAAAGACTTAATTGTGAATTGGGAAACACAAAAATGATATTGTATCTTTTGAATATTAATAGCATCTAAAATCTATCTAGAGCACTGAAAGGTAGCACTGATTAGTTGATATTTGTTTCAGCTGGGTGTGACATGGCTGACACTATGAGTAAAATAAGGAAATAAACTTTGAGGAAATCATCCTTTAGCCTGAGGTTTGCACATATTGAATGGATCAGCAAAATACAAAACCTTCACATTTAGTTTCCTATTGAATTTCAAAGGCACTAACTTTTAATCTTCCTGTCTTTAATCTCAAAGTTAAACACCTTTTCATAAAAGTTGGTATTTACAGTCTTCATCACGATGCAATTTATTACTTCAATTATTGTATTTATTGTATTTGATTAACAGTGTGTGAAAGTGAAGTATTGCCTTCGACATAAGTAAAGTGAGACTCAGACCTCAGAGGACAGATAGATAATTAGTGAGTGGCTGTCACAACAGGATACTGTTGAATGACAACATTATTTGTTTCCTTCCGCCAGTAACTCATCATCTAATTAAAGTTGGCACCCTATCCTTCACATTACATCCAGCGTTTGACTGTCAAGTCTCAGTGACACTGTTTCCCCCACCATCGTTTTCATCACCATCATTTCCTGATATGCTCCAGGGTTTACGTTGCATTTATTGTGGGAGATTTAAATAGAACATACTTTGGAGGACATCTGTGACTCACTGTGCCCTTTGGGTACCATATCAACAAGGAACTGTACAGTATGGGCAGTAGATCAGTTGGGCTGTAACTTGAATGCCAGAGGATTTGTGTCTAAAAGTGATACTTTTTTTTGTTAAATATAGGTAGAAATCAAAAAACATTTCTAAATACAAAATAATGATATTGAACTATAAGGTAGTTTCATCTGCTGCTCTGCAAATTTTCTCAATTTTCCCTATAGTCTGTTTGACTTGGATTCATTTCAAACCTGGGACTCTGGATCATCCAGTCTGAAGATAATCACCACTGCTTATCACCTGCTCTGCGGACCAGTAACCATACTATCATACTTATATGATATGCCAGAAAAATATTTAGTATGTCAAAGGCAGTATAGCAAAAATACCAGGATGTCATGCCTTACTGGGACACTAGAATAGACCAGAGCCATTGTTAATGTTATAAACAACACCTCTGCGAGTCAAAATGTCTGCTGTGTTGGTCAAACAAAGACTGTTTTATCCCACTGTAAAACATCATGCAAAGATTTTGTGGATTTTTGTGTGGAATCAATCAATTTTTTCTTGTGAACTTTTAAAGTTAATTCAGCCTATTCTTTTTTCTAGATTTTAATTTCAGACCACTTCAGAACATATAAACATGAGTTCTTTTGACTTGAATTTTGTTAACTTGAAATTATGAGTTGCATGGATATCCTGCGAATAGTTAGCTAAACAGAAGCAGACTTCCAGCATTTACTGTTTGAGTAAGACTCTCATGTTTTGTAGTTTGAAGAAAACATTGGGCATTTGCTGTGTCTTTAATACAACAATAAGTTAAGTCAGATGTTTCTGTTTTGTTCATAATAAAGAAAACAATGCTGACCATGATGAAGGTTAGTGTTAAACTCAGTCCATATCGCCCACCACATGTCAACAGTTTAATAATGATTGCATTAATTAAAAAATTGTTAAATCAGATACAACGATACATTAACTCTTCTGTTAGGCCACTCCCACTGTCTTGGAGGTTGTCCTGGCCAACCTTAGCAGGTAATTAGCTGATTAGGGAGAGTCGTCAGCTGATTAAACTCACGTGGGCCCTTAGGCTATAAAAGCTGACCCATGTGTTCGCTCTGTTTCTCCCTTCTTGCAGCTGACATCCACCTCGCTTCACTCATCTTTGTAGCACATTAACCACACATCCATGCACTTTATATAGCCCAATATCACAAGTTTGCCTCTGAGGGTTTTCCAGTTGTAAAGCAAAGGGGACAACCTCGTTTTGTTTCCGCCCTCAGCAAAAGCAAAAGTTATATAAAACAGCAGACATTTGCAAAACATTATAAATCCAGTAACCGTGTGCATATTGTGCTAGCACGAGAAGGGCCAAACGGCTACCCATTCATAGAAAAACATCTCAATCAACTGGACTAAAACTACACTAAAGTGTGCATGGTTTTCTTTGACTCTAAAATGGAATGATACAGATATGATAAAGGATGAGATTGACTAGATATGGCTAAAACTAACGTATACTAAGATTAAATATAAGATGGCAACCCTCTTAACCTTGTTTAAAAACTGTTGATGCATTTTGTCTGTGTTTGGTTCATACTATTATAGTCTTACACAGTTCTCCCATGTGATGAATAATCTCCCAGTATGTTGACTGATGCACCTGAGATTCAAGCATAGATGATATGGCCTGTTTGATTTTGAATATGTATTAGTGCCAGTTTGCAAATGCCACTATTTGGCCTTATTCTAATGTGACACACCACTTTAACAGTCTAATGAAGAACATTCAGGTTACACTATAGTGAAAAGTTTTCTATCACCTGAACAGTATTTTTTAAGTTTGGACAAAACTTGAATTCTTAACAACTGACGTATTTTAAATAAACATACAAAATAAAGAACAGTCTATTCCTTTTATTAAATAATGTTCTTGCTCAAGGCCAAAGAATGGTGTAAGCACACTGCGTAAATTTTCAAATTTTATTGAAGGGCCTCCATTCAGTGCTTGAGAGCAGATAATTCGATTCAGTGCAGCTATGGCCTGTGCTGTGTCAGTCCAGAAGGACAATTTTCCTTGACCGCCTACTACGGCATGAAGGACTGCAGATCGTTCTCTCACAATTGTGGCTTTTGTCTTCGGCTGCTGCCATGCCAACACAACTGAGCCACCCAGTTACCGCAAGCCCAGCCCTCTAAAATGCCTTGTGAGAGAGCAACATTTTGGCAAACTGTCACTTTAGAGCCCTTAATGATTAGCATAGTACGCTCAAATTGTATTGCTATGCGCCTAAATGAATGTTGTATGACATCGTGCCCTTGAATCCAAAGATTAGCTGGGGTTATGTGGCTATTTTATGTGACCCTTGAGTGGGAATTGGGTTATTGCGTGGATTGACTTAATTTCCCTGAAGAGGACAAGACATTAGCCCGAGGACAGATCCCTCTATATAATATTATACTCTACCAAGGCAGCATTGATAAATGTCTGTCGCACAGGATGTTGCCATTAATCCATATAGCAAGAGTATAGACAAAGATCAGTATTGATACTAGATTCAACAGGTGTTGGACAGAATGAAAGCGGGAGGTCAAGTCTGAGATGCTAAAAAGAAGGAGCTTTTTTCTTCTGAGAGAATGAGCATGCACTGTTGTGTAATTCTGGAGAATATTAACAGGTGTAACAACCCAAGTAGCTTCACAAACATTGATAATGACATCCAGTCAGCTGAACAGAAAAGAGCAAGCGCTACAGTTGGTCTCCACACAATTTTGAGACTAGTTATGGAAATTAGATTAGAATCTCGTTTGCGCCGCTGTGTCTTCTCTCCCTCTCCCTCTACTCCCTGACTGTCTGTGTAGCCTGGACTAATTATCTCCTCATTGATGCACCTGAACCAAGTCGTGTTTGTAGAAAGAGACAGGAGTGTACATGCCGGGATTAACCTTTGCTGTAACACCAAGAGAGATCTTTTTCATGCTGCTGATGATGTTCCTGTTCTGTCTCACTCTGTGTCAAAGCATCATGTGTGGGTTTTGACAAAATGCATTGTGATCGCAGACATCAGCTTGATCACTCTGTCGTTGAAATGCAGCACAGTATGTGTACACACTTTCACTCAGTGACATCTTTTTGCTCAGACAATATCTCATAAAAACTAATGGCTTGTTTCTCTTTTTTTCCTTATCCATAAAAGCTTTTTCAAACCTTTTCCATTAATATTCATGTAGTTTGAATAGTACGACTCACCTCTTTCATTTGATATACATTTTGGGCTGGTGACACCTTGAAATTAATCCGTGTCTGCTTGAAACCTTTACTAAGGTTGAATCTGTCTGAGTTGAGAGCTTTGGAAATAACCTAGAAGTAAAACTTTCACAACAAATTAAAACAACTCACCTCTACTTCCATTTACCTACTGTTCTGCATTCAGATTATAGACTAATATCCTGCAGGTGTTTCGTTCTTCTTGCAGACAAGGCTTTATATTGTCAGTGTCAATCTCTTTCATTAGTTAACATTCTGTTCAAGTCTTTATATTCAGACATTTCGTATTAAATATTCTCTTTTAATGAATTATTCTTTATAAATTCTCAACATTTAGTCAGACAACAATGTGAATGTGTGGTAAACAATATATATTATTATCTCATGCTTTACATTGCTACAGTGCATTGCTACAAAATTAAAGTGTCCAAATCCAGTTAGCAAACAACTACAAAGCATTACCAACCAGAAAAAGACATTCATGACTACAAACCAACCAAAAGAAGAAATAAGACAAGTCTCATATCTTTCCTTTGCATGTGTGATGCAAAAAAGAATACAGAGTGTACAGAGCGAAAGCGCCAGTGGGGGAGATAGAAAGGGAGACCACAGATCATGCCCTCTCCTCTCAGGTGCAGACATCCATTTAGAGAAAAGTGGTGGTACGTATCTCTACCTCTTCAGATTCCATTTGAAGCTCCCTGTCTGACCCATCTCACGGTCTTATTGCCCCATCTCAATGCATGGAGCTCTCAAGAGAAGAGCTGCTTCTAGTACAAAACTAGGTCCCTGCAATTATGCTCTAGCTTTCAGGAATCGTGATGTATATAAATAGAAGAAAACAACAAAG
Organism: Anoplopoma fimbria; assembly: GCF_027596085.1. Taxonomy (NCBI): domain Eukaryota; kingdom Metazoa; phylum Chordata; class Actinopteri; order Perciformes; family Anoplopomatidae; genus Anoplopoma; species Anoplopoma fimbria. The sequence goes on along the minus strand of NC_072460.1, from coordinate 13,030,818 downwards.
ATGCGTCACCTTTTTCCATCTTGTTCTGAAAAAAATTATCTTATTAATAGGATAAATATCTGGCACCACATGATGCCGTGATGGAAGTATTAAACATTCAACATTAAGATGGTTGATTGACAAAAAGATACGAAAGGCAGTGTGATATTTATCTATCCATGGTTGGATACTTTACAGTTATGTTAATATACTTTCTTCACTACATTATTTTCATACAATACAACTGTATATTATCAAATAAAAGTGTTTATGTCTAAGAAATATTCTGAATGTAATGCAAGTCTCTCCCCACATAAATACAATTGTTGCTCAACAACATTATGTTCACAAATTTCCAAGCAAGTATGTAAATAAAGACTTCCCTTTTAAATACGTAAACATCAAGTTGAATTAAAAAAAAACCTGTATTTATCTCAGTGGTGTTAACTCTATAAATATATGAGACTGCAGCACTTCAGATAATAACACACCAACTGAATAACCATCTCTGAGTATGACCTTTATTTTCTTTTTTTCTTTAAGGTGCTGCAGAATTCATACGGATCATTTAGTTTTAAAATGTCTTTGACCAGCGTGGCAGAAGGTCTAGCATAGCAACCATCTGTCCAATCTTGTCATGGCCTTTTCTCTGCCACATGGCTCTTAATTGTTCTTTTAAAAGGGCAGCTTTCTATATATAATGTACTATATATATATATTCAGAACAATGGGTGCATATCCATACCGTTCATATCAAGCCTACAGACCTTGAACATCTGTCTTCATTATTGCTTCCAAATTACTGTAGGTAAACTTTTGACTGCTTATAGTTTGCAGAATGGGTTTTACCGCATTGTTTCCAGTGGCTCTGTTTCCCAGTCACAACAGTAGGACCATCTAGTGGATGAGTTGTGTAATGTTACAAGATGTAGAGAACTTCTGGCAAGCTAACACTCTGTTTTTGGGAATGCTTGAAAAAAAAAACAGGGGAACGACATGTGGGCCATCTTATGGGAAACCAGCCAAGCTCTCCAGACAGTACAATGCTGCTCTTCATCAGACAGTACAATGCAGCACCAGTCAGCCACTGCTCCTGCTTGCTGCATCTGCTGCTCAAAAAAGAGATTTAGCAATGTCTAATTGCAGCTGACTCTTAACCTTAGTGTTTAGGCTCATGTTTCTGCTGGATGCATTACAAACACATGTTGCATGGTCATTTACTCAAATGGAACAAATGCTTTATTTTTAAAAACATTTTCTAGTATTGTTTTACAAAGATTCAAAGTTTCCATAGATACCAAATACACTCAGTAGAAAGTTTATTATGGAAAACTGTTTTGCCATAATGGCTAATTTTGTGTTGCTTATAATGTTCAGTTTTTGTGTCATTGAGTTGTTTTGTGCAGCTGTGCCCAATACAATCAGAGCTTCTCTGTGGTTTGTTTGAAAAGCCGGGCTTACCTTTTTAAAGACATAGAGGAATACTTTCATTAAAACAAGTATCGGACCCAAATTTATTTTCTATACTTTCCCATTAATCATTTGGTGACCCCTCCGATTTAACTTTGTAAGCAATTTTCTGATATTAATACAGTGATGTTACTATGGTTTGTAACAGTAGTCTTTAGTTTGAAAGGCACAGAGACAATATTGTATTGTTGAGTTGAATTCATAATGGGACACATCTTGGAGCTTTTCCATGGAAAGTTTATAATAGAGAAACCCTTTCTTTATGGCAATCACGATCTAATTGGGAGTAGTATTTTGTGATTCATAGCTGGAAACCCTGCATTTACAGAATTTAACTATTTTATTCTTAAAGAAAATCTATGAGTCAGTTATTTCCTGTCAATAGATTGAATGCAATAATTCTGTCCTAATGATGTAATATCTTTTTTCTTTTGTATCTGTTTTGTTTTGTTTGTTTATTTGTTTGCTTGATGCAATGAACTTTACAATCCAAAACAATCAAACTAACACAACAATCTGTTTTAGGGTGGATTTTCTCTTAAAACATAAATGTAGTGAGATGTACTAGTACTGTGATAAACTAAGATATCCTGAAGGTACATGCATTACAGATACTGTAAAATATAATGTATAGTATTTTTCTTCATGAGTTATGACAGTTGATGGAAGTGTTTGTGGACCACACAATGATTGATTCATAAAAACTCAGAAGACCTTTGTTTCATTTAATGATTTATTGACATTTACTTTTTATTCCCACCATGGTTCTCTTGATACCAATACTTTTTTACCATAAAGTTTCTTTTTCATTTAAATTACATTTATAATGTTTTACTCACATACACATTTATTGTTTAATTTTCTTATTGCAATAAACAAGAGTAGCCAGAATGAGTCAGGTATTGCTACAATTCGCCATACAAACTCTTTGTCCCCTCTGACAATGAAATTCAAAAATAACTTTATTGGCAAGACAAAATTACACCATAGCCTCTCCATCTCTCTCTCTCCCTCTGCGCCGAGAGAGGCTGAGGGCAGAATAAGGCTAAGGCTATTAGCCTAAACACAGCTAACATGAAATACCTGCCCAGAAAATAGGCAACTAACATTTATTTCCCATATGTGAATCATGAGGATGATTGGGGAGTGGGAATTACCACAGTATGAACATTTCTGTGGTGCTGCTACTTGACCGACCTACAAGGGACAAGATCACTACACTACTTTGATTAGGTCATTGATCAAGATTCTAGAATCCAAAATAATTGATCAATCTTCTGAAATCAAACGTGCAGGTTTCTGTCTCCATTATTGTGTTAGGCCACTTTATATCTCCGGGTTGCTTCTGTCTGTGATTGGTGGGAAGTAGGGAGAGAGCAGGTCCCAAAACACACTAAAATACATGGTACACACACCAACAGGAAGGAGCACGGATCCTGGAATAGTATCTACTCACTAAGTGAACTATGTAAAGAAGGTTTCGTTCAGCAACAAAAAGAGCACAACGGTGGGAGCTGACACCAAGCCAGCTTCTTCTGTAATGGCATTAATATTGTTCCTCAGGATTTTCACTTAAACACATTTCTCACACACACAGAAAGAAAAAAAAATAATGTAAGTCCAAAAAAAAAAAAAAAAAGAAGCCTGTTGAACAACTCTAGCTATAATCCCTTGATACCTGGTGTTGTACCCTGTTCCCCAAGCAGAGATTACCATCGTAAAAAGGCCCTTTAATATGAAGGGCGGTCCCTAAACCCAGCTACACCTCTATCTTTCTCTTAATCCCTGCCAGTATTTGAAGCCTACTCCTCATGGAAGAACTGAAAGGTCTGTCAGCTATCATGCTCCCAGTTTACACATGACTCCAGACAACATGTCACAACATGTTACAATGATAACAAGTCACTCTGATAAAAATTGCTCATTGCATTGCAATATTCAGACATAGGTAAGACATTAGAGCTCATTGCTTCTCAATGAAACGGCACAGTGTACATCTCGTTCAGAAAAGGGTGAAAGTTTTCAAGCTGTCGAGCAAGATAGGTCTGCGGCTGCTTAGCAAACTTTTGTGGCTCCCCGATAAGTTCAGTCGGTCTGCTTGAATGCCAGTCTGTCTGAGTCAACACCATCCAATAATTCCACCCATCTTCTTATTTCTTCATGGATGCAGTTATTAACATTTCCTACCTAAAAAAATATTTTTATTGTGTCTCCTATTTTGCTCTTCTTCATGTGTGATATAGATGCAAACCAAAAATCCAAACCAAACAAAACAAAGTGCTCACAAGTCTTTGTAAAAGAAAACAAATCATGGTGCGTTTCATGGCTTTCATTTGTGAGACGGAAACTATCGGTCGATGCCTTGAGCTTGACGTCTTGGCTCCTTGCCCTTGGCGGCCTTGCCGGGCTTCTGGCTCGGTTGTCACTCCAGCTCAAGATCATTTCTCCAAGAATGTATTTGGCTTTCATCTTCCTCTCTTTAATTTGTTCTCTTTGAGCATTATGTTTGCCAGTGTTGATGTGCCCTGTGCTATACACTCATATGAACCTTTGTAGATGGGGGAGTTGAGGAGGAGATTAGGGCAGCAATGGAAGAGTTCTACCCAATGATGCAGAAGCCTGACCCTGCACGATCTTATTGAGAGGCAGCATGCAGAAACAACATAAATACATCAGTACACAGGGTCGCACCTAAGTCAACCTCCCCACCTACACAGTGAATCAGCCTGCAAATAAGGTCCAGGGAGTTGTTAGGATGTCGATCACTTTCTTTTTGATGGCTTAAGATGTCTGACCAAGTATATATGAACTATGCTCTCCAGTAATTTTCATTACTGTAAGTAAAATAACAGATTTTTGCCATCAAACACAATCTTAGCTAAAGATAGGGATCATGTATCATATACAGCAGTACAGTATGTGCAATTTCTGCTGTTTCTCACATCCTCTTTCCCCTTTAGTGAGACCAATCTCTGACTGATATGGAGGTTGGCAGATGTGCCCGTTGGTGCAGTCTATTTTAAAACACAGATTCGTTTGGGCCTTTGTGTGTGTCTGCATGCTGCCTGGAGTCAATTCATCCACTCACCCTTTCCAACCCTCCTCTCACCTCACAGTCTCAGGAAATGACAGCAGAGTGCAATCCCCCACAGTCACTTTTCTGCTCTCTTTAACCCCCCCACCATCAGACATGTTCAGATGCCGTACCACCTGCCAGTCAGCCCACGTCATGTTGTATCTAGTGAGGACCTAGTGTCACAAACTGAAGGATTGTCGCCTCCGGCGCTGAAGGGGACATGTACAGTACCGCTGAGGCCGCCACAGCTACATGTGGCGCAAAAAGCAAAGACCGATTGAAGCAGCTACCCTACTGACATAACATTATTGTCTTTGTTTTTGAGGTGCATAGGATGAAACGACACGTTGAGCCGTGATGTCAGGAGAAAAACAACCTGGCCCAGAATAATTATATAACACTATGTGCGTTTTAATGTTTCTTGAAAGATGTTCATGTGTTTTTTTTGTCGCTATCGAGGCGGCCATGACAGGGCCACAGTGCAAGGGAGAGGGACCAGGGGAGGTGAGAGATGAACAAGGAAGTTCAATGCATAATAAAAAGTCACTCCTCTGCTCATTCCATCTGCAGATCATTAAGAAGTCTTTAAAATGGAGGGAGAGTTTCAGGTAAAGGGAAGAAAGACATATCCACTCCTTCCTGCTGCTCCTTTCCCTTGCATTTCTCCTTGCAGTTCAGTATTTAAATGGTTAGATTTTTTCCCCTATCAATTGCTGTTTGTTGATCATGTTTGTATCTTCACAGTGTGCTTTTGGAGTGGCTGCTCCTGACTGGCCGAAGTCAGAGGGTGGTGTGTCAGTAAGGGGAGAAAAGGATTGGCCCGTGGGTGGTGCGGATGGGGCCGGGGGCAGGTCTCAGGATGGCGTGGCTGAGAGGAGGGCCTTGCAATAGGTGATGGTGTGGGTGGTGCGGGTGGTGCGGGTGGTGCGCAGGAGCTGCTGCACGCAGAGCCAGCTGGTTCGAGGAAGCTGCAGCAGCCATTGCTGCAGCAACAGCCAAGGGGCTGGGCAAGAGCCCCGCACCCAGACATTTGGTAAGATCCTTGGAGAAGGAGAATGAAGACTGCTAACAGAAAGGGGTGCACACAGAGACACAGGACGAGAGAGAGAGAGAGAGAGAGAGAGAGAGAGAGAGAGAGAGAGAGAGAGAGAGAGGGAGCATAAAACGATTGGTTCCAGAAGGTCAACACATGGAGGGGAAACAGATATAGACATTCCTCTTGTGACTTATGATCTATCATAATGCAGAGGTTTTAGCCCAATTGAGTTAAAAAATTTCAGAAGAGGACCCAGCCTGAATCAGAACAACTGGCGGCTTTTGTAAGGATCAAATAAACTCGCTCTAACCACTCCAGGGACTTACAGACCTCATGTTCTAGATTATCACTGTCTATCTGATCTTTGGATCTCAGGTTTGATGACTGTGTCACACAAGAGGATTCAGAATTCAACAGTGAAACTTGAAATGTTACCGTCAGATCAGCTCCCCTGTGCTTCTTGTGTCGGCTGAGGAGGGGTTAGGCTTGCCCGCCATGCCGTCCCGGTGCCTTCGACTTGATATGTGCTGAAAGAAAGGAACACAGAAACACAACTTATTCACAGTTTCCCTAAGTGGAAATATTTGCCAATTGCCATATTTAACTATCAAGAGTGGAATCAACAGACTCTCACAAAATGCTTGTTGTATGAAAAAGTAATCTTATGACTTCATAAACGTATATTGTATGTAAGTATTCTAATTCTAAATGTTAAATCCAATTCATTCATAACATCATTGGATAAAAATACATGCATAATTTCTTCCTCCTACCTGTTTGAGTTGCAGTTCAGAGTTGACCCGCACATTGCAGATCTCACAGTGGAAGGTTCGTTCCTGAGTGTTGGGGTCCACTGGCCCCCCTCCCTGCTCTCCAATGGGCTTGGGGCCCAGGCGAGGATACGCCTTGATGGGGCCCAGCCCGCTACGTGCCTCCAGTATAGTTTTGTGTTTGGTACCTGCAGGCAGACAGACAGAAACACACACGCAAACAAAAAACAGGTCAGCAACGCCATAAGCCAAGATGAAATTACATACTTAGAAGCTAATAGAATAGAATGAAATAATACAGTGGAGATGCATCATTATGTATAACAAATGACCACCTGTCTGTAGTAAAATGAGTATGGACAGCCTTTTTCTGTAACTCATAACAGTGATTGAGATATGTGACAGTGACAAATATCAGGGTATGAAAGACATTTTTTTTTACCAGTGGCTTGAGTCTCCAATAATGTACCACATATGCACATCATACAGAGCATGTTGCTGTATAAAGTTGTAGTGGTACGTTTTGCCCACTAGAGGGCTGCAGTCAAACAGCTGTGCAGTTGGAAGATGAACTCAAAGCCCTCTCTGATGTTAATACTACAGCGAACGGTTGATATTGTTTGATCAGTGGAGTGGGTAAGATACATTCAAGCAGTGTGCAGCGTAGTGAATTGTATTACCACTTGTGCCAAAATCAATAACAGCTCAGGACTACTGAACCCTTACTGTCGGGATCAATAATTTTGACTGTAAATGTCAAAATTTGAAAATTTAAGGCCGAGTTATTATGAGAAGCAGGCTTGTCTGAAGATATATGAAAGCTGCAGCTCTGTCTCTTGTCATACTGGATACTGGATTCTGAATGAGGTCCATGCTGTCGAACACTTCATTCATACTGCTGAGAAATCAAAACATAACTTGTTTCATTGCAGATGGGAGTGTAACATTGGACACATAACAGTTACATTTAAAACACAACAGATGTGTCTCTTGGCAATACCAAGCAATACATAGTTACATGTAAACTCTGACCTGTCCCAGAGTCCACCCAACGCCCTGCTATTAATCCAATCATGATTCCAACATGAAAAAAACTAGCAAATATATTCAGCAAATCAAAGAAGAAATTCTTTCAGATGTTCAATAAAAGATGTCCACCTGCCCATAAAAGGAATTTACAAGAGATTCAAAGCTGATGCATGTTTAATACATTTACATGAAGAATTTCTATATGCAGTGTTTTCATAATTTGAACCAATTATTATATCCAACTCAAGGGGGCCGCCTTTAAAAAGGAGACGTCAAACAGAGAGGCGCTCTTGCACATTACTTTCCCTTTCAAGTGGTCTGCAAAGAGTGTGCCAGAATACTTTCTCATTAAATAATCACAAATGTTGTTTTGGCTGAATTTTTTTTTGTCTTGCCCCCCCATCGACCCCTATGCCTCTCTACTCACAAAGTAATCCATCCCACTATCTTTGGCTCACACTTTGAGTCACTCTCCAAAATCCCTTTGAAGAGAGTTAAAGTTACAGAAGAGAGAGAAATGGTCGGGTGGTTTGACTAGGGGGCTAACATGGAGGCTGTAGGCTCCACTGGGGAGGAGGGGCTGGAATGACAGATTTTGCTCGTAGCCAGAAAATGTGCTCTTGGGCTGTCTGTTTTTGCATTCGTTCTATTTTGGTCTGATAGTGGATGGCCCAGTGGACTTTTTGCCTTTGTACAGTTGACTCATTGTGTAAGCCAACAAACAAGCATACAAGGCACATTGGAAAACACAAAAATAGGCAATGGGTTGACAGAAAATAACATCACAAACACATCATTTTTTGGCTTTTCTGCTGTTCATTCTCATGCTCATTCTTTGAGAATGACTGAGGGTGATTGTTTCCAGATTGTTCAAACTGCTTCAACTCAATTGTCATTCAGGGTTTGAATTTTGGAGCCAGCTGGCTGATAGCAGGCTGTGTCCCCAGGTCATGTTTAGAAGCTTAAGTTTACAGTGTGTGTGATCTATTTTTATACTTAAATGTAGATGTACATCGTAAACATGCTGGCAGACAGATGTAGAGTAACACACATTTATGGCTGTGTTGTTGGACTGACAATTAATCAACGCTAGATAAAGCCTGAACTGCAAAAGCCTTGCAGAGGTTACTCTAACCATAATGGTTGATGTGATTGCAATTTTATTGATCAATACTTCATCCAACCTTAAGAGGTATTTCTTGTCTGCTTTCATGTTTGGATGAGCTGGCTGCATCGACCATTACTCAAGGCAAATGGGATACAGTTTCACTGGGGTCAGTCCCTCAATGTCTGTAGTTTTTCTTATGTTTAGGAGAGTGTAGAGTGTATCAATAATATGTAGTGGAGGTCAGCAGTCACAAACTGTGCTCAGAGGAATTGAGGTCATAGAGAGCGATAAGACGGATTTAAACAGTGGGCACCTCTGGGGTATTTGGCAAATGTGTTGTCTGGAGTGAAAGTTGTCTGACAGAATGTTGAAGCTGGTATTGTGGTGAACTCCACAAAACATAATTTTATTTTATTCCCTCATGCAGTGGTAACCCGCCTTAACCATCCTCCTCTGCAACTTTTTCAAGTGGAAGGCTTCTGGCTATGGGGAACAGCTTTTATGCTGCTTGCTTCAAGTGACAAGACAAATCATGAAAGTTTGAGTGAGGCACAGTTTTCTTTTAAATAATCACGTCATCTGTGTTGGAGAATAAAGTAGGGTGTGTAAGCAGAGTGCTGCATGAGAGAGCACGGCAAACACACACGCACACACACACACACACACACACACACACACACACACACACACACACACACACACACACACACACACACACACACACACACACACACACACAGGTGAGGAACTTTGACAGAGTTCGTGATACCAGTAGATCAGTGCTCTGTTACATAGGTCGAGCCAGACAGTGTCAAACAGATCAGTTATCTGCTGATCAGTACCCTCTGCTGTGGCGCAGCCAGGTCATTAACTGAGATGGTAGCACTTACAGTAAGGTCAGCCAGAAAAAAAAGACTCCATTGTTCTAGACACCTATTTTAACAACTGTAATTGCCTTTTGAAAATAAAAATCATACTTCTATTAATATATACGCAGCAATTGCAGAAATCCCTGGTGCACTTGACAGCCAGCAATTATTTCTTAAGGATTGTAAAACTTAAAACTGACCTATAAAACGTATGAATATAATTTAAGAGGGAATGTAACTGCAAGTATTGTTTTTTTTATACTAAATTTTCAGCACAACATGTGATATTCTTTATGGCGCAAATGTTGTTTAAAAATAATGTAAATATACCACATCATTTCAAAGCTGTTAAACGTTTGAAGTTGTGAACTAAAACAGGGATTTCAATGAGTCTATTCTCTTTAATTAATCAGTTTTGGATTTTTCTCTGAGTCTATTAATGTCTTCTTGTATTCTTTTGCACTTTAACAGTATTTTTAAATTCCATTTTAGAATATATGAAGTTGCTACAGGGATCATTCTTGCCAAAATTCCTCTTGCCCAGAATGTGACACATTTTGTTTCCAGCAACAACAACAGCAGCTGCAGTGTGCTTTGAGTAAACAGAGAAGAATTCTACCATAGCTTGAAATACTACGGAGAAAGTTACACCCCCCAGAAATTCATATTTCATCAACTGGCTGATCCAAGAAAGTCACAGTTAATTCCACACAGTTTGATTGCCAGGGAACTTCTGGAAAGTCCAGAAGCACTACAGCAATTTCATCATATCAGAACTCACAGATTAACCCACCTTTGTTGTGGGCCTCCAGCTGTGACAGGGAATTGACAGCCACCTTGCAAAGTGAGCAGTACAGCAGCTTCTTGGCCTTGTCCTCCTCCGTCTCCTGATTGGACGGGCTGGACGCTGTGGTGCCGGCGGCTCCCGAAACAGGGGGTCCAGATCCAGGCTGCTCTGAGCTGGCGCTGTTAAAGCCGCAGCCTGGGGAGGATGAAGAAGGGGGGTTCAGGAGAGGAGTCGGGGTGGGCAGGAGGGGGCACACCGAGGGCATAGGAGAGTCCAGGGGTGGGGTAGGCGGGGTGGTAAGAGGGGGAAGGGGCCCCGGGGCCAGCAGGGACCCGTTTAATTGTGATAGAGTCTGTGTTTCATCTGCAAAAAAACAAAGAGAGAAACAGAAATAAGAAATAGAATAAATGTCAAATGCAGTGCAGTGAAAAATCAAAGAACTGATTTTGTGATCCAAAAAGCACATAACTCAGACAATAAAGTGTTTTACTATTGACTTCATTGTCTTTAAACTCAGCGGTGAAGCAAGTCCCAGTGACATACATTCTCTGCTATGTTAAGCCACATCTTTAACCACACCCAGCTGAAAGTGGAAGCCACGGTCTGCTACGTAGATCAGACAAACCAACATAAACCATTTACAGACGGAAGTGTTTTATATTTCCTATACTGTATATAGGACAAAACTGTTAAAAGGTCCTTTTAATTAATGTTACATATAAAGTGGATCAGAGGGGAAAAACATGCATGTCCCATATGTGTCAAGGCATGGGTACGGGTTTAATATGTTTTAGATGTTTTAAAGTTTTCAAGCAATTCTTTCACTGATGTGGTCTCATCTTATTAAAATATTTCCAAAGGGAGAAATAGTAAAAACTTATACCACAGCTTGTGAACGTTTTGACTCTTTCCAACACACCTGTTGTTGTTTTTGGCTGGGTTTCAAACAAAATAGCACTTGCTCTGCCATTAAGTGAGCTCTCCTCGCTCTCTGCTCACTCTCCTTCTGCCTGCTCTTTGTAGTTTTCATTTCTTACTGTTGCATGTGTTTGATTGCATGATGGCTACTCTTTCTTTTTTTTAATCATGGAACATGCTTATACATACAGTGCCAGACACATGTTTCTGGTCAGCCACTCCCATGCACAATACCTTCAGTGCTCTCTAAGCAATGGGTGTTGACTGAAAAAAGACCCCCTAAATTTGGGTTGGGTGTTCAGAGGGGACCAGCAGGCCCTTCTCCAAACTCCACAGGATGTACTGTAGCATAGAGGACAACCAATGGAAACCCCCTGGATTATGGTATTAAAGGGATAACATGGAGTATTTCTAGGAATAAAACAAATATTGACTTAAATGTCCGTTCAAGGATACCATGTGGTTTGACATTTTGTCACATGGCAGAGTCCAGAGGGGTTGTGATATATTTATGTGTTTGTCCCACCCTGTGAGTCTTAAGTGACTATATGATCATCTGTGCTATGTTTACATGCTCTGGTTACTCCATTGCATCATTTCCACTGAAGATGCCATTGTGAGTGCTTTCCATTCCACTGCTATTCAAGGTGAAAACGCTCCCTTATTCCATATTGGAAGTTTCCAGCTGCAAAGTTACTGGCTGCACAGAGAGCTTCAAACAAATGGAATAAGTCTTAGTCTGACTGTAAAGGACATTTAGGAGTCCATAAACCAGGTGCAGTGTGAGGGTAAGTGATCTTTGGAAAGGTTTGTGACTCATAATGTGTTTACTTTGCCACATCGCTGCCTGAGCTGGTTAACTTGATTGCAGAGCATGTACCTACGTAAGTGCAGGAAGGCAAAATTAAAGAGAAGCTGATCGTTCTCTCCATTGATGTTGATGAATTTCGGCCACACACAGGCACGTATGTATGCATGCACATGATTTTATTACAATGTAGAGAAACAAACTCAGAATCCACAGCGGCCATAACATGTGGTCTGAGTTAAAATCAAGTGGGGAGGGATGGAGATGGTTGGCCAAATAGTAACGAAGGATTTCATGATCCATGATGGCCTGGAGGTCTGCCTTACCAAACCATCACATCCAGTCACTGTTTTACCTCATACCACAGTGAAGTTCTTCTACATTCATCATCCTTTGACCAAGTTCAGCTTGGGGTTAACCCCTCAGGGCCTGCACATTAATTCAGCAACTCCAAATTACAAATCTCACCGAGCAGCAAAGTATTTTTCTGTCCTGTTTACTGACTAAAATGCAAAGCATGAAAGATGAATTCTAGATTTGCTTTTCTCTCTGAGTAGCTGGGACAAATTGCTATTTTTATTTGCACTGGGAATCCCACTGTCAGAGTTATTTGAATCCCCAGAAACTAGGGATATGCTTTAAGCCTAATTAAACATTGATAAGGCAGTTATCTGACCTTCTTCCCTGCTAGCGGGCCTCATAGCCAAACAGAAGAAGGCACTATTCACTGGGAGAGGTCAGCAGAGGGAGATAACTCAGTCCAGATGCTTTACACTATAGTCTGGTGTGTCTGTATTGCCTTAATCCACCTCAGGAAATTATAGCTATGTATAGTATGCACTCCATGGGGAGAGGTTTTGTTGATAAAGCCGTGAAATTCAATACAAACTAAGCCAAATTCAGACCAAACCACTTCCGCTGTTTGCTGCAGGAGTAAAAGTTCATGCTGATAGTGTGAAATTGCCCCTGCGCTAACTTCTTAGAAATCTAAAAAAAATCAGATTGCGGAATTAGTGTGAAAAGCAGTATAATAAGGAGTGCTCATGTAATCAAATGTTCTTTGTTGTACAAATAATGTAAGAGATCCCGTTGAGTCGGGAACCTGACAATGAAGCTCTTTGTTGTGATATAAAATGTAAAGTTGGAGGCAGAAAAACAGCGTTACTGCCCTAATCGATACTGGGTGTATGTGGACATTGTGCAGTGATAAGATACATTTAGTTTATTTCAAATGTGTTGCAATTTAAACTAAGGAAACAGAGGCTTGCATGAGTGTTTGAGTATTGTGAGATACTGTTCCTGCTATTTTTAGGAGGTTTAACCCAGGAGAGCATATTGACTGTGTGGGTAAGATAGTTTGCAGGTAGGTATGTTCTGTGTGTGTGTGTGTGTGTGTGTGTGTGTGTGTGTGTGTGTGTGTGTGTGTGTGTGTGTGTGTGTGTGTGTGTGTGTGTGTGTGTGTGTGTGTGTGTGTGTGTGTGTGTGTGTGTGTGTGTGTGTGTGTGCCCATTCTTAATGATTAACGAGCTAAGAAACTCAATGCTGGCCTGACGAGAGCCGAGGCTCATTCATAATGCAGTTGGGTGCCTTTTCCCAGTCTGGCCTGCATCCGAACTCTGAGTCACACAAACACACACACACACACACACACACACACACACACACACACACACACACACACACACACACACACACACGTCTTTTAGAGGCTTGTGTTGATTATTTTAGCTTGATTTAATCAAATAGCTCACTTCCAAGAAAAAAAGTTAACTGGTGAATTCCCTGAAGTCTCCAAGACAAACAACATATTGTGACAGAGCTTGAAAAGGATATCGGCTCTGTGTAACTGGATATGATAGTCACCTCATAGCCATGCAACCCAAGCCCTCACATGAAAGTCATTTGTTTAATTGACCTTGGGTGTGTGTGCGCTTGCGAGTGTTTGTATGGAATAAAGAGTGCCATAATATCAGTGTGGTTTTAACAGGGCCCTTCATTAGAGTGGGAGTGTCGGACAGCAGAGGGATAAAGAGGGATAAAGAGGAAAGGAAGGAGGGAGGGAGGAAGTCAACAGCTGTCTCTCAGCCAAACCTTCAGCTCACCAAGCCAAATTCCCCAAAGCCAAGGGCCTCCTCTTTGGGGGCAACTTTGACATCAAACCCCTTTGAGGGCTATAAAACTCATGACTTTCCCTGTTTTAGCCTTCAGCAAGGTCTCAGTGTGTCCTGATTAAAGGCATCACTGCTGACTGCGTTTGATACTTTAATGAGAAGTAATGCTTTATAAAGTCGGCATACCAAAGCTATCCTGTACTTCGACTGTATCATAGCTGATTGTCTCACAAGTGCTGTTCCATTAAATCCCAGATCAACGAACAGACCATTCACAGGAAAATTACTCAACATCAACAACAAATGCGTCTGTGTTGTGGGAGATTTGCACTATGGGAAATCTTCACCTCGACCTTCCATCTGTGCACTTGCAAGTGCTTGCACACAATGTGTGTGTATGTGTGTATATGTCTTTGCATGCATTATGCATACAGCTTATGTGTCAGTTTCAGAGTTACTGCCCTGTAGTGACCCATGTAAATGTCCTCAAGCCAAACCCCAGTGTCCGTCCTCCAGACGCTGCTTTCCCACTTGAGGCCATGCACAGCTGCCTGAGATCTGTTCCCCTACTGTAAAGCAGGGGGACAGGATCACATTGAGGAAATGCATCCAAACAAACAGTCACACACTCACAAGCAAGCCAACATGCAGGCAGACCAGGAAGAGACAAGGTTCCAGGGTCACGAGAAAGAGGCTTGGATGGAAAAAGGCATTCTTTCACATGTTGCTACTTTCAGATGTCGGTCATGGCAGGTTTTTTTTGGCTCCTCATGCTTTTGGAGCTTTCCCCGGGAATTCTCACTAATGGCGACAGGCCTGGAGCTGATGTCAGATCTCCCATTGGAAAGGAGAGGGAAAAGGACTGGCCCTCTTACTACTCTGGGATGAGCTTAATGAAAATGTTACATTATATTTTCATGCCTAAAAAGATAAAGTGATTTGCTAATGTCCTTTCTCTAGTATGTTGTGGCTATTTGACCTTTAGTGGACCTGTGTTTCATCTTTTCATTCTTCCTATTTGCTCTTTGACCCCCATCAATAATGTGGAAATGTCTGGTAAACAATCAGCTACAGACACCTTTTGTAAATGTCACCAAAACATGGCCGGTCTATTCACTGCCTCTGAAAGGAGAAGGGCAAAGGCCCACCGCAACCAGCCTCTGAAGTGTAGCTAGCAATTGGAAGATGAGAAAGTCAGGGAGAGAGAACGTAAGACTGAGACAACAGAGTCAGGGCTTAAGAGATACTGCTAAAGAAAGAGCTTGCAACTCCTCGACCCATGCCCTCTGTCCTTACCAACTAATAGGTAGAATCTTCCAACTGTGAATTACTCTTCATTAAAGTCAGATCAGCTGCAGTCTCAGTCCTTTCAAATGCTGGATTAGATTCTGGTCAAACTCTTCCACAATGGTGTCATCTTAATTTTCCAAAATAAGTCTTAGCACCACCCTGAGCTCAGGCAACATGGTTTATTTTGACTCTCATGCAAACAGTGTTGCACTTCTAAATAAGTCACTGCAAACACAGACACACAAACACATACACACCACAGTAGGAATCCTTGAAAAAATGCCAAGAAGCTGCCTTGTGTCCATATGCCAACTCACCTGCTCACAGTCTCAATGGATAGGCCCCAGACCATTTTAACATTGCACAGCTGAACAAAGCATTGCTGTGGTTAGACTGGGCTAATACAGGGGCTTGTGTGCGGTAGTGTAATGATGCCTCTATAAACCTGTCACTCATAAAGACGTTTGGTTTGGTGAGTCTATTCCTCTCTGTGCTACTCAGCTGTTGGCCAGACAAGATCAATCAAAGGCATCACTTTTGTGCTAAATTAAATTAAAAAGCCTGTGATCTGAACTAATGAAGCAAGAGTATCTTTTATGACACAGTGCACATTTATTAATTTGTCTGAGCTGCATTTTCTAAGTAAGAAAGAAGTATTAAGTATTACATATTTGGTTAAGTCTGTGCTCGCATAAATTAGTTAGCTGAAAAGAATGCGAGTGAATATGTGAGACACTACTGTAAATGCAAATGTAAGTGCAATGGTTTCTTAGACTTGTGTGACTGTGTTGGCCATAAGCTCTGCTGCAACCGCATTGGACCACACAGAGAGCTGAGATGTTAAGAAGAAGAACAACACACTGCAAAGCCACTGTGATTAGATGCCTTTGTTATTCTTGCACATTTTCCATTCCATTTTCCAACAAAATGATAAGCCTCCAAAAATCCCCGCATGGATTGAAATTATTATTTCTGTTTAATAATTTTCTGCTGTCTCACCCGCTTTGTTTGGCTCGGTGTCTAGGGCAGTGCCAGGGGCGCCGGGCGGGGACGGGGAGGAGGTGGGGGGTACAGTCTGAGGCTTGTCCCCCTCCTGAGGGCGACTCTTAGAGGTCTCGATGCCTTTCACTCTCCTGGCATGCCGGTTTCCTTTGTAATGGGCTTCTGCCTGACTCTATAGGAGAAGAAAATAATCAGTTTATGTTGTAAGTGAACAACAATGCTAACAGGTGAATACAACATTTCAGGCTTGATTAGACACACTGTGACACCCGCACACACATGCACTTGTCATTATGATAGCTTATTATTTTTATATATTTATATTATTATATACAGCAGGCAGGTTGACAGTGGATGGATAAATGGATAACAAGCTTGGGAACAAAAAGATGGAGGGATGATATTCGAGACCGAGACCTGTCTGTCGCCCTTGTCCCTTAGTCATCTTAATGTCAGGTTTTAAGATTAACAATAAATTAACATGCAGTGTATTGGGTCTAACAGTTCATCTCTCTCTGGATTACCCATTTGTCTACTTTGGGCATAACTGCTCCACAGTTTTGACATAATGTACATCATCTGCAGTCTAAGCCCTTATAATACATCGTGACAGTTCTTGGCTCTAGCTTTCAATACTGCAGCCATGCTGACTGACATGCCAAGGGCAGTTGAACTAGGGGTCAGTGAGATGCCACAATATCTACTCTCCTATAACACACACGCATTATTAAAGTACACATTATAAGCAGAAGGCTGGCATACATGGGCTCCTAGTACAACATAAATACTGTGATCGCCCTTCAGCTGCTCCCTGAACTGGCTCAGACTCTTGTCCAATTTAAACATGCAACCAGGCAGCTAAGACCCTGTCTGTAATATCTCATAGATAGATAAATTGCAATGCGGACACTGAGTCTGGAGGTTTTCAGGGACTGGAGCTCATCCTGCATTCTAGCAAGAAAGAAAAAAAAGTGGTGCAGAGATCTATTACAGAAGCTAGTGTGGCTAATCTCATAATGAAAGGCTAGCTACTAGCCAATGTGTTTGTTCAGAGAGTAAACAACTACTCATTCGTCTGGAGATTGCTTGGACATTAGGGGAGTCCTTCTCTAGTCTGTGTATGTTTGTGTGTCTGCACAGAGGTATGTGCGTCTGGAACAACATGGTGTATGAGATGCAGGGTTGCTATAGCTGTCGCTGCCAGCAACCCAGCTTCACAGTATAGTGACTGTGAAACATAACACACACAAATAAACAGTCACATACATGTAGGGAAGGGTGTACAAGTAGCCCTATTTGCTATCTGTTCGCCCATTCTTTATCTCCCCTCCATCATGGTTTAAGTGTCCCTCAATTAAAATCACAAATAGGCTCCTTACTGATACAGACACATTATATCAATGCAGCACTTGATTCAGATTGCTCCCTGCTGTCTCTACAAGTATTTGGTCTGAGCAGATGTGTCACATCCCATTGCTTAATAATCTTTGGATCGAGTGATGAAGGTAATTATCGAGCTAGCTGGTACAGTTAGTTGCCAGGGAGAGAGTATTGAAGAGCGTCTGACAGCTGCCACAGGTGCTGAAAGGCTTGGAGAACTTGGGACATCACACTGTCCACAGGCTCAGGACTGAGGATAGGGATAGAGGTGATGAGGATAGACTGGCCGACTGCAGGGGGTGTTGAGTAATGTTTGTACGCCTGGTTATGTATGTTAGCTGTATGTGTGTGCCTGATGGCATCTGGGACGTGAGCTGGCATGGTAAACCAGGGGCCTTGGCTGAAGAGTTTTAGAAGATCACATGTTTCATGTAAATCATGATGACAAACTGGGCTCTAGACATAGCAGACCCTCTGTAACTGTACCCTGTCAAATGGGTCTTAAGGCGCTGCTTTAGCAAAGCCTGCAGATCAAGGCAGAGACAGCCGTGGCTGCAAAGGGTGGGTGGGTTGGATGGGCTGCTGACAGAGAAGTGATCTCTCAGATAAAAGAAGGAATATGGGGAGATAGAAGAATACATGGTGGTGCATGACGAAAACCGCCACAGAGGCTCTCTAAACCTCTCCCACCAAGCCAAGTGGATAAATTGCCAAGCAGCTGAGCATCAGTGTTAGATCCTGGATGAAGAGAAGAGAAAGAGCGTGAAGGGAAGATGAAGGCGATATGGTGCACAGCCAGGGAACTACAAGAAAAGGAAGGTGATGTTAAGAGCTGGACTGGGAATGATATAAAAGAGACAAAAATCTCAGTGACAGGAAAAGCTGCATCACATCAGCCTGTGATGCCTGTGTTTCATTATGTAGAGGGTTCAAACTGAACAAGTGCTTTCCAGCATATCATTCTGAGGGGAAAGTCGTAATGTTGAAGCATAGCTACAGCTGCAGCTCCAGATGAGACAAAATGGGAAAAAAAGAGAGGAAGTTAAAAGTGAAAGATAATGACAGATAAATTGGGACAATAAACAAGCAAGAAACGGTGTGAGGGGAGGCAGCGGGGAGAGAGAGGTAGTAGAGAGGAAGAGGAATGGAATAAGCGATGTATATCAGCCAATAGTCTAGCTGCAGCAGCTGTGACGTTGGTCAATGCAGCGCGACAGAGCCTATGATGTCACTAATGCAGCACGCCACCAAGGTTATTATAAACCACCGTTTAACACCTCACACCACCACACGACGCAGGGACAGCGGGGCACAAACCCTCCCCTGAATCATTCCTCCTCTCCTCTCCTTCCCCTCCATATCTCCTCACTCCCACTTTCCCAAGATGCACTGGGGCTGTCAGAGCCAGACACTAATCCATGCCCTTGACGAATGCATCTTATAATAAGTAGTGGCAGGCAATTTTAGGCATTTCCACACTGTAAATAATGTAGCATGAGAGAGGGAGACAGACAGAAAGAGGGGAAGATGGTTGCTGAGAGAGAGAGAGAGAGAGAGAGAGAGAGACAGGCAGAGAGAGAAAGATCAAATGTGGACGCATGGATGATGGCAAAATGATGCGTGAAATGAGGGGAGCACGGTGTGTGCAGGAAGGCAGAACTGGATCCCTTTGAAGACAAATACATGGTCATGACTTTACATGGTAAGCCCCCATCACTTTCTTTGACCCAAACAACCCAATCAACCCACAAATGGCAGAAGAAAACTAAGAAATGTCAGCATCAAGGGCAAAATGATTGTTCTCTCACAAGTCAGAGCCACAGACTCGACAAATTAGGTGGGGAATGCAGCAGAGGGTTCTTTGAAGTGTTTCCGGCTGTATTATTTCCAACCTAGAAATATTAATCCTGACTTGACATTATGTAAAAGAACAGTGTGGGTGGGGAGTCATTCTATGGTGATGTAGAGGACAGGTTTTCTCCATTTTCTCCGCCATGCTTAGTAGGACAGCACAAATTACACACAGCCTGCTGCAAGTTTGACATTGCTGGTATACTGCAGTGTACGCTTTTTTTCTTCTTTACACTGGAAGCGAAAGTGACAATGACAGCAGAGAGGTGGTGTAGTCCTGCATATCATAATCCTGAGGATTAACGTGTGTATATGTGTGATGTGTATATCTTTTCAGGAGCTAGAAGAAAAGACAAGGCTGCATACTGTTACCAGTTTCACATGTCCACAAAAAAACATGACATGAGCTTCAGAGTAGAGACCAAATTCTCATGAAACCTAAAAGATACGCTCCAACATTTCTTCTTCTTTATTTATTTTTGATCGTTTTGGAAAATCATACCTGCTTATGCACATCACAGTTTGTTTTATTTGTCTGTTTATTGTTGTGGCAATTTTTTGATGCTGCCCAAGTCTCTCTTGACATTGAAAAAAATGTAGATTAAACCAGTCATACCTAGAGTTTACCAAACGATTCATAGATATTACATTACATTACATTACATACACAGATATAATGGCACTGTGAGGATAAGGAATCTGATGATGACGTGGGCAGACTGTCCAAATATATTAGGTCTATGTCAGAAAACAACAAATGTCAGAAATGATGTTTTGAGAGGTAAAGTGCCGCCTACTGCTATTGACAGTATGTATCCCTCCACTATGCACATGCTTTCCAGTCAGAAATGCTCAACACACATCGTGCTTGTTTTTTTTCTATATTTTAGAGCGGATGTGATGACAAAAATACAGTAAAGTCAGTTTAACCATTAAGTTAAATATTTCAATTCCATCAGGACATGTTGTTAACCACTTGCTGTGGGGCTCAAAGTATTTCATGATATAAACATCTTTGTTTCCTGCGCCTGTGAAGATATACAGCTGAGAAATCTGCAAAGAGTAGGCTTAAGATTACAGCCCTGCAGCTCCCTGACCACATGGAAACCATAATTGTAGACCTGAGGAGTATATATAGCACCGGTCCACTCCTTAATGTTGAGTATTGTGGATAGATGTACGCCCTGGACCTGAAGTCTGCACCACTGAATATGGAGCATCACAGCCAAATTATACACTGCACACATGACATTTGGCACTGATGTTGTCATGTGTCTATCCTATTCGTCCACAGCAAGAAGAAAAGACTAAGAATGGGTTGGTAACACATAAAATACTTCCATAATTTGTGTTTTCTTTAATTTATCATCAGTCATGTATGCATCTTGCCCTGGGGTATAATGTGCTATTAAACTCAAATTATAAACTACACCATATGGACAAAGAGATGAAAATATAGTTGAAATTAATTGATAGAATTATACAAAAGCATGAAAAAAATCAACTTCTAAATAGCTTCCTACTTCATGGAATGCTTGAGTGAAATTAAATTTCCACATGTTGAAGATCTTCTACTGCAGCTCTCTCTCGTCTTTGTGCTGCAGTGATTATTAGAACTAACTCTGCACTGTGTTAAAATAAATTAAATTCCAACGAGGTCGCCACTGCCAAAACACAGCCCAAACAAATGTACCACATACTCTGAGTCAACACCCGCTCTCTGGAGAGCAAATAGGATAGAAAGCCTTCCAACACATTCCTACAGACAAGGTGTATGAGGTGAAATATGGATGCATATAAACAGCAAGACATGGGATATTTAATGCCACTTGGGAAATGCAGACATCCCAAGAAATGGATTTATTCTATATTTCTGTACCTCTGAGTTGAAGCGGATCTGGCAGACGTTACAGGAGATGACTGGCCGCTTGGTCTTGATCAGTGGAACTCCAAACGTGTGGTTGATCACAGCCTTCTGCACTGGATCCATCTGACAGGGAAAATAACAAGGGAAGAGACAAAGAAAGAGAGGCATGTGAGCTATAATTCATACTCTGTTACTACAGTCCTGTGCTCCAGAAGTCACAGTTCTACAAGTCAACAGGCCCGTCCATGCCCTCTACCTCGGATGGTAAAGGTCAGTGTGGCGTGGGGAGGCCCACAGTTTGTCTGCCCAAGAGACTAAATTTAAAAGTCACACTGACCACACGCATGGGTGGACAAAGTGTGTATTTATAGTGTCAATTCAATATTTGTTGGATGTCTGTGTTTACGTTCAGAAAACAGTGGTCAACTGCCGACGTAATGCCGTAATTCAAAACTGAGACACCTGTTGCATCCTACCATAGTTCAGGCTTCTGATCCTGACCAGGTTGTAGTTCATACTGTCCCTTTGTTAATTGTTTCAGCTGGTACGTCCATCATCTACATGGTGTTAAGCACCTCGTATAAATTTAACTTACTCGCTTTAGGAGCTCTACATGGGGTCGACAGCTAAGCTGCCCACTTAAACTCTGTCCCAGACACAAAAGACCCTGCTTGTTCTGATCTAAAAGGGCACCATTCCAATTATTTATCTATGTTTGAAGCTGCATTTATCTAGTGATCAATGTTAATTGACCTTAGCTTTATTCTGGAGTCAATGGCTGCTGAGGATTTCCACCACAAACAATTTTCTGGCACTATGTCTACAACTAAAGCGGGCAAAATGTACAAGATGACGTGGCACTGTATGCATACTAAAAAAGGAATGAAGAGAGAGAAAAGTTCTGGCCTGAATAACACAATGGATATGATGCTGTTTGTTTTGAATTCATAACTTGGGGAATATTCCAGAGAGTCCTCCAAGTCTGATGCAAGCCTGTTGGTTTGGAGAGGGCAACAGACTGTGAATGGCTCAATTTGGCTCATCTCTACTTGCAATTTGGAAAATTACCAAACTTTGCCTGAAGCTATCTTGCACCCAGAGCCATAGTCTCATCTAAAACTCAAATAGCTCAAGAATCTGGCCTGAGGAGTGACGGAGACAAAATAGCCCATAAAATAAATATTCTTATAACTCAAGCACTTACAAATGCAATTTCTGCACGGTGCAAGTTACTCGGCAACTCCAAGGAAACCGGGTAAACAGACAGAGAATGAAATGGGGAGGAGGCCCGAGACATTTAGCGTGACAGGACATTACAGAAACACACCATCTGGAGGGGCGAATGAGTGAGAGAGTGGGAGAGGAAGATGGACCGGGATGGAAAGAAAGAGAAAGGGAGGGAGAGATGGGAAAGAACCCAGAAATAGAGGGAGAGAAAGAGGCCCAGGCCGGACATCCTCACATTGCACATTCTTATCTCATTTGGCTTCTTTCCCATACTCCACGTTCCATGACTCCCTCTATTTCTCTCCCCAGAAACAGCCTAAAGGAGGCTCTACTGCTGCTGTGAATTCAAATGGAGCGATGCGGAGGGCGGATATTGAGCAATGACGTTGGTTGATGAATACTACCTGAGCAACTGCATAAATACCTCAGCTGTGACTCCGCAATAGCCAGCTGAAGAGAATATGAATTCTACTCAACTTTATTGTAAAAATTTTGGAACTCCTGCCCAATGTTACCCCAACTCCCATAATACAAGCAAACATAAATGAAAAGCTGTGTGTCAAAAACTGTATGCCGGTGTCATTACTGTAACCCATCATCAAGTTTAACAAGGGCTCGGTGGAGTAACTGTACACATGAATCATGGGCTTCTCCCCAGTCAGTCATACAGTACTCTGAGTGTGGGTCAGCTATGATCCATCCAGTCTATTCAGCTGTTAAAAACACCGCCCAGCTGCCAATAAGCCTTTTTGGACAGCAGCTCACATGGCCTCCTACCCATTTGCTCTCCAAAACATGACCTCATGAAATAGGAGCTGAACCTCGTGATGTAACTGAAGAGGGTTTTTCCAAAACTCACTCAAACCGCTTTTGACCAATTTTTGAGAAAATCAACAATTGTCTTTTAAATTTGCTGTGTTTTCTGCATCAATAGTTGATGATTTGAATCCCTTTCATGTCTAAAATCTGCGCTTTTATTCATTCATAAAATTAGACCGAGTGAGTTTTGGAAACATGTCAGTTCGAGCTGTTTGAATGTGGTCAGAGCTCTGACAGATTGAAGTAAAGCACACAGTCCATTGACTTAAACATCACTCAGCGGTAACATCAACAGCTCTAGAAGGCCTTAAGACCCCAACTCCTAAATGCCCTTTGTTTACACAGAGTTTTATCTGAGGAGAAACAGACCAAAGAGCAACCAAGCATCTCTCAGCGCACTGCACAACGACATGCACCTAAATTCACCACATTCCAATATTTTACAGTCTTTTTCTTTCATTGTCTCTTCTCTCCACTGTTTATTTTTCAGTCTTACATCCTTTCCTTGTTTTCTGCACGCTCTCTTCTTCTAGTGTGTTTGATCAGTGCTCAGCAACAAAATGTTTGAAAGGGTTGAATACCAGCAACGAGGAATGCACTGTTCTGTGACTCTCGGTGGGACCACTCTGGCAGTCTGCACTCGAGTCGGCACTGTGCCAAATAAAAAACAGCCTTTGAAGCTCTAAATTCTACAGTACTTTTGAGTTGTGCCCAGATTAAGACACAATTGGGTGAAAAAAAGGAACTCCAAGCATTTAGGCACTCACCTTCTTCTCCTCTGTGTCTGATGAAGCTTGGAGCTGCATTTGTCCTCCTGTGTGTGTGCTGCTGGCCAAGGTGTTTGTTTGAGCCTCAGCATGGGTGAGATTGAGAGTGTGTGGTGCACCTTCCTCACTCATTCAGCCCCCCGGTTGGTTGTCAATGCTGAATACAAACTAACTCACTAAGAAAAAAAACCTCACTTGTTCCTTGTGATGCATTGCCAGCTACGATTTCTTTGTTTTTCCCCTTTTGGCACACTCTCTGCTTCTCTCTGAAATGCTGCAAGAGAAGAAGTAAGTGTCTGCTGTAAGGATTTTCTCAAATCTCTTCCTTACTCTCTTTTTTCACTGACACATCACCTAATAAGTTCCTGTCCCCTTTGATCAGACTCCTTCTCCTCTCCTCTCAGCTGCTTTCTCTCTCTCTCTCTCTCTCTCTCTGCCTCACGCTTCCCTGTAGTGCATTTCCCTAAGTTTGCTTTCCAGTTCTCTCCTCCCCTCGCCTTCTCTCTCTCTTTCTCTCTCTCTCTCTCTCTCTCTCTCTCTCTCTCTCTCTCCCCCCCCCCTTCATGCATACAAGATCTGTCCAGATGTAGCCAGGATTGGGTGACCCACTCTCCTCTTGCTCGACTCTCCACCTCTTCCACAAGTTCACACCAAATGTCATCATCAGCCTCTAGAGCTTCTGCCTGCCCCATCAACCCCCTACCAAACTGCATATGACTACACACACACACACAACCGCCCCCACACACGCACACACAGACTATATTTCTTCTCTGGTTTCTTGCTACAGTGGTTTGAGGACATATGTGATGCCTTGTAGCCAGGTGCCATTGGTGCACAGAATATCTGATAAAGCCCTAATCCACACTCTAAATGATTACTATTTGGATTAGCATCAAACTTGTAGAGGCAACAGGTGTGATGACTTGTCAGTCAATTGTTTTGGGGGACATATAAGTGCTGCAATAAGACACCAAATGAGAGTTGTTTAGGAGGAGAGTGAGAAAAGAGATAAGAGGAGCTGGGACAGCAGGTGAGATTCAACAAGTTTGCACACGGCTTTGCATGATTGGACACTTTCATTAGAAATTCCTGACTTTGCAGCCATAGCAAGCCCACACCAGGACATGCATCTCGGCTCGGAGGTGCAAGCAGGTGCGTCTATATCAGGACCAGCTGCTGCAGATAAATAACTCAGACTTGCACTGTCTAGAGGCACATTGAGCATGACAGGCAGGTAGAGGACAAATCACATTAGCTGACCATTAAAGCTGTATATGGCTTTAGGAGTGGCCATTTGTCTGCTATGAGGCTAATAACCCTCAATGTGAGTCTCATTAAGGCTGTACAAACTCAGCACAGATCATTTAATAAGAGAAAATGCTGCTATCTTCTTGCAGGGACATTTCCCAGTGTTACTGCTGCTATAATGCTGTGGCTCCATTGACATAGTGTTCAAATCATACATTTATCCCAGTGTGTGTGTGTGTGTGTGTGTGTGTGTGTGTGTGTGTGTGTGTGTGTGTGTGTGTGTGTGTGTGTGTGTGTGCGTGTGTGCGTGTGTGTGTGTGTGTGTGTGTGCAGAAAGGCACCAGGTGGCATCTAATAAACTGGAAATGGTACCTTTTTAGTGTGATATAATCTTAGTTCAACCTCTATTCATATAGTAGAATGAAATAGATGAGAACCAAACAGTCATGCTCTGATTGTTTAAACATCCTTCTGCCTAAAAGCCCCAAAACACATAAAATATTGTCAGTAATGTAAACAGAGCTGCAAACACTTACTCTATTACTCTGGGGCTTCCTGTAAACTAAATAAAGAATAAAAAACTGTGGAAAACCTGAGCCCTGACATCCTCCATAGGACAGCATAAAGGCAGAGCCCTCACTAGCAGCAACCAAAGATATTGATTTTATTTTAGCATTTTTACGGCACAAAGATGCATTCAATACACGCCTCAGATAAAACAACTGTCTGTGTTGACTGTGCACGACTCTCCAGGCATCCTCCTCTGCCCTTCAGTCAAATATCAACAGTACTATCATGGTCAGTCATTTATCCATTGTTTTTAATGCAATGCAGTAAAAGCATGAAAGTACTGCCCATGTGTACGTGCCAATATGGAGTGGAGCTATAAGGTCAGACTGTCCTCCAAGCCTCTCCTATGGCCCCATCTCCTGGCCACAGGGCTGTAAAACACCATTGAGTGCTGGCTCACAATCTTCAGCAGCAACAGCTATTAACATTCACAGCGTCCCTGTGGACCTTTTTACGTAGCTAACGTTCTGATGAGGAGGATGGGTAGCAGAGGGATGTTACAGAGTGAGGGAGAGGGAGAGGTTCAGAGGGAGTCGTTTTAGAGACAGACTGAAATAAAGAGCAAGCAAGACTGATTTCAGGGCTGCGCTATCAGACGCAAGAGTGGAAACTAAGTGCCTGCGTAATTTCAGTATCTCTATTAATCCATGTCTGCTGGGTACACTGCAGTTTTAACATCAGTGAGAATTCTTCCACTTATGTCATGGCCCGTGGAGGGCTATTAGAAATGACTGTACTGTTAAAATGTGTTTAACAGGGTCTGGACTCCTGTTACTATCCCTGTATTATACGCAGTGAAAGCACGTGCCAGATATTTCCAATTAGTAACAGGGGATTGCTATGTCGCACCTTTGCGAACCACAGCCGAAAATACCAGGCTGACACATGCAGAGAATAACAGACGTGGTCCAAGAATAGCATTGCCCCACATACAGTACATATAAAGTTTACAGATTTTACATATTGCTGACAAGAAATGTGTTGACATTCCCTAATGGAGTCTGGAGGAACAGGCGGCACATTATGCTGAGTTGGTGAAATGCAAAGTGTCTCTACGGACCAATCTAAATGATAAGATGTTAGTCAGGGCCTGGGGAAACAGGAAGATCTCTCTCCTTTGAAATAAATATCACATAAAAAAAACTGTGGGGTTTGAAGTACACAGCTGTAAGGATGGCCGAAGAACTGCTTTTTCATTCTGTGCTTTGAATTAAGGAATGGGACAGAGTGTGTTTACATGAAATAATACAGTCTTAGGGATACCCTTCTTTCCTTGTAGTGAGGCCTGGCTAACACAACATGCATTTGTAATGTGAATACGGCACGACTAAACAATGTTAAAGACAATTTAAAGCATTAGAAAATATATGTAACACATGGGCAGTAATCAAATTATCACTGTATTATAGAGTTAATATCATCACCATGCCCTGCACGTCTCCAACTCTCACCGTGTTGAAGTTGTGGAAGAGGCTCATGCTGTGCGGAGGAGGGGCAGTATCCATGGGGAATTGCAGGAAGGGTTTCATGTCCAGGTGGGGCTGAATCATTGTAGGGGTCCGCAAGAACGTTGGCACCGCCGCCCCGGCCCGGTTTATGCCTCCTGCACACAAAGACGGAGATAGATAAATACAAACGCTCATATGTGTGAAACAGAATTAGAACGGCTTCCAAGCTGTGCGTTCATGCACAAACTATGTGGCACCACAGTGGAATATGTAGTCTCTAAACTGGGAGAAAAAGCAGCATTTGGGCTGTAAGGACGTTTGAATGATTGCTGTGGACACACATTATCGGTATTCCTGACCAGCTAGCCAAGACTAAAGCGCCAAAGTGCAGCAGCACTGCTGTGTAGAAATGCTGTGATACTGACGAAGCATTTCATTATACCAAAACATTCACATTAAATGAAGCAGGTATGCCACAGAGAAGAGAAGAATACCACCGAGGCTGTAGGGATTTCTATTATCCACCTGCCTCTCTTCTCTACTCTCCTCCCCTGGGAGACATCTGCAGCTTGATGATAATGAGTTTCATCTCAGCGTGAGTTACTTTATGTCATCCTGCCTCGTGCACGAGAGTTTGATCACTTAGTGGTTTCCAGTTATGGAATGTATGAATCATGGACTCTGATCCCCCTACTCACGTCTGACACATGCTCGTGGCTTTGACTGCATCCAACGTGCTGTTTGAGCAGATTTGAAAAACAAACAGTCACTGCAAGGGTATCCTACCACACACCTGTATATACACACACAAACACCGGTGCCCCAATGTCAGTGTTTAATTCTCCCATAAAAGCTGGCAAGGCTGCTCTAATGATACACGGCTTCCTATTCTCGTCACTGCTCCCATCTGCCTTCTCTCCCTCCTTTCCTTATCCCTCCTCGTCTCCTCTTTAACCTCTGTCAAGGATGATAGGGATGGGGCCCACACAGTAAAAATCAGCCTCACCAAGCTCTTAGATTAAGCCTCTTAATATCCGCAACTGGATTTCTGTGGCTTTCAAATTCCCTCGAGACTTAAAGCTTTGCCGCTCTCCTTTTTTGGGATTGCTCTAAGCTACTCTCTCACTCGGTTACTTGCTGTCCCTCGCTCCGCTCCCTGCTCCAACTCACTTCTACCTGCTTCTACACTGTCAAATGCTAATTTGAGCATTATTTGACACCTCTGCATTTTCATCAAGCTTTATGTCAACTGAATTTGATCAGAGAAAATAATATGGCTGCTGCATGGAGGAATATGGTGTTAGCAGATCTATGCAGTTCCTAAAGTTTGGATTAGAGAGAGCTGGAGAGAAAGAGATTGACTTTGTCGGACTGAAAGTGCTGCCTCAGCTGAAGCCCAGCTGCCTTCTGCTGCGCATCTGTGGGCCTTGAGGTGAAGAGTAATGCATCATTACCTCTAGCTGGGCATTACATTTCTTCCACTGAACAAACCACAAATATAAAAATGAACGCACATGTATGAATGCAGAAACACATGCTCACAAACACAACTGTTTCTAAACCATGAGAAACAAGTGCCTGATGGTTTTCCAGCTGGTGTATTGTTATACTCATCATCATCATCATCTCAGGCTGACTCAGCACTATTAAACACTGTCAAACTAAAACATTTCTGTTTAAATATCTAAAATTAAGGCTTCTTTGTTTGTTGTTCCTAATAAGAAAGACTCAAACTTTCCAAACAGTCAAAAAAAATGCAGAATTACAAACATCCAGTTTCCTCAGGCAGTCTTTTCAGCTGAGCTCCTCCTAAATGGTGTTTGTTGTGATGAGGGAAGACGGGAGGTCCTTTAGCTGCTCTCTCCTCCTCTACCTCCATGACTGATGAAGGCAGCTCTTCCTCTGGGGCTGCACCACTAACAACATGACTAATACACTTCCTATTCACTGCATTTATCATGACACTATACCACATGTTGATACATGGCTGTTCATTTCTGCGGCTCTTTGTGCAGGAATGTGTGTGTGTGGTTTTTTGGAAGGAGTGCCTCTGTTGAAGATGCACAGTAGTAACATTTGCAGCTCCCCAGTGAGTCTGCACTTGAACATGAAGACTGATGCTGGCACTGGGTCAGCCAGCCTCTGGCAGAAAGACAAGCAAAGAGAGTGGCTGACCCTGGAACAGAACGTGTCTCTGCAGCAGCATGAGGAGCTGAGATCTGAAGAAATGAATGGAGCTGAGGACCAGAGAGAAGAGGGAGGAGGGGTTGTCCTTGTCCCACCGGGGACACTGCGTGTGTGTGTGTGTGTGTGTGTGTGTGTGTGTGTGTGTGTGTGTGTGTGTGTGTGTGTGTGTGTGTGTGTGTGTGTGTGTGTGTGTGTGTGTGTGTGTGTGTGTGTGTGTGTGTGTAGTGCATGTGTGTGTGTAGGCATAAATCAGAGTGTGACTGCTATCTTTTTCCAGTTTATAATTACCCCATTAATTTAAACCTCTCTTTGGGGACCTTCCCACAGTGTAAATCAAACAAATCGCTGTATGGAGCAGAAGTTTGCCTGTGTGACCTGATTTTGGGCATATGTGTGCTAGAGCAGTGTGTGTGAGTGCATGTTTGTATGTGGTCCCACCAGACTCTAATCTGCGCAATGACAAAATCTTGCATTAGAGCCAGAGCTAATAAAATGATAAGCTGTAAGTGTTTTCTATGTATAAAAAAATAATGTTTGTTAACAACAGAACAAGATAACCACATGGCACAATAAAAGCACCGCCAAAGTTCACACTACCGCTACCGTGTACATCTGTAACACTAATGCTGAATGAATTCTTTGATAAATCCACAGATAATTAATTGACGCCCACAAGCAAAAATGCTGTACATTCACAGAAACGTGTTTCTTAAATGTGAGGATTTCTCCCTTTTATATCATTGTACATTTAAAAAATCTGCATTGCTTTACTTCAGTCAAGTAAAGCAATGTTGATTGAAACAATTACACCAGATATTTATTACTGTCACATGAGCTGATACATAACAGTCTCTTTGCCGTAATCCCTTCCTCAGTTCTCCCTTTACTTAATATCAGACAACTCATTGTCAACTCATTACACTCAAACTTGGTGGAGTGGGCGGATTCAAAAGTCTTGACCCAGACAACCCCACACTGGCGTTTGAAGCCCGATCTGTGTGAGTGTCTGTGTGCCACAGAGTGACAGAAAAGCCAGGCTGTAAGAGCTGAGAGGACTTGGACATTGATTTGGATGTTGTTAAACCCTCTGACACGCCAGGAATCCTACCAGACTCGCAGGGGCCATAATCAGAGCTTTTAAACGGCCTGCGGGACACCAACAGAGCGCTTTGTGTTGCAGCAGCTGGCTTGCTTTAAGTGTGTTTGTGCGTGAGTTTTTAGGGTTGTATCTTTGTGAGGGCCATGGTGAGTTTGGACATTGGAAATAAGGAGATCTTTGGTAAAAGTAAGGGTGTGGGTCAGACTTATATTTTTAATAGTTGGCGTTGAGGGCCAGTGAATGCATGTTAATAAGGACTCTCCCAAGTATAGAAGATATTTATACGTGTGTGTGTGTATAAGCACTAATGCTTACACAAAAACCAGCAAAACCCCTTTCTTGTTTACATGGTGGTAATTTAATGATATCTATTTTGTTTATACATTTTTTGGTAAATTCTCTCTTTAAAAGGCAATAAAGAAAGCATAAAAAACATGTCCACACTGTCCAGAGAAAGTAGAACAGTAAGAAAGACAGATAGACAAAGGACCCAACAGGCTATCTGTAGGTAGAGGCAGAGGGGAGAGAATTAAAGATGAAAACTGGTGCCGTACAGGCCGAGCATGGGGGGAGAGGAGGGTTAAAATTAGAGAGCAGGCAGTAGAAAGATCAAAAGCGAGAATGACTGATTCTCCTATTTGGGATAATTCGCCATGCTGCATGGTCCTGATAAATCTATTATTGGCCACATCCCCGTCTTCTTGGGAATATATATATATACATATATTTATGCACATACAGACAAATCAAAGCTTCCCAATCCTATCTTTTCTTGTGTTAGGGTATGAACAAATAGATGAATGATCAGTCAATCAAAATCTATTCAACAATCAAACAAAGGGGTTTCACATGATGATTTTAAAATGAAAGTCAATGTACTGTTTTGTATATTATGAGATATTTGATCAATACAATGTAGGGTTGTTATGCTCTTTCAGGATTATG
The DNA here is from genome assembly GCF_027596085.1 of Anoplopoma fimbria. Lineage (NCBI taxonomy): Eukaryota > Metazoa > Chordata > Actinopteri > Perciformes > Anoplopomatidae > Anoplopoma > Anoplopoma fimbria. The sequence continues at coordinate 12,999,154 of NC_072460.1, read as the reverse complement.
CTCTCTCCAGTGAATGTCTAACTCTAGAAACTGAAGCTGATATAGGAAAAATCTTATAAAGATCACCATCGGGTGTTTTCCTTGTTTACAGTGCAAAACAAAAAGCTGTTTCTAGAATCTAGGCTAAGAGAATCTTTTCATGTCTTGAGATTATCTAACAGGCTGTGTAGGTTGTGCCACACTGTGTTCAGCCTTCTTTCCCATGGGCGTTGGGTGCATTCAGGGGAGAACAATGGGAGCAGGGTTGTTGGCACCAAGCACGCTGGACAGGCACAGATGTGCCAGGGTTGTTGGCAGCAGAGGCAGAAAGAAGGAGGTGGTAACAGTCAGGCTGCCAACTAGCCTTTCTGACGGGCCGTGAAGCAGGCACCTGTCCTCCACATGGCCCAGAGGGGAGGGTGACTTCAGTTCATAGTTAGTGCTGCAGATATGTTTGATATGGAAATATTACAGAAAGGAGACTGAATACACTAGATAATACAGAATCCGACTTGCATAAACATAATGAAATGACAACTAAGATTTATATTTTTTGACATCTCAAGGTTTGTGCCACGCGGCAGCTTTAGTGATTATCTGTGCAGCGTTCATAATTTACTTTATCGACCTAGTGTGTGCGGCTCATTGAGATTGAGATAACTGCTGGCTCTAAATCCTGAGAGAACCTGTCCTGGGCTTATGTATACATAATTGAAGGAACTCTGAGTCACTGAGATGATTTAAAGAAACCGAAGTCTGCACTGGGACCTTCTTGTACATATTCCCCCCAACGTAGTCTCCCTCATCAAACCCCTTTTCTCTCTCTCTCTCTCTTTAATGCACATGCAATGGAGTACATCAGACTGGTGCTGTAGATACACCATTAGCATATCCTCAGAGCAAGTCTGACAGTTCAGAGGATGGTGGCTGTCTGCACATTGACTAACGTAGGGCAAAGATACAGACAGGGGTTTCCAAACTATATCATAACCACTGAGGGGGAGACTTCCTGTGACCTAAATGACTTATTAGTATTACAGTGTTTGTGGTCAGGTGAAGCTGTCGGACTTCTTTGTTATGTCCCTGCTGGTCTCCTGTTTCATATGTGTTGTAGTGTGTGACGAATGACTGGCCATCTGTCCGTCCGTCTGCATTTCTCCCACCATCCCTCTTTCATCTCGGTCTCATTCCCTCCTTGCCTCCCTCATGATCAGCCCAGTGTGTATTTGGCGCTGAACACAGCTGTGCCCATGGCCTACAGGAATAGCCAATTCATTTCAGCAGTCGAGGCAGCATTTGGACACAGGGTACAAGAGGGAGACACAGAATGAACATTTGGTCATTCAGTATTCCCTTCCAGTCTCGGGCTCAGCAGGACTGTGTGCCTCCCTTTCACCTGACCACAAGCGCAATCATCAGGATCACAAACCAAACCAAGAGCCCTGCACAAATGCACAAAGAAAAAAAGGCAGTCACACACACACACACACACACACACACACACACACACACACACACACACACACACACACACACACACACACACACACACACACACACACACACACACACACACACACACACATACAAAACTCACACTTACACCACAATGCAGCCACTTTTCCACACACAGAGGATTATCCAGCCAGGCACATAAAAGGCAACATTCCTCTGACAGGTCTCTCTGCCTTTATACATTTTCTGTCCCCCATAAAGCAGTTGACTCAGTTTAAAGTTTGCCTCCGCATATACACACCCTCTCATATTCATCCAATGCAGCCTTATGCCTCACCTTTCACCTGAAGATCCTGGAGCACAGAACGCTATACAGGTCATAAGTCCTGAGTGTTTGTCTGGCGGCTGTATCCTCAGCTGCTTACTTTCCTTGATGCTCCTTTTACAGACAGCTGTGGCAGCAGAAGCCTTAGCCTCTGCTAGGAATGAATTAAGAACTCAAAGCCTCTGACTCACAGGTAATGATGCGCTTCATCAAAGAAAGCATGGAGTGCAACAAGGCTCACATAGTGTTCGGAGTTTTAGGGCATATGTGCATGCAAAATGACCCAAAATCTGAGCAAGTGTGACTGTAAGTGTCCACAAGAGTGTGCTGCTGAGACCTCCCCCTCCCCCCTGTAAACTTCAAAGCAGTCACTTCCAGATTTTTTTAGAGCCAGAAAATGAATATCAAATCTAAAAAATGCATGTTCCTATTACATTTTTATCGTCCTCATCTTTTCTAATCATGGTCTGCTAATTCCTAGCTTCCTATGTGCATTGTACATGCACACAAGGTAGGTGGATACAGATAAAAATCTGTTTGATTTGCTGCCTGGAACTGCTGGTGTTATGCTACGCTTTAATGGGAGGATTATCTAGGGAAAGAAAGCTGAAACTTGTTTCCTTGCTTCAAATGCTAGGTGGCCTCTCTGTCTGCATTCATTTTGCATATCAGGTACGTATGTGTGTGTGTGTGTGTGTGTGTGTGTGTGTGTGTGTGTGTGTGTGTGTGTGTGTGTGTGTGTGTGTGTGTGTGTGTGTGTGTGTGTGTGTGTGTTGTGGGTTTTCCAGATAGTGTAAAAAGGTTATGAGAGCTTAGTTACTGTGAAATAATAAAGCAGTGGTTGCTCAAGACTTCGGCACCATGCTAGGTATTTGTCAAAACATGTCTCGGCCCTTAAACTAAATACGCACTTCAATGAGATTTATGAACCCACACACTCAAAAAGATGCAATTAACCCTATTTTATTGCACAGTTTGTGAAATATTTTGTTTGTGTCAGTGTAGCTTTACTGCACAGGCAAGATGTTTGTGTCTGTATACATGTTTATGCATCAGTGGGAGGCTGTTAAATTGTAGGTCCTTAAGAATTTACCCAACCTACCAATTTGAGAACAGCATTTTACTAATAATTTTTTTAAGCAGCGAAAACAAGAATGTCAAACAAAGTTAAAGAAAAAGCTTCAAATAAATGATCAAAGCCATTCAAATCTGAAGTCTCACACACAGAGTTTACATTTTTAGGTGAAAGGACAACCAAGTGTGAGTTCGTCATCCCCATCCTTCCACATCAAACACACACTCAAACATACACACACCAGAAACTCATTCTGTTTCCCTTTGCAATCAGATCAGAGAACTTAATTCCAGACAGGTCCATTTAAAGAACAGCATTTTCTTCCCCCAAAATGCATATAACAAACATCACCAGACATGCACCAGCTCTTGATATACACGCTACCCAGATTAAGCAGGGTATACATTCAGTCTCTTCCAAAAGGGAGTATTGTGCATAATGACAGAGTGGATGAGGTGGTAATGACACCCTAGTGAGATAATATGACAGTGGTAGGCCCCAAAAAGCCCCCCAAAAGATCCTAACTTGATCTATTCTAAGTTGCTGAATCAAGGCTGGGAGGGTTTAATTGCCCGTCTGTCTCTTTGGTAGACACAGAGGAGCTGACTGGGGATTTCAAGAGAGACGGAGAGAAGAAAGATGGGAGCTAAGGGAGGAGGTATGATGCAAAAATAATGGGATGGAATGAGGGTGAAGACAGCCAGCCTCTAATGCCAGCGCCTACTTTACCTGTCAACCATCAACTCCTCAATAGACAATGTCCACAATACAGACCAGGGCCACTGCACGTGTTTGAGCCACAGAAGCAGATGCACACCCCTTAAATCCTTCCAATAAATCTCCTGCTGGCTCTTCGTCAGGCAGCAACTGAACTTTTGGAGGCTGTTGGCTGTTGCTTTTTCTGGGGTTATGGATTGTGTACTGGTAGAACACACACAAACGCAGAGACATGCACATACATGCACACAGATCTAGTGGGCTGATCTCTCTTTGTGACCTTCCTGATTCATGCTGTAGATATGTTGCAGCGCTGTGATCAACTTTGCAAAGCCAAATCCTATGACTCAGTAATTTTCCCTTTCTTTTCACACTGGATCTGATTATCTATCCATCCAAGAGAAGTAAAGGTGGGCCGGTAAAGTGATACAGCTCTATTCCCTCCCACAAGACTGTTTGATTCTGTGTCCACCTTAAATCAATGACAGCTCTGATGATAATTATACTTTGGGAGAGTAGCTAAGTGTTTGGCTTTTTGTTACAACTTGCATCAACCCATTCATGAGAGGATTAATGGACTTAATGAAATATGTCAGAGTTGGCCTCAGTCCCCTTACATTCCAATGTGAAATTTATCTCTATAGCACCTAGCATGATAAAACCATACCATGTAATTAAGTCTGAACTACAGCACAGGCACAAAATGATTTTGCTCCTCTCGTGTTCAGCCTGTGTATGTGTGTGTGTTGGTGTGTGGTGACGGAGAGTGTTTGTGCTGTTTTGAGGTCAGTAATGACAGACAAATAGCTCTCAGGGCTAATGGGAGGGGACAGCAAGGGATGATGGGAACACAGAGAACAGCGCAGCTCAACACAGCCCGACTGTGGAGACAAGGCATACAGCGCTGCTACAGTGTTCACGCAGAGAGGGTCACAATGAAAGCATAAAGAAAACACAAATATACGCAAACACACACCCCTGTGTGGGCACTGGAAGTCTTTCCCTTACCCTATTTTATGTAACCTTAAATCTAAAGTAAACCGGTGCCTTTCAAGGAATACTCCGTCGAAAATCTATGACGCTAGTATAAATACTCACAGTCTGTAGGCTTGAAAGGTAGCTCTGAAAAGATCTTAGCTTTCTTTTCCGAGACGACTGCAGCCGTAGGAGGCGGGAAAAGGGATCTCGCTGTGGTGCTGAGTGATATGAGACGTTTCTATGGACATGTGATACGTTTTGCTGTGACTCACTGTTGGAATAAGTTGTAGCTGCTGTGAATGTAAGCAGATTCTATTTGTTGCCATCCTTAGCAAAGGAGTGAGTGACAGTTGTGAAGTATTTGATTTGCATAATTTAGTGGAGTTTTCCTTTAAGGCCATGTCCACGCATATATTTTGCTACGTTTACAATGGGCGTCCACATTAGGCCGGCGTTTTACGGCACTGAAAACGGATAAGTAAAAATTGCTCCAGAGAAGAGATAAGTTTGAAATCTCTGGGGTTCCCTCCTAGTGTGGACAGCGTAACCGCATGAGTAATCAAGTACACTTTTATTTGTGTTCATTTAAAGAAAATGTAATGTGTGTGCGTGTGTGTGTGAGAGAGAGAGAGAGAGAGAGAGAGAGATAGAGCAAGACCTTCTCTCTATAACTTTCCATGAAATTTGTCTGTTTAAGTTTATAGAGTAAGATTTTCTTGTGCTCTTAAGTATCAAGCACAACCTTTTATTATTAAAGAGTACTATAAAGCTCTGTCTTGTTTTCTGTAACTAAGCAACCAATCTACTTACCTTTTACACCGGCACCCGCATGCCCAGTCTACATGAATAGTCATGTGATATTCATTTTCATGCTTGCAAGTATGGACACATTAGAGTGGATGTAGCCTTAGATTATTGTACATTTCCACACTTATGACAACCCAGGGAGCACTGAGTCTACACACAAACAAATGAACAAACAAAAAACTGTATAGTCACACATTATGTGGGTGAATTACATTACATGTTGATGGTTTTGTTTTAATCTACTGTAACTATTAAGCAACTGGTTTCATAAATGACACTTTAATAAAATGCACAGGAAACAGCTTAAACTCGTTCTCTCCCATCTTCTTTTAAATCCCTAGCTGTCTGTTCTCTTTCTTTCTCAGGTTTCTATCTTTTCATGTATTTTCCTTTTGTAATGAATGCGCCTCCCTTGGCCGAAGGCCAGTCAGGTGTGTAAGATGATCACAGTGTTGTCCAGTGGAGATATGTCTGAATGTCTCTGTCTGTAGGCAATGTCTGAGTCAGTGATGGATAGATTGTTGGATGAGGAGGAACCAAAGCATTGCTTTGTTGTGTCTGTTGAAAGACAGTGATGCACTGCAGCGGAGGGACATTAGACTTATGGCACTGGTAGAAAGGGGAGGGAAAATGCTGTCTATAGGGGAGGGAAAATGCTGTCTGTATATCAGTGCAATGCAGCGGTGAACAGAGGAATGAAGAGATGGAGGAAGTAAACCAGAAAGAGCGAGAGATGGAAAGAA